>NC_080083.1:55057438-55742438 GCF_949987535.1 Balaenoptera acutorostrata
CCTAATTCCCCCTCCCAACAGTTTAAGACCATTCTATTAAATAATGTAATCACAAGCATCTCTTTGTTCCGTCTTCAACAGCCGCCTGTTCGCTCTAAAGCTCTCAAGCCCAAGGTCACAGGCCCCTCCACTCGGCTTGCTTAGATAAATCTCTCCCATCGCTGAATTCTGACAAATCCCCGCGTCCTCTGGCCCTTTGTTGTATATTCTTTGTTTGAAATACGGCACGCCACGATGCCAGCCTCTCCACCTTTGCATATTAAATCGTGGCCAAGCTTCCCTGGAAGGGAAGGGAAGGGTGGGCTTCCTCCCTGCCTGGCTGTGAGGGGAGATTCCACGTCCCCCTCCCCAGTCTTCCCCTCCCTCTGCCCTACCCCCATCGTCAGCCAACCCTGGCGGCTCCCACGGTGGTGGAGGGCGCACGTCATCCTTTGTTCTCGGCTGCCTGGGGTCCTGATCACCTTCCTGAAGAGCATTTGTCTTTGCTCCCGAGTCACTGAGTCTTAATAACTTGATTAAATCAAAAGGCGCCATCACAGGTCCCCCCCACCCAGCCCCACCAGGCAGGGGTGAGTGGGGTTGGTGGAAGGCTCCGGAAGGGGGCACTCAGCCAGCTGCACAGGGTGGGGGTAGGGGCTCACTTTCCCTCTGCCCTCTGGACCCTGGCACGCCCTGCTGGGCCCATTCCTGCTGCTGGGACCCACGTGGGTACCCCATCTGCCCTCGGGGACCATAGCTCTACCCCACTGTTTCAGGATCCTCTCCCGCAGCAGTGGGTTGAATAGGGGTCCCCCCCACCAAATTCACATCTACCCAGAACCTGAGGCTGTGACCTTATTTGGGATAAGGGTCTTTGCAGAAGTGATTCAGGTAAGGATGGAGATGAAATCATCCTGAATTCAGGGTGGGCCCGAAGTCCAAAGAGAAACAGACAAGGAGGAAACCCAGAGACACAGAGAAGAGGGTCACCTGATGACAGAGGCAACATCTGTTGGTGTGGCCACAAGCCAAGGGACACCAGGGATTGCAGTGACCAACAGAAACTAGGAGACCTCGAATGGACTTCCCCTTGGGGCCTCCAGAAGGAACCAACCCCGAAGGCACCCTGATTTTGGACTTCTGCCCTCCAGGACCGTGAGAGAACACGTCTGTGTTGTTTTAAACCTCCCAGTTTGGGGTACTCTGTTTTGGCAGCCCCAGGACCCTAACCCTGCCTCCTCCCTTCCTTGTGAATGCTGGGGTTCCCGGCAAGAAACAGCTCAGGTCCAAGCCCTGGAGACCTCCTATACCCCAGATTCCTGGGCAGAGAAAGGACAGAAGCTTCCAGGGCACTGCAGGCTTCTCTCTCCTCCCCTCCTCAGGCGGAGCGTGGCCAGGCCAGTGAGGGTCCAGGGCTGGGGCTGCTGCCTCTCCCAGGGTGCCCGCCGGTGAGCTCTTTGTCCCACTGCCTCTCCACTCAGGACTGGGACGTGCCCTGAGGTGGCAGAAAAGGACTTTTTCCTCCTCACATATGGGCCTTTGACCCAATGAAGCCAGAGTAGAAATCACTAGTCACTTCTGTTGCTACCTTAAATGCCCACATCACCGACCAGCTGGCAACCTCCTCAAGGCCTGGCCAAGGAGCCCCAGGACCCCTACCCTACCCCAGCACCAGACAAGACCCCTGAGAAATTAACAGGTGCTGAAGTGCCCTCGGGCGGACTGAAGGTCTGGTGGCCCTGGCAAGGGCAAGGCCTGTTGCTGGGGGTGGAAGTGAATTGGGGGGGGGGCGGTCAGTAGGAGCTGCTGTCTTTGAGCCACGAGGAGGGTGTCAGTTTGGGTCCCCTGGGAAGCAGATGCCAGGACGGAATCAAACGTGCAGGAGCTCTGCTGGGGAAAATGCCTGCGAAGGGTGACCGGGGGGACAGACCCTGAGAAGGAAGAGGCCGAAGGAGGGTGGCCTGGGGAAGGGCCTCAGGCTGCGGTGCAGCTCAGGGAGGCTCGACTGGCCAGGCCGTGGGGAGTCCCGCTGGGGCAGGAATGGCGGGCTTTGGTGCCCCCCACACTGTGTGGCTGCTGCCAGGAGCCAGGAGAGAAGGGGGGCAGTGTGGGAGGGCACCCCTGCTTCCTGCCCTCACGGTACCTCTCAGCCAAGGCCCTTCCCTCCCTTGCCAGCGGGCACCAGCATCCTGCCAACGGCATCCTGCCTGAGGACCACGTTTCCAGGTTTCTGCGTCCCCTATCCTCCCCTCCTCCCCCCTTCACCTTTGCCAAGCACACTGTTTCTAAGGCTTTTTCTCCTCCAGCCTCACTTGTTATTTCTCCTCCTCATTTCCCCTAATTTTGCAGTGCGAGCTCCATGGGGAAGGCAGCTGCTCTGATTCTTTTGGCTTTGCCCTGAGAGGCAGGAGATTAGGAGGCTGTTTCCTCCTGTGCTGCAAAATGCCTACAATCAGTGGGAGCACCAGACACCTTGCTTCCCTGCCCTGTGAGCCCCTCCTTGACCCTCTGAGGGCATCAGGTTTCACACAGAAAACTGCTGAAGGGGCAGGAACCCACCTTCCTGCATGCTTGCAGCTGAGGACAGCAACACCTTCCATCCTGCCCTGAAGGTCGTTCACTCCAGTGTTCCTGGGGCTCTGAGCCTCCAGAGTGAGCTCCCCCATCATCCCCTTTCCTCCCTCCCCCTCCCCCTCCCTCCCTCCTCCCTTCCCCCTCCCTCCCTCCCTCCCTCCTCCCTTCCCCTTCCCTCCCTCCCTCCCTCCTTCCTTCCGTCCATGATCATCATGGTCCCCTCATGTCTCTCTTTCCCAAATCGTCATCCTGTGCCTCGTCCATCTTACCCCCCAACTTCTCCAGAGAGGCATGCACTCAGGTTCTTCCCAATCTCCTTTCTTAATCCAAGCAATTCTGCTTCTAACCTGGTCACCCTGAATATACGCCGACTTGTACAGCAGACCCGAGCATGCCCCCAATGCTCCACACCTCACATCCAAGGTCCTGGCCTTGGCCTTCCGCTTCATCTACCCCGGTCACTGGGCATCGCTGGCCACCCCTTCTCCTGGGCGCTCTGCTCTCCCTCCGTGTGTGGCTGTGCTCAACTCCCTCTGCTGCTTCCCGGCCACCTTGCTTTGCCACCAGAGCCCAGCCTCAACCATCTAAACGCGGACGCTCTCAGAGGCTGGGGCAACTCAGGAGTGAGCCATGCACACTGCCGATCCCCTGCAGCCCCGGCCCCTCTCCTCAGCTCCTGCTGGGCTCTCCACCCAGATTACTCAACCAACATTTGCTGAGTGTGGGACCCTTGCTGGCTGCTTGGCAGGTACTAGGGACACCAAGGTGGAGATGGGCCTGCCTGGCAGGAGTCTAGAAGCCTGGCAGAGGTCCGTGTAGCACCATCGCCGGCAGCCTCACCTTTCCCAGCAAACTGGGGCCCCGCCGCTGGCTCCATGGGGTCATTGGTACCACTGGCCTCAAACCCTAAAGTTATTATTGAGTCTTCCCTGGAGCTCCCCAATGCCCGTGTCTTGCCCGTCTCCCTGAGGGCTGCCCTCTTGCCCATCTCTTCTCTTTTCATGCTGGTCCACGTCCTCCTCCCACAGACCAAGACTTCTGAGCGCCCTATCCCCTCTCTCTGCTCCCTGCAGCCCGCCCTCCACACCCAGGTGAGAGGATGACGGACAGTGGGCACAAATACAGGTACATGTGTGCGTATATAATGCATATCATTAGTAATGAGCATTAGCAATATTTATCCCCCAAGTCTGTCTGTTGGAATGATGAGTTGCACGGCCATCATAGCAGAGTGATGGGTGTCAACACCACCGGGATTCAGCCTGAAGCCAAACCAGCTGTGTTGACCCTTGGACAGGTCACAGCCCCTCTCTGGGTCTCAGTTTCCCCCCCCCCGAGACAATGAAGAGGTGGAGACCTCTTGATGGTTCCTTCCAGTGAATTCTGTCTTTTCCTGGTTTCCCCTAGGGGTGGCTCCTGCTTGCTTCTGAGGGGGGATCTGGTAACAAGAAGAAAGAGGAAGGAAGGGCTGGTCCCGTGAGAGGAAAGGGACCCCTCCTCACTCCTAAGAAGCTGCAAGGGCAACATCAGTCTTCAGGGAGGGGAGTGTGCAGGGAGGGGCGCGGGTCTCAGGAAGGCGGTGGGAACGGGTGCACTCTTGGGGTCTTTGACTCCTCCCAGCAAGGAGGAGCCCCTCGCCTACCCCCCTCCCTCCCTGGCTGCCCTTCAACCCTTGTCTAGCGAGCACGGGGGGGCTTCCTGGCCACTTCCTCATGCCTGCTGTGCATCCCTGCCTTCGAGGATGAATTCCGTCCCTGTCTCTAAGCACGCAGACAAGATTTATGCTGAATGGAGGAGGGGCCACCACAGAGGCTCGGGGGTCTCCAAGCAATAACTCTTAATTCAGAGCTTCATCCACGAGAGCAGACACAAGGGCATCTCCCGGCAGGACTTGCCAGCGAGCAGAGGAGCTGGTCTGCAGGTTCCTTCCTCATCCACTCGGTACCCTCCTAATGATGACTTGGGCTGCTACAAATGGAAATGAACTAAACCCGTTAAATCTATTTTTTCCCCTTGGTGGGAGGGAGTACGGATTTCGTAAAGATAGAGATTTTAAATTAAGCTTTAAAACTGCGACTGAGCGAGATTAATACTGACGATTAGCCTGGACAAACAGTTAATCGCACTGGTGGGGTAATTTATATAAGCTCCGTGCAACCATGTGGCAGGCAGCACGTTGCACTGCAAATTAGTGCAATAAAAGGGGCTGAAGCCTGGCGGGGCAGGGCCTCCTTGGGCTTCCTGGGCCCGTGGGCCTTGGATGGATGGAGCTGGGGTGACAGAGGCAGCATCTTGGGTCTTGGAAAGGGAAATTTTGCCTCTTCCCTCTGGGGGACGTGATGCAGTAAATAGAACTCAGCATTTCCGGAGGGTTTAAAGGCTGATCTGCCTCTAGGGAGCTATGTGAGCTTGGCTCTTGCTCATTCCCTTCGTGTCTCATTTTCCTCATCTGTGAAATGGAGAGGCACTTGCCCAGCAGGGTCCTCGGGGAGACGCAGGGTGATGGCATCTATCTCGGTTCCCGGCCCATGTATGGTCCCAGGTGATGCTCACTTATCACCACTCTGTCCCTTCTAAGCTGAGAGCACCCCTTCGGGCCCTCAGCACCCCCATGTGCCTGGTTCTCAGTGCCCACAAATGGGGTTAACTGGCCAACTCTCCGTATTTATAGCCGCCTGTATTTCTCCCAGACTGCAGCAGCCTTCCCTAACCAGAACAGACATGCTCATCTACGGCAACAGAGCACTGATATAAAAAAAAAAAAACAAAAAAAAAAAAACCACATCAGCAAGACATTTAGAGAAAAGATCTCTGGTTTCCTCTTCGAGGCGGGGGTCTGAGCCGCAACCGTTTTTGCCTCACGTCTCTCGAGATTGCGAATGACGGTGGCCACTCTCTCCCTCCTGAGAACTCCAGATGCATTTTTGTCCACGTCACGCAGTTTCGTGGGGGTCTCTTTCCACAAGCACGTGGCTGCTTTCCTCAGGAGTCTAGCCCAGTGATTTCTGTGTGGGAAAAAAGGGACGCGTGGATCTAAGTCCCCCCAGGCCAGGGGAGGGTGGGCGGGCAGACACCTGCCCTGGTCCAGCCTCCATTTGTTGGATCCCGGGCGCCCAGGTAGAGGGCAGAGGGAAGGCTGGGAAGGCTGTTATTTCTTCAGCCAGGGGCTGTGGGAGGATTGAGGAATGACTGCACGGCGGGTGCTGGGCAAGCTGGTTGCTTCTGCGCTAAGGTAGCAGCCATCCTCCTCCCTTTCCCATCCCACCTGCACTCATCGTGGGCTCGCTGTACAACCTGTGAACCTGGGGGTTGCAACAACAAGAACACCAAACCCATGCCTACCTCACGAGCCTTCGGTCCAGCAGAGAAATAGACAAGAAAGTAAAGCCTCAGCCCCATTTGTAAAATGATGACAACTCTTCCCAGTAGCCAAAAGGTAGAAACAACCCAAATGATGAATGGATAGACGAGATGTGTGCATCTGCACAATGGAATCTTACTCAGCCATAAAAAGGAGTGAAGTACTGACCCAGGCTATGATACTGATGAGGCTTGAGGATATTTTGCTGAGTGAAAAAAGCCAGACACAAAAACACAAATATTGTATGATTCCATTTATATAAAATGTCCCAGAATAGGAGAATCCATAGAAATAAGGAAGTAGATTCGTGGTTTCTGGGGACTAGGAAGAGGGGAGAATGGGGAGTGATTGCTAATGGGTGTGAGGTTTCTTTGGGGGGTGATGACAGCATCCTGGAACTAGATAGAGGTGACAGCTGCGCATCATTGTGAAGGTACTAAATGCCACTAACTGTTCCTTTTAAAATGGTTAATTTTATGTCATGTGATTTTTACCCCAATTAAAAAAAAAAAAAGCTTCCAAATTGCCAGAACTCCGGAAGAGAAGCCAAGCAGGGGCTAGTAGAGTGAGGAGCCCCTCCGGCTGGTACCATGGTCCTCTGGGCTACCCAAATTTGGGTCGGTGAGAGGAGGGGGCCCCTCCTGCCTCTAAGCTGAGAGGAGGGCCGGGAGCTTGCGGGCCTGGCCTGGATGCACTCACCGGGCGGACACACTGACCACAGGACACGCTTCCCGCCCTGCTGGGCTGGCTCTAACAGAGTTAGAGAAGCCACCTCCCAGGGGCTCCAGAGACGCTTGGCCCTGAAGTTCCATCACCAAAGGTCCACCTAAGAGGTGGCTAAGGGCGGGAAATGCCTGGGAGGGTCTAGGAGTGGGAGAAGGAACTGGAAGTGGATTCAGCTTGCACAAGTGACACTGTACGTCCACGTGTTAACAGGCCTTTGCGTGTGACCTCCCACTGGGTCCCAGCCTGGATGCTGCCCACGTGACCTCTTGCTGGGCACCCCTCCAACCTGGGTTCTGCCCACGTGACCTCCCACTGGGGCCTCCCCACCCGGGTTTTGCACACGTGATCTCCCTTATTCTCCCACCTGTGTTCTGCCCACGTGACCTCCCTTATTCTCCCACCTGTGTTCTGCCCACGTGACCTCCCTTATTCGCCCACCTGTGTTCTGCCCACGTGACCTCCCTTATTCTCCCACCTGTGTTCTGCCCATGTGACCTGCACTGTGCTCCATCCTGGACCCTGCCCACATGACCTCCCACTCTGCTCCCACCTGGGTTCTGCCCCCGTGACCGCCAAGAGGCCCCCATCTGGATCCTGCCCACATGACTGCCGGCAATGCTCCCACTTCCCCACGGGAACCACGGGCTGCAGGCAGAGTTTTAAAACATGAAATAGAAACTCTCAGTGTGTCTCCCACATAGAAAGGGTCATATTTCATTAAAGATTTTTTTGGGGTTCATAGACATTTTTATGGAGACTGGATTGCTTTTCAAAATCTATTTCCTACTGTGAATCAAGGTTTAAGAAGTTTGAAAACCACTTTTCTAAGTTAACCCCTCCCCCGACTATAGCCTCTTTCATACTCTCCTTGCCTTCTACATGTCTCAGCCTGAGCACTCAGGATTTTCTCTTTTTTTCTTTTTTTAATTCAAGAAGACCCGAGACAGCAGAAGGGATATGGAGGAAAGGTAAAGGATGGTTTGGGTGACGCCAGTGAGGGAGGGCAGACTCCCTCTCTGCTCTCATCCTTCTCTCCTCCATCCTGGAACACACGAAGGGGTTCTCAGATTCGGCTGTGGGGCAAGAGAAGGACACAGAACGAAGTCAGGACGGGACAGGCTCCACAGAGCGTTGGGCAGCTCTGTGCCTCCGGGGTAGAGTCAGACCACCGTGTCCTTGAAGGCTGCTCCGGAACCACTGCCCAGGCAGCTCCCCGATTTCCCAGCTGGAAGCACCGCTCCCTCCTGACCGCCCCTCCCCCCACATGCTGCACACCTTGAGGTGTCACGGTCACCTGGGACACCCCTCCCATCAGGAAGAGGCTGGTTTTGTCAACCTGTGAGTCATCCCTGCTCTAACACTGTGTCCTTCACATACCAGGTGGTCAATAGATATCTCCAGATGGGCTGCACAGTGCCAAGAGGACAGCCCCCTCGGTCCCAGAACCAGGTGAGCTGAGGCAGCAGTTGCCCAGCTACGGACACATGACAGTCCCAACGGCAGACGATCTTTCAGTTTTTCGCTCTGTCAGCACAGCTTTCCAAATAAAGGATGGTCGTGGTGTGGAACAGAGGGGACTGGGAGAGTGACCGGCCTGGTGACAAATCTTTGCAGGTGATTTGTGGACAATGTATGGCAAGAGCCATACACGTGCCAACAGTGAGGGACCCAGCCCTCGAGCCTGCAGGGTCCTCACCAAGCTGCAGGGCGTCCCCAGCCAGCCCAGCACGCACGCGCGCGCACACACACACACACACCCACACACTCACACTCCGTTGGTTCTTCCCACAAGGCTGTCTAAGGAATAAGCACTTGATGGCATTGTTGTCAAATGAACAAATGTTATAACGGCAAACATCCTGACCGTGTGTAATGCCAGGCCTGCCCTGAGCATCTCATGTGCATTGCCCCACTTGACCCCCCCCAATGACCATCATCATCTCTGTTTTGCTGATGAGGAAAACGGAGCTGAGAAAGTGAAGAAAGCTGTCCAAGGCCATCCAGGTGGTAAAAGGTGGGGCAAAGTCTCTACCTCAGTCGCTCTAACCCCAGAACCTTAGTTCAGAGCCCGCCTTCGTGCCCACGACAGGATGCTGCCCCCCAGGAGGACAGACGGATGGGTGCGTGCGTGGTGAGTGGGTGAGCCTTCCTCTCCTTCCGTGGCCTTGCTCACGGCCACCTGGGCTTGCCTGTCATCACACCCCATAGATCTGTACTAGTAAACAGGCTCTAGCTTCAAGCAGAGATAAACTTCCATGAAAGGCAGTTTGTTGGTCCAAAATAATTGCCTCCTATCAGGATGTGTTAAAGCTGAGAAGTAACAAGGGCTCCGTTACCTTAAGATTTATGGTACATGACATGCTCTCCTCTCCACTATAACACATTTGCATAAAATGCTTATATTACTGCAGCTTCATCGGACCTGAAAATGGAATATGATTCCAATAACATTTCTCTGGAGATAGACAATGGGCTGAAACAAAAACCTGATGTGTTTCCTCAGCTCTGTGTCTTTATTAACAAACATGCCAGGACGCATTGCTAAAATTGCACGATTGGAATGGCACGAAGACCCCCACCTCACACAGCTTCCTCCGATCCATCTTACTATTATTTCTTGAGTGTCAGAGCATTGCTTTAAATATGCAATCAAGCCCTTGGTTAAGATGCTGGCGTTGCTGCAATTCCACTGACTTGCCTCTCTGGCATCACTTTGCATTTTCAGTGAAGACATTGTGGTCTGAGATATTAAGTTTTC
This sequence comes from Balaenoptera acutorostrata, assembly GCF_949987535.1. Lineage (NCBI taxonomy): Eukaryota > Metazoa > Chordata > Mammalia > Artiodactyla > Balaenopteridae > Balaenoptera > Balaenoptera acutorostrata. Next base: position 55,066,837 of record NC_080083.1, read on the forward strand.
CTGATTCACATTCTTTGCTCTTGCCACCAAAGAGATGGTTCGGTGTTGGAAAGTGCTCTCGTGAGGGCTGTGAATCACGGGGCGCCGGGCTGGAGGCAGGGCCCTGGCCAGCAGGGCCTTCTACATTCCTTTTCGCCATAGAGGGGGGGACATAGCTGGAGGCGTGGGCAGGACTCAACGGGAGATGGCACTGCCACCTTGTGATGTGAACACTTTATCACCAATGGATGGCCCTTTAACATCTGGTGGCATGAAAATGAAGGCCAAGACCAAATGTGTGGGAAGATGCCCAGCCTCACTCATAATTAAAGAAATGCAAATTGAAACAATAAAATAAGATTTTCATCCATCCAATTGACTATACAGCACAGACTTTGACAGTAGCCAGCCTTGGTGAAGAAGTGGGGGGTGGGATGTGTTCCCTCACACATGACTGGGTGCAATGGAAATGGGAACACTGACTTTAGAGCTTGCTGCTCAGAGTGGGGTCCAAAGGCCAGCATCACCTGGAGTTTGTCAAAATGCAGATTCCCAGGTACCACCCTGGACCTGCTGAATTGGAAACTGGGGGTGGGGCCCAGCAATCCGTGTTTTAAGCCCTTTAGGTCATGCTCATGTAGTCTAAAGAGAAGCACTGGCTTAGAGGACAGTTTGGCTCGGAATTCCACTACTTTTTTTTTAATATTACATTTTCTAAATGGTTACTGCTGGAGAATAGGAAGACAATTGATTTTTTACGATGAGCTACTATCTGGTCGTATTGCTGAACCCTCCCATTAGGTCTAATAATTTGTGTGAATATTCTAGGTAGAAGATCCTCTTGTCTGCAAATAATGACAGATCTGTCTTGTGCTTTCTAGTTTGTGTACCTCTCCTTTCTATTTCTTATCTCCCATTCCCTCTGCGAGGACCTCCAGAGCGATAATGAATTCTGTTCTGCTTTCAGGAATTATTCTACAGATACACATATTTGGACAATGTATGTGAAGATGCCTGTGCAGGAAGATTCATTACAGCAGCATCTGCGACAGCAAAACCCTGTAAAATGCCAAAATACCCATCAGTGTGGGGCTGGGTAAATCAACCAGGGCCCATCCAGGCGGTGGAATACTATGCAGCCAATAAAAAGGTTGGGGTAGATCCAAATATGCTGCTTTTAAGAGATATCAGACATACGTTGTTTGAAAAGAAAGGATGCAGAGCAGTGTAAATTGTATAAAGATACACAAACATATGCAATTACGTGTACACAGAGTTTCTGGAAAGATACACAGACAGGTCTCAATAGTTCCTTCTGGGGGGCTGGAGGCAAGAGGGAGAGGGACTCTTAGGCAAATATTTCTTTTCACTTTTTTAATTTTTAGGTTCTGCAAGTGTTACTTTTTTCAGTAATAAAATTAGTATTTCTAAAGAATTTTTAAAAAATAGATGAGCTAAGGCGGGTCCAGAGGTGAGTGCCTCCCTGTCTGGATCAGGATTTCACAGGCTGGGCTTCACACTAGAACCCCGTGCGCTGGCGTTTAAGGGGCAGAGGCTGGAGCAGAGCCCAGGGCCTCATCTGGCTGATGTCTCGTTGGCCCTGAATCCTGTTTCCAGGTGGGCCCTCGTCAACTCAGAGAAAGTAAACACTGGGATTCATTTAGCAAGATTCTCTCCCACAATTCAATTTGAGTAGTTTTACCGCAAACACAATTTCTGTTCTCCAGGACATCCTGGGCACTTTGCCCATCACACTTCATAGAGGTGCTGGGCCAGTTTACCTTCTACAGCGTGGCCTCGGGCCGAGTGGGTGCGAATCGCCCTACTGCTCTCCAGCTTAGGACTCTTGGACTTACAGGTTTCCTGACCTCTCTGAGGCAGTTTCCTGCCCATCTGTAAAATGGGCAGAGTAATGCCAACATTGAGGGGATGGTGCGAGGGGTAAAGAAGAAAGTGTAAAGTGTGACTTAACAATGTATTCTTGGAGGGGCTTCCTGCCATCCCATCCCTGGTGCTCGGGGTCTTTACTGAACTCTCTGCATGTTCGTCCAGGGCAGGTTGCGGGCAGGCATCCTTTGGTCTCCAGTGTGTATTCCAGGCTTGTGATCCAGGGAGGGCTTCCGACTCCCTTTTGCACATGAGGAACCTGGACTCAGAGATGAAAGGACTTGGCACAGTCAGTCGTGGAGAATGGACCAAAGCGTGTGGGTTCTGATGCTGTGTCCTGGACTTTGCATGACTCCTCCTGGACTTTGATATCTTCTTCTGTCACCTGAATCCAACCGCCTCCCCGCTTTAAAACACCATCACGAAAAAGCCAGGTACAAAAACTGAATGTACTCTCTGCCTAGCGTCTTCCCACTTTTATAAGGATGGGGAAAAAATGGGAAGAATGTAGACCAATATGTGAAATGGTAGGATTAGAAGTTGTTTTTATTTTCTTCCTTATCTTGATTTTCTAGAATTTGCACAATAATATGCACCTCCTCTGTAAAGGTGGGAAAACTGCATATATATTTATGGTACCAATTTTTAAAAAATACATGTTATATATCGATACACAGGAAATGGAAAAACATAAACATAGCTACAAAATGATTCCAGTGTAATGTTAAATTTTGAAGAGTAAGATACAAATCTGCATGTTTAAATATGAAGACAAAAGACAAGGTGTTGGGAATGGAGTGATTTCTGAATGATGGTTATGGAAGAACGTTATGTTCTTCTGTACTTTCTGAAAAGTTATCATTAACTTTTAAAAAGACCAAATATCACCTTTTCAGAGAGGACTTTTCTCAGTACTGTATGGGAAACATTCCCCTGCCTGCAGGGAAGGAAATCACTTCCATCCCCTCATCTTCTTTATTGTTGTCAATTGCCTGTATCACTACCTGGGATTATACTATGCAGCCAGGTCTTTGTCTCCCCATCTGGAGTGTCAGCTCTCTGAGGACACAGACCTATGCCTAGAACGGTGTCCAGCACACGATAGGTGTTTAATTTGCTGGATGAATCAGTAGATGGATGGAAAGGTGGATGAACAGAGGAGAAAAGTGCTGACATTGCGGGAACTAGGTGGACAGCACCAGAAATGTGAGTTTCATCATCCTGATATGCATTGAGTCCCGACTACATGCCAGTCTCTCTGCTGGGGGCGGAGTATAGAAGATGTGCTTACTGTCCCCAAGGAACATGGCCCCTGAGGAATGCAGGGGGTGGGGCATGTGGGGAGGGAAGGGAACTCACATTTATTAAGTAATTTATTACATGTCAAGCTTCACAAACAGTATCTCATTTAATCTTCTCAACGACCCTACAAGACATAGTATAAAACCCATTTCTCTACTCAGCAGGTGATTCTTTAGAAGATAGGAGAGCTAAGGTGCATGGAGGGCTTGACGGGTCGGAAAACAGATCATGCCTGGGTGACCTAGGTGGGAGGGCGGGGCTCCAGCTGGTTGCTGCATGGATCTGCAAAGCTGCACACCTGCTTGCAGCACCGTTGAGCGCTGAAGATCCACATACAGAGACCCAGCATGGTCCCCACGAAGCACCCCAGAGGTCTTGGTTGTCACCTAGCCGTCAGTGGGGCGGGGGGCAGGCGGGGAAGAGAGAGACAGACTCAAGGGCAAAGGTTGGGGCAGGGGGTGAAGGAAAGCTTTGTTGGAGCAGGGATTTGGGATGAAGACCCCCAACTGGGGGAGTGGGGAGCCCCCAGCCCCTTAGGGAAGTCTGTCGGGGATGTAGGCAGGGCTGGAGGCCTGGGGGTCTGGAATCTTTTGGCTGTTGTGATATTTGCCCTGAAGTGTGGGCTCCAGTCCTGTCACTCCAAGAAACAGAACTTGACCTTGACTTGGGGCCCTTCTCCGTGTTGGGGCCACTCCCTTCATAGGGGGAAAAGACAGTGACGCTGGGCAGAAACAGAGGGGGAGGAGACAGCTCACATCCCAGGCTGAGGGAATCACGGCTGGAGAGGAAGGGCACCTATGTTTAAATCCTTGCTGGAATGTCTCACTCTGCCCATTTCCATTTCATATTTCAGCTCAAAAATGATGACAGAGGTTACAGAGCAGCCTGCCCCCTCCTCAGTAATTACCAAATTAACACATTCTAGCAGGCGAGCCCCCAGCAGCAGCTGTGATGAATGCGCGAGGGCAGCTAGCTGCAGATCCTGCCCCTGCGTGCTCACCTCCTTAACCAGCCCGACCCCCTGCGGGCTCTCTGGGGCCAGTCTCTGCCGCAAGCCCTCCCTCCCCCTCCGTTTAATAGGCTCTGGGGCCGGGCTTAATGTGCCAGGCGGTGCACGTCCCACCCTTGGGGGCCTGACCCCACGGGTCAAGGAGGTGGCTTCCTCACACAGGCAGGAAGCCGGGAAAACGAGCCCCAAATTAATTTATTCAGCCAATTCATTAGGCAGGCGTGCATTGTGTGCTGAGTACTCGTGCAGCCCAGGGCTCGGGGCTGAAGGGGAGGCAAGATAAACGTAGGATGGGGCTGCTGCCTTCGAGGAGCTTGCTGTCCAGGGGGGAATGAGGAAAAGGATTCAGTGGCCAGTGTGGAACGGACTCCAAGCTCCTGAGGAAGCCCAGGGAGCAGGATGGGTTGGTTCTCGTGGAAGGTGGCGGGGACGTGGATGGTGGGAGATGTATGCTGAAGCCGGCACCGGGGATGGGGGAATTGAGCTGAAAGCTAGAGGATGCCCAGCTTGAAACAGGGGGAGCGGGTGTTATCTCTGAAATAAGAGCAGTAAAAGCAGGAGTCTGGCCTGGGTACGGCATGGTCCTATTAGTGATGGAGTGTAAACTGATGATGGGAAGGGTGGGAAAGGCGTGGCTGGGCAGGAGCCAGCTCCAGAAGGACGCAGGACCTGCCAGGTGTTTTCAGCAAAGGCAGGGACACACCTGGGCTGCTTATCCCAGGTTAGAGACCAGGAAGGAAGCTGATGCTGAATCTGGTCAAGAAAGTGCCTGCGCTGGTCTCAGGGCCGAGAGGAAGGCAGGGAGGAACTCAAGGGAGAATTCAAAGGAAGTATCAGAAGCTGGGCGCCTCATTAGACATGAGGCCCAGAGAAAGGCAGGTGTTGGGGTTTGAGCCGACTCTCTAGGAGGGAATCCACCAGGGAGAAAGGATGTGGGCGAGGATGGCAGGGGCTTTGGGGTAAGAGCTGCTCCGTGGGCTCTGTGGGAGCCACTGATCATGGGAAAAGCAACGTGCTCTGGATGCCGAGGGTGAGGAGGGGCAGGTATGGGCCCCGGGTGGGGTCCAGAGACTCAGGATTCACCCACCCTGAGGCCGCAACATCCTCAGGAGGAACCTCCCCTCTCTGACCCTCTTCAAAGCACAGCTTGGCGGAGGAGGAGTCCAAATTCCAGAGGCTCGGATGCTTGTTTTCCTAATTGACTGAGATTTAATAGCAGAGCCAAAATAAGGGTCCATCAGCTCCATTCATTTGCTTAATACAGTTGAAATTCAGGAAGCGCTCTGCGGCCTCCACCTGTCCTTGACTTCGGGACCTGGAACCAGGAGGGGAGGGAGAAGGATCATAGGGCATCTTTAAAGGTGATGCTGGACCATGTGGTGGTTCTATTTTCAATATTTTGAGGAATCTCCATGTTGTTTTCCACAGCGGCTGCACCATTTTACATTCCCACCAATCGTGCACAAGGGTTCCAGTTTCTCCACATCCTCACCGACATGCTTATTGTTTGCTTTTTTGATGATAGCCATCCTAACGGGTGTGAGGTGGTATCTCATTGTGGTTTTGATTTGCATTTCCCTGATGATTAGTGGTGCTGAGCACCTTTTATCACCTGTAGGTCTTCTTTGGAGAAATAGCTCGACGAATGCATAAATTAATGTGGCATATACATAAAATGGGATATCATTCAGCCTTAAAAATGAGTGAAATCCTGCCAAATAGGACAACATAGATGACTCTTGAAGAGTCATCATCATGAAGGACATGATGCTCTGTGAAATAATCCAGCCACAGAAGGACAAGTGCTGCGTGGTGCTACTTAGATGAAAGACCTAAAACAATCAAATTCATGGAAGCAGGAAGTAGGATGCTGGTTGTCAGGGGCCAGGGGGAGGTGAGAGGAGGCAGCTGCTCTTCAAGGGGTACAGGATTTCAGTTGCACAAGATGAAAAATTTCTAGAGGTCTGTTTACAACATTGTGATTGTAGTTAACAATACTGTTCTGTACACCTGAAAATTTGTCAAGAGGGTAGATCTCTGTTAAATGTTCTCACCATAATAAGATAAGATGGGGTAAGATAAGGTGGCACTAATGACACCTGGCTGCTGAGAGGCTGAGCTAGGGATGCAAAGGCAATTTATCTGATATCACTAATATTGCAAATCTATCTGAAAGGAAATCTGTAACGCCCGCACAGAGCTAGCCCATTCAGAACACCGGCTTAGCAACACTCAAAGGAGTAAAACAGGAAGTTAGCAAGGTGTCTCTCCACATTTTCATCTTCAGGTGAGAAGGAAAAGCTAGGCCCTCTGCTTGAATCCCTTACTCCTGTCTTGCATGGAAAGAAGCAGAGAGAACTGCCTTATAATAAGCACCTGCATTTATAGGATCTCATTTAATCCTCACGACATACAATAAAATTGGAACCATTGTTCCCATTTTGCAGATGAGAAAACCAAGTTTAGAGAGGTAAGTTACCTCTCTTCTCCAAGGGTACCTGTAGGTGTGGCGTCCTAGGAGGGTGTCTCTGCAGGGCAGCGGCTGTGGGCCACCCTATGGGGAATAGCGGGGAAGGGTTTGAGGATCCCAAAGAAATGAGGTCCAGCTTGGATTCAGCACCTAAGAGCTGTGTATCTTCATGCAGGTTACTGAATAATAGCGCCTATTGCAAAGGTTTGTTAAGAGTATGTACGGAGATCATTTATAGCACATGCTGAGCCACCAATAAATCTTCGTGTCATAGTCATTGCCACCATCACCATCATCATCATCATCATCATCGTCACTGCCACTGATATCCAACCCAGGAAAATACAGGCATCCACAGCCCCTCACCCTGCATCTCTTCACTCCCGGGTGTGAATGTCATGTCTTCTTAAATTGGCTATTTCTTTTGAAGACGTCTTAACCAAAGCCCCACGCCTCCAGAGTCCTCACCATGACAAACGTCAGTAACAGTGATGACTCCCTGAGGCTGAATTTTAAAAGCGCATTAAAGATTAAAGGATGCACAGGTCAATTACTAGGACAAGTAAATGACTTTAGAAGTAATTACATATAATTTTGTCTTGTTTATTTGGCATTAGTTGTAAGTGACCATAATCCTGGGTCCCAGAGGTCCTTCACTTTGGGTTTGCTTTGGGCAGATGAAGGGCCTCGGCCCCAAACGCAGAGGCTGGGGGTGGGGGAAGGGCCCTGGGCATAGGGACACTTGGCCTCTCTTGACTCAACCTGGTTGACTTGCTTCAGATCCACAGACAATTTCATCATCCACCCTCCCTAAACCGTTCCTAAGAGACGCCTGTCTATCTCAAACTGTGGGAGGCCCCGGGCTGCCCACCAGCCTCTACTCCCTGTGGGCTGACAGGGGGAGGCAGAAGGTGGCACAGGTGTCCTCTGGGGTCTGCAGCATTGCCCAGAGAGGAGGTCATGTGACCGAAGGGTATGTGAAGGGCAAGAGTAGGTCACTAGTGAGAGAGAGGGAGGGCTGGTGAGGGCACTGCGTGTGCGTGAACTGGGTCAGGAGGAAGTAGAATTTCCAAAGTCACGTGAAGGAGAAAGGGGAGCGTTATGGCTAAGACATTCCCTCTGGTTGAAAGGGATAGAAACCTACTCAAACCAGCTCAATAAAATGGTCTACTATTGGAGGATGTGTTAGTTACAAACTGGATGGCTTAAAACAACAGAAATGTATTGTCTCACAGTCTGGAGGTCAGAAGTCTGAGTTCAAGGTGTCAGCAGGGTTGGTTCCTTCTGGAGGCTCTGAGGGAGAATCTGTTCCAGAATCCTCTCTGGTGACTGCCAGCAATCCTTGGCATTCCTCGACTTATAGAGGCATCACTCCAGTCTCTGTCTCCATCTTCACATGGCTACTTTTCTGGGTCCTCCATGGTCTTCCCTCTGTGCATGTTGCTGTGTCCAAACTTCCCTCTGCTTGTAAAGACCAGCCATTGGATTAGGGCCACCCTAATCCAGTATGACCTCATCTGAACCTGATTACATCTGCAAAGACCCTTCTTCCAAATAAGATCATATTCACAGGTTCTGGGTGGACATCACCATTCAACCCAGTACAGAAGAGTATAACAAAGATACAAACAATCTGGGATTGACACTAGAGCAGAGCTGCACTTCCCTGAAGCTAGAGTTAGAGACTGGAAAGTTGGGGGACCGTGGGTGGCAGCACTGTTGGGCCACTTCACACCCATTGTCCCCTTCTCCTTGCTAACGGAAACTGATTCTGTCCAGTATTGGGCATGCATGTGCTTCGGGAGGTGGAACCTCCCCAGCCCAAGAGGGAGCTCAGTTTAGTCAAAGCTAATCATGGGGATTCCACCCACCTTGCCAATGACTGTTTTAGGCATGGTCCTGTGATGTCACCCCAGCCAATTAGATTTAAAGGTAAGTATGATGGGGGTGGGGTGGCTTCTGAGAAATAACATTTCCATGATTAAAAAGAGATGTAGCAGTTTTGCCATGTCAGAATAATGGGTATCAGACTAACCCTGCTGCCATACATAACAACAAAGTTGGGTAAAATAAGTAAAGCAACAGTTTTACCTTGGATGGGCTTTGGACTGTAGACAGTGCAGGGCTGAGATTCATGACAGAATGGAAACATACAAGGTAAGCTCCACCTTCACCTGGGATTTCTTCCCAGGAGCATTTCCAAACTAAGGCATGTAGAGCCATAGTATCATTGGGAGGAAAAGGCAAAGAACAGAGTTCAGGATTGCTGAGGAATCTTGAATTTGCAGGGCAGGATACCAGAGGTGAGGGAGCTACACAGAGAAATATGTCTCCAAATTGGCATGGAGTTCACTTGAGTTTGGAACCAAATACTAAGCAGATTATGCACTGGGCGAGACTACGTGAGACCTGACACAGAACAACTATTCGGAGGTTGTGAGTTAAATGGAGATTCCAAAGGTTGTACAGTGCTGAGAGACATTGAAGTTCTGACCACCCAAAGTGGAGACACACTACTGAATACTCAAAAATTTTGTTGAGACTCCAGAAAGGCTACACCCTAGGAATAAGGCTACACTAGCCTTAGAGTAAGAGCTACTTTACATCCTCTCTAATGATGCTTAAAACCTAGCCACGACAAGATTAAGCTGATCCACTAGTAAATTAACTATCTGTCAGAACAAAATGCAACACTTTAAAGACAAAATAATACAGATGACCAATAATGTAATCTCAACAATATCTGGCATACAGTTGAAAATTACTAGCTATATGAAGTAGGAAAATGTGATGAAGTTCTCAGGAGAAAAACTAAGTCAATAGAAACAGACCCAGAGGTAACAAAGATACTGGAATTGGCAAGCAAGATTTTTAAAAGAGAGAGAGAAATAAAGAGAGAGAGAGAATCTCAACAGAGACTATATATATATATTTTAATGGAGGTTCTAGAACTTAGAAATTTTTAATTATGGGCTTAACAGCAAAAGAGACACTGCAGAAGAAAAGATCAGTAAACTTGAGGGCAGGTCAATAGAAATTCTCCAAACTGAAGTATGGGAGTGGGGGTGGGGGAAGTGGGCAAAATTAGTAGAATCTCAGAGATCTGTGGGACAATATCAAGTAACCTAAGATATGTATAATGGGAGTCCCAGAAGAAAGAGAGAAATAAAATGGGACAGAAAAAATATTTTAAGAAATAGGAACTCTAAATTTCAGATTTCATGAAAAAATATCAATCCACACATCCAACAATTTCAACAAACCTCCAACAGGATAAACACAAAGATATATCAGAATCAAATTCCTGAAAATCAAATATAAAGAGAAAATCTGAACGGTAGTCCAAAAACTGATGAATTTTATAAAGGGAAAAAGACAGCAAGAATCACCATTGACTTCTTATAAGAAAAACTAGAAGCCAGTTAACAAAAGAATAAGATTTTTAAAGGCTGAAAGAAAAAGCTATTGACCTAGAATTTTATACCCAATGAAAATATTCTTCAAACATAAAGCAAAATATAAAAATAATAAAAATTAAGAAATAATAAATAATAAGATAAAAATAATTTCTTATGGTTTTACCTTTTAACATAGCCTTAGGGTAATTTGGGACCAAATTAGCCCCCAAATAAATGCTGCTCACAAATTATCAAAGCTCACTCAAGAAGAGATAGGTAATCTGAATAACTCTATACCTATTTTTTAAATTAAATTTTTTAGTCAAAACCTTCCCACACACAAAAAAATAAATCCAGGCCCAGTTGGTTTCACTGGTAAATGCTGACAAATATTTAGGGAAGAAATAATACCCACTCTGCATAAATTCTTCCCAAATCTTAAGAGGAGGGAATACTTTTCAACTCATTTTATGAGGACAGCTTTATCCTGATACAAAAACAAGACAAAGATATTATAATAAAAGAAATGTATAAACCAATACTCCTCATGAACACAAATATAAAAATCCTTTAAAAATTTTTAGCAAAATTAATCCATCGTTATATAAAATAAATTATACATCCCGAACAAATAGAGTTTATCCCCGGAATGCAAGATTTGTTTAACTTCCTAAAATCAGCTAATGTGATTCACCATATTAACAGGCTTAAAAAAATATATATGGTCATCTCAGTAGCTGCAGTTAAATCTGAAAATATCATAATCAGAACTCTTAGCAAATTAGTAATAGAAGGACACTTTCTCAAACAAACAAACAAAAAACAAAAACAACAGAAAAACTTCAGCTAACATTATACCTAATGGCACAACTCCGATCAGATAACATAAGGTAAAGTTGTCCTTTTTCACTACTTTGATTCAACATTGTATTGGAGTTCCAGTCAGTGCAACAAGGCAAGAAAAAAAAAAAAGGTATTGGATTAAAGAGGAATAAATAAAACTGTCTTTCATCAACAGAAGGCATGATTGTTCACATAGAACACCTTAAGGAATAATTTTTTTAAAACTACCACATCTAATAAATGAATTTATAAAGGTATTAGGATATAAAGTCAATATGCAAAAGTCAATAAAATATTTATATTAGCAAGAGACAGTAGAAAATGAAAATTTCAAAACAATTTCACTTACAAGAGGACCAAAACTATAAAATACTTAGGGATAAATTTAACAAAAGACATATAAGAACTCTACACTGAAAACTATGAAAATTGCTGAGAGAAAATAAAGAAAACCTAAATAAATGAAGAGATATACCATAACCTTGAATTAAGAGAGTCAATATTTTAAGATGTCAATTCCATCTAAATGGCTCTATAGATAAAATCCCAATTAAAATTCCAGCAGGATCTTTTTTTGTAGGAATTGACAAACTGATTCTAAAATTTATATGGAAAGCCAAAGGACCTAGAATAACCCAATCTTAAAAAAAAAAAACAAATTTGGAGGACTTAACATTATCTGATTACAAGATTTTTCAAGCTTTGCAAAGGAGAGTGCTTGTGTTCAGTTTGTAACTCCGTAGAAGTCCCTGTGAGTTGGTCTTGGGAGACACAGCGTTGCTTGTACTCCCTTTGGCTGCATATGGCACTGGCCCCTGGACCAGAACACAATTCAGGCAGAGAAGATGGAAAGCACAAAGAACAATGGACCCACCAGGGTGCTTACTGAGGTCATGACTGCTGTCATGATCTTGATCTTTTCTGCATTGCCTAAAATCAAATACAGCAGTTCAATAAATGTCAACAGTACCAGTGAGTAAGGAAAGTTGTAGATTAGTCAATGCATGCGAAAAACAAAGAATGAGTTAATGAATGGATGGATGGATGGACCAGTGAATGACTGGATCAGCCAGTGAATGATCTAATGGCTGAACAAACATCCCTCCATGGAACCAGCAGGGATGTGGTGAGAGCAGGAAACAGCAACTTCTGCTTTTCTTTGATTCTTTTTATCTCCCAGATCACAGGTACCATTTACTTCCCTCTTGGGGGCTTTGTCCACTGTGGCTGCCAATAAAACAGGACATAATTAGAAAGCGAACATATAAAAGCAGGGCTTTCCAGTGGCTGAATGTATAAAACAATCACCTTTGCTCCGTACAGCTGTCCCCACACTGAGTTAAAACAGTACTTAGGTTGCCCGTGATTTTATTTCTGATCACACATAAGGATGTGTGTCACTGGCTGACATTTGCTGCTTGTCTTTTACTGCATTTCATCAGCCCATCTGCCAAGAACATGAAACAGGAGCCCAGAGCCAGCTTACCCTCGACCAGAGCCCCCATGCATCCCAGGCTCTCTGGCTGGGCTGCACCCCAGTCCCTACTCTCAGTTGGGAGAGTGTTGGCAGCCCCTCTCCTCCACCTCTCAGAAGCTGCCACTGGAGTTGTGGTTTGCACATCCGTATCCAACAAACGAGAACATCTGAGGTGGACCAGGGCCCTTCACTTGCATAGCTCTTCAGGAGAAGGGGCTGAACACACATGGCAGAAGCTCAAGAAATGCTTATTGAATGCAAGAGAAGAAAAAAATAGCTTAAACTTTATGCCTCAAAGCGTCCCTAGATGTCGTATTGAAACAGGAACAGAAACTTTCCCACTAAAGGCAATAAGCTTTACAAGAGGAATCTCTAGAATTTCTTGATCAGAGGGCAAGGAAGCACGCTCCTTACATTTCTGGGCATTTGTACTCACACCACGCTCAGACCAGGCTGGCCCTGCATACTTGGGAGTGAGGCCGCTGACTGCATTTCTACTGAGATGCCCTTGATCCAGAGAGAGATCTTCATCCTACCGTGCTTGGTGGGTATTCAGAAACCACAACTTCCATGGGTGCTCAGCAGCTGTGTCCAGTCCCTCCAAATCTATCCATCCATCAGGAGGGAGGTGGGCTGGGTCTAGTTCTATGGCTTCCTGGTCCTATGACTCTGGGTGAGGGACTTAACTTCTCTGAACTCCAGTTTCTTCATTCGAAAATGGGGCTGATGAAACATACTTGAAGGGTAAAAATAAACGAAATACTGAATATAAAAATTCACTTTGCCGACATAGGCATAGGGTAATATAATCCAATAATTACATTGTTGATGGTGATTCATATTTTTGACATCTACTTCTTCCCAAGTTTCCAGATGGGCTGGATATTCTTTCTGTCCCACCCACCCCCCAAAGCCACCCTGCTCTGTGTCCCTGGAGGCTGGCCTCTAGGAACTGCATCAGTCAGTCTCCCTTGCCCTCTGTCTCCTGGTTGGCTTCAGCCAGTGGGAAGCACCAGCAGATGTAGAGGGCAGGAGGAGAAAGAGGTCAAGGTATTTATTCCCCCAACTCCCTCCCTGCTGGATCTCTTCTTGGCCATAGCTGATTCAGGATGCAGCTTCTGTCCGACCACCCTCCCTATAGCTACAGGTGTTGGTGAGTTCTGCATATTGCTGTCTCCCCTTTTAGCCCCAGGAGTGGTAACAATTTCCAATTGCCTTTTTTTTTTGGAGAAAGAAAATTCTTTAGGGGCTTCCCTGGTGGCGCAGTGGTTGAGAATCTGCCTGCCAATGCAGGGGACACGGGTTCGAGCCCTGGTCTGGGAAGATCCCACATGCCGCGGAGCAACTAGGCCCGTGAGCCACAATTACTGAGCCTGAGCGTCTGGAGCCTGTGCTCCGCAATAAGAGAGGCCGCAATAATGAAAGGCCCGTGCACTGCGATGAAGAGTGGCCCCCACTTGCCGCAACTAGAGAAAGCCCTCGCACAGAAACGAAGACCCAACACAGCCATAAATAAATAAATAAATAAATAAATAAATAAATAAATAAAAATTGTATAACTTTAAAAAAAAAAAAGAAAATTCTTTAATATAAAAAAGTTGCTATGATTAAAGAGTTTTTCAGAATTTCTTGGTTGTTAATAAGATTTGAAAGCTTATAGCTTCTATAGTTTAACTTTTGAAACAAGAGGTATATTTGCGTGTAAAGAATGTGGGGATTCATGAAATTTTATGCAAAAATATGCATGCATATGCATATGTCGTGTTCTGGAGAAAGGCTTCATAGCTTTTATTTTTAACATCTTTATTGGAGTATAGGATAAAAAATTTTAACCCAACTATCAATATGTGTGCAATTATTTATAAATTAATACATGTACAACTGTAAGAGGTCCTGTTGGTTCTGAATGTCTTACATGCACTAGCTCACTTTCTTCATAGGAATCTAGAAGGTAGGCACTAGTCTTATCCTTTTTTGACAGATGTGAACATGAAGCGACAGAGAGATTCGGGAATTCCCTGGTGGTCCAGTGGTTAGGACTCAGTGCTTCCACTGTACGGGACATGGGTTCTATCCCTGGTTGGGGAACTTAAGATCTCACAAGCCAAGCGGCAAGACCAAAAAAAAAAAAGAACAAAAAGGGGGACAGGGAGATTTAAATAGCTGGCTAGACCAACCTCAGCACCGTTGACGCTTGTGGCCAGATCAGTCTCTTTTGTGGGGCTGTCCTGTGCATTGTAGGATGTTTGTCAGCACTCTTGGTCTTTACCCACTAGACGCCGGTGGCACCCCCTCCCCCTACCCCAGGTGTCACCATCAAAAATGTCTCCAGACATTGCCCAATGCCTGCTGGGAGCAAAATCATCCTCTGTTGAGAACCACTGGCCTAGAGTAACTAGCAGGATATACATTATAAAATATACACACAGAATATGGAAAAATGTAAAGCATAATACTCAAAATTAAATGTAACTCATAGCTTTAACATTCCCTTCCGGCATCCCAGCGGATGCCCTGGTGTGGCCCCTAGAGCAGCAGTTCGCAACCTTTTTGGCACCAGGGACCAGTTTCATGGAAGGCAGTTTTTTCACAGCCGGTGTGGCGGTGGGGCGCGGGGGGGTGATGGCTCTGGCGGTAATGCGAGCGATGGGGAGTGGCAACACCTCCTGCTGTGCGGCCCAGTTCCTCACAGGCCGCTGACCGGTACCAGTCTGCGGCCTGAGGGGTGGGGACCCCTGCCCTAGAGTATGTACACCCTCTCTAAGACCGGTGTCTTGGAGACATGTTGGGATACAAGGCCATCCTCTGCCCTCAGGAGCATAAAATCCAGGGTGACAAAACACATACGCAGGAAAGGCTCTCAATATAAGACAGCAGATTAGAAAAACATGGTCACAGTTGATCGGATT
Source organism: Balaenoptera acutorostrata (assembly GCF_949987535.1). Lineage (NCBI taxonomy): Eukaryota > Metazoa > Chordata > Mammalia > Artiodactyla > Balaenopteridae > Balaenoptera > Balaenoptera acutorostrata. Next base: position 55,082,111 of record NC_080083.1, read on the forward strand.
GGTATTTCATAAACGGGGGCAAGTGGCTTCTCTGCTGGATGGGCCACCTAGAATTTCGGGACAAGGGCATGTCACCCAGACCCAGGACGCAAAGGACCAGAAGGAAAGAAAGGGCGAGACCCTGGAACGCTTTCATGAATCTCTTACCTCTTCCTCTGTCTCTCCGTCTTCGGCTGCTGGGAGTTTGTTCATTTATTTATTCACTCAACAAATATTTGCCCAGTGCCAACTCTATGCCAGGAGTCGTTCCTGGAGTGGGAACATCAGTGAGAAGACCAGACCTTGCTGCCCTCAGGGGCTGACATTCCAGCATCCTTTTGAGTTCAACCCCATCTGCCAGCTCCCTGCCTCTGAGCTGCCACCCACGTCTTACCCCCAGAACCTCGTTGCTATGATTCCCTCCAAGTTGGAATTCAAGAGCAATATGGAACTGCCAGAGCTGCTTGGGCTGGGTTTCCGTCCCTCGGGCCAAGAGTCAGGACAGGCCCGGGCAGCTGCTCCCTGTTTCCCACTCCTCCCGTGGGGAGCAGAGTGGATCCAGAAAATCCTCACTCAGGCCGCCCTTTTGCGGGGTGTTTCTGGCGTCAGGAGCCACATGGATCAAGAAACAGCCAGCTCTTCCCTCTAACATTGTTTTATGGTGTTCTTCTAACACGGCTATAAAAATAAAGTTTTTAAAGGCACATTCGGTGGAACTTTGGCCGGGCAGCAAGCTGCAGTCCCCCCTGGTGCTGATGCCAGGGCCACGTTCCTCCAGGGCCAGCCCATCCGTCCCCGGCCCTTGACGCTTCTGCACAAGCCCAGCTCTTCCGAGTGACTCTGAGAAGTTGACTGAAGCAGTTCCTGTGTTTCTTGTATGTGTGCGTTTGTAAGAGCCCGACTGCCCGCTGCTGTGGGCTTCTATCAAATAAAGAGCTATAACGTACTGACCGTCCTCCACCATGGCCTCGCTTCACTTTCCTGGGCCATTTACTCCTTTATAGAATTTAATCTGCTGCTGAAATTCACTGCATTATTAAGGGGAGCCCAGGCCCAGTACTGCGATAATTAAACCATTCACTCAGCAAACGCCCACGTGTACCCAGGCGTGGACGCTCTCCGCAGGTCCTGGGCTCTATGTACCCACCCCACACGCCCAGCCCCAGCTCCCAGGGCAGGGGTTGTGCTCCTGACTTAAAATCCTCAGTGACTTATCACCCCCTTTAGAATAAAACCCAAATTCCTCCCCAGGGCCTGAGGGTCCTCCCGGCCAGATGCTGGTACCCACCTCTCAGGCCTCGTGCCTTAGAGATGAACCTGCCCTGAACACCCAACCTAAAGGACCCTGCCCAGCGGCTCCCTTCTTTTATCTAATTTAATTTTTCTTCTGCACTTACTGCTGTTTAAAATCATCTTGTTTATTTATTTGTTTGCTTCTTGTCTGCTTTCTCCTGCTGGAATTTCAACACCATGAGAGCAGGGAACCACCTGTCCTGGTCCTTGCTGAATCTCCGTGCTGAGAACAGCACCTGGTGTGTAACGGGGGCTCAGGAAACATGTCTTGAATGAAGGAAGGAAGGAAGGAATGACCTTCTTGGCTGGTAAGTACTCAGGTCCAGGGAGTCAGCAGGAGTTGACTGCTTCTGAGTGATCGGAGCACAGTTCCCCTCTCCACTTTGCTGTTGTAGGCACAGTTTGAGGTTTGGGGAGGTGGGGAGGGAGAAGGAAGCCAGCCCAGATTCCTTGGAGCGGGGTGTGGAATTGAAAACTCTCCCCCCACGTTAGTGAAGTTTGGAGCATGCTTGTGACTCACTTGGACTAACAGCTTGAGGCAGAAGTGACACTGCAGGGCTTTTGAGGTTGGGTCAGAAAAGACCCCCAGCTTCCTCCTTGGTCACTGGACACTCACCTTTGCAGCCCTGAGCAGCCACGAAGACAAGCCATACCCCAAGGCTGCCATGGTGTGAGGAAGCGCAGGCAACGTGAGCAGGCCACAGCAGGGAAGTCCCAGGCAACGGCCAGCATCAACCGCCAGACGCCAGATGTGTGCGTCAGGGACACACCCCCACGTTGATCCCAGCCCCCAGCAAACCTTCCCAGCCGATTCCCAGGTGTTGTGGAGCAGAGAAAAGCTATTCCTGCTGGGTCCTGTCTGAATCCTGACCCAAAGAATTTGAGAGCATAATGCAGTTATTGTTTTATGCCACTGCATTTGGGGGTAGTTTCTAACACAGCAACAGGAACTGGAAATTCCCCAACACCCTCTGATATGGGTTGAATTAGGTCCCCTCAAAGTCATATGTTGAAGTCCTACCCCCAGAACCTCAGACTATGACCTTATTTGGAAAGAGGGTTTTTACAGAGTTAATCAAGTTGAAATGAGGTCATACAAGTGGGCCCTAATCTTATGAGTGTCCTTACAAAAAGAGGATATTTGGACACAGAAACGCCACACAGGGAGAAAAGGTCCTGTGAAGATCAAGGCTGAGACTGGGTGATGGATCTACAGGTTAAAGATGCCCTGCATGTCCAGCAAACCACCAGAATCTGGAGAGAAGCCTGGCACAGATTATCCCTTAGGGCTCCACAAGGAACCAACCCTGCAGACACCTTGATCTCAGATTTCGGGCCTCCAGAATTGGAAGAGAGAACATTTCTATTGTTTAAGCCACTCAGTTTGTGGTACTTATTATGACAGCCCTAGGGAAGTGACACAGCCTCCAACACGCTAATGCCCAGTGACAAATGACGAATACAAACAGCATTAAGCTGATGACATCCTGAGGCCAGTGTGCGCAAGAGGAGCCACAAAACACATGTTTATTCTGCCCCACCAGCACGTGAATGTCAAAAACACAGACATGAGGCCGCTGCAGCCCTCCCCTCCCCGCAGTGAGCGTCCCTCGACCCAGCTCCCTCCACCAGGCATGGCAATGCCTGATTAAGACCCAAGATCATTGCCAGCCAACGTTCTTTTCCCTGATTGATTCACTCTTTCCTCAATTACTACCCAGGCTCATCTGGGACCACTTCTACATTCAGAAGTTGGGTTTTGATTGTCCGCTCGATATGGCCCTTCTTCCTGTTCCATCGTTCTTTATACATTCAAAGTGCTATGCCTCCTGGTGGAGTGGTCTCCAGCAATGGTCTCTTGCATGATTACCACCATCTTACATCTTTCCTAGATTGCCCTTTAAAAATCTTCTGAAGTTTTCATTTTTATTCTATTTTATTGGTCTTCCTGGGCAATTTCCTTGGCTCTGTAAAAGAACAGGATTTAATTTTAAGAGCTGAGAGCTGGGCATCATGAAAGCACTAGGAGGACAGTTTATGACCAGGGAAAGAATAAGCATCACAGTGTTGGAATAAGAAGGATAATGCTATGATTTATTTAGTGCCCACAGGCCAGCCAAATGATGCCCTTATCTGTTTACGGCAGACCCAGCCCAGGTCTGGAGAGGGTGCATTTGAAGTCTAGTGGGTCTAGAGTTCCAGCCCCTATAGCCCCACCCTTCCATGTGGAGCAATGGCTTGGCCCAGACAGTCTGGTCTTGATTTTGCTGCCAGGGCATTGCAGAACCCCTGGCACATAGGTCAATAAATAGTCATGAAAAGAGGAAAGTTTCCTAGGGCTGCTGTAACAAAGGGCCACAGGTTGGGGGACTTTAAACAATAGAAGTGTATTCTCTCACAGTTCTGGAGGCCAGAAGTCCAAGGTCAAGGTAAAGGTAGCGTTGGTCCCCGCTGGAGTCTTTGAGGGAAAATCCATCCCAGGCTTCTCTCTCCAGCTCCCGGTGGTCGCCAGCAATCCTTCGCGTTCCTGGGCTGGTAGATGCATCGCTCCAATCTCTGCTCCATCGTCACGTGGCCTTTTCTGCGTCTCTCCCCTGTGTCTGTGTCTCCAATCTCCCTTTCCTTTCTCTTAAAAGGATACCAGTCACTGGATTTAGAGCCTCCCATCCCCCAATCCAGGAATATCTCATCTCGAATCTTTAATTCAATTACATCTGTAACATCTTCAATGACCTTTTCCCAAACCAAGTCCCATTCTGAGGTTCCAGGTGGTCATGCATCTGGGGGACACATGCCAACCCAGTGCAGCGGGAGACCGGTGACCACGCTACCCACATGCAGAGGGACTGACCGTCCTGAGCTGAACCCCGAGGCTCGGCCCCGGGAGGAGCAGGTGTAGAATGCAGAGGCCCAGGGAGGGAGAGGCCGCAGTGTGGACGGGGCAGCATTCGTGGGGGCTCTGATCCAGGTGACAGTCAGGAAGCTCCTCCCCGTCCAGGAGCTCCGAGCTGAGTGAACGGAGGGGAGGGGCTCCTGTCAGCCAGGGCCCAGCTTCAGGCCCAAGAAGCCCTCCCCTCCTCTGCCTTGGCTCCTGGACCCCTTCTAGGCTTTCCTCCCGCTCCGTCGTCCTCAGCCCTTCAGGCTCCAGATTTCAACACTCCCCAGTCCTGATCCCAGCAACTTCCCTCAAGCCGAAATGGGTTCCCAGGAGTGACCCTCTCAGGGGCATTTTATTCTGGGAAGAATTTAGACAGGGGTAAGCAGGAAGGGACCTACCTGCGGGCAGAGAAGTTTCTCTGGGCATCACAACGACTCGACCAGGTCGTTCATCAGTTTCACCCAGGAGTTGAAACTGAACCCTCTGTAATTTCAAATTCAGAATTCCAAAAGGAGCCGCAGATAAAGGAGTTCACTTTGAGCATCAACATGGTGTCATCAAAAGAACAGGTCAATTCAGCCAAAACAGTTGACAAGAGGAGGATGAACTGTATCCCAGAAGTGGCAGCGACCGTCCACTCAGTCCAACAGACACGGCGGCCCAAGAGATGTCCCCACACTTGAGCTCCTTTCAAGGGTGAAATGCACGGGCGTCTGGAGGACTCTAGGTTTCTGAAGGAACCGACAGCAAGCACTTACTTGCTTCTTCCCCTTGACAGAGACTTTTCCTGCCACTCGGAAAGTTCTACCCAGGGTATTTGTGAAGGATGATTGACGATGAGGGATCTTTGTTGTGCTATCAGCTGTAATTATTTTAATTCAAACATACTCCCTTATAGGACTGACATCATAAATGCTGTTTTCTAGAACAAATAGCTGTCAGAGCTGTCAAGCAGAGCTGCTTACTGTTTTACATCATTACAATATTTAATTTCAACTCTGCAATTTTTTTGTCCCACAGAACACTTTCAAGATTGTTTCTTCCACATTTATCTGGAAAAATTGGAGCCCAGAAGGATGAGAAGGAAGAAACCTTTCTCTCACATCAAAGTAATTATTGATTTGGAAGCTAAGTGGACGGAAGGCAGGAGGGAATGAGGGAGGGAGGGAGGAAGGAAGGAAGGAAGGCAGGCAGGCAGGCAGGCAGGAAGGAAGGAAGGAAGGAAGGAAGGAAGGAAGGAAGGGAGAAACAGAGGGGGAAGTGGAAGATGATTGGTTCAAGGCATATTTGGGACAAATTTTTAGCTGGCCAGGTGGAAGCACCTCATAATTGTTTCTTTTGCTACCTGAGTACTTTCAGGAGAAAGGGCAAATGAGCAAAGTGATCTTGATGACCTGGTCAACTGCTCCTTTGGAATAATATCAATACTTTTAATGGTTTCATTGGAAGGTCATGAACAAAAAGATGAACTTTAGAAGACTAGGGAACTCAGATCCCAAATCAGGTCGGTTTTGATTCAAGACCAATAACTTCAGTTACACAGTGTACTGAGCTGCTTTTATTTTTATTTTTTATTTTGGGGTAAATTTTAATCTTGAAATAGTTTCCAATTGAGAAAAGTTGTAAGAATAGCAACAGGAACTCCCATACCCTTTACCAGATTCACTGCTTATTTACTTTGTGCTTTACCATGAACTCACTCATTCTCTGAACGCATTATTTTTTTTTTCTTGCACCTTTTGAGAGTAAGTTGGAGGCAACGTGCCCCCTAACCTCTGGATGCTTCAGTGGGCATTTTCCTAAGAATGAGGACCTTCTCTTATATAGCCACAGGACAATTATCAAAATCAGGAGATTTACCATTGATAAAATATTATTATCTAATCCACAGTCCATATTTGTTATGGACTGAATGTTAATGTTCCCCCCAATATTCGTATGTTGATGCCCTAACCCCCCAATGTGATGGTAGTAAGAAGCTGGGCCTTTGGGAAGTAATGTGTTTAAGATGTGGTCATGAGGATGGGTTCCCCATGATGGGATTAGTGCCCTAATAAAAAAAAGACACCAGAGAGCCCTCTCCTTCACTCTCTCTCTCTCTCCCTCTCTCCCATGTGAGGACACACGCGTGGCTTGTCTGCGAGCCAGGAAGAGAGCTCTCACCAGAACCCAGCCATGCCAGCCCCCCAATCTCAGACTTCTAACCTCTAGAACTATGTTTAAGCTGCCCAGTCTATAGCATTTTGTTATGGCAGCCTGAGCAAACTAATACCCTATTCAAATTTCATCAGTTATCCAAATAATGTCCTTTATTGCCATTTGCTGCCTGGTCCAGGCCCTAACCTGGGCTCACAAGTTGCATTTAGCTGTCACATCTCCTTCGCTCCTTTAACTAGAAATAACATCTCAGTCTTTCTTTCTCTTTCTTTTACCATAAAGTTTTTGAAGAACACAGGCCAGTGATTTTATAGACAGCCCCTCAATTTGGGTTTTTCTGATGTTTCTTCACAATCACATGCAGGTTGCGCATTTTTTTTCTTTTTTTGTAAATTTATCTATTTTGTTTTTGTCTGCATTGGGTCTTTTTTGCTGCACATGGGCTTTTCTCTGGTTGCGGCGAGTGGGGGCTACTCTTCATTGTGGTGCGCAGGCTTCTCATTGTGGTGGCTTCTCTTGTTGGGAGCACGGGCTCTAGGTGTGCAGGCTTCAGTAGTTGTGGCACACGGGCTCAGTAGTTGTGGCATGTGGGCTTAGTTGCATGTGGGATCTTCCCGGATCAGGGCTCGAACCCGTGTCTCCTGCATTGGCAGGCGGATTTCTAACCACTGCGCCACCAGGGAAGGCCCCAGGTTGTGCATTTTTGATGGGACGACCGCAGAAACGGTGTGTGTCCTCAGTGCATCATAGCAGGTGGCACACCCTACACGTTTGTCCCCATGTTGGTGAAATTAGCCTTGATCCCTTAGTCCAGGAAGTGTCTGCCAGACCTTCTCACTGTCCAGTCACCCTGCACTCTTTGTATTTGATATGTAATTTATGGGCAGATACATGGAGACTATATAAATATCCTGACCCTAATCATACTTTCACCCACTGGTTTTGGCACCCGTGGATGATTTTTCTAACTACATCACTCCATCGTCCCTTCCATACTTATTAATTGACATCTGCTGTAGAGAAAAGCTTTCCCTTCACCCTATTTGTGTGCTTTCATGTATTTTGACAATTCTGTCATCTCCACACTCTTCTCCATAACAACACTACACTTATGAACATTAACACAGACTCAACCGTCGAGAATGTTTCATCCTGGGTGACCGCTTCCTCCAGGGAGTTTCATCATGGGTGACAGCTTCCTCCAGGGAGTTAGAAAAACCCAGAATCAGGGAAGGATCACTAATGCAAGAACACGCTTTTACAGATAGCACAGTCGAGGCTGAAAAGAGAAAAGGGCAATGCCCGGAGTCACACAGCTGCCAGCCGAGAGGAGCAGCTCCAGGGCAGAGCCTGGGCGCCTGTCCGGCATTGTATTTTAAGAAGCACCAGGGACAGAGCTATGAGCTGATCAGGGTGCATTGCCCTTGACTTAGCAACGTGGTCGCAGGGCGTGGGAGATGGAAACTCCAGAGCAGAGGCTTTCTGGGGTTCTCTTCTGTGGTCTCAGTGCCACGTCGTAGACCCTCGACATAGGATGCCCTCCAGCATGATGTGTGGGGGGCCAATGAATGAATAAACACAGGACTGGTTCAAGAGGAGCCAGACAAACACCTGCACTAAAGCACCACCCAGTGAGACCATAGGAAGCGTGCAAGCACCTGGCATGGGACCAACTGCAGGTTATCAGGAGACCCTCTGGAGACGTAAGCCCAACCTACTTCCCTCAGACCTTCCAAACCACTCCCCCCCATAATTCTGATAACATGCAAGCTTATTAAACAGAAAGTCATCAGCCTTCGGCTTTCTCAACTGAAAATGACAATAAATTTTATTATCTGGAGGTCCCTGCCCCACACTAGGATTCTGGAATCTAAAACTATAATCTACTTGGGACTTTCCTGGCTTTAATGAATGCAGAATCCTTTACGTAAAACTAAGAAATAATTAGCCCTGACAGTAGAAGCAGAAACAGAATCGTGATTCATGAATCTTCTAATTGTTTTTCCCTTCTGCACATTTTAACCTCCCCTCCCCAGCCTTAGAGTAACATATGTTCTACACACACACGGACAAATAGAATCACACTGGCATAAATGAGTGTGATGGGGGGGAGGGGACTCTCAGTCAGCTGCTCCCTCTCTCCCTCTTTGGGTGTCTCTCTGCGCTGGGTACTGAGGCACAGAATCCCATCGCCTTGCTCCCCGGCACAAACGTGCCGTAAAACACCCTATAAATTCTCCTGACATTCCAGTGACCTTCGTGGGGTCTGGAAGAGCCACATTTCACACCAAAGATGGAGCTGTAAATATTCTCTCTGTGCAGTAAACACCGGGCTGACGCTGGCACCTCACTCATGTCCTCTCTGTGCCTGCCACCTCGCCGAGGAGATTTATTTACTGCCATGGAAAATTCCAGCCCCAAGGCAGGCAGCTCGCCATGACCCAGCGTCTCAGCATCTTGCTGCTTGCTGCTGCTGCCTGTTTTCTCTCTTGCACACACACACTCACACGCACACACTCCTATGATTATCAAGCTGGGAGCAGGAAAGCCCCTGAGAAAATTACACTAAAACATACACCCCCCTGTCTTATCAGTTCTTTCTGGGAGGTGAGTTTGAGAATGATTTACATTTAATTTCTTTTTTCTTTTTGCTCAGCTGAATTTTATTTTGTCTTACAGAATTTTTACTTTTTTAAATAAAATATTTATTGAAAGGCAATAGTCCCCCACTCCAGCTGACCCATCTAGAATCATCCCCCTCCCTAGGACAGGGAGGTGGCAGACCTCGAGGTTCGGACGGGCGGAGGGGAGACCTGGTGGGTTCTTGGCCGAGGGGGACGGTTGATGTAGTCATCAGCTCTGAACAGCTAAGAGGCACCTTACGGTTTTCAAAAATAATTTCATGGGGCAGCTGAGAAAATCATCCGTGCTCTTAGCTCAGTGTGGGTAGAGAGAGCCAGACAGATGGCTAGACCAAGCTGTGTCTCTCGTCCCCTCTCAGAAATCAAATCCCCAGAGGGCAGGGCTTCATTCCACCCACCCCAGCGCCCCCCCCACCATCGAAGACATCAAGGGTTAATACAAGCTCCCCACCCCCGCCTCCCAGGTGTGGATCCCCATCCACCCCCACCCCCCACCCCCCGATTTACTTCTGCAATTGTGATGAAGGTCCTGACAGAGAGGGTTAACTGCCTGAATGGTTTGTTCAATTTATTGATTAGCTGTTTCTCGGAAGTTCATTGGCATCTCGAGGCAGGGGACGGGGAACTGGGTCTCCGCGGTTTCTCAAGGCTTGAGCCGCTCCTGATGATTAAATGCAGCCGCAACACATCCATCCTGGGCGGCAGCTCTGCCCAAGGTCAGACCTTCATGCAAAACAGGAGCCAAGATCTGCACGTCTAAACACCAGCAGCGGGAAGGCCTGAAGGACAATTTTGAAAAGCGGGAGAGGAGAAGGAAGAGGGAAGCAAGAAGGGAGAAGAAGAAAGGGCTCATGGAGGGGAAGGAAGAAAGAACATAGGTGAGGTTATAGTGATTCTTACAGGGGGACACTCAGCCGGAAAATCTGGGGTACCCCCTGCTCCCCAAACAAAGGCTACAAAGTGGGCTTTCCACACAGAAGCCTGAGCATCTGAATGGGTAAAAAGCCAAGGGTGAGAGTTAAAAATTGGTGCCTTAGCTTGGGTGACCCAGAAACAACCTGAGACGGGCTTCTGGGAAGGACCTGCCCGAGACGTTGACCCAGGGAGCGGGCGTGAGGGCGAGAGTGACAGAGAAAGTGAGTTGGCCACTGTCAAGAGTGACCTGAGCTCAATACACGGGCCTGAGATGAGAGTCAGGGGTGAAAGGTGGGGCCTGGCCCTTTCTGCCCTGCTCAGGGCAGAGGCCCGCACACTTCTGGGAGGCACAAGGCCTCCCCCCAGCGGAGGTGCTGCCAGGATGTCCTGCCGGCTGGACGTGAGCCCCAGGGCAGTGAGAGGACGAGGTGTCAGCTGCCACCGGGAACTGCCAATTTGTTCCCTTGAGCAGGGCTAACTCCCTGCCGTCCTTGCTGCCTCCGGAGCTGGGGCCCAGGGCTTTGCGAGACAGCCCCGTCTCACCCTTGGGATGCATGCTCCCCAGGGGAAGTAGAGACACATTCACCGAATGATCCCTACAGCCATGAAAATGTGCAGCTGAGCCTGGCCAGGAAAGAGGGCCCGGGGATGGGGGGCCCGGAGGAATAAGAGAAAGGGGTTCCCCAGTGACGGAGGGCCAGGGAGGCTTATCAGAAGAAGTGAAGGGCAGGAGGCGTTCCCAGCCTGTGCCGAGGGCTGCAGCGGAAGGTGAGTGGGCTGGACTTCATCTTCCGAGCTACGAGGAAGCCACCGAGGGCTTTGAGCAGGGACAAATGACATGATCAGATCAGCATTTTGAAAAATGTACGCGAGTCCCCCCATATCTGCAGGGGATACTTTCCGAGACGCCCAGTGGATGCCTGAACACACAGATAGTACTGAACCCTACATAGACTATTTTTTTTCCTGTAAGTACATACATATGATAAAGTTTAATGTATAAACTAGGCACAGTAAGAGATTAACGACAACTAATAATAAAATAGAATAATTATAACAATACCCTGTAATAAAAGTTTTGTGTATGTGGTCTCTCTCTCTCTCTCTCTCAAAATGTCTCATTGCACAAATTTAATGCCTTTTCCACCTTAACTAAGCACTCATAATGCAGCATGGCGGTAACTTTTGCAGTTTGAGGTGTGATGGCAAAACTAGCACAAATTTCTTTTTCTTTCTTCACAATTTCACAGGTAGAAGATTGCACAATCTCAACCTATGATTTTTTTTCTTAGTAAGTTGAGAACTTTTACCTTTTCACTTTTTAAAAAAATATTTATTTTATTTATTAATTTTATTTTTATGGCTGCGTCTGGTCTTAGTTGCGGCATGCAGGCTCTTCGTTGCTGTGCGCGGGCTTCTCTCTAGTTGCAGCACGCGGGCTCCAGAGCGCAAGGGCTCTGTAGTTGCGGCACGCAAGCTCTCTAGTTGAGGCGCACAGGCTTAGCTGCCCCGCGACATGTGGGATCTTTGTTCCCCGACCAGGGATCGAACCCGTGTCCCCTGCATGGGAAGGCGGATTCTTTACCACTGGACCACCAGGGAAGTCCCTTACCTTTTCACTTAAAGGAAGCATTTTACGGCTTCTATCCTAATTGCCAGCATTGCTGACTCTTGTGCTTTGGGGCCATTATTGAGTAAGATAAGGGTCACCCCCACCTTGTCTAGTGAATCATGGCTCTTCTTTGAAAAATATATTTATGTTTATTCTTTTCTATATGTTTCAAAATATCTGCAAATGAGGGTATGTCTCCTTTAAAATCAGACTCACAAAAGGTTGACTGTTTTCCTTTTTTATATATAAAACTATAGTAGAGAAAAAGCCACTTTTCCTGTTCACATCTGTGAGAAAGAGCTTCACCTGAGAAACACAGGACGTGAGCAAATGGTTCAGATCTCTCACTGTGGGGTTTTAGTTACACGTCTCTGTCTGTCTGCCTGTCTCACTGCCACACACACACCACACCCACACCCCCCGCAACAGGTGAGCTTCAGTCGCTGCGCTACTAAAATCCTTTTCTCAAGGGAGTTTGAATGACTGCTTTCAATACTTTTAGTAGAACATAAAGGACTTTTCACCAGCCCTTGAACACAAACAAAATTCGGACGCTTTTCCCCAGAGGAGAGAGCCTGTCACCCAAAGGGGCCCCACCATTCCCTTGCCCACCCTGAACCCCTGTGTCCCCGTGTCTCCTGCTCCCCAGGGGACCTGGAGACACCTGCCTCCTCAGCTTTTCCTCTGTGGATGGACCTAGGCCTGGCAGCGGGACGGTACCCACAGCAAGTGGCCTGGGGGGCTCTCAGGGCACCCAGGGGCCTCACCACCAGCTCTGATGACCCCTCGGAAGCAACGTCCCCTAGCCAACCAGAAAATGTATTTCCCCTGGTCCTTCCCACCTCTCCCACCCAGCACCAAGCCTCGACTGCCCTGGGCCCATTCTCGGTGTCTCTAATAAAAATGGTTTTCACGCTCTGATCCTCATTTCCGAGGTGTCACTTTGAGGCCATGCACCCCAAGACACCACAGAGGCAGGACACGGCTCTTCCCTGATCCCATCCAATCCCTCTAATGGCCTCAATGACCCTCTTCCCCACTTCCTGGGGCTCAAAAGCCTGCAGAACTTGAGCCTCTGAGAAGGTGACATATTTGAGGTCAGGGTTACTTCCCAAAGCTATAAAAACCCCAAAGAACATGGTAAACCAGCCATGATGTTGCAATATCCTCAGATAGCACCGCTGGGCAGGAGTGGGGGCTGGAGGGGAGGCCCTGGGGCCCAGAGAGAAAGAAGAGTTGAGGGTTTTCGAGGCGGGTGGGAGGCAAAGTTGCTCCAGGCCATTTTGCTCCTTTTCAACGATGAAAGCTTAGGCTAAAAGAGCATTCCACCAGGCTGAGCTGCCGGTGCGGGTCTCCTGCAACATCCAACCCAGCCCTGCCCTGACACTCCGGGCACGCGGGCATCAAAGCGAGGCCGCCACCATCGTCACCAAAGAGAACGTGTGCAGGATGTGATTGTTTGTCACCGCGATGGAATATATGACGTGAACCATGACAAACACCATAATGACTAATTTCAAACATTTATTACAATTCTTGAGAGACTTGAAAGCTGTCCCGGCTCTTGATTTTAATAAATGCACTCTTGAAGCAGCCGCTTATCAAAGTGACACAAATTGTGTGGTAAATAGATTATGGTACAGCTGAAATACTGGAAAATGAGATCAGAAATGCTCCTTCTCTCCCATTTAAAACTCCACGCGATCCTTCAGTCTGAGACGCAGCAGCGAGGCAGCCTCAGGAAGCTCGGGGGTGAGAGAATTAGCACCCGGAGAGGCAGCTTTTAATCGGCTTCTCCCGCAGATCCTCCCCTGCAGCAGGACACCTGCGGCCCGGCTCCTTCTCCGGCTACCTCAGCCAGTCCTGCCCCAGCCAGTGGGGTAGGGGTGCCGGGAGGGAGGACGGGGGACCTGCACCTGGGGGTGGAGGGAGATGCTGAGGAAGGGCTGCGGGCACTGCCGCCCCAAGGGAAGCTGTGAGAAAGAACGTCCCCCCATCTTTTACGCTCCACTATTGGAGAATTCCTGAGCACCTCCTGTGTGCCAGGCATCGCACTAAGGGTTGGGCAGGCACAGGTGGGCAAGGCCAGGCAGGTGCCCTCAAGGGGCTTCCAGTCTGGAGCAGGAGGCCGACATGCAGGCTGTGAAATGAGAGGGCAGTGCAGCCCATGCCAGCTGGGCTGCCAGACGACAGGAGGTCCTGGAGCAGCTGACCCGGCATCGCAGGCGTGCCCTGACCAGGACCCTGCCCTGCCCGGGATTCTGGGCACCCGTGTCCAGCTGCCTCGCTCCTCCTCGGAGGATGGAATGACCAGGGAAAGCCCTGTGCATCTTTAGAGAGCAGGAAAACCCCTGAACCAAGAAACGGTTAGAGAGCCGCCAGGGCCCAGAGTGGGCCCAGAGCCCCAAGGGCTCGCCCGCCCCGAGTGTTTCCCTCCAAAGGGTGAGACACGCTTAGACCAGTCCTGTGGGTGGTCACTTGGCTCCTTGTCCCTGTGAGAGGCAAAGGTATTGTCTCTGGGGAGACACACAAGACCCCGCTCGCCCGAGGATGGCGATGGCACGGCTGCTGGGGGACAGAGTCAGCCCACTTTACAGGAACTTCTGTGTCAGAATCAGGGGCCGCGGCCTTCCCAGAACCTTGTCAGTAACTAATTGCTGATATAACTAGACTCACGCTGTATCTCAGTGCCAGTTAATATTCAAATAAAAAGCACGGTGTGTCTATTTATGTGCAGTTCGATTTCCCTATAAGAAGCCTCCTTCTTGAGACAGCCTCCTTCCTTCCCTGGACGGTGGTCCACTTTGCAGGCAGCTACCATGGGGGAAATTTCGAGAGAGGGGCCCAGCAGGCGGTGGGCTCACTTAGACTGGGTCTGGGTCTGGGGGGAGGCGAGGGAGTGACCTCCCAATCTCCTCTTCTGCATGCAGTCGGCCTGAAGACACAGGGGTGCCCAGTCGTGCTGCTTTCACGGACAGAGAACAGGGGCTGTGATTTCCACGAGGATGTCCCCAGGGTCTGATGTATCGGAGGAGTAATTCTTATCTGTTTTATTTTTTAAACTGAATTTAGAAATCAAATAGTTTATGTATTTAAACCCCAGTTAATATGTATTAAATTTTATTATTTATTAAATATTAATAATTCATGAGGATTTTCAAATTAAACATCAAACCTCTAACAAATTAAATTTAAATAATTAAGTCTATTATTAGCGGAGAGAGATTGCCAGGATGGGGGTGGGAGCAAATGTGTTCCAGAAACTATTTTTCTCGTCCAAAGGGTATAGCATTTTATTATCTCCATTTTGTAGGTGGGGAGAGGAAGACGCAGGAAGTTGAAGGATTTGACGCCCCCTGGAACACACAGCTGATAACAATTCTGAGATGGGATTCAAACCCTCATCTCTTTATTTCTTAGATCCAGCCCCCTGTTTGGAACAGACAAAACATGTTTCCCCTTCCTGACATGCTAACGGAATGATTTCTCGGGCTAGAGAAGGGATAGGATGGAAGATATGTTAATTTTATTGGAGGGAAGCATGTGAGGAAATGGGTGCAGCTTAGAAAGGGAGACCCAGGTGGGGGCACCTCCCAGGGAGAAAGGAGGGCGCTGAACAGCCAAGGAGGGCATGCAGCAGAGAGACAGGTCTGCAGTAAACCTTCCAGGAGGCTGGTACTGCCACGGGCCCACCCCTCTCCAAGCCCACAGCGGGCAGATAGTAGTCCCCCCCAAATTCCTCATCCTAATTCCTGGAACCTGAGAATGTTACCTTAGTTGGAAAAAGGTCTTTGCAGGTGTAATTAAGGATCTCAGATGAGATCATCTTGGATTATTGGCTGGCCCCTAAATCCAATGGCAAGTGTCCTAATAAGAAACAGAAGAGGAGAGAAACAGAGAGAGAAGGTCACATAAAAGACAGAGGCAGAGACTGGAGTGTTGCAGCCACAAGCCCAGGAATGCCAGTGGCCACCAGAAGCTGGAAGAGGCCAGGAACAGAATCACCCCTAAACCCTCTGGAGGGAGCGTGGCCCTGCGGACACCTTGATATCGGGCTTCTGGCCTCCAGAACTGTGAAAGGAGACATTTCTGTTGTTTTCAGGCACCCAGTTCATGGTGATTCATTACAGCAGCCACAGGAAACAACTATAGCACCAAAGGAAGTCACCTGTCCCCTCTTTGTGACAATGTCATGGAAGGATGCTGCAGGCAGAGCCTGCTCCCACCCCCAGTTATGCCAGTCCCCGCCAGTCCCCTTTCTCTGCAATAGCATTCAACACCTGTGCTTGGGGGTTCACCACCCTATCTACTGGGAGGGAGGCGGCGGGGGAGTGCGGTGGAGCGGGGATCCCCGTTCCATCACTTGGGCTCAGGCCTGGGGGAAGAGAAGGCCAGTGACATTGGGGATGAATGCAGACAGGCTCTGATCTTTTAAAAATTCTAAATATAGAATCCAAATTTACAAGGACATGGGATGTCATGGTTAGTCTAATTGTAAGATGATTCTTTGCTTTACAACCAGCCTCTTCTAAACAGAAACCCCTTTGTCCATTTCAAGTATCTATTGATTTGTGTTTATTGCTGGAATCTATTGCTCTTAATATAGTTTCACCTCTTGGGGAGTGACTCCCCAGTTACATTTCTCCCTCTGCCGTGGCTGAACAGCTCCAACTGGAAAAGCCATGTCTTCCCTCCGCCCCTCTCCTCCTCCCGATGGCTGTCCCCACCCTGTCCTACCCCAGGGATGCCAGTCTCCTGCTCGAAAACTTCAACTCCCCCAGTGCCTACCAAACTAAACTCAAACTCAGCCACCCTAACTGTAAGACCGTCCACATGTGGCCCAAGCACCCCTCCTGGTCTTTTCTCCGGCCACCCCATGTCCACACTGAGCCCCAGGCACAGTGAAAGCAGAGAGAGAACTGACGGCTGCTGGGACAGGCATCCGAGCCATCGGAATATCAGCCAGTGTTCTCCAGAGAGAGGTTTATTTTAAGGAACTGGCTCTGGTGACTGTGGGACTGACAAGTCTAAAATTCAGAGGGCAGGCCTGCCAGGCCTCAGGCGGGAGGGGCTGCTGCAGTCTGGAGCCGGATTTCTTCCTCCCCAGGAAACCTCAGTTTTTGCTCTTAAGGCCTTCGACTGATTGGATGAGGCCCACCCACATCATCGAGGGGGGTCTCTTTTTCTTGAAGTCAGCTGACTGCACATGTTAACCGCATCTACCAAATGCCTTCACAGCAATACCTTGATTCATGTTTGATTAAGTAAGCTGAGTACCACAGCCCGGCCACATTGACACACGAGACTAATCACCACATCGTGAGTTAGAGACTGCATACAGGAAAACTGGAGGCTCCAAAAAGCACGGCTGGGGTTAGGAAATGGATCCCCTATAATCCATCTTGGCTGTCGGATCCGGACTCTCAGACTGTCTGGAGACTGGGCCCCTGGGCCCTGGCTTCTGTTCAGAGACCTGCCCTCCTTGGATGAGGACTGGGTGGGTGGTCCAGCTCTGCTGCCTCCTGTCGGCACCTCAACCCTTTGTGACTCACCACATCCCCTCGGGGGTAGCCCACAGCTGGAGGGTGGTCTCCCAGGGCGACTAACTCATGCCTGGAAAGGCAGGAGAGCAAAGGAAAAGCCTTCTTCTCCTGTACTGTCCTTATCACTTTACAAACCTGAATCTGCAGAGGCTGTTACGTTCAGAAGGACTGAGCACGGAATTCAGGCTGGGGCTCAGTTCTCTGTAGACATCAGATCAGGGTCGAAAGCTCCCCCTTCCCGCTCCCTTTACTCCTCCAGGGGCTGCAGAGGTGAACGATTCCCACCCGCAGGCGGCCGCCTCCGTGGCCCCTGTGCGATCAGTAAGGCCTCAAACAGACATTTACAACCTCAAAGACAGACCCACAGCCTCTACCCCCACCTCCTACCCCCCAAATAAAAGTCAGGTGAGCACCATAGTCTGTGTTCCGGGACATCTTTGGCCACTTCCCACCAAGGAAATAACTCAGGGCGGTGTCAGGATTTGACTGGCAAAGACGCGGTCATCTCTGACACTTCCCCTGCCCTCGCCCCTTCCCACTTCCTCTCCTTGCTATTTAATCGCCTCTGTGTGGGGATCCCCCGGGTTTCTTCCCCACCCCAGGCTGTGTTTGGGGCCAGGCTGGGCAGAGCCTGGGAAGACTCTGGTATTACGATGGAGAAACTAACATGGGCTTGTCACTATGGCAACCTGCCTGGCTGAGCAGGGAGGCAGAGCGGGCTGGGGGTCTGCATTTTCAGCGCTGTGTGGTGGCTTGCTGCTGCTGATTACTCAGGAACATCTCCTCGGGGGGCACCCAGAGAAGGGGCTGCCTCACCGCCCTGGCTCAGCTTGGGTCTGGTCCTAACCCCCAGGCAGGATATGAATTGCATGACCTCTCAAGGTTGAGATCAACCAGCAGGAGGAAACTCAATTCCTAAAACAGCGCATATCCCCCAAGAGGAAAAGGGATTCCCGTTCCAGGCCCTGGAACAGCCCAGTCCCCAAGGAGGCAAGAGGGGCACAGAGAGGCCGGAGACAGGCTGCTTGATCTGACATCCACCATCTGGGAAGAAGGGCTCCACCCTGAGATTTCCCAATCGCTCCTCTCCTGCTTCCCAACTCAGAGAGGAGGCCCCACAGGACGGTGATGGTTTCCAACTCCTGCAGCTGAGCCCACACGCCTCCGCCTCCTTACCTGTGGGCTGCTGTCCAGGCTGACTGCCACCTGCACTGCCACCTGCTCTGTGTGGCAGGATGGGTGTCACATCATTTCCAGCCACCACCACCCCCACCCCTGCACTGCTACACTCATCCTCCGTCTTTGGCCCAATTCCTTCCGGTGCTCTAATTAGGAGTGTGGGTCACTGGTGCCCTGGGCACTGGGGGCAGGGAGGTGGAAGGAGCCGGTAGGAGGCTGGATTCAGTGTCCGTCCTCTGGAGGGAGGCCAGGCAGCCAAGCAGGGTCAGACTCTGCTCCCCTGCCGTATCCCAGGGATATCCCAGCCCCTTGGGGAGATGGAAGAAGCTGATACCCTCTCACCCAAGTTAGGCCCTCCCACAGCTCAGGATAAAGGCCAGATTCCAGAACGCGGCTCTGGAGGCCCCTTCCTAACCTGGCCCTGCTGTAATGCAACCTCCACTCTGCCCCCTTTCTAGAATGTTCTAATCATACCGAAACAGCTTTGTGCTTTTGGGCCTTTGCATACACTGGTTCCTCCCTCTCCTTGCTCTAGGTCTCCTTTAGAGCTCAGTCCTTCTGAAAAATTCTTCCAGTTCTGAATAAGGACTATACCAGGTTGAATAACGTCTCCTCAAAATTCATGTTAACCTGAAAACTCAGAACGTGACCATATTTGGAAATAGTGTCTTTGCAGATGTAATTCATTAAGATGAGGCGGTACCAGATCACAGTGGGCCCTAAATCCAATGATGGGTGTCCTTATAAGAAGAAAGAGAATTGGAAACATACGGGGAAAAAGTCCACGAGACACAGAACAGAGATTGGAGTGAGGCAGCTACAATCCAAGGAACATCAAGAAGTGCCTGGAACCCCCCGAAGCCAGAAGAGGTGAGGAAGGATTCTTCCCTAGAGCCTTTGCAAAGAGCATGACCCTGCATGCACCTTGATTTCGGACCTCTGGTCCCCAGAATTGTAAGAGCATAAATTTGTGTTGTTTCAAGCTCCCCGGCTTGTGGTAATTTATCAGGCAGCCCCAGGACATTTACACAGGGACCCCAGATATGAGCACGATACTTCCGGCCACACGTCCGTCACAGAGGCAGCCGGGAGGTGCACCACTCACGTGGCCCTTCTAGGGCCATCTTTACTCTGGAGCTCCCTGTTGGGTGACCCCAGGCTTTGCCAGAAAGCAACACGGGGTGGGGGAGCACCCTGCCCCATGCTGCTCCCTTGGCAGGCATCACCCCAAACAATATCAACCCTCTTGCACTCATGAGCAGCATGCGGTTCCAGAAGGGGCAAGACTCTGGGGTCAGGAAGATGGTGTGTGGAATTCCAGCCCCGCCCCTTAGCAGCTGTGTGACTGCAGCAGGGGTCTCGCCTCTGGGAGTCTCCGTTTCCTCATCTGTAAAATGGGGGTGAGCCAACATGCAGAAGTCACCTGGCACCCCGCAGCCATCCACACGCAGCCTCCGTCACAGCACTTACCAAGCTGCCTTTTAATGTTGCTTCCTTCGTTTCTCTCCCCTAGGGTAGGGACTTTTGGTAGACAGGGACTGTAGTTTATCTCTGTCTGCTGCGAAATAGAATCTTGATAGCCAAGGATGGCAGACACAGCCTCCAGCCAGCTAACAGGAAAGAGATAAACCTGACCCCAGGAGATGAGGGATTTATAAGGTCACAAGCAATTACAGATGGTGAGGAGATAGAGTCTTTCTTGGTGTCCAGCTCAGGACTTAAGTCTTGGTTTAAAATACCTTGATTTGGGAAAACTGCCCAGCCACCCAAACCCAGCCTGCTCCTGGCCCAGCTCACAGCCCTCCCAGGTGGGCCCCTGAATGACTGCAGTCTCCCCTGGGCCTGCCCAGGCCCCAGCTCAGCACCCCTTGTACCTGATGAGGGAGGCTCCTGCTTCTCCGTCACTGCCCCTCAGATGGAGCTGCCCCTGGGACAGCAGGCTGCCCATCCCTCCTGCCTGAAGAACTTCCCCACCTTGCACAGCTAGGTCTCAACTTCCACCTTGAGTACTGGTAGGACATGGTGTCTCTTCAGAGACAAGCCCACCTCATATGTTTGCTGAGTTCCTAGGCCACCATGGTCAGTCCTGACTGGACCCAAGCACAACCAAGGCAAGTCACCAGCTGCAGTGAGTTGAATGGGGGCCCCCAAAAGACATGTCTACCTAGGACCTGTGAATGGGACCTTGTTTGGAAAAAAGGTCTTTGCAGATTACATTATACTTACTAGTGAAGGACCAAATGCTTTCCTGTTAAGATTGGGAATAAAGTGAGGAGGTCTGCTCTTACTACTCATTCAACATAAAACTGTAAGTCCAGCCAATGCAATAAGGCAAGTAAAGGAAATAAAAGGCATACAAAGCTGGAAGGAAGAAGTCAACCTGTGCCTATTTGTAAATGACATCATTGTCTACTTAGAAAATCCCAAAGAATTAAAAAACAAACAAACAAACAAACGAAAACCCTCCTAGAACTAATAAGTGAGTTCAGCAAAGTGACAAGACACAAAACAAACACAACAAAAATTTATCATAGTTTTATATACTAATAATAACCATAAGGACACCAAAATTAAAAAACAATACCATTAATAACCACTCCAAAAAAAGAGGGAGAGGAATGCTTAAGTGTAAATTTAACAAAACTTGGTGTAGGATTTGTATGTTGAAAACTACACAATGCTGATCAAAGAAATAGAAGAGAACCTAAATAAGTAGAGAGACATATCGTGTTCATGGATTGGAAGACAACATAGTAAAGATGTCCATTCTTTCCAAACTGATACACAGGTAATGTAATTCCTGTTAAGATTCCAGTAAGATTTTTTTGTAGCTATAGACAAGATTATTCTAAAATTTAAATGGAAAAGTAAAGGAACTAGAATAGCTAAAACAATTTTGAAAAACAATAAAATGAGAGGAATCACTCTACCCTATTTTGGAGACTTTTTATCTATCTGCAGTAATCAAGATTATGTGGTATTGGCAGAGAATTAGATACACAGATCAATGGAACAGAACAGAGTACTCAGAAATAGACCAAAAGAAATGTGCCCAAATGATTTTTTGACGAAGGTGCCAGAGCAAACCCACGGAGGGAAGATAGCTTTTTCAACAAATGTTGCTGGAACAATGGGACACCCATAAAAACAAAAAACCTCGTTCTCACATTTTACACAAAAATTAACTCAAAATGGGTCATGGACTTAGATGTAAAGTGTAAAGCTATAACATTTTTAGAAAAAAAAAAAGAAATTCTAAGATCTAGTCTTAGAGATCTAGGGCTAGCTAAAAAGCTTTTAGAGTTGACACCAAAAGTACAATTCATAAAAGGAAAAACTGATAATTTGGACTTCATCAAAATTAAAACCTTTTGCTCCATGGAAGATCCTATTAAGAGGATGAAAAGAAAAGCTGCAGACCGGGAGAAAATATTTGCAAGCTACATACCAAACACAAGACTAGTAATTAGAATATATAAAGAACTCTCAAAACCCAACTGTAAAAAAAAAAATAAAAGACAACTGAAAATCCAATTAGAAAAAAAGGAAAAAGAAAGAAGGAAAGAAAGAAAGAAAGAAAAAATCCAATTAGAAAATGGGAAAAAGACATGAAGAGATATTTCACTGAAGAGGATATACAGATGGCAAATAAGCACATGAAAAGATACTCAACATCATTAAGCATTAAGGAAATACCAATTAAAACCACAATCAGATATCACTACCTACCTTTACAAATGGCTAAAATAAAATATAACACCAAATACAGGTAAGGATGCAGAGAATCTACATCACTCCTACATTGCTGGTGGGAATGGAAAATGGTACAAACACTCTGGAAGACAGTTGGTGGTTCCTTTTTTTTTATATATAATTTTTTAAATTAATTAATTAATTATTGGCTGCATTGGGTCTTCGTTGTTGCACTCAGGCTTTCTCTAGTTGCGGCAAGTGGGGGCTACTCTTCGCTGTGGTGCGTGGGCTTCTCCTTGCGGTGGCTTCTCTTGTTGAGGAGCACGGGCTCTAGGCGTGCAGGCTTCAGTAGTTGTGGCACATGGGCTTAGCTGCTCGGCAGCATGTGAGATCTTCCCAGACCAGGGCTCAAACCTGTGTCCCCTCCATTGGCAGGCAGATTCTTTTTTTTTTTTTTTTTTTTAATTTTATTTATTTATTTATTTATTTATTTATTTATGGCTGTGTTGGGTCTTCGTTTCTGCGCGAGGGCTTTCTCTAGTTGCAGCAAGTGGGGGCCACTCTTCATCACGGTGTGCGGGTATCCCACTATCGTGGCCTCTCTTGTTGCGGAGCACAGGCTCCAGACGCGCAGGCTCAGCAATTGTGGCTCACGGACCTAGTCGCTCCGCGGCATGTGGGACCTTCCCAGACCGGGGCTTGAACCCATGTCCCCTGCATTGGCAGGCAGATTCTCAACCACTGCGCCACTTCCCACCAGGGAAGTCCAGGCGGTTCCTTTTAAAAACTAAATATGTAGCTACCACATATCCCAGCAATTGCACTCCTGGTCATTTGTCCCAAGGAAATGAAGACTTAGGTTCACACAAAAACCTGTACATGAATAGGTATTGCAGAAATATTCCAAATAGTGAAAAATTGGAAACAACTCAGATTATGTCAATAAGTAAATGTCTAAACAAACTGGGACATCCATACCATGGGACATACTCACAATAAAATGAAGCATACTCTTGATACACACGACAACCTGGGTGAATCTCCAAGAAATTATACTGAGTAAAAAAAGCCAATCCCAAATAGTTACTGGTTGAAAATGTACCCAGGATTTGTTTTAATCAGATATGGCAAGACATGCAGACATGACAATGACTGTCGTGTAGGAAGAAGTTTACACTCTGATTCCTGGAAATTGGAGGCACCTGTACACCACACAGGGCTACACACGGAAGCACAGCGTCGATCAGTAGGCAGGAGGAGCGAGGGGAAGCACGGGCATGAGACTTTAGTGCCGTTTCCATGGGGGGAAAAAGGCAGGCATGGGAAGCAGTCTCTGGGTTGGTTAGTTTGAATAATTTTGGTGGGCTCTGGGCTTTAGAGGTGGTCCCTAGTCATCTGGCACCTGACCCTGGGTGATTTAGGGCAAGCAGATAGCGTCCCAGACTGCAGGATTCTGATAAGAGGAGGCAGAGGAGGGTATGAACTCAGGACTGGTTGGTTTGCATATCAAAGGCACCCTCCCTTTCTCCAGTAATTAGCCAACCCTGGGAGAGGCAGTCCCTCCCTGGGTGCACAAAGCCCTGAGATGTCAAAGCATCATAAAATATAGAAAAATTTTAAAACATGATTCAGGGAATTCCCTGGCAGTCCAGTGGTTAGGACTCCATGCTTTCACTGCCGTGGGCCTGGGTTCAATCCCTGGTCGGGGGACTAAGATCCCACAAGCCATGTGGCACAGCCAAAAATAAGTAAATAAATAAATATAAATTTAAAAATTTAAAAACGTGATTCATACAGTTACATACTATATGATTCCATTTATATAACATTCATGAAATGACAAAATTATAGAAATGGGAACAGAGTAATGGTTGCTGTGTTAAGGAGAGGATCAGGCTGGAGGGAAGTGGGTGTGGCTGTAAAAAGGTAACAGTGGGGTCCTTGTGCTGATGGAGATGTTCTTTTTTTAAAATTAATTAATTAATTTATCATTTATTTTTGACTGCATTGGGTCTTTGTTGCTGCGCGCGGGCTTTCTCTAGTTGTGGCGAGCATGGGCTACTCTTCGTTGTGGTGCACAGGCTTCTCATTGCAGTGGCTTCTCTTGTTGCAGAGCACGAGCTCTAGGCATGCGGGCTTCAGTAGTTGTGGCACACGGGCTCAGTAGTTGTGGCGCACAGGCTTAGTTGCTCCGCAGCATGTGGGATCTTCCCGGCCCAGGGCTCGAACCCATGTCCGCAACATTGGCAGGCGGATTCTTAACCACTGCACCACCAGGGAAGCCCCCTGGATATGTTCTGTACCTTGACCGTATCAACTGTGACATGTTTCTAGAGTTTTGTAAGGGTGTTACCGTTAGGGAAACCTGGCTACAGGGTACACAGGATGTCTCTGCATTGTGTTTTACAACTGTGAACCTACAATTATCTCAAAATTAAAAGTTTAATTAAAAAAATATACAGTAAAAGTGAATGGCCCCCTCTCCTTGTCTTCTGAACCCCAGCCCCACCCCTTACCAAAGCCACTTGTATTAACATCTCCTGTGTAAATCCTTCAAGACTTTTCTTTGCATTTATTTATACACATATGCACAAACTTAGCAGAGTGTTTCATAAATGGGATTAACGGACTGTCCCATGACTTGTGTAATAAGGTTAGTTGGCAATGAAGAAGTGACAGAAACCTTGAGAAAATGACTCTAACCACTTCATTCCAAAATGACAAGCAAAGGAACTGGTGTGGACCACACTGTCTCCCCAGCTGAAGGAAAACAGATTCTAAAGAGAGACAGAAGCCCACGGTCTGAGGCTCTCCCAAGATGCATGACTCATGGAACATTTCTGTACATGATATCTGGCCTTGCACCTGTAAATCTTCTTTGGGGAGAGATGGGAGCAATAGCTACAGAAGTAGATGGGGCTGTATGAGGCGCCTACCTGTAAAAGATGAGCCCAGGGCTTCCCTGGTGGCGCAGTGGTTGAGAATCTGCCTGCCAATGCAGGGGACACGGGTTCGAGCCCTGGTCTGGGAAGATCCCACATGCTGCGGAGCGACTAGGCCCGTGAGCCACAATTGCTGAGCCTGCGCGTCTGGAGCCTGTGCTCCACAACGGGAGAGGCCACGATAGTGAGAGGCCCGCGCACCACGATGAAGAGTGGCCCCCACTTGCCGCAACTAGAGAAAGCCCTCACACAGAAACAAAGACCCAACACGGCCATAAATAAATGAATAAATAAATAAATAAAATTAAAAAAAAAAAAAAAAAGATGAGCCCAGACAAATGAATAAAGAAAATGTGGTTATGTACATACAGTGGAATATTATTTAGCCTTAAAAAAGAAGACAACCCTGCCGTTTGTGGCAACATGTATGAATCTGGAGGACATGATGCTAAGTGAAATAAGCCAGACACAGAAAGACAAATATTGCATGAAACCACTTTTTGAGGTATCTAAAGTAGTCAAACTCATAGAAACAGAGATTAGAAGGGTAGTTGTCAGGGGCTGGGGGAGAGGGAAATGGGGCACACAGATTTGGGTGTGCAAGAGAGTAAGTCCTAAGATCTACTGTACAGCATAGAGTTAATAATACTGTGTTGTAGACTTAAACATTTGCTGAGATGGTAGATCTTAAGTGTTCTAATAATAATAGTAATAACAATAATAAAGAAGGTGGGAGGAAACTTTTGGAGAGGATGGATATGTTTATGGCATAGATTGTGGTGATGGTTTCACAGTGTACACTTATCTCCAAGCTCATCAAGTTGTATACATTAAAAATGTACAGCTTTTTGTATGTCAATCATACCTCAATAACGTGTTTTTTAAAAATAAACCCAAAGAGTTCATATTTACCATATGATCCAGCAATCTCACTACTGGGCGTATACACAGAGAAAACCATAATTCAAAAAGACACATGCACCCCAATGTTCATTGCAGCACTATTTACAATAGCCAGGTCATGGAAGCAACCTAAATGCCCATCGACAGACAAATGGTTAAAGAAGTTGTGGTACATATATACAATGGAATATTACTCAGCCATAAAAAGGAACGAAATTGAGTCATTTGTCGAGACGTGGATGGATCTAGAGACTGTCATACAGAGTGAAGTAAGTCAGAAAGAGAAAAACAAACATCGTATATTAACGCATGTATGTGGAACCTAGAAAAATGGTACAGATGAGCCGGTTTGCAGGGCAGAAGTTGAGACACAGATGTAGAGAACAGACATATGGACACCAAGGGGGGAAAACTGCGGTGGGGTGGGGATGGTGGTGTGCTGAATTGGGCAATTGGGATTGACATGTATACACTGATGTGTATAAAATTGATGACTAACAAGAACCTGCAGTATAAAAAACAAACAAACAAAACAACTAACACTAAACTTTCATTGGGTTATTTGTATGGAAATATGTTAATATAAATGTTTCAGACATTACATGAAATTTCTAAAAATCTTATATGTTCTGGTATAATGTTATAAGTCATAATTCTAGTTATTACTTTAAAATGTATATCTCAGAAATAAAAATAAATAAATAAAAAATAAAAAAATAAAATAAAATAAAATAAAAAAGATTAACTATGAGTTGAACCTGGATGATGGATACAGAAGAGTTCATTATACTGCTATTTTTGTTTATATTTTATTGTTTTCTATAATAAAATGTTTTTAAAAATTAAAAAAAAAAAACTAAAAAATAAATAAATAAATAAACCCAAAGAGCTGGAGGGAAGAGAAGAGGGTATGAACTTGATGACAAGCACCAGAGAGCTGGGAACAACCTGGAACCTTCAAAGTACTAACACACAACACACAAATACACAATACACACCCTCTAAAGCAGGGGTCCCCAACCCCCCACTCCCTGGGGCCACACAGCAGGAGGTGAGCGGCGGGCAAGTGAGCGAAGCTTCATCCGCTGCTTCCCACCGCTCCCGTGGAAAAATTGTCTTCCACAAAACCGGTCCCTGGTGCCTAAAAGTTGGGGCCCACTGCTCTAAAGCAACCTTCAGATCAAAGTGAACAAGGACACCCAAGGTTTCCCCTCAAGAAGAGAGAGAAGGTAGAAAAGCTCAATTCTCATCTTGTTTCTGCCTGTTCCAGTAAAGAGAATGGTCTTCAAACTGGCAGGGTTAACAGTGCCCAATGCCAGGCATCTTACAGGAGCTGGGAACTGCTTGTCGAATTAAATGCAAAGAGGGGATTACAACAGACCCAGGTGAAGAGAGAAACACAGCAACCTGAGCTGCTAGAAATGCGTTCTTTCCCCAGAGCCCGATGAACCACATCCCAGCGTGTTTAAGTAGCCAGCAGCCATCATCTCAGAGCGGCTACTGGTAATTTCAAGAAATTATGGAGGGCGGGCTTCCTTGGTGGCGCAGTGGTTGAGAATCTGCCTGCCAATGCAGGGGACACGGGTTCGAGCCCTGGTCCGGGAAGATCCCACATGCCGCGGAGCAACTGGGCCCGTGAACCACAACTACTGAGCCTGCACGTCTGGAGCCTGTGCTCCACAACAAGAGAGGCCACGATAGTGAGAGGCCCGCGCACCGCGATGAAGAGTGGCCCCCATTTGCCGCAACTAGAGAAAGCCCTTGCACAGAAACGAAGACCCAACACAGCCATAAATAAATAAATAAATTAATCAATTAAAATAAAAAAAAATAAAAAAAAAAAATAAAAAAAAAAAAAAAAGAAATTATGGAGGGCAAGGGAGGGGTCGGAAAACTGGCCATGAACCACTCCTGACCTGATTCTCAAAAAGAAAATTCTAGAAATAATAGGCCAGTGAATGTGATGTAAATCTTTAGAAAAGGATAAGACTATTATAGAGTTCGTTCATGAATGCAGAAGGAGACACAACACAATGCTGGAAACGCTCTGAAACTAAAACACACCCCACGAATCTCATTTCCATTTTCAATGAGTTATCAGATTGATGGATGCAAAGAATGTCTCAGGCAATACACTGATTTGCATAAACATATGTAAATTAGGTGGTCATACAAGGGCTAGATGATGGAACCGTAGGGAAATCCATAGCTTGTTGAACACTGCACTGAATGAGTCAGCCTGGAAGCAGAGCCATAGCGGAGGGCCATGGGGCTCTGCTCTTTTCTGGAGCCAGTCAGCACTTCTACAGCATCTTGGAGAGAAGCAGAGGTATGCTCTTCAAATTTGGAAATGGTATAAACCTGGGAGGGATGCTTAAAATGAATGACGATGAAGTCCCAGAACCAGTGGGTCAAACATTGCTGAGATCATTCACATTTCTTATTGCACCATTACAAGCCGGGGAGGCCTGACCTGGCAGAAGGAAGTTGCTGACAATGTATAGAGGTGGCAGCCTTCACAGGGGTCACTGGGGACACATGGGAAGAGAAGCCAGCACAGCCTGGGTTGTATCACTAACACATGCAACCAGCTCCTAGGAACTCCGTGCACCGGGCAGATTGCAGCTGGAAGTCAGCTTTGTTTAAGGACAGGAGCAAGCCAGAGCGCATTCCAGGGAGAGGAGCTGGAAGGTGAAGGGTCTGGAAGCAGGAGGGATGATGAAGAGGCGATGTCACCTGGACCTGGAGGAGGGATGGCCGAGGTGGGACTTTACCACAGGCTGCGAGTATATCAGGGGCTGCAGAGAGAAAACAAATGGTTATTGAAAACCCAACGTGACTGTGGCTGGACCCGCCTCCCAGGGAGGGTGGTGTAAACCCTGTTGGTGGGAAAATAAATCCCACCTGAGGCAGGGCTCCAGCATAGGAAGAGGGACGCAGGTGCCTGGGCCACCGTGTGCGGGGGGCAGTTGGGGTGGGAGGGGGTGCCTGTTCGGAGGGAGGCCGTAGGAGGATTAGGAACTGGCTCAGTAAGCTTGAATCTGGGTTGAGTCCAGGTGCTGCTGTGTTGTGGACTGCCTTCCTTCCTCGCTGGCACACAGATGCTCCTGTGATAATGTTTGGAGGAAACGCCCTGTGTTTCTGGGTCACGGGACTGTATGGGGACAATGTGCGGGATACTGAGATGATCGGTACCCAGGGCCCAGCCAGCCAAGGCAGGATGGAGGGGGAAACAGATGCTACTCCCTCCCCTCCCTCCACCATGTCCCCAGGAAGTTCCGGAGGGAGGTGGGGTCCCACCACATGCCGAAGGGAGTTTGAGGCAAGTTTTTCCAAAGTTCAGAGGACAAAGAGGTTTGATCCAAGTTTGGTGCTGTCCCCTAGAGAGAATTAGGATGCAGAAGGAGGCCGCAGCAGGGAAAGCCTCTGACACCAGGCGCGGGGATCCAACGATGGGTCGGACCACCTGTGAGCAGCCATCCATCCCTGCGTGGTTTCAGTAGAAGACAGCCGCCACCTGATGCAGGTGCTGGAGGGGATGCTTGATGATGAAGGACCAAAGACCAGCTTAATTGGCTGGAGTTAAAAAAAAAAAAAAGGACCAGGATGTTTTGTCTTGCATAACTGAAAGTCCCAAATGTTCCACACGGCTGGACCAAATGTGCAAAACATGTCTTCAAGAACCGTTATCTGTCTCTCACCTCTGCTTTCCTCTGTGCCAGCCTCATTCCAGGCAGCCCCTACCCGAGTAGTAGTAGAAACAGCAGCCCCAGGCTTCCATCCCACCGACCCAGCAAGCCCACGCGAGGGACCAAGGCTTTCCTCTTCGTTTCCACGGAGGTCCTAGGACCGACCCATGTTAGACTGATGCCTCCACCTCGAATACATCAGGAGGACGGGGCTCTCTGATTGGCCAGGCCTGGGCCAGGTGACCATCGCTGGAGCAGGTGTGAGTGTGAGGGCAGAAAACAGCCCCCTGCACCTGGAGCTTGACCGGATGACGTGGGACAACTTTCCATCTCAGAGTCAAGGACTCTGTACCTCTTGGGTGTTCCAAGAGCCAAAAGAGAGCCAAAGACATAGCAAAAACTGAGCAAATCATGGATTAGTTGACTTAGAAACACATTACCAATAAAGCAGAAACTAACACACCATTGTAAAGCAATTATACTCCAATAAAGATGTTAAAAAAACAAAACAAAACACATTACTTGATTTTCTGTAGTCCCTGTTCACATTCTTATCAGATTTGATATTCAAATTAGTTAGGGTCTCTTGTGCATAATTAAATACTGCCCCTCCCCACTTTAAAAACAGTTTTACTTAGATGAGGCCAGAACTTTCTTGCTTGGGGCTCAATGCCATTTTCAAAACTCCTGGCACACAGAACTAGCACAAAGTACTCTCCAGGAGAGTCTTAAGGTTTCAGACTGGGCAGAGCTAGACAAAGGTTTCAGACTATACAACAGAGGGCGTTTCAGAGGAAGGTGAAGAAAGGGATCATTATTGTGCCTCAACTGCTTGACTCGGTGCCGAAATGATTCCAGCTCTGATGCTGGAGGCCAAGGTAAGGGAGACTCAGAAGTTACATGTGTGTCTATGTTGGATGCTAAAGATCTAACCTTTCCCAGAACTGCTCTCAAGGTCATACTTTTTAAAACCAGTGAGCATCTCAGAAAGGGTGTGACTATCTCTTGTTCTAGCCCCAGGCCAGAGCAAGAGCAGGGCAGGTGGCCCTGTTACAGGTGGGGTGTGAACCCTTGGGGTATACAGGATAAAGGCTTGACATGGAGCAGACGGTAAGGTCCATCAGGTAAAGCTTTTCACTGGGTCTGTTTCAATTTACACCCCATTGGGAAAAAATGTAATCCTAGTGAAGTCGGCCTGCCCGAAGAAAGGTATTCCTTGATCAATCACCAATATATACCCACTGAAGCCCCTGAATATTCTTTTTTTTTTTTTTTTTTTTTTTTTTTAAATAATTTCCACAAGCTTTTGATACTGGACATGCAGATGACAAAGTTTGGGCATTCTTTTTTTTTTTTTTTTTTAAACTTTGGGTTTTATTTTATTTTATTTATTTATTTATTTATTTATGGCTGTGTTGGGTCTTCGTTTCTGTGCGAGGGCTTTCTCTAGTTGTGGCGAGCGGGGGCCACTCTTCATCGCGGTGCGCGGGCCTCTCACTATCGTGGCCTCTCTTGTTGCAGAGCACAGGCTCCAGACGCGCAGGCTCAGCAATTGTGGCTCACGGGCCTAGCCGCTCCGCGGCATGTGGGATCCTCCCAGACCAGGGCTTGAACCCGTGTCCCCTGCATTGGCAGGCAGATTCTCAACCACTGCGCCACCGGGGAAGCCCCTGAATATTCTTAACACCATCCTTTCCCTGCAACCCTCTCCTGGTACCAGCCTCACTGTGTCTTGGGTGAGCAGTCTAATGTCCCAACCGCTCCCCTGCCCCCAGAACTTGTCACCCACACTGCCACTTGAGGGAGCTTTCTCAAAGTCAACTGTGGCCACCCCTCTTCTTCTGAAAACTCTTCCATGGCTTCACCGCCCTTTTTTTAATATAAATTTATTTATTTATTTATTTATTTATTTATTTTTGGCTGCGTTGGGTCTTTGTTGCTGTGCGCGGGCTTTCTCTAGTTGCGGCGAGCGGGGGCTACTCTTCATTGCGGTGCATGGGCTTCTCATTGCAGTGGCTTCTCTTGTTGCGGAGCACGGGCTCTAGGCACACGGGCTTCTGTAGTTGTGGTACGTGGGCTCAGTAGCTGTGGTACGTGGGCTCAGTAGTTGTGGCACATGGGCTCAGTAGTTGTGGTTTGCGGGCTGTAGAGCATAGGCTCAGTAGCTGTGGTGCACGGGTTTCGTTGCTCCGCGGCATGTGGGATCTTCCCGGACCAGGGATCAAACCTGTGTCCCCTTCACTGGCAGGCAGATTCTTAACCACTGCGCCACCAGGGAAGTCCCCCACCTTCTTTTTAAAATTGAGATGAAAGGCATATAACATAAGATTAACCATTTTAATGTGTACAGTTCAGGGGCATTAAGTACAGTTCAGTGGCATTAAGTAATGTTGTGCAACCATCACCACCACCTAATTCCAAAACGTTTTCATCATCCCAAATGGAAACCCTATACCCGTTAGCAGCTCTTTCCATTTTTCGTTCCCCCAAGCCCCAGGCAACCACCCATTTGCTTACTATTTCTATGGATTTGCCTATTCTGGACATTTCACGTAAAGGGGATCTTACAATATAGGGCCTTTTGTGTCTGGCTTCTTTCATTTTGCATAATATTTTCAGGTCCATCCATGTTGAAGCACGTGTCAGTATTTTATTCCTTTTTAAGGCTGAATGACATTCTATTGTGTGTGTCTACCACAATGTGTTAATCCATTCATCCATTTATGGCTCTACCTCATCTTACAGGACAATCCAAGCTTCCCTTGACTTGTCTCCTGATACGCCTGCCCCTGACTCGAAGCTCCTGTATTCTGAAATGTCCTATGTTTGCTGTTTCTTTCCTCTCTGCTTTTACTGTCCCCTCAGCTCACTTTCCTCCATCCAAGCCCCCTTGTCCTTTAGACCCTCCAAGACGACCCTAGCCTCCTGTCTGAGCCAGGGGTCCATGCCCCGTGTTCCCAGGGCTCTGCATGCACAACTCTTACCAGATCAAACTGAACTTATTATTCAGGGTCCGTGTCCCTAGCCGCACCCTCCTCATGACGAGGAGGCTGCAGCCCTTCTTGGTGGGGACTTGTGTCTGCCTCCTTCTGAACCCCCATGTTGTCCCCACTTCCTGGTGCACAGTGGATGCTTCCCTGATCTGAAAATTCATTCCATCACAGAGAGGTGTCCAGCTTGAAACAAGACTCATTAGTCTATTGGGCTGAGGTACAGGAGGTCTATTTTAGGGACTTTTAATTCTGAAGCAGAATGTCATACAACTTTGACAGGAAGGTCTCAGGGAACCATGTTTTTAGAAAAAAAATGTTTTTGAAATTTCATCATGGCCACGTGAACTTGAGCTCTAACTTCTTTCAGAACACAGCACTTGGCCTTTGGAGTGGCCTCATTACAAGATCTCCATTATTGTCTCTGCATGGCGCTTGGGACACTGCTTCTGCCAGCTGCCAGCTGGGTCAGGGACACCTCCTTACAAGAGTCAGGACGGGTAGTGACAAGGGGGGGGGTAAGAGTGTATCACCTACTTATGCAGGTGTGTTGCTCTATAATGAAGAATTGGCTGGCCTTTGTTCCTGGGAGGTGACATTTAAATCCTTGGAATTCCCTGAGTGATAGGCATGCCTTTGTTATTCATGGTGGGACCTGATAGTTTATGCCATGGAGGTGACCCTTGGTGAGGGCAGACCAAGCCAGAAAGACCAACCACGTGATTAGAGGGAAATTGAGTTCAATCAATCCTGCCTATGTAATGAAGCTCCAGTAGAAGCTCTGGACATTGGGTGAGTTTCCTGGTTGGTGATCACACAACCATGTGCCTGGAGGACACAGAAGCTTTGTGTCTGGGACTCTCCCAGACCTCAGGCTGAGTGTCTCTTTTTGTGGCTGGCTCAGATTTGTATCCTTTGTAATGAAATTGCAGTCACCCGTGTAGTGCTTTCCCGAGTTCTGAACCTGAGGGAATACATCTCAGATTTGGGAGGCTGGGTGGCCTGGGACCCCTGAGACTTGTGGCTGGCGTCCTAGGGGGGCAGTCTTGTAGGACTGACCCCTTGACCTGTGAAGTCGGTGCTAATTGCGGGTAGTCGGGGACAGCAACGCACTACAGGTATCACCCCAGACCACCTCTTCCTGATGCCTTTAATATAAAGCTGCACAGAAGTAGGGGAGATGGGCAGGGGGTGCAGGGGAAGATACTCATGCTTTATGCCTATTGGCCCTTTTGAGAAATCCTTCCTTGTTTGCTAAAAAGCAAACTCCTGGTTAGGATTGAGGGGGAAATCCAGATAAAGATGGACATTGAAGCCTTTGAACTTGGGCCAAGTCATTAGGAGGAATTGTACGCTTTTACCTCCTTAGGTCAGAATGCAGAACCTGAGGGCAGGCAAGCCAGTGTCACCATCACGCCCCCCTTCCCCCCCCCCCCCCCCCCCCCCCCCGCCGTTAGTCTCCCCCCCCGCCCCCGAGCAGTTTATCAATGAAGGGAATTTAATGAGAAGGTGCTGAGGTCCTGGTCTGCTCTTGGGTGTGTGTGGGAGGGTGTGAGAGAGAACGGGTGCTGAAAAGAGAACAGGGCATGCAGGAAGCCAATAAAAAACACTCTGGTGCTAATCTTTGCAGTTTGCAGTGGTAGCTCGGGATGGAAGGCTGCCCAGTGAAGTCATCGGGGAAGGTGTCGGAGGCCAGGTGGGGCTGCAGATGGAAGAGGAAATCAGAGAGAAGGAGGGTCTGCGGACGGCCCAGCAGGGAGGGATTGGCTTGAGCAAGGCACCCCTGGGAGGGTTCAGGCACAGGCTGGCCTGAGGGCTGGAGCACTGGCTCTCAGAGCCCTGGGCTCAGGAGTTATTCCCATTTAACAGATGGGGAAACCGAGGCCCAGGGATGTTAAAGGAAGGCTCCTCGGCTAGGCATTCACTCCCCGGGCCCCTGATGGATGTGACCACTCAAGCAGCCACGGTCTTCCTCTTCAACCCACGACAGAGGGCCAGCCCATCAGTCTCAAGGCCTGAACATCAGAATAATTTCTAGAGCAGAAGGCATGACTCACCTTAGCAGCACCTCCTATGTTAAGAAGCTCTTCCAGGGCAACGTAAACTGCCAGAGAAGCGGCCAAGTTCTGGAAATCAGACCTGGAGAAAAGGAAACTTCCAATTACACGTGAGACCACAGGAGGTTCTCCAAAGCCCCAAACCCAGCAGGACCCAGGGCACCTCCTGGATGTCAGGGTGGGACTTGTGAGCCCACCTGATCGAGGGGTGAATTGAACACCGCCTGGGCTGCTAATTACTCGTTAGCCCGATCCTGCTGTAAGCACAGCGCTGGCCCAAGAGGGCTGCTCAGATGCCTCAACCGCGGCCACGTGGAGAGTAAATTAAAAGCTTTCTGGACCTCGAGTTGCTCTTACAAAATAACATTTTTAGGAATGAAGCAATTAATCCAAACACACATGGGTTCAATTTCCTTGAAACAGAAATGGCTTCAAGAGCAAGGGAGAAAAATGCCGAGGGACGAATCGCCTCTGAGTTTTGTGATCCCCAAGCCTGCGGGAAGGAAGGCAGAGCTATTGCACTGGTCCCCATGGCGCCAGAGCCCTCCCCCACCCCCCAGGCCTTGGCAAAGGGAGAGGACTCCGGGGTAATCACGTGCTAACCCACTGCCTTGCACCTGGGGTTGAGAAGGAAAGAGCTCATTTCCAGGGGGATGGGCGGGGACACAGGCCCCCCCCCCCCCCCCGCCCACCCCGCTTTCATGTGGACTCTCTTTGGGCAAAAAGGACACAAACAAAGAAATGAAACAGACAAGCCCACTGGATCCTGGGGCTCTTTCTCTGCAGAAAGCTTTCTTCCTTCTGGTTTTCCCTGAGGCGAAGGAAGGGATTTCAAAGCAAATGTCCATTTCCCCCTTGCAAAGTTTTATGACTTGGCCTCAACGATTCACTCAAGAGACAAGAGTGTTTTAACAGAATTATGTTGAGACCTTTAATTGACCTCCCCAAACAAAGGAAATTAAACACAAGACAATGTTTATATAAAAATTCTAAGGTCCAAAGGGAAACAAGCCATCAGCTCCAAGTGCAGAAGGAAATGAGGAGTTCAAGGCTGCCCTCCACAGTGTCCCACGTTCTGGCGAGAGGGAGGGGCGCAGGCTGGGGTGCCCACCAGGCTCAGCGACTCACGGGCCTGTTCTCAGGCAAACTGCGTCACCAAGTTCCCATCTGGAATGTTGGGGAAGAGAAGGTGAAATAATATTGAGTTTAGAAAGCTAAGTGTATATGAAAGCGTTATTTTTTTTAAAATGATTAAACACGGTACAAATGTTCATTATTGTTACCTGCGGAGGGTGTGTCGCCCACGTGCTCCAATGCCCCCGGTGATGACAGCCATGATTTATTTATTTTTCATCTATTCCTTCCTCATTCCACTCCAACTTCTTTCCCTCCTCTGGAGAAAATAAGCTCAGAGGGTTTCCATGACATGCTCCAGCTTCACAGCTGCAAAGGACAGGACCCAGGGCCTGAGGCAGGTGTGACCGCAAGGTTGCAGCCCCGCTTTCCACAAAAATGAACCCACCAGGAACAACTCCCAAGTTGCATATCTGCCACTCGTTCTCTCCCCCCACACTCCAGACTCCCCCCCATCCAACTCTGTCCTCAACATTTTCACTTGGATGCCCGAGGGCTGTTTTAGACTTAACACACGCACACTCCTACCCTGCCGCTGGTCTCCCCGGCACTCCAGCCCGCTCCACCCAGGTCTTCCCATCTGGATTAACAGCCGCTCCAGCCCCCCACTTGCTCCGGCCAGAAGGCTTGGCCTTCTCCTTGACTGCTCTCTGTAGCTCACACCCCACAGCCTATCTGCTGGCTCCCTCTCCCCTCCCCCACCTCCCCCCGGAATCCAGCCCTTCCCACCCCAGTGTGGATGCTCTTAGAGGCCTCCTGTGGGTCTCCTTGCCACCCTGCCCACCCCGCATAGGCTATTCTCTGACCTCGCAGCCAGTTACATCAGACCACATCATTCACCCTCCAATGGGGACCCAAGGCTTCACCCAGACCTGCCCATTCACCAAGCCCTTACCCCCTCCTGCATCTCCCCGGACCAGGCAGTTTCCTGCCTCTGAGCCTTTGTGCTTGCCGTTCCCACTGCCTTGAACTTCTTCTCCAAGACATCCCGCAGCAACTCCCCCATCTCCATCCTGTGTCGGTTCAAACCTCCTTGGTAGGCTCCCCTCGAAGCCCACCTCAACACTGCATTCCTTCCGCCATCCCCGCCCCCTCTGCTCTCTCTCTGCTTGACTTGTCTGCACAGAGACTCTCACCTTCTGAGATGTACTGTATTTATGGAGTTTCTCCCCAGCTCCATGGGAGCAGGGGTTTTTTGATCCTTATTCACTGTGCTGCCTCATTTGTGTCTAGAACAGTCACTGGTTAGCATAGGCGTCTGCTGAGTAAAGGTTAAATGGATGAATGAGTGAATTAATGAATGAAGACAACACTGGCAAAGACCTCCCACTCTGCTAGCTAGGAGAAGTGCTCAGCTGGGCTCCTTCGGCCTGTGGGGTCCTGCGTCTGCCCCTTGTGAGGGTGCTGCGAGGGCACAGACCTCACCTGGTGCAAGCTCCCACCTGACCCAACCATCTCCTCCCCTGCTCAGGGGTCTGTGCCTGTTCATGCCCCACCGAGTGACCTGGAGCGATGGGCCCAACCACCTGGGCAGTGGCTGTCCCCCTCCGCCCACTTCGCTGGGAGTCCCTTCCCCATTTCCATGTACCTGGCCTCTCGCTCGGAGGGTTGTCTTCCAGCTATCGAGGGCTGAGTTGCAGGAGGACTGGGAACTTGTCTCCCTCAGCCCCTGACTGACAGGGTGAGCTAGACATCCTCAGCTCCCGAGCCCCTGATCGGGACCGCTCTTGGCTGTGACCATCACCTCCAAATTGTGGGCCTGGCCTGATCCCGTGCCCTCATGTGGCCCCGTTCCCCTTGGTCTCACTTCCCACTCCACAGCTCTGTTTCCAGAAACACCTCCTAACAAACCCTTCGTGTGTGGTTCCTCATCCCAGGACCTGCTCCTGGGACCTCAGCCGAGGACACAACTTCCAGGGTCATGAGAATTCAAGTTAGACTGAGGGCATGTACACACCAGGCATTACGCTGTGTGCCTTCACCTGCAGAGTCCTCACAATGTTCCAAGGAAGGGACACCATGACACCCATTTCAAAGATGAGAAAACCGAGGCCCATGGTCCCATGGTAAAGGGCAGCACCGGCACTCAAATATAAGTGCTTTCCCGACGTGAATGTCCGTGCCTTTCACCACCCTGTACGACGCTCCCTACAAAAGGTAGCAGTTATGAAATGTCACTCTACTTACCAGAAGGCACTGGTTCAGATTATGAACACAGGCGTGCGTGTTCCTTTCCAACCAACACATTTTTTTTCTTTTTGGCTGCGCCACACGGCAGGTGGGATCTTAGTTCCTGACCAGGGATTGTACCCATACCCCCTGCAGTGGAAGCTCGGAGTCTTAAGCAATGGACCACCAGGGAAGTCCCATCCAATCAACACATTTTTAAAAACTTAGATGTTCTTCCCCTTTTCACAATGAAATGGACTCAAAGTTGTGTCCCATCCCATCCCTGAAGAATTTACTACATGAGAAGAAGAAAAAAAATATCATCGCGTCGTATTTTTAACTGATTGCTTGCGTGTGCCTGTTTGGTGAGATTTATTCTCTCATTAATCACTGCCCTCCCTTCATTCATGTTAAATATAAAATTGATTAGGAAAGATCCCCATCATGGTTAAAAAAAATAATTAGCTGCTACATCATGTTGCCCACAGTGCGACAGAAAGGAGTGATTAAATTAGGAATATTAAAACCCCATTAATCTGCGCTCAGCTTAAGCTCTGCTTGTTCATCTCATGGTGGTGCTTATTATTTCTGACACTGAAAGATATTTGAATTACCAACTGCAACAAGGTCACTCACTGAAAGATGTCAGGTCAGCCATTAGTCAAAGGCGGGAGAGGCGACCAGAAGTGAGGGCTGCCCACATGTCAAGGAGGTCCGTCCTCACGGGTGTCACTCTGAAAAGTGGGTGACACCTCACCTCCAAGCTGGCCAGGGGTACAGGCGCCCCCAGAGCCTTGACGCACTCCTGCTCTCTGTCAGCCTCCGTGGGATACATGTGACCCTAGGGACCTGCTGGGCATCCTCTGGGCTGGCATCCTCTGCCCCTGCTCCACCAGGAACTCCGCCTCTTGTCTATAGGTGCTTGAGAGCCCCACTCCCATGACAGCCATTTACTAAGCTGGCAAATGTCGCCTGCTGGATGCTTGTACAGGCCCGGCCTGTGCTGGACAGTTTCCATCTTTTATCTCATTTAGTCCATCCACAGCCCTGCACTGTGGCCACCTCTGTCGCCATTAATCAGGTGAGGGGCTAAGGTCACACAGCTGGCAAATGGCAGAACTGGCATTCAGCCCCCAAAGGGGACACATTTAGCCTCTTTCTAGATAATTCTGCAACCTAACAGGGACTGGAGTCCACTGGGCTCCTTTTGAGAGGATGCTACAGTGCAAAGGTGAGTGATTGTTGTCTGGGGTACCGTCCTTGTTTTGCAGGATTCAACCATTAAATCAACAGCAGTCACAGATCGCCTACCACTGCCAAGCATCAAGCTAGGTGAGAGGGAGCCTCTCCCAGAGGCTGGCTGAGGCCCTGCAGAGCCGTCACCTGGGGAACTGGGGACAGGTCACCAACAAGGGAGGAGGCCTTCTTCAGAGTAAAAATTTGGCTTATCTCAGCCTCTAGCTGTCTGTGTCTGAATTTATTTCTTCTTCCTCTTTAATATCACTTGCTGTTCTGCTACAGAACCCACGTGACCCCAAAGCCATTCATTCCTCTGGTCCCAGAGGGAGGGATAGGGAAGGTCACTGTCCTGTCGGCAGCCTGCGTTCCCGTCTGCCGGGCCTGCTCTGCTCTTCAGCTGCTCCTGTGGGACTGGACCAGACCAGGAAGGGGTCTCTCCATGGAAGTGGCTGCATCAAGAGGGCAAAGGTGAGCGCGGCTGGGGGAGGGACGCCAGGGTCATCACTGGGTTTGGGGGTGGGCATTGAGGTCCGGGTCGAGGATGAACAGGGAGTGGGAAGCACTGGGTAGATACTTCCTGAGTGGATGGGTGAATGAATGAGTGGGAGAATGAATGAATGAATGAGTGGATGAATGAACGAATGAATGAAGCCAAGGAACAGGAGCTGGGAGATCGGGACTAGTTCAAGGCAGAGAGTGAGAGAGATTCAGGGCCAGAGGCTGAGAGTCAGGATGGTACACGGGGGTGCGCCGGCCTTTCCCATCAAGTCATGGCCCCAGGGATCCAAGGTGCAGGCCCCGGTCTTTGTCTGACCTTCCAGGCCCCAAGTCCTTGCCTGACCTTTGCACTCGTCTTGGATGCAAAACTGTGCTCTCCTGACCCTCTGCTCAGGCCGGGAGGGTCTCCTGTTCTCACGCTCAGGAGCACAATCTCACTTCCCTCGAAGTCTTCCTCTCCAGGGCCAGCCAGCACTCGCTCACAAGAGAGCAGACTTCCTTCTCCTGTGAGAGGTACAGCCCTGCCCTGGCCACCCCTGACCTTCCGTCTGCAGGGCCTAGAGGACCCCACTCCTGGTCCCGGCTCCCGGCTGGCTGGTGCCTAGAGCACCAGCGCTCAAGCAAGGCTATTGAATTGAATCCGCGTAGGACTGGAGACCCCCTGGGGGGCATCCCTGTTTCACTGTGGAGGAAAGGAACCCCGGTGATTTTGCCCAAATCCCACAGCTGGCTGGTAACCAGTTGCTTAGAAGAAATTCACGCAGTTTACTTAAGAGCAGAATTCCGACTTGGTAGAAAGGGTTTTCTCATAAGGGACGCCTGGAATGGCCCAGAGTTGGTTCCCGTTACACAGTGTTCTCTGTCCCACTGTGATGCTTACCAGATGTATCGGCAAGGGACAGGCCCAGGGGAAGATGCATGTGGACTTGGGGACCAAGGCTTGTCCCATATAACCACGGTCACGTGCTGGCCACAGCGCCAAAGGCAGTCCAGGACTCGT
Organism: Balaenoptera acutorostrata; assembly: GCF_949987535.1. Taxonomy (NCBI): domain Eukaryota; kingdom Metazoa; phylum Chordata; class Mammalia; order Artiodactyla; family Balaenopteridae; genus Balaenoptera; species Balaenoptera acutorostrata. The sequence continues at coordinate 55,122,623 of NC_080083.1, forward strand.
GAGCCAACAGCAGCCCTGGCCTCCAATTTTCCCTCCTAAAAGGCGGGGAAAGAGCTTCCCTTGCCCCCGGTGTTCTCTGCCTGTGACAGATGTGGGGTTGTCCCTACCCCGGCTGTGGCCCGGGAGCGCTCAGCTGGATTGCTGGAAAAACAAAGATGCAAACCTGTAAAAACAGCCCATAGTGCTAGTTAATTCCTGAAGCTGGCTATTTATAGAGGCGGTCTGCAACAGCCTGGGGCCCTCCACCTGGGTCTCCTCAGAACCACCGCGGAATCTACACGTGGAGCATGTGACAGCTGGACAAAAAGTTTATTTGGCACGCAGGCTCCGAAACCCAGGGCCAAGGCTGCCTGGCGGAGTGGAGGATCCGATTTTGCTTTATTTGCCGCTGGCCCGCCGTGGTTAAGGGCACAGAGCGCATGTGTGCCGGCACCCGTTCTCCAGCACGAAGTTCAGAGCAGGGCCAGACCTCAGACCTCTCGGAAAGCTGGCATCGTCCAGGCTGGGGAACAGGCCAGGCCGCATTTCAGAAAAGCAAGTTTAGGGCCCTTCATCTCCAGCACAAAGACCAGAAGGAGAATTTAAAATGATCTGAGGGCACTCGGTTTGATAGGTTTGTTAATGGCATAAAAGATCCTGGAGAAAAGGTATGTCATGGGGGACATCTGGGAAAAGGACATCACAAGAGTAAGAGAAACCTCTCAGCGGCTCGGTGTAGGGCCCGGTGGGAGGAGAGCAAGCACGTGCAGCCCAGCTACTTCTCCATCCCCACCTGCCACCCACCCCTCCCCGGAGCTCAAGGCCGGTCTTGTTTTCTGGCCCTGGGACTTCACGGAGCATCACAGCGTGGGAATCATGAGGTGGCCAGAAAGAAAGGGCAAAGAAGCGCGGAGAGCCTCAGAGCAGGAACTCGCCCTCCCCGACGGTGGCCCGAGGCCCCTGCATGTCGCCAGAACCAGAAGTAAAAGAAAATGCATGTGTAGCTTGCTCCTGGCTAATGATATTTGATGAGGATGGAGAATTTGATGCTTCCATGTTCCTGGCAGGGGACGTGACCCGGATGGGCAGGGGCAGCCCTAGAAGGTGATGCTTGGGGTTTGAGAGGGGAAGGGAAGGGTGAGCGCTGTCATTTAGAGTGGTAAAACGGGGACAGAGTTGTGGGACGGCTGGTGGCTTTGAGAGGACCCTTCACACGGGGGGTCCACGGGGGCGGCGAGCGGGGCGGGGGAAGAGCTGTGAACCCATCTGCCGCTGAGGGAGCCCCACGCCAGCAGGGACTTCGGGACAGGGGAGTCTGTGCCTATACAGGGAGATGTCTGCTGCTCGGGGATCTTGTAGCCCAGCCTGATGCTGGAAAGTCCAGAGGAAGGGAAGTGACCAGTGCTGGATAGAAAGTCCAGTCTGGACTGAAGTAGACCAAGGGATGCTTTACATGGGTCCAGTGCAGCGAGGGAACTCAGGCCCAGCAGATCCAGAACAAGGGCCTGCACTTCCAGGTAGAGGACCCAGACCCCAGTCCCCATCCTGCCATTTACCAGCTGGGTGACCTCCTTACACTCCGGGCTTCTGTGTCTGTATCTAGAAAACGGGGTCATTGTGAGGAGTGAGGGAGCCTGGCACAGAGCAGATGCTCCACGAAAGCTGGATGAGCCCAACTCATTTACATACCGGGGGGGGGGGGTTGCCGTGCGCCCTGCCTGGGGCTTTACATTTGGTTACAGTTAAAATTATATTTGAAAGTTCCAGAAAGATGAAAAACAAGATCCCCAAAGAAAATGGGAGACAGAAATCGACTGGAAATTTGGCCTCCAAGTTATAAACAACTCTGGGAAGTATGCTCTAGAAGGGTGTGGTAGGTCGAAAAATACCCACCTGCCCCCAAGATGCGTTCACGTTCTAATTCCCAGAACTGGTGATGTTACCCTATTTAGAAAAAGGATCTCTGCGGATGTGATTAAGGGTCTTGAGATAAGGCAATTACCCTAGACGATCTGGGTGAACCCTGAAAGCCACTGCAAATGTCCTTATAAGAGCGATGCAGAGGGAGATTTGGAACAGCGACACACAGGAGGCTCTGTGACCACAGAGGCAGAGAATGGAGTGATGCAGTCACAAGCCAAGGATGCCTGGAAGCTGGAAGGATCCTTCCTCTGAGCCTCTGGAGGGAGCGTGGTCCTGCCTACACCTTGATTTCAGACTCTGGCCTCCAGAACTATGAAAGAACAAGTCTGTGTTGTTCTAAGCCTCCAAGTTGAAGGTAATTTGTTAGAGCAGCGAGAGGAAACTTATGCAAGGGGGGGAAACAATTTCATCTCAAGGAGTCATTCCCCAAATGGGACTAAGCAGGAGTCAGCACCCATCCTGAGAAGGGAGAGAGTGGGAGGGGCTTTAGCAGCTATCTCCTCCCAGGTTCACTCCCACCCCGCCCACATCTCCCAAAGCGCTCCCCAAACTGCAGTTTTAGTAACCCGATCACCTGGTGAACTAGAGGGGACCACAAAACACACCCAAACATGGGATAGGTCCACCTGGGGCTCCCCTTCATTCTCGGGGTTTGGGGGTTAGAGCTCCTAGCTGTGTTCCCTTTCATGATTCCTGGGAAAAGACCCTGAAGTGAAAGGCCACGGAAACCTCCTCTGTCCAACCTGTAAACAGGAGAGGCGGCCACCACCTGCAGAGGTCAGAGTGATCTGGCCTAGAAATATGGAGGCCAGAGGAGGATGGGACGTGACCTGCTCACCCTGAGACAGACAGGGAGGCCAAGATGGGAACTAACGTTCAGCTAACGTTGGCAGATGGTTGCCCCTGGGAATGTTAACTCCTTTGGGAAAATGCCCTGAGGCAGAACGGCGGGGCAGGGGGCAGGTGAGACCTGCCGCTACAGCTGCACCTGAACTCACAGGTGGGCCAAGAGGATTTGGGCCCAGAAAGCGTCTGCTATTCCCTCGCTACCTGCCTGGCCCCACGTGGCCCCATAGGTCAGGCAGGTTCTGTGATTGGTGAAAGTCTCCCCAAAGACCTGTTGGGAAAGAACAGCTGACTTTTGGAAAAGATGATGGTCTTAGAGGTGGGAAGGTGAAGGTCTGGAGCTGCCAGGTTTCATCATGGGAAAAGAGCCCACCTGGGAATGAAGCTGACACAGAGATCAGAGAGAGACAGACAGCACCTGCTCCGGACCACATTGTTGGAGCACCAGGATCCAGCCGTACCTGAAGCTATTAGAGTCAATGATTTTTTTCCTTTTCCTTATTTGAGTTTGGTATTTTGGTTCCTTACAACAAAGGCTCCTGATTAGTAACAAGCCCCTGCTGTGTGCCAGGAGCTCCATAGGCATCATTTCACTAAATCCCCTTGATAAGAACAGGATGGAGCTGGGGTCAGAACTCAGGCTTGGTCTAATTCAAAAGCTCATGACCATTTTTCTCACTCTCCAGATCTGGGCTAAGCTGAGAAAATAGCTAATAAGAGAGCAAGGCTGGTGCTGCCTTGTTCTCAGCCTAAGAGGGACATTCCTAAAATCTTAGCTTTTTCCCACTATCAATAAGTGGCTGTAGGTGATTACTGTTTATTCGGCATCTCTTTTATTTTAATGAAACACAATTCTGATTAAAAAGCCAAGATCAAGTACAATCTGCCTTGAGGTGTTATTATTCCTTGCTGGTGGCTACCCCGACATCTGGGTCTCTAACTGGCACCACTGCATACTTGGGGATAAGGTCCCGGATCCCAACAGAGTTGGCCTCTGGGGACCAGGCAAGTGGCATCAACCTTGCTCAGGAACAGTCCACACCAAGCTGTCTGAGACCCACGCACTTGAATAAGGGAATCCTGCCTTGCTTGGTGGGAAGTGTGGGTGCACCCCGCGGGGGAGAAAGGAGGGAAGTTTGCCCCCAGCAGATACAGTCCAAGAGGGAAAGCAATGTCAGGGATACAGCCCTTTAAACCATCCCGGGGCGAATCCTCCCACGACCATCCGGACCAGCAAAGGTGTCTGCAGCAAGAGGCCACCGGGAGGACGAAGAACGTGAGCCCAGCGCCCAGCCTGGCTCCAGGCCCTGCTCTGTCTTGTCACCCACCTGGTCGGTGCCCGGCTCTCCTAGAAGGAGAAGCACGTCTTTGGTAACATCTGCCCTCAGCGTGACTCTCTCCTGCAACCAAGATCTGCCTCAGCCCAGCCTGTGCCTGGATGGCACTGTCTCTGCAGCCCCTTCCGGTCCTAAAGCCCCTGATGACAAGGCTCGCTTGCCTGACCTGACAACACTGGGGCCACAACTGTGCAGAGCGGCCTCCTGACAGCCATGGCGACAGGTCGGAGCTGGAACTCCGACTCCAGGCACCGAACTCGCCTGTGCCCAAGGCCCTGGGGGACGGCGGCCAAATCATCTGTTTACTCCGTCACCAGGAGGGGATCCCAGAGGCGCTCAATTAACACCTGTTGACTGGCGCAGCTCCTGGAGGCTGCTTCAGCTTGGGGCTCCTAACTGCGGCGCCCGCCCTGGGGGACAGAGCAGCCTCCCTCCGACTCGAGGATACGGGAAGAGACAGCTCCTGATGCTGCATCCTGACAGAGCAGTGGTCCCATCACCGAGGGGGTCATTCTTTGCTGGGGAATGAGAGCCGCATGGCATTGCCCAGGACCGAGACTCACCTGGCCTAGGATACAACAGAGCAGGGGGCGTGGCGGAGCCTCGGGGAAGGTAGAACCTACTCTGCGACTCTGGGAAGGTTTGCTCCCAGCAGGTGGAGTCTGAGAGGGAAGCACAGCCCACTCTGCTCCAAAGCAAAAATTATCCTAGCACACAACCCTGCCAGGAAGCCTCCATCCGGGGCTTCCTGAAGACTGGCTCATTCCAGGGCCACCCACCACTCCTGTTTCTCGTCCAGAGGAGACCACTGGCCCTGCTCCCCTGGGCAGCCTACATCTAGGCTAAATTCATAAAAACTATGCAGCATTTATTTCATGGTTTCCACCAACTGCTCACCTCTGTCTCTACCACCTGTCACCAGGACGCCAGGTCTGACGGCTGTAGGTGTCCCCCAGCTCAGGGAGGAGCAGTCAGAACAATGCCAGGGGACAGAGGGCTTATGTGACCTCCCACCCCGCCTCCCCCCACCACCTGGACCTGAGGACGTGTCCTGGGGAGAGGCAGCTGGAGAGAACACAAGCCAAGAAACCTCATTATCTGTCAACCTCAGGCCTGCACCAGCCACAGGATGGACATTATTATTGTGTGTTCTCTTTGGAGAAAGAGGAGGAGAAAAAAAGTTTTGAGTCTCATGCCTTTTCTATATTTAAAAAACAAAACAAACAAACAAAAACACCTATGCCTTTGCTCTCTTTCGTGCCAGCTAATCTAGCTCCAGCTGGCTTGTTAGGCAGCGGGGCTGAAGTCACAGGGACCACCCCAGAGACTGCACAGAGGAGGACCATGAGCCCCGCTGGCCCTGCAGCAGGCCAGGGGTGCCCAGTTCCCCAGCCCCACGCAGGCTGGCAGCGGGAGCAGGAGATTGTCATGCAGACGCGGTCCGGGCTGCAGGCGGAGGCATTGATGTGACCGAGGAGGACCTCCTGCACCTCCTCCAGCGACAGACGCAGGTACAGGCTGCTGAGGGCGAGAATATTCAAGGAGGGAATGAGTCTCCCTGGAGAAGAAAAGGTGACAGGGTAATAATCGTCATCTTTAATCAGAGACAGACAGAGCCAGGGCAGCTGCTTCCGAAATAAATGCTCCCGCAGCATGGAGAGCTGGAGGCCGAGCTGTTCATTTCAGGCTAAAATCAGTACACCCCAAACTACAAACAACAGACAGGTTGCCGCCACTGTTACTCCAGGCCTCCCCCACCAGGCGCCTGGTGAAACCTCAGCCCAGTGGGGTCAGAGGAACGGTTTTTGGGTTCATCCTGAAACAGCAGGGGTGGCCCTTTTTGCTGGTCCCCTTCTGGGGTCCAAGCTGTGCTGGGTTCGCTTTGGCCTGAAATGGAATAGCCAACTCCTTGCCTGGGGAGGGGGGGTGGATGTTGCTCTTCAACGCTAACTGTGGAAGTCCCACTGCCCGGGTCGTTACTGATGACAATTCTGCAGCTTTAGCTCTTGCTGTACTTAAGCTCCCACGGCACAGACCTGTGCGGGGCTGGGATGAGAGGCCCTGCAGCCACAAGCAGCTTCTAGGGCTGCCCTGGATTGGGTGGAACAAGAGCAGTCCCTGTGCTGAGTTCCCCCGAGAAGAGTCTCCCCCACGATGCAGGACACTAGAGCTTAATGTGGGTGCTGTGTCTCACCCTCCAGCTGCCCCCATCCTCCCCACCCAGGACAGGCTCAGCCCCCCAGACTTGAACCTGCATTGCCAGCGCCCCTTCTTGTTCAGCCCCTTTGCTGCCCTGACTGCTCAGAAAAGTGTTTCCGGCAGAAGAGGGCATCTTTGTTACTGCAGCTCTGGTCACACTTAGGTTGCTGTTGCAAAGTGCCTGCCATTTCCTTTCATGGTGGTTCCTGTGGAGGGGAGTGGGGAGATGACACTCTGCAAAACCAATCCAAGCCAGATACAAGCCAAGCCTGTTTTATTTTTTTTACCTTAAAAAGTGCAGCAGGCACACACTACCTACATGGAGACACAATGTGACCAGGATCTATTTCTTCCCACTTTGCCATGTAGAACTGGGCAGAGAGTCAGAGCAAGAGGAATGTGGGGACAATTCCATTAGGCTCGGCCCCAACTTGGGGAGGCAGGGCAGTGAGGTGTCCACAGCTGGAGGTGCAAGGAAAAGCGGGTGCTTTGGACCCTGAGCGGGTATGCAGCAGAACTAACAGGCATGGTTGGAAGCAAGCTGAGGTGGTGGGACACCAAAGTAGGACTCAGGCTGCCACAGCCTGACTGTGTGGCTTTGTTAAGTCACTTAACTTCTCTGGGCTCCATTTTCCTCTGTCCAATGAGATGGCTGGACTTGACCTCCTGTTTTCTTTCCAGCTCTAAAATCTAATTCGATGACTAGGAATAGACAGAAAATAAGGATTATTAGAAAGAACACATGAGGCTGCCTGCTTATTTCTTTAAATCTTGCTCTCCCAGTGTGATCTCTTCATTCGAATAATTAGGGATATCTGTTTAAGTTATTATGCTGGTCATAATAAAGAGCTCAACTTTCAAACAATTTGTTCTCTTTTTATTATCTTTGATCTAGTAATTCCACTTCAAGGAGTCTGAATAAAGGGTGAGGCATTGAGACAAAGACTCATATACAAAGATGAGCCATTTATCCTGACTAGCAAAGATAAAAAGGCAAAAATAACCCCCCAAATGGATATAACCAAGATAAATTATGACATAGCCATTAAAATGTTTTCAATGATACTCTAAAACATTGGAAATTATTCATAATATAAACACAAACACACCCACGTACATGACAGGTGTTGCTAATAGTATGCAGCCTTCTTTGCCTCTTGGAGGTTGCATTCAGGCTCAGCATCCTTCTCAACACAGCCCTCTGAACAGCCGCTGTCAATTACGGTGGGCATTCAGATGAAATCTACTAGTCGTCTCAGTATGAGATCCTTCCGCTATAAGGATAACAGTCAAGGTCAGGAGGAAAAAGGGAGCTAAGTGGAAGTTCAGTAGCTCAAATCAAAGAAGGTCAAATGCAAGGCAGGTGCAGGGTTGTGATAGCCCATGGGCGGGGACCAGAGATGGTCTAGGATGAGGATGAGGCTATTGGAAATTCAATACATTTCCTGCTGTGTTTCTCGGAACCCTAGGAGCAGAAAGTTGTGCTTTTGAGACAACAAATTTAAAAGGTTTTGGGTTTCCTTGTTTCCCCACTCCTGTAGGGGGCAGAGCGTCCTTCGAGATATAGCTACTCGAGAACACCAGGCTCCCAGGGCCAAGTGGATGAAGTGGAGGGCTTTTCTTAGTTGTTTGAGAATTGATAGACTTTTGCGGGAAACTCCTTCAGAAGGTTTGCCCCAGATCTGCAGTCACCACATGACCAGACATCGCTGTGATAACTCAGGGTGATCCCGAGGGTCTCTGGGCTGCCAAATGGGGGACCAATGGTCCGAAAAGGAAGCTAGGAAGAGCAATTTTCCTAGTCCCTCCTCACTGAGGACTGATGATCTCGGGACGGGGAGATTAAGAGGCTGAGCCATGGAGATTTACGGAGCTCACAGGGCAGGCAGAGGTACTCCTGCTGCCGGGGGACCCCTGGGCCCCAAGGCTCGCATCTCAGATGAAGGAGCAACTTTTCCCTTCCCCCAACAGACACTCTCCACTACCCCTGTGAGACTGTTTGATTCCAAGGACTGGATTTTCTAGATTAGGTCCTTTATTAACCCCAGGTTGGGAGGGGGGCAATGGGTGGAGACAAGAGGCTGCCTAGCATCTTCATCTCTTCTCTCCTGCCCTCCATAAATCCATTCCAAGTTGATGACATTTGCAGAGTGTATTTTCACGGGTCTCCATAATCCCTTCAGAATATTAAGGCTGCATTACTTTATCTTTGGTTACATTAACTTCAATTTTCCTTATGAGTTAGTGTTTGGCTAAAAATTAATATAGTGAAGTTGAAAAGAATCTTATGATAGGAAAAAGACTAATTTCATCTCTGGCTGCTCAGATCCCGGAGTACACCAGGGTTAATGTAATTAACTTACAATTTGAGCCCGGGTTGTGTACATACACTGAATCTCCCCGCTAGAAATGAGATTAGATTTTATTACTCTATATATCCCGGTTATCTTCACCGAGCCTGCTCGGTGCTGCAATGAAAACGCAGAACCATCTGGTACTGAGCCCGTGCAGTTTATTTAAGGATTTAATTAAATGCTCTAAATGGAGAGCTTCTCTGAATTAACATTTTAAATGTGACTTATTGCAGGTTTAATATTGTCTTAATGCCAACCTGGGAAACTCCATCGTCAAGTTGTTGACGTTCAAATTGAATTCATTTGGGCGGCTCCGGGGGGACCCATTAATTAATCTAAACAACTAATGGGGATTGGTTCTGACTTTTGATGAAGATTATTTACTGAGACAATTTGCAATGAATAAAGAGTCACAGTAGGCAAATGCTTAATTGAATTCAAAAAAGTCTCATTGTGTTTAATATCAGGGACGCATCATGTGAGTAAGCTTTGAAATACCATGAAAGGGGCGATTGCTTCAATCTTCTTAGCTGCGCACTAATAACAAAGCAAACGGGTAATTACATTCTCCTGGGTAATTGGCTGCTTGCAAAAGGACAACAGGTCTGTTTGGCTAATCTCTTCCTTGGAAAGAAATTTCTGAAAGCATAAACTTTGCCCTTGGATGGCACGTGGTCCCACTGGTTGCCCGAAGGCAATGACGCGGACAGGTCTGGGCTGCACACAGCTGGAACTTCACCCTCCAGCTGTGAGGACCCTGCCTGGCTGAGAAAGCCCTCCTCCGCACCGCAAAGTCCCTGAGTAGCCACCAACTTCCCGCTGCTTTGCTGCCAGACACCTGAGTGTCTCAGGTGAATCCTGATGAATCAAGCAAGGAGGAGCTTGCCCACCCCACCTTGCTCTGGTTTTCACATTCTGGGTCCACACAAGGCAGACCTCTGCTTCCCGGAAATTGCAAGGTTGTCCCAGTACAAACAGTACAACCTCCATCCTGTTCATCCTTCAAGGCCCAGGGCAGCATCTCAAGATCACTCGGCTCACTGTGCCCTTCCCTTCAGTTTCTCAACGTGCGGCTCAGGACCAGCAGCACCGGTCACCGGGCGTGTTGGAAATGCAGACTCTCGGGCCCACCCTGCCCCACTGAATCAGAATCTGCCTTAAACAAGAACCCCGGGGAACCATGTGCATGTCCTAATTGAGATCCCTGATCCACAGCGCTTTTTCTCTGGGGGTATATGCCGTCCAGTTGAATGAGCTTTTCTTCTCTCTGGCCCTCCTGGCGTCAGCTCCCTGGGACAAGGGCTCAGGGCTCTGCTTCTCTGGGATCTGCAGTGGCACCAGGGACCACGGAGAGCCAGTGAAAACAGTGGAAGCCATTGCTGGTTTCTCCCCAAATCTCTCTTCAACCTGGCCTGGTGGGGGTTCCTGAGAGCTCACTCTATTGCACTGGGCACCACAGAGACCCAATCAGCCAATGTCAGGGAGCACCTGCCCTCACCATGACCCCCTCTGAACCCAGGGCTTGAGGGACACTCAGCAAATATCCATTGGGGTGAGCTTGCTGGTCACTACTATGGGATGGTCCTTCACATCCACATCCTGACGGATGCAAAGAGTCCCCGTGGGCCCCAGTTCTAGGTGATGGCCTGTCTTCAAGAGAGGGGACTTGTGTCCCTGAGAAGGTCCCACCACTCCAAGTCTTGCCACTCAGATCTCTCGCCTCCCAAACGCAGGTTTGTTAATGTTTTCATGGAAAGTACACCTGGCTTCTGATTTCATAACACCTGACCTAAGGTGATCTTTACCAAACAAACCCATGATGCAAAGGTGATCCATGTGACAGAGGTTTTATTTGATAAAATGATGCATCCCCCCAGAAGAAGCCTCCTTCACATGCTTACATTTTGTTTCAGGCCACCAGTGGCTGACCTGACAGCAGAAGGATATGGGGCATAAAGAAATAAAACAAAAGTGTTAAAAAGCCAACTGACAACAAAGGAAACAATCAAGAGAGAGAAAGCAACCTAAGAATAGGAGAGGATACTTGCAAACCACAGATCTGATAAGGGTTAATTAATATCCATAATACACAAGGAACTCCTACAACTCAATAGCAAGAAAAAAAACAAAACAAAAACCCCACAAACAGCCCAATTAAAAAATGGGCAAATGATCTGAACAGACATTTCTTCAATGAAGACATACAAGCAACCAACAGGGACATGAAAAGGTGCTCAACATCACTAATCATCAGGGAAACGCAGATCAAAACACAATGAGCTACCACATCACACCTGTCAGGATGGCCACTTTAAAAAAAAAAAAAGATAACAAGTGTTCGTGAGGATCTGGGGAAATTGGAACCCCTGTTCACCATTGCACCCACCATGGAAAACAGTATGGCGGTTCCTCAAAAAATTAAAAATTAAACTACCAGCAATCCTACTTATGGAAATTAATCTGAAAGAATTGAAATCAGGACCTCGAAGGGATAGTTGCACTCCTGTGTACATTGCAGCATTGTTCACAATAGCCAAGATATGGAAGCAACCTAAATGTCCATTGATGTATGAATGGATAAAGAAGATATGGTCTACTTATACAAGAAATATCATTTGTTCAGCCTTAAGAAGAAAGGGAATTATGATACATGCTATCACATGGATGAACCTTGAGGACATTAGTTGGAGTGAAATAAGCCAGCTTCAGAAGAACAAATACTGTGTGATTCCACTTATATGAGGAACCTAGAGTAATCAAGCTCATAGAAGCAGAAAGTCGCATGGTGGTTGCCAGGGGCTGAGAGGAGAGGGGGAATGGAGAGTCGCTGATCAAATAGCATAACGTTTCAGTTGTGCAAGATGAAAAAGTTCTAGACATCCACTGTACAACTACTGTGCTTATAGTTAACAATAATATACAGTACACTTAAAAATTTGTTAAGAGGGTAAAAGAAAGAAGCCAATTGATAATAGTATCGCACCCATGTCAATTGCTTAGTTTTAGTGAATGTGCCATGGTTACTGTAAGATGTGAACAGGAGGGGTGCTGATGAAGGGCATGTTTGAACTAGATCATTCTTTGTCGTGGGGGCTGCCCTGTGCACTGCAGGGTGTTGAGCAGCATACCTGACTTCTACCCACTAGACGCCAGAAGTACCCCCGCCCCCCAGATATGACAATGAAGAATATCTCCTTACCCTGCCAAATGTCCCGTGAGGAGAATCACTGGTCAACAGAAACTCTCTGTACTATCTTTACACCATTCTATACATCTAAAATTATTTCAAAATAAAAAAGTTTATATCATAACACCAAAGGTATGATCTGTGAAAGAAATAATTAAGAAGCTGGGTTTCATTACGATTTAAAACTTCTGCTCGGGCTTCCCTGGTGGTGCAGTGGTTAAGAATCCGCCTGCCAATGCAGGGGACACGGGTTCGAGCCCTGGTCCGGGAAGATCCCACATGCCGCAGAGCAACTAAGCCCGTGTGCCACAACTTCTGAGCCTGCGCTCTAGAGCCCGTGAGACACAACTACTGAAGCCCGCACACCTAGAGCCCTTGCGCCGCAACAAGAGAAGCCTCTGCAATGAGAGGCCCGTGCACTGCAACGAAGAGTAGCCCCCGCTCGCCGCAACCAGAGAAAACCCACGCACAGCAACAAGGACCCAACTCAGCCAAAAATAAATAAATAAATAAATTTATTTATTTATTTATTTATTTATTTATTAAAAAACTTCTGCTCTGTGAAAGACAATGTCAAGAGAATGAGAAGACAATCTACAGATTGGGAGAAAAATATTTGCCAAAGACACATCTGAGAAAGGACTGTAATCCAAAGTAAAGAAAGAACACTTAAAATTCAACGATTAAAGAAAACAACAATCCAATTTAAAAAGGGGCCAAAGACCTTAACAGACACCTCATCAAAGGAGATATACATACAGATGGCAAATAAACAGATGAAAAGATGCTCCAGAACATATTTCATCAGAGGAAGGCAAAAATAACAATGAGGTCTATACACCTATTAGAGTGGCCAAATCCAAAACGCTGACAACATCAAATGCTGGTGAAGATGTAGAGCAACAGGAACTCTCATTCATTACTGGTGGGAATGCAAAATGGTACCACCACTTTGGAAGATGGGCAATTTCTTACAAAACAAAGTATCCTCTCACCATCTAGCAATCATGCTTTTTGGTATTTACCCAAAGGAACTGAAAACTTATGTCCACACACAAACCTGCCCACAGATGTTTGTAACAACTTATTCATAATTGCCAAAACTCGGAAGCCATCAAGATGTCCTTCAATAGGTGAATGGCTAAACTGTAGTACATCCAGACACCGGAATATTATTTGGCACTAAAAAGAAATGAGCTATCAAGCCATGAAAAGACATGGCAGAAACCTACATGCATATTACTAAGTGAAAGAAGCCAATATGAGAAGCCTACACTCTGTACGATTCATTCTGGAAAAGGCAGCTCTTTCTCTATGGAGACAGTAAAAAGATCGGTGGTTGCCCAGGGTTAGCTCATCTTGGAACCCTGTTTTCCAGAAAATACCTATTGGTATCCCACTGAACTTGGGTTTCACATAGTACATCTTGGGAAACACTGTTCTAGACCAGTAGTTCTGAACCAGGGGTGATTTGCCCCCAGGGAACATCTGGCAATATCTGAAGAGCTTTTTGGTTGTCATGGCTGTGGGTGAGGGGGTGCCGTGGCACGAAGTGGGAGGGGACCAGGGATGCTGTCAACATCCTATCATATACAGAACAACCCCCACAATGCAGAACGATCAGGTCCCAAAGATCAACATTGCCACCGTTGAGAACCCCTGCCCCGAGGATCAAGGGAGCATTTGCACTGAGGCTGCAATAAATTCTGCTGACATAACTGCTTATAAAGAAGAGTCCCCATGGTCCGAGTGTTGTTTATCCACAGCAACTGGCTCTGGGGGTTCCCTTTTAGCAGAGGTGGCTGTGACGGGCATGATGGAAAGAAGGGGAGTTGGCCTGATAGGGCTTTGGAAACCAATGCCAAGTCCAAACTCTTGCAAAGCAGAGCTGCGAAGGGTCATGAAAAGTTAGAGGCGTGACTGGGGAGCTGAGGGAGTGTCACCGGGCAGGAAATTTGACTCTGCAGGCTGACACCCATTATTTTGTTTATGAAAGGGATTTCATTTCTCCCACTCTTATTCACAGGTGTATGGACCCAAAATGCAATAGCAGAGGGGAAATACGGAACAGATGTGAGACCACAGGAAACTCCGAGCAGATCTTTGCTCTCTCCACAGGACCTGCTAGCAGGTCCACGAGAGGCCTGTAGAGAGCCCAGCCGAGGGCTTCCCGGTCCCTGAGGGGGTAGGTGGTCCACGAGCCGCAGAGCACGGGCCCTGCCAGACTAGCACCTCTCCCATTTCCCTCCTGTGACAGCCCCGTTCCAGTGCATTAAAAGGAAGCTTTGCGTGAACTTCGATTTTACTACATTTATCTCATTGCCAACCTTCAAAATGCCAAACGCTGCCACTTGCCCCGGGGGAAGTAATTTCATCTCTTACCCTGAATGTCACCGCAGAAACTCACTTCAAACCCCACTGACTGATTGCTTTCTCCTCCTTCAGCACCGACTCGAATGCCAGGCGTCAGAGACAAAGGGACTCGCCTCTGCCTCTCTGCGCTTTTGGCTTCCTTTACTATTAAAATCACAAGCTGCCACTTCCACATCCTGAAAGAGACGTGGAAAATAATTTATTCGCAGAAAAAGCTTAACTATGATACATCCTCATTATAAAATAGTATGCAGCCACTAAAAAAAAAGCATTGAAGACTATTTAAGGAAATGGAAAAATGCTCACATTATGATGCTAGCTGGAAAAAAAAAAGCAGAATACGATATGATCTCAAGTTTGTAAAAATAAACAGGGAGAGAGTGAGAAAAAAAAAGCATAGAACAAAAAAAGCAGAAAAACATTATCTCTCATCTCCAGACAGAAAGTATAATCTGTTTACTTTTTTGCACTGTTCTACATTTTCCCATTTTTCCACATGAGTATATGTTACTTGGATAATATGTAATTAAAAGATCATTTTAAAAAGAAAGCTTAACATTGTAAATCAACTGTACCCCAATAAAAATTTAAAAAGAAAAAAAAAAAAGCTTAAATCCTCTCTCTCTCTTCAGGCTTAGGGCAATGATGCTTTTATAAGTTATATCCCCACAAGAAGAGCCCAGCTACCCTCTCCTCTAATTTACCACAAAAAACCTCCTGCAGATTAGCCCACAAAGGACATCTTCATGGGACTTCTTTCTGCTAGCAGGAGTGGGCAGAAGGGGCCACTTGGGAGAACACACATGGCTCTGCCACAAAGCCAGGGGCACAAAAGTACTTTAATGGTACAAACCCATTTCAATTACAGAATAAGAGCCCCATCCCACCAACTTTGACACCTATAGAATCTTCCAGAACCCAGCCAGCCCTGCAAGATGCTCCCCAGGTCCAGGAGCATGTCTTAGACCTGATACCAGAGCTCAAAAGGCAGGGAGAACATATCTGGGTGTCCCAGTTCACGGAGTCCCCCTGGGAGATAAGTCCCCTGCCCCGGGGGCAGGGTCGAGGGGGGCGGGGCCTGGCCATGGAGAACTGGATGAGCCAAAGACCCGCCCAGATCAGAAAGAAAGAGGCTGCTGTGAGCCACCTCCCTCCAGTCCCAGATCTTGGACTGTGACCCCCAGAAATCCACCTGCTGTTTGCTCACCACCCTTGTCGCTTTGCACACCCGCTGGGGAGAGGGCAGATTCCAAGAGCGTTTCCCCAGCTCCAATCACCCAGCCCCTACTTATTGGGCACCTACAACCCTGTGGTGCATACGTGCTGCGTGCTGGTATATGAAATACCCGGTCACTGCCTTTCTTTAACACAGCTCTTCTCACACCGGACCGGCCTCAGCATCTCCCAGGGGGCTTGTTAAAACACAGGGTACCTAGCCCACCTCCAGTTTCCCATTCAGCAAGTCTGGAGGGAGGACTCCCAAATCTGCATTTGTCACAAGTCCCCAGGCAGTGTGTCACTGCTGCTGGTCGGGGACCCCACTTGCAGAACCACTGAAGAAACCCCAGTCCTCCAGGAAATCTCAGACTTGGACGGAGGGGGCAGGAGGAGGGTGTGCTCCCAAACCTTTGTTTCTCTGGGACATGTGTGCCCAGAGATGGAGAATCTGCCCAGCCCCAGCCGTCTCCTTGGCAGTCAGGTTGCCTGAGACTCATTGGAATTCAGGCTGCTAGTAAACACCTGCAGGTTTTGAGATTTTGCTGAGGTCCAGGGCTTGGGGATTTTGCTTGGGGAGTTTATCAGAGCTAAGTCAGTTGTAGGTAAAAAGAGGTGGGTGTGTGTGGTGGGGAGGCAGCAGGGGATCAGTGAAGATTAGTAAATTATTCACACATCTCTTTCTACCAGGACGAATGCTCACCTTCCACTCAAGAATGCTTATCAACACCCTTAGATTTTTTTCATCCATTTTTAACGGAGGTAGAAAAAATATACATAATAATTTTTAATTAAGAAATTAAGCCATCCCCTTCCTAAATATTCAGTTCTGCATTTATGGCCTCCGGGGGTGAGGGGAGGGAGAGTCCAACCTTCGCAGGAAAATGGTTTTCATCATCTGCAAAATCCGATGCCCAAAATAGCCCCACTGTTGCCCTGGCAACTAGCATTTGCCCCCCTTCTCCTCCCCCCCCCCCTCCCCATCCCTTTGCATATTGCTGCATATTTCTATCATTCTTTCCAGGCGCAGTTCATAAACAGGATGGCATAATAAAGAATGTTATCACCAATGACTTACAGCCCAGCTGCGCCCAGCGAGATAGGAAGTGGCAAGCAAATACAATTTCATGCAGCGAGAGTAACAGATTGATTGGGTGCCCTTCAAATGTGATGCCACTTCTTTAAGTCAGTCCAAATTCAGAAATAAAGTTGGTCTCGCCCTTTTCCTGGCCGAGATAGACAATACACGCAGGGATAATGCCTGGGGGTCTCATTAGGACTGGAACGATCTAGCCCCGAGACAGGGATTATTCCAGCAGACGCTCAGCCCCTCTCCCTCGCTTCCCCTCCTCTCTCTGTCAAAGGGCCAAGGCCCGGGGATGTGGGCCTTTTTGAATTAATTATCCTCTCTTGCCACGGATAACTCAGGCTCCGATGCCAGGGGCAGAGGGGGTGGGGCGGGGGCTGCAGCAGATGAAGATAAAGTACGATTTTCCTCCGTATCCGTACCTGGGTCTTCCAGCTTGCGGGGTAGCAGTGTCCATTGTAGCGTCTCTCTCTTCACTGGTTAATGCAGGGAGAGTGGGCTCTTAGCACGACCCTCAAGAGCCACTTCTGTTCTGAGAGGGTTCTTTGAGGCCTGGGAGTTGGGGACCTGCCTCTCCCTCCCCCCATGCAGGGATGTAGTGGAGGAAAGAGGGAGTCCCCAGGGTACCAGGAGCCACTTGAAAAGACTGTAATAGGGGACAGTCTCGGCAGTCCCGAGATGGGGGTGATGATGGGAGCCGGGGTGGGGGGGCGGTGGGGGAGGGTGTCAGGCATCCAGGGTGGATCAGGGCCTGCAGGTGCCAGCAGTTCAGTGACCTCTGCCTCCTGGACCCGCCCAGCCCCCACTGAGGACCTGCGGTTCCCCCTGGACCCTCAGGCGGAGCCGGCTCAGAACTCCAGGCCATCCTGGGACCAAGCCAGAAAGCGAGCTCTGAGGAATGTTCCGAGGGCAGGGGCAATAAGCAGGCGGGAAAGCATCCACCATCCCTCCAGGAGAGCTTAGGGGCTGCCTGGGACCCAAGCACCATCAAGACACCATTTACAGAGCCAGCCTGTGGGCCAGCCCTGTACCAGCTCCAGGGAGGGAACCAGGTAAAGCGGGCCACCCTCCTGGAGCCCACAGATGGGAGGAGACAGGGACACTGCAGTCCCCGGCTGGCTAAGCATGTGTCCCATATGCCCAGCTTCCTGGAGTCATTCTCCTTGACCAGCTGCCAGCACCCTCACCTTACTGGTTCTCACTGACGGGGTTGGCAGAAGGGTCTGGCAGTTTGGGCAGGCGCTTGTATGTGCATGGGGTCGTGGGGGGCGATTAGCTGCAGGGGAAATGAGTAGGGTTGGGGAGCTTGCCACTTTGTGTCCCCCCTGGGTTCTTGGCTCTGTCCAGCCTGGGTCCCAAGATTCTCCTAAGGGAGCGTTTATCTATTACCTGACACCCTCCCCAAACCGCCACTACTGAGATGGAGGAAGCAAGAAATTCTGGAGGAGAAAACAGCTGACTCTTCACCCATTCACGGCAGTTCCCCTTGAGTCGGCCTGGCTCTTTGAGGCTACTTCTCGGGGCCCCGCTTGCAATTTTTTATATGTATATTTTTAATTGAGATGAATTTTACGTAACGTAAAGTTAACCGTTTTAAAGTGAACAAGCAATTCAGTGGTTTCTGGTACATTCACAGTGGTGTGCAACCACTACCTCTATGTAGTTCCAGAACATTTGTATCACCCAAAAGGAACTGCACCTACTCATTAAGAAGTTACTTCCCCTCCCCCTCGCCCCTCCCCCCCCCCCACCCAGCCGCTGGTAACCACCAACCTGCTTTCTGTCTCTGCGGATTTCCCTGTTCTGGGTATTTCACATAAATGGAATCACACTGATTTCTTTGACTTAGGATAATGTTTTTGAGCTTTATCATGCATCAGAACTTTATTCCTTTTTTATGGCTGGATACCATTCCATTATGTGGATGGACCACTTTTTGTTTATCCATTCATCTGTTGACAGATACTTGGATGGTTTCCACCTTTTTTGGCTTTTGTGAATAGTGCTGCTATGAACATACACATATTTGTATTTGTGTGAATACATTTCTTTTGTTCTCTTGGGTATGTATCTAGGAGTGGAATTTCTGGGTCCTATGGTAATTCTGTGTTAAACTTTTTGAGAAACCACCAAACTATTTTCCATCCCCGCCAGCAATGTGAAAGCGTTCCAATTTCTCAACATCCCAGTCAACACTTGCTATTATCTGTCTTGACTTTAGCCATCCTAATGGGTGCGAGGTGGATGGTTTTGATGTGCATTTCTCTGATGATTAATGACATTGCGCATCTTTTCATGTGCTCACCGGCCCCTACTAGGATGTGATATTGGTTTCTCTTTTTTTCCTCCTTTGCAAAGAAGAAGTGTGGTTTTTCAATAAAGATTTTCACTCACAGGGTCAAGAACTACAAACTGGACCCTGGGGCACATGTGGCCCAGACCAGGGACCATCGGAGAGAGAGAACTTTCTGCCTCTTTCCTCAGACCTTCCTGATCACAGAACCAGGACAGAGAACTGTAACAGAAGACCTGAAGGTTTTGAAAAATATTTAGCATCAAATTCTCTGCTGTTCCAGGAACCTCTTAAACCTCCCACTCATGAGCGTGAGAAGACACATCCTTGGTTTCTTCCAAGCCGAAAGGAAGTTTCTAGAGAGGAAGTTCCTTTTCATCTTTTTTACATGCAGAAGGAGGTTTGTAAATCCTATTTATCTTTCTCACCTTGATTACATTTCTAAGAAAAGCAAAACCAAATCAACTCTGTATTCTACAGATGATGAGGGTCTTTGTAGAACAGAAAGTTCACAATTAATTTTTCCCTCTCCTAAAACCTTACACCCTGACACCATAAAACATCTCTACAGCCCATCGGATGATCGGGCCCCATAATCTATAGGAACATTAAATGGAGGAAAATCGTGCTGAAAAATGACACTGGGTCTCTGCCCCCTCCCCCCTGGGGGGGGCCTTCACTGCTCGGTGTTTTTGTCATCCCGGGTCAGACACCTGCCTCCTCTTTGTCATTGTCCAACGTGACAAATGCCCCTGCACACTGACTCCCAGGGTCTTGCCTGCTGGCCAACACAGCCTCGCGGCTGGGCTTTGTCCCAGGGAAGAGCCTGGTGGGGACAGCTTGTCCCCTCCATCCTGCATCCTATGAAGCCGCGTCAGTCAGAGATTTCACTCCAGCCCAGTGTTGGATGGGGGCCAGAGCTGTGAACCCCGTGAGGAGCTGGGGTGTCGGACGGGGGTGAAAGGGCTCAGTTGAGTGGGTGGGCCACCCAGCTGCCTCCTGACCTTGGGCCTGTTATTTTTCTTTTTTTTTTTTAAATTTATTTATTATTTTTGGCCGTGTTGGGTCCTCGTTTCTGCGCAAGGGCTTTCTCTAGTTGCGGCGAGCAGGGGCCACTCCTCATCGCGGTGCGCGGGCCTCTCACTGTCGCGGCCTCTCTTGTTGCGGAGCACAGGCTCCAGACGCGCAGGCTCAGTAGTTGTGGCTCACGGGTCTAGTTGCTCCGCGGCATGTGGAATCCTCCCAGACCAGGGCTCAAACCCGTGTCCCCTGCATTGGCAGGCAGATTCTCAACCACTGCGCCACCAGGGAAGCCCCGTTATTTTTTTAATTTTTATTTTTGGCCACTCTACGCCACGCGGCATGCGGGATCTTAGTTCCCCAACCAGGGATCGAACCCGCGTCCCCTACAGTGGAAGGGCGGAGTCGTAACCACTGGACCACCAGGGAAGTCCCCTTGGGCCCGTTATTAAAACAGGCCAGCAATCCAAGACACAGTCACATCCCCTCGTTTCTGCTAAAATGAGCCCCATTCACCCCCAGAACTGAGAGCAGGTTTCCCTGCCACACTCCCCCGTGGGACACAGAGCTCATTTGCGCTGCTGCTTTGATGACGGGTGAGGGTCCGGGGACTGAGGAGGGGGCACAAGAGGAAGATAGGGTGGCCAGACTAACCCCTCGGCTCCATCACAGAGGACCTACTACATGCCCAGCACCGTGCCAGGTACCAAGGGGAGGCTGTGCCGAGACTCCTGGAAAGCAACGGTAATTCATAAGGTGCCTACTATGCGCGGGCACGGTTACGCACGTCCCTGTGTGTCCCGATTGAATTTCAGCAAATAGTAATAAGACGCACACATGAGAAAGCGAGAGAAAAAAAGAGGTGGAGCAGAGAAGCAATGAGGGAAACCGCCGTCACAGAAGCTGGGCTGCCCCACGGTGATGGTCACGGTCGTTATCAGGACAATACTCTTGGATAACATGCACCTTGCACTTGCCGTGTGCCAGGCACGGCTCTGCGTGCTTCGTCTGCGTTGTCTCACTCAAGGCCGACAGAAACCGATCAGATGGGCACCACTGTTAACACTGACCGCGTGGATGACGCCACTGAGCACGGTTTTGAGAATTTGTCCAGAGTCACGGAGATCGCAAGTGAGTGAGCTGGGGTTTGAGCTCCAGAGCCTGCGTTTTTAACTATGAAACTACTCTTCCTTCCGATGGATTGAGGAGAGGAAGTAGGGAGGGAAGAAGGAAAGAAGGAGGTCACGGCCCAAGGACCGACCGTTTCCAAGGTGACCCCAGACGACGTGGCATCAACAGGCACTGCCGGTCACGGGGTCCCGTCCAGCAGCCGCGGCGGGAGGGACGGGCCTGGCCTTCGAGAAGAGGCTCTGGCTGGTGACGGGGGCCGTGGTCATCTCTACGCGGCCACAGCTGGTCCCAAAACCTGTTCTGACAACCCACACTCAGCCTGACGTCAGCAGCTGGCTTTTGAACCTGCCCCGCGGAGCATCTCAGGAAAGGAGAACTGGGAAGGTGGCGGACCAGAGGCCTCCGGAGAAAGGTGGACACGGGCCCGAGCCTCGGACTGCAGCCCCCAACCGTCATCGCCGTGAGTCTCGGACGCTGGTCAGCAGGACAAGCTACCTGGAATAGCCACACGTGAGGGCGTGGGGGGCCATGAGGATTCAAGTGGACGTGCCTGGTCCCACCAGCCATCCAGGACTTTAGCAAGAACTGCTAGTGGCGGCAAACTGTTTTGGGTCCTTAGGGGGTAAAACTAAACCTTAGCAAGGTCCCAGGCTGCAGGGCGAGGGCTGTGGTGGCCACAGGGATGGGCCAGCCGCCTGTCCCAGAGGCTTTGGCCAAATAAACAGCCGCCTTGGCTGTCCCCGGAAAGGCCACGTGACCATGCAGGGCAGATGTCATCGATGCTGTTGGAAAGGCACACAGTGTCTTGGGGTCAAAGAAGGGAGGGGCTCTCTGTGGTGCAGGGGGACGGGAAGATCCCATGGGACGGTGTATTTGCAGAGGGCTGTTGCGAAAGCCCAGGATTTCCACAGACCGAAAGGCAGGGTGTGGAGGATACTGTGAGGGGAAGCCACAGCCTAAGCAAGACCCAGGAGATGGGCACACGTCCGCTACATTGCCGGGGGGCTCACTGGGCCCTGGCTTCTCGCCAGGGTGTGGGGCGGGCGGAGAAGGACGGCGGCACCGGATGGAACAGGGGTGGGGCCAGTTCGTGGAAGGGGTGACCTCAAATGCAAGGCGGAGGGGCTAGCACTTGGTTCTGACCTCTGCCTCACACCCGCGGGGGGCGTCAGCCTGATCAGGAAGGAAACCCCTGACCTCTCCCTGCCTCTTGGGCCGGAAGCACAAGATGCCCGCACCCATGACCTGGTGACCAGCAGCCCTGCGGTTGAGGTCAGGCGGCAGGGCTATCACCCTCCTGTGCCCTGGGGGAGCATTGAACCCCAAGCCCCAGTGCCACGTGGGCTTCCTAGGCTCCCCTGGATCCTGGGCCTGGAGGTACCCGTCCTCTGACGTACCCCGGGCATAAGGGTAAGCAGCCTCCTGGACATAACCCTTCGTCTGCCTGGTCTCCTCCTTCCTCTGGCCTGATCCGTTTCTGGCTGCATCCGACTCTTTTCCTGGGACACAAAGATGCAGTGGTTGCTGGAGGTGACTCAGACCATTATGAGAGCTGGATCTGTACATCTCTTCCCAACTCCACCATCAGTGAAGTCCTATTCCTAAGCTTGAAATTGGCTGTGGTGGGAGTATTTACACCAGAGGAATTGGCAAACGTCAAGGCTTCCCCCCCGGCCCCGCTGAGAGCCAGTTGTTAGAGACTTAGCAACACGCCACCACACATACAGGATGCTAGCGAGCTTCCCACTGTGCCAGGCTCAGGGTGAGCAGAGCTGCTGATCTGGCAGGGCAAGGGAGAGACTCTCGGGCTGGGTCAGAGGGTCTTCCCGGAGAAATGGTGTTTCGCAATCAGCCTGCATCTTTTTCATGGAAGAGCTTTGCAGGTTCTGATAATTCTTTCCTCTATAATATTCTGAGTCCCTGGAAGGCAGAAGGTCCTAACTGTGCCACTTTACTTCCCTGGACCTTCACCTCCATGTCCACAAAAGGGAAGATAGGGCGCTATACGAGTCCTTCTCAAACCTTAGGGTGCATGTGAAACACCTGGGCAACTTGCTAAATAAAAATGCAGATTCCCAGACCAACCTCAACTAATAAAATCCAACTCTTGGGAATTCCCTGGCAGTCCAGTGGTTAGGACTCCGTGCTTCCACTTTAGGGGGCCCGGGTTCCATCCCTGCTCAGAGAACTAAGATCCCGCAAGCCACGCAGCATGGAAAAAAAAAAAAAAATCCAACTCTCAGGAGGTGAGGCTGGGAATCTGCATTGAGTCCAAGCCCAGGACTCACAAAGCCACTTTGGGAAACGCCAGGCAGCCAGGCCTACGTGTCCCACCCTCCAGATCTCAGGGGAGTGATGACATGACCTGCTAGTTGGGCATCCATGTCCATATTTGTCTTCTCTGCCCACAGACGCTAAAAATGCAACAGCTGCCTGCAGGAATTTGAGCATCTTTGGCGTTCAGAGGAGCAATGGCTTCTAAGATCCCCTCCAGCCTGCTACTCAAAGATGTCACGACTAATTGTCACCGTGCCCTTAGGAGGCCACTAGCCACTCATGGGGGCTTCATGAGGACTTGTTGGCTCGTGTGCCATGTGTAAAACACTTGGAAGGAACAAATAATTCCCACACAAACAGCAAAAGGGGAGGCGATTTTCATCAGCCAAGACACCATAAATCTTTATATGTTTTATGAATCTCACTTACATTTCTTGTCTGACTTGTGCATAAAACTTCTCCAGATTTATACAGCCAGCTGCATAAGTCATTCCCTTCCCCAGTGGGCTCTATATCTTGATGACCTTTTAGAAACCAATGACTGCTTTTCTGTTGTTATCCATAATTGGAAAAGCACTGGAGATAAGAAAATTTATGGCAATGAATGATCTACCTGAGCAAAGCTATAAAGAACGCTGGATATCTAAAAGAGGGCAGAGGGGACAGCCCGCTCTCCCTGCTTACCAAGTGTTATCTCCGCCAGCCAGGATCCTCTACAGCCGCGGAACCCACGGCACCCACAGCAGGCTCCGGAAGCCCAATGGGACTCATGCAGGGCTGGTCCCGGCACTCCCGCTAGAGACAGTGGTCCAGGAGCAATTCTATTTTCCGTAAGTGGAAGTCAAGAGATACAGTCCTCCCCCATCCAATTTCACTCCCATTTCCACACTGATATAGACTGTGTTTCCATGGCATTAAGAAATGGGCAAAAAGAGCAGAAACCTAAATAGACATTTCTCCAAAGAAGACCTACAGATGGTCTACAAGCACATGAAAAGATGCTTAATATCGCTAATGATCAGAGAAATGCAAATCAAAATTACAATGAGGTATCACCTCACACTGGTCAGAATGGACATCACCAAAAATCTACAAGTAATAAATACTGGAGAGGGTGTGGAGAAAAGGGAACCCTCCTACACTGTTGGTGAGAATGTAAATTGCTGCAGCCACTATGGAGAACAGTATGGAGGTTCTTTAAAAAACTAAAAACAGAGCTACCATATGATCCAGCAATCCCACTCCTGGGCATATATCCAGAAAAGATGAAAACTGTAATTTGAAAAGATACATGCACCCCAGTGTTCATGGCAGCACTATTTACAATAGGCAAGACATGGAATCAACCCGTGTCCATCAACAGAGGAATGGATAAAGAAGATGTGGTGTATATATATATACAATGGAATATTACTCAATCATAGAAAAGAATGAAATAATGCCATTTGCAACAACTTGAATGGACCTAGAGATTATCATACTAAGTGAAGTCTGTCAGAAAAAGACAAATATTATGATATTATTATATGTGGAACCTAAAAAATGATACAAATGTACTTATTTACAAAACAGAAGCAGACTCACAGACAGAAAACAAATTTATGGTTACCAAAGGAGAAAGGTGGGAGGAGGGATAAATTAGGAGTATGGGATTAACAGATACACACCACTACCTATAAAATAGATAAACAAGAGTTTATTGTATAGCACAGGGATCTATAGTCAGTATCTTATACTAATCTATAATGGGAAAGAATCTGAAAAAAGAATATATATATATAACTGAATCACTTTGCTGTATACCTGAAACTAACACAACATTGTACAATCAACTATAATTCAATTCTTAAAATGGGCAAAAACTGAGGGGTCTGAGAGAGGGGGTGGGAGGATCACATCTCCTTGTTCCCATTAGTTTCCTGTTGGTTTACTGAGGACCTACTATGTGCCTCATGCTGTTCTACAGGCTGGAGACCCTCAGTGAACAGAAAATTCTGACATTTGCTATAACATGGATGAACCTTGAAGACCTTAAGCTAAGTGAAATAAGTCAGTGACAAAAGGGCAAATACTGTATGATTCACTTATATGAGGTACCCAGAATAATCAAATTCACAGAGACAGGAAGTAGAACAGAGCTTACCAGGGCTGGGGGAGGGGGATGGGGAGGGGGAGTCAGTGTTTAATGGGGAGAGAGTTTCCATTTGGGAGATGCAAAGTCCTGGAGATGGATGGGGGCGATGGTCGCATAACAATGTAAATGTACTTAATGCCACTGAATTATACATTTTTAAATGGTTAAAATAGTAAATTTTCTATTATGTGTATTTTACCACAATAAAAAATTAAATAACACAAACTCAATAACGTCAGTTAGCCCCGTCCTGCAGTGCCTGCCCAGGAGGACACTTGGAAGGAAACCCAAACTCCTTCTGCTGGAGGACAAAACCTCAGAGACCTGGCCCCAACCCTGCCCATTTCCTCTCCTGCTTCTCTCCCCTCCCCCACCTGCTCCACCCCAGAGACTTCTTTTTGTCCCTTGAATGTTCCAAGCTTGTCCCTACCTTGCATTTGCTGTTTTGCATTTGCTCTTCCCTCTACCTGTAAAGTTCTTCACAGGGTTGGCTTCTGGTTACTCAAATTTCAGTTTAAATGTCACCTCCTCAGAGAGGCCCTCCCTGACTACCCTATATAAAGTAGCCCCACCCCTGCCACTTTCTAGCCCATCACCCTATTTTAACTGCACAGAACACATTTCTCTACCAGATATTTTTCTTTTTTTAATTTATTTTTTATTGAGGTATAGTTGATTTACAATATTATGTAAGTTTCAGGTGTACAACATAGTGATTCACAATTTTTAAAGATTATACTCCATTTATAGTTATTATAAAATATTGGCTATATTCCCTGTGCTGTACAATATATCCTTGTAGCTTGTTTATTTTCTACATAATAGTTTGTACCTCTTAATCCCCGGCCCCTATCTTGCCCCTCCTCCTTCCCTTTCTCCACTGGTAACAACTAGTTTGTTCTCTGGATCTGTGAGTCTCATTTTTTGGGGTTATATTCACTAGTCTGTTGTATTTTTAGATTTAGATATAAGTGATATCATACAGTATTTATCTTTCTCAGTCTGACTCATCTCACTCAGCATAATACCTTCCAAGTTCATCCATGTTGCTGCAAATGGCATTATTTCATTCTTTTTTACGACAGTAATATTCCATTGTATATATATATATCTATATATACATATATATATATATCTATATATATCTCACATCTTCTTTATCCATTCATCTGTCGATGGACACTTAGGTTGCTTCCATATCTTGGCAATTGTAAATAATGCTGCTATGAGCATTGGGGTGGGATATTTCTTACTGTGTGTTTCTTTTCTGTCTTCGCCAGTCGGCATAGATGCTCCACGAGGGCAGAAACTGTGCCTGTCTGGCTGACAGTGCCTGGCACAAATCCAACAGATTTTGGAAGGGGGGATGGAAGAAAAGAAGGTGCTCAGAAATCACACACCTACACGCGGCCGCGGTCAGGGTCACGGTCAGGGTCCGGGAAGCTGGCCGGGAGATGGAGTTTTATGTGCTGGGTCTGGGACCTCAGAGCTTCCCGGCAGCCCTAGTGAAGCCTAAGCTGGCCCTCCGTCCTAGGAGCTTGAGCTGGGCGGCCCCGCAGAGTTGCTCAGCTGAGTCAAGGTGGCCTGGCCTTTGTGCCCCTGTGCTGGCCAGGACTGGGATACAGGCTGCCCCAGGTAGGCCCGGGCCCTTGCAGAGGCCACTCTCCAGCTGAAGGCAAGTCCAGGAGAAAGACTCAGCTGAGAGCTTGAGCGGGGGAACGAGCCCCCCGGGCCTGGACTGCAGCATCTACTATACAAACCCACGTTCCCTGCAGTTATCACACCATCATGGGGAGGACAGCCTCTTCCCAAATATTTCCTGCTATGGATGCTTTCTGCCTGAGGCATGCAATGCAGTGAGGGGCTGAGGGAGGGGGGTGAGGGATGGGGGGCAGGATGGCTGCAGAGACCCCTCTTGTGCAGGTCTCACTGCCTGGCCCCCCCCACCAGAGGATGCAGCTCTGGACCAAAGCCCCCAGAGGAGCGGGGGTTCTTCCAGAGTCTGACCTGTTTCATCTCCACACCAGCAGGAGCCATTTTCCCATCCAAGAGCCCATAATCCTCCTCCTCAATCTGCTACCCCAGCAGATGCCAGCCCTGTTCATCTCCCTTCCCTAGGGGGTGGGCATTTCTGACCATCCCTTTGTGGGGTCTGAGCCTGGGGCGGGGATGCACAGGGGGCAGTAGGGTGAGCACGGGGCGGGGGGTGGGGGGGTTGGTCAGTGACAGCTCTCTGTGGCACTTGATTTTCCAGTGGGGAGTGTGTGTGCATGCGTGTGTGTGTGTGTGCACGCGTGCGCGTGTGCACACGTGTGTCGCTGAGGAATGCTGCCAGAGCAATTTGGTTTCCAAGGAAACGGTGTGAAGGTGCACAGGCTGTTGTCCACGCTCAGCGAGTGAGAAATGCATTTCTTGGTAGCCCCGGCTCCCAGCTGGAGCCCAGCCAATTACTGCCCACTTGGTGCAGCAGAACATGGAGGGGCTGGTCTACAGCGGAGCTGGAGAGGGGCCAGGGGCCGGGGAGCACTAAACCGCCCCGGGGACAGGGCCTGGCTGGGCCAGTGGGGCTGAAGGAGGGCTGGGTCACAGGACAAGGATTAATCCTCAGCCACCAACCAATCCCCCCGGTGAAAGCCAGCAGTGCGCTCTACCCACCCTCTCCCCGCCCCTCGGCCACAGGGTTGGGGAGTCAGGCAGGCAAGCAGCAGGCCATCCTGGGCCCCACTCCCCCGCTAATTATTTTCCATGATGAACATGTTATTATGTCTTATACTTGAAGTAATCAATTTGGAATCACCACTTTGATGAGTTAATGGGCATTTGGTGGGTGTCATTTGAGGTTCTCTCTGCAAAGTACAATTCTATTTTTAACAGTGGCTGCATCAGGTACATGGGAGGACAGGGTAAGTACGCACGGGCTCCCGGCTCCCAGGGGTTCTCTCTCTCTTTCTCTCTCTCTCTCTCCCTCCCCTTCTCTCTCCTCAATCCTGCTTGTCTTGCTCCTCTGGTGCTCAAATCATGCCCCCTCCCCCAGCTAAGCCCTTGACATGTGTTATAGAATGAATATTTGTGTCCCCCCTC
This sequence comes from Balaenoptera acutorostrata, assembly GCF_949987535.1. Classification (NCBI taxonomy): domain Eukaryota; kingdom Metazoa; phylum Chordata; class Mammalia; order Artiodactyla; family Balaenopteridae; genus Balaenoptera; species Balaenoptera acutorostrata. The sequence continues at coordinate 55,151,059 of NC_080083.1, forward strand.
AAAATTCATAGATTGAATTGTAACCCCCAATGTGGTGGTATCAGGATGTGAGGCCTTCTGGAGGTGAGTAGGTCATGAGGGTGGAGCCCTCATGAAAGGGATTAGTGCCCTTATAAAAGAGACCCCCAAAACTTGCCTTGTCCTTTCCACCATCAGAGGACACAGTAAGAAGATGGCTATGAAACAGGAAGCAGGCCCTCACCAGACACTGAATCTGCCTGCACCTTTGTCTTGGACTTTCCAGTCTCCAGAAGTATGAGTAATAAATTTCCATGGTCCATGGTATTCTGTTATAGCAGCCCGAATACCCTGAGACAATGTGCCCACTGAAGCCTCCAAACAACCTCAGAAGTAGGTTGGATTGATAGTTCCATTTCACATGGAGAACACCGAGGCCCTGGGATTTGAAGTTAGAGAGTCTGATCTCATGCCCAGCGGACATCTGCATTATCCATCCCAGTATCACGACATGATGCCGATGAAATAAGCAGCAGAGAAATGTCAGCAGGTAGAATATTTTCATTGCAAAGACAGACCATAGGAGAATGAGATGGTAACTGTCAAACATGGTAAAGGAATGTGGAGAGAATTGGGTGGGAGGTGGACAAAAACTCGTCATCCACAGCCATGCTTCGGATGTGCGAAGCTCAGCATCCAGTTTGCAATCATGGAGGGAAATATTGAAGAAGTAAATCTTCGAGGTGGGGAGCAGCAGGGGGCTGTGCTCTCACCACGGGCTCCTCTGCACTGGGATTTGTTCCTATGCACAAGTACTGCTTTGACTAAAAGACACCCTCTCAGCATGGAGAGGTGGGACTGCTAGAAGCCACGCTGCCAGTGGACAGAACCGTGGATCTGAGCAGCCCAGGAAAAGGAAGTCTCATCTCCCCTTGGGGCACCTTGGATGAGCTCCCTTGAGACAAGCCTGGCTTCCGTCTATGTGCTCTCCCTCATCCCACCTGCACAAGGTCCCTGGACCAAGGCCATCTTTATGCCGGTATTGAACGGATGATGTACCAGCAGCCCGGGGCCAGGGTACCACCCCCCTCGCGCATCACAAACTCACCAACGTCCACTCTCCTGAGGTGACCCTTCCCCGACTCCTGCGATCACCTGACTAGCGACCTTTGGTCTCCCTAAACTTAGTAAGACAGACACCTATTGGTTGCCTCCTTGGCACTTATATCCCCTCTCCCCAACAGCCTCCACCTCTCAAGTCAGGGGTCTATGCGGGTCCCAGGAACCCAACTCCATTCCTGGGTCCAGGGATAAAGCACATGATGTAGGCTAAGCCAACGAGTGTGTTTCCCATCCCTTTGCCACAGTGAGTGGTCCAAATGTGGGTTCATGAACCAATGCAGCCTAATTAATGCACACTCAGAACCTTTACTTGGAATGTGAGAACAAGAGCCTCGCTCTTCCTTACTGGATATGATCAAGGCAGCGTGGAGCCCCCAGCAGGTGCCAGCAGCCATGTGGGACCTGCTGAAGGCAGAACTTAGAGATGAAAACCCACTTGCATGCACACACCCATGATAGCTGCCGTGGTTTTCGTGCATCAGAGGGTCCTGGTTGCAGAACACACAGACCCCCTTGGGGAAAGTGGCCAGCAGACGGCCCCAACTCAGCCTGCTCCTCAAAAGCTGGGCAGCTCCCAGATCCGTTCTCTGTGTTCAAGAACAGCAGAAGGCATCTAGACAGGCTGGAGCAGACAGGCCTCCTTAGGAAGAACTCTCATCCCCTGGCAAGGAGAGGCCAAAGGCTGCCCCCTCCAAAGCAAATCCCAGCCTCCCGATGGTTCCAGAAGTGGAGAACCAAGTTCTCTTCATTCCCTGCTTCATTTCTGTGTCCTCTGGCCACACCGCGCCGCTCCAGGGTACCTGAGCCGTTAAGCCTGCAGAGCTCGTAGAAGTCCACACTCAAGCGCTTGCTGGACCCTGACAAGTTCACGGGGGTTCGCAGAGCTCAGGAGAGCCAAAGTACAGTGAGATCCCCAGGGCACCTTTCCAAGTACTGAGGTGCTGTCCAGGGGAGAAAAGGATCCAGAGAAAAGCAAGTTTGCACTTGGTGTTGTGAAATCTACTGGCTCCCACCCAAGGGCTGTGAGAAGATGCTGCAAAAGTTTGCAAACCCTCAATTCAGGATGTGACCATAGGAAACCCAGGAGCGTATGTGCAGACCCATCACTCCCATGCTCACAGTTAGGCTTGCTGAGGAGCTCCGTCTCGGCTTCCCAGACACACAGCTGCAGAGGGTGTGGCTCTCAGTGAAGCTGGCCACAGGGGCCACCAGGCTGGAGTGCTCAGAGCTGCCCCTGCGGGATTGATAGCTCTCCGGTGCTTGCTGGGTGAGAGAAAGGGCCTCTGTAGTTAGTACTACCCGATGCATTTCGCTCAGTGGTCAAAGACAGACTCGCTTGTGTTCAATAGAGGCTCTAGGGGACCGCAAGGAGGAGCAGAGCAGGATTCAAAGAAGCAAGAGCCTCAGGAACACACAGTCTCCCAAGGAAGGAAGAGCAGGGAACCTGGGAGATGCTATTGAGACCATCAGACCCCCAATCTCCAAATGCTGAGACTCAACCTGCCATCAACATTTAACAGGTTAGAAAAATAAAAAGGCCGTGTGGGGACTTCCCTGGTGGTCCAGTGAGTAAGACTCTGAGCTCCCAATGCAGGGGGCTCAGGTTCGATCCCTGGTCGGGGAACTAGATCCTGCATGCATGCCACAACTAAGAAGCCACATGCTGCGACTAAAAAGATTCCGTGAGCCGCAACTAGGACCCAGCACAGCCAAAATAAATAAATAAAAATTTTTTAAAAAAAGGCCATGTGTTGAATAGAAAATTTAAACACTACAGGTGTGGAACAGGTCACACTTATAAAGAACGTAGATATCACTGTTACTGATTAGAGCTCGGGTATTAGCACCTTGCCTTATCCATGTGCTGCATTTCTTGCATGGTCTTGAGTGTTCTGAAGGAAAAGTAGAAAGTCCTCAATAGAGTCAGGCTGGCATCATTATTACGAAAGCAACGCATCACCTGTTTAAAAGATTTTTCATACTTGCATATATGATTTTTCATGCTTGCATATATGACCTGGAAGCAATTTCCTAACACATTTTCAAAAATATTTCATATGAGGAGTTTTGTGGGTTTTGAACTCACTTATTAAAGATATGAAATGTATAACGCTTTCCAAGATTGCAAGAACAACTGATTGACATAAGGAAAGATAGAAATTAAACCACCAAATTTCAATTTTAAAAAACTTTACACAATTGTCAGATGGGATTGAAAAACAACTGTCTTGGTTTATTAGCTTCAGCCACCAACTCGAGTCTTCTGGTTGGATCTACACATCTTTGTGAGGTGTCATTTTCACCTATGATCACCATGAATAAGTGTTCAAATAAACAATTTATAAGTAGACCTTCAGGGGATTCCCTGGTGGTCCAGTGGTTAGGACTCGGTGTTTTAACTGCGGGGGCCTGGGTTCAGTCCCTGGTCGGGGAACTAAGATCCCACAACCTGCATGGCGCGGCCAAAATAGAAAAAAAAAAGTAGACCTTCAAATCACATTCAGCGTTAAGCCAAAGTTTTCCAAACAAACGAGTTATGGTTTATTTATTGTCCACAAAGGTACAAGGGCATTCCGGTGGAGAAAGGACAGTCTTTTCAAGAAATGGTGCTGTAACAACTGGACATCCGTGTGCAAAAAAGATGTATCTCAACTCATACCTTACACCATATATAAAAACTAACTCATAATGGAACACAAGCCAAAACTTCTAGAAGAAAACATAGGAGAAAATCTTGGATTAGGGGAAGATTTCTTAGATATAAAACAAAACACACAATTCGTTAAGGAAAAAAAGGGATGTACTGGACTTCTTCATAACTAGAATCTTCCACTCTTTGAGAGACATTGTTAAGGAAACAAAAAAGACAAACCTCAGACTGGGAGTAAATATTCGCAAAACATGTATCTGCTCAAGGACTCATATCCAGGATATTTAAAGAACTCTCAAAACGTAATAATAGAAAGACAAAGAACCCACTCAATTTGGAAAAAAAAGGCAAAAAATTTGAAAAAACACTGCACTAAAGTAGATACACAGATGGCAAATAAACACATGAAAAGATGTTCAACATTATTAATTATTAAGGAAATGTAAATTAAGACCACAATGTGATATCACAACACAGATATTAGAAAGCCTGGAATTCTTTTTTAATCTGACAATAGCAAAGTGTTGGTGAGGATGTGGAACCCTCACACTGCTTGTGGGGATGCAAAATGGTACAGCCACGCTGGAAGACAGTGCAGAAATTTCTTATAAAGTTAAGCATATACTTATCATGCAACCCATACTGGAAACATGTATTCCCACAAAATCCTGTCTGTGAGTGTTTACTGCAGCTTTATTCATCATCATCCAAAACTGGAAACATCCCAAATATCCTTCAACTGATAACAGATGTAAGAAACAGTAGTACATCCACACAATGGAATACTACTCAGCAATAAAAAGGAACAACCCATAAATGCCCACAACACAGATGACTGATTTTCAAATGTATTTTTAAGTGAGGGAAGCCAGACTCAAAAGGCTACATACTGTCTAATTCCATTCATAGGACATTCTAGAATAGGCAAAATTATAGGGAAAGATAACAGATTATTCATTTCCAGAGACAAAGGGGAGGGCAGCTCTTGACTACAAAGGAACATGAGGGAATGTTCTGGGCTAAAGGAATTAATGGTTACACATCTTAATTGTGGTGCTGGTTCCAACACTGTACACATTCATCAAAGCTCACAGGACTGGGCTTCCCTGGTGGCGCAGTGGTTAGGAGTCCGCCGGCCAATGCAGGGGACACGGGTTCAAGCCCTGGTCTGGGAGGATCCCACATGCCGCAGAGCGACTAAGCCCGCGAGCCACAACTACTGAGCCCACATGCCAAAACTACTGAAGCCCGCGCGCCTAGAGCCGTGCTCCGCGGATAAGAGAAGCCACCGCAATGGGAGGCCCGCGCACCACGGTGAAGAGTGGCCCCCGCTCACCGCAGCTAGAGAAAGCCCGTGCGCAGCAACGAAGACCCAACACAGCCAAAAATAAATAAATTAATTAAAAAAGAAAAAAGATCACAGGACTGTCTACTAACAAGGGTAAATTCTACTGTATGCAAATTAGACCCCCAATAACCCTGCCAGATAAAAAAAAAGAATACAGTAGGTCAGATTGACCACATTAAAATATAAATTTGTAACAGGAATATAAGCAATTTATTATCAATAAACATGGCATGTGATCAGGTCAGGGTGCTAATGCCGAGTCAAATAATTAATCTTAGCGATACTCAAGTTATTTTCAAAACGGTTTACCCTGCAGTTGTACTGCGTGGTCTCTACAGCCTCACAGGCTTTCTTCTTTCTCACATGTGCAGATGTGGAAGGCAGGTGGGCTGTGCACTTGGAGACGGATGGCGGGGGCCGCAGGCTGATGCCCCGGGGCAGCATCTTTCGTGCCGCTCCTGGTGGTGACGGTTTGTGCCATCCACTGAGACGGGGCGAGCAGGGCAGGAGGGGGCATCTTCACCTGCCAATATCCTGAAGGTCATCCATCGGGCCAAGAGAGACTCACCGAGAGCCCAGGATTGGTGAAAGCCTAGGTGAACAGGCGGAGGGGGGGGCAGGTGTGGAGGGACCAGGCAGAGGGGAAGGGGACACTTAAACAAGAGAGACCGTGGCTGAGAAGTGTGTCCCTCAGCAGCCCTGGGCTGTCTCCTCCACCGGGATTTCATGAGCGAAGTGGGCGGAGTTGAGGTCTATCTACCACAAGCCAGTTCCCCCCACTGGGGATCATCCCAGCCCAAGAGCAAATAACCTCGTGACCCTGTCACTCCAACTAAAAGGGGTCACCAGCCCTTTGACCTCCGTGTAGCTTGACCGAAGACAAATAAGCTCTCCTGTTTGTTTAAGGAAAGGTCTGCAAAGCCCAGAGTCCTGAAAGAGACCTCCTTCCTTCCACGTAGAGGAGCAGACTTCCCTACGGCCCAGGTGCCCGGCCAGGGTGCAGGCGCTGGGGGAACAGGCACGAGGGAGACCCAGATCTCTGTCCACGCTGGGGGCCCATCGTCTCCAAACACAGCGTCTTGCTTTTATTAAGTGGATGCACATTCACCTGGGGAGGGTGTCTCTAACACTCAGGGGGGTTTCCTGGCTCACAACAACCCTGGGTACAGGTGAGGCTCCAGGAGCCAACAGACAGAATGCCAAGTGGACAGACAGGAGCCCCTCCTGCCAGGTGGATGGACAGGAGCCCCACCCCAGGAACCTGGAATTGACGTTTCCTCCAGGAAACCACCCCCTTCACCCTGGTGGGTGTGGTCTGCTCGCTGCCTAGCTCCCTGTATTCTGTAATTGAGTCAGAATGCCCTAGAAACAACACAGAACTTCCCTTCTGTACATGTGTGTCCTGACTTCCCAAGTGAAATGCAAACCCTTCAGGGGCAGGGAGGGTGTCTTGCGCAGCTTGGTTTGGTCCACAGTGTCCGGTACCCAGGTGATGAGAAGTCAATCATTTGTACTTGCTTGACTGGATTACCAGCCAGGCATCATTCTCAGAACGATGTCAGCGTGTAATAGTGTGTGGTAGGTACATGTGTTCACTTTCTATTGTTGCCGTAAAAAAATCACCACAAACTTAAGAGGCTTAAAATAACATGAGTTTATTATCTTACAAATTCTTTAGGTTCTAATTCTGACGTGGGTCTCACTGAACTAAAATCAAGGTGTCGGCAGGGCTGTGCCCCTTCTGAAAGCTTTGGGGAGAATCCTTTTCCTTGCCTTTTCCAGCTTCTAGAGCATTCCTTGGTTCCTGGCCCTTTCCTCCTTCTTCAAAGCTGGCAACGTTGCATGTCTCTGACTCTTCTGTCACCACATCTGCCTCTGACCACAGACAGGAAAAAGTCTCTGCTTTTAAGGACTCATGATTTGATTAGGGGGCAGGAAAATCCAAATGACCTCCCATCTCAAGGTCCTTAACCACATCTGCAAAGTCCCTTTGGCCATGTGAGGTGACATATTCACAGGTTCTGGGGATTAGGATGTGGACACGTTCAGAAGGCCTTTATTCCGCCTATCACAGTGTACAACAACAACAAACAACAAAAGTGGGTGGGGCTGTTTCGGTGATCATTTAAATGTGACTCACTCTACTAATCCAAGTTAACACAATTGCAGGACTGTTCAGAGCCTTTCTTATGCTAATGAGCTTGGGGAATTTCTAAGAAAGGCTTATAGTGTATGGCATTGGGCAGATTTATGACTACACACGTGTGACCCCAGAATCCCTTTTTCTGCCATAACTATTGGCACCCCATGACAGAGCTCTGCAGGTCACTGGGGTTAGGAACACAGAGTGGGACTCTCTCACTCTTCTGGTTCCTCCCGTGCTCCCCTCCTGCTAGCCTTCCCAGGCCCAGGAAGATGTCACCCAAGGCCACATAGCAGCCGAGTTCTGGAACAGCCGGGATGGGAACTACGGCTTAGGGTGAAAATAGTAACCTGAACCTTTAATTCTGACTGCCGGTCAGACTTCATGTGGAAGCGGCAAAAACGCTACTGCCTTGTGTTGTAGGCTCTGGCTGGCCCAGATGAGATGGGCTCCCCACCACAAGCCAAGACCCTGGGCCTCTGTGTCGGTGACTGTGACACAAGGACTGCAGGGCCCCGGGAATTAAGCTCAGCTTCTGTTAAGTCCCTGACCTTCCAGATAACATCATCCAAACTAAACCGACGGGACATTTGTGGTTCTCCTCTGAACACAAATGCTTCTCAGACTCCGCCAAGAAATCTGTCAGGATAACTTCCCCATCTGCCGTCAGCCGCTCTTCCTCTGGGCATCCGTGGGGGTCCCACCGTCTGGGGACACACTTAGGCACCCACACACCTGAAACGCTGGAGTCAGTGCAGCTGCCTCTCTGAAACACCAGGCTTTTGTCTGAACCAACCACTTCCGACCCTGGGGAACGTTGTAAAGACTGTGTCCTGATAATTTCCTCAAGACCAGATTCTCATCTCTGTGGGACGCTCAGGAGATGCTCTAGAACAGGGGTCCCCAACCGGTACCGGTCCACGGCCTGTTAGGAGCCAGGCCGCACAGGAGGAGGTGAGCAGCTGGGGAGCGAGGGAAGCTTCATCTGCCGCTCCGCATCGTTCCCCATCGCTCGCATTACCGCCTGAGCCATCCCCTCCCCCCTCCGCGGAAAAACTTGTCTTCCACGAAACCAGTCCCTGGTGCCAAAAAGGTTGGGGACCGCTGCTCTAGCCATTCAGGAAGCCTCCACCTCTACGTGAGGTCGCGACCACCTACGACCATCTCTACTAAAACTGACATCCCAGCCTTTTGAGTTCTTAATTGGCTGATACAGTTGTCCATCACCAACCCAGGGAGCCAATAGGGTGACAGTCTGCGGTCCAGGTGTGGCTGCTTTGGCTAATGGCTCCTGGAGCAAGTGCCCAGGACTCTCACAGACGTAGCATCCACACCTCTAGATACACGTTGGCGTGACTGTAATTCCTGGTGGAAGGAAAGTGCACGTTCCCTGACCCCGTTCGCATTCACCAAAGGAGTAAGTAACATGGCTCCTGTAAGGTCTTGGGAGGCACAGGTGGTTTCACTGGTCCCGGCCCTCAGTGAAGGGTCCATTTCTTCTCTGATTTTTTTTTTTTTGTTAATTTTTGGTCACATGACAAGGCATGTGGGATCTTAGCTCCCCAACTAGGGATCAAACCCATGCCCCCTGCAATGGAAGCACAGAGTCTTAACCACTGGACTGCCAGGGAAGGCCCCAATTCTTCTCTGATTGATGAGGTCTCCTTTCCCACAGATGGACTGCACAAGACACCTCCTATTTGCTGAGTGTTTGTATTCACAGTTGGGCAAAGAATGACTGAACCAATTCCTCAAACCCAACCTCCTTTCCGGGGCCGAGGCCAACAGAGTCCGAGTAGGAGAGACCTCACGCCGTCCTCATGGGTGTGGAGACACCTGCTCCAATTTGCACAAGTAGCCTCAACATCAGGAACAAACACAGCCTCTCTGCTGCCCCGTCCTTCTCAGAAGCATCTTTCCATCCCCACCACGTCCACATCCTGTGCAGTTTGCCTTTCAAAACCCAGGGGAGGTACTTCCTTGGTGGCGCAGTGGTTAAGAATCCGCCTGCCAATGCAGGGGACACGGGTTCGAGCCCTGGTCCGGGAAGACCCCACATGTCACAGAGCAACTAAGCCCGTGCACCGCAACTACCGAAGCCCGCGCACCTAGAGTCCGTGCTCCACAACAAGAGAAGCCACCCCCATGAGAAGCCCGCACACCGCAAGGAAGAGTGGCCCCCGCTCACTGCAGCTAGATAAAGCCCGCGTGCAGCAACGAAGACCCAACACAGCCATAAATAAATAAATAAATAAAATTATTTAAAAAAAAAAAACCCAGGGGAAGAGCTCACAGAAACTCCACTGACCTGGGCTCGGGGTCACAGCGCACCCTGACTCAGCCCCAGTAAGCCCGTGACCTAGGGCAAATCCTCACATCTCCCTGAGCCTCTTCTGTGAGGGGGGCAGTGTTAGGCTAGTTGGTTTCCATGGTGTCTCCCAGCTCTGCGGTCCGTGCATCCATGTCTAATACCTCTCTGTATATTCTCCCTGAGTCCAAATCTGGAAGAGAATAATACACATGCTCGTGTTTTCCAGAGGGACTCTCTCTCATTCCCCGGCACCCTTTTATGCTGCTATTTTCTACATGTATCTCCTAGCTCCCAGGGAAAGAATTGTTTAATCTCGTTGTATGGCATGGTGGTTATTAGCTGCACTTTGGCCATTGAAGAAATTCCAGCCATAAATAATAATGATGATTATAGAAATAACAGGCGCAGTCCCTCCCCGTGTCAAAGCGCCGGCTGCCACTTTTTTTTTTTTAACGCCACTCTGTGCCAAAGGCCTTCAGAAAAGGAGTTAATTAATATCCCTTGCTGTGGACTAATTCTCATTTCAACATGTGGCTGTCATTTCCCTGTCATCATAGCTGATTTATAACAGGGTTTAATTAAATTCTCAGTACATTATTCAGCATTCTCCAAAGGCAACACCAGAGAGGCCCAGGGTATTTAAAATGTCACCTGCTGAGACATATCACCTCTTCTTAAATAAATATGACAGTGATCAAACTTTGGCTAATTACAGTGACTTAGTTATTTGTTTGTATGTTTTAATATTTAATTGCTTTCATGTTCATCCAATTACCAAGCAACAGCAAATAGAAATTAACTTTTTATCAGCGTGTTCCCAGCCCAGAATAAGCACCCGGGAGCCTCTGTACAAGGGCGGCTACCCAGCCTGAGAGGATGGCAGTCACGGTCTCAGCTCAGTGCCCGGGTCGATTAAATTAAGGGAGAACCTTCCCGGCTTCTGCCCCAGCTCCCAGCCTGCCTGACTTCAGGAGGGAGCATCTAACTCAAGACAGCAGTGTATCTCCTGAACACAATCAGGGATTTAGCTCCACACTGCCACCCCATGGCCACTCCACGCAATTGCCCCAGCTCCTTCAGACGCTTGCTTGGGACGCAAGCCTCAGCTGGTGTCTTCAAGTTCCCACACCGGCAACCTGCGATCTCCTCACCGTGGGGGCGGTGTCTTCACGCTCCTCCAGTTTAGGGGCGGTTCGCTCCTCGTTAGATGTGCCAGCATCTTCTGCTACGCTCTGGGGACAAAGGCAGCACCTGAGAACATGTCAACTGTGTGCCCTTTGTACCACGAATTCCAGCAGCCGGATGCACCATCAGCTCAGAGTCGGGAGCCAGGATGTGCACATAGCTTATCACAAGCCGTGCTCTACCAGATGCGTAGCCAGACCCCAAGACAGCCCCAACCCCTCTGGCGTTATCTCCAAAGTTCCCACTCGCTCCCTCCAACACATCATTTGACACTTCGACATTTGCTTTTCTCCCAAGCCTAACCTCGGCATCTCAGAATCTCTGCAGAATATATTTTTTTTTAATGGATGGAGAATTAAGCCCTTTCTGGAACTCTTCAGTGATTCCAAATTGGATAAGCATGGTCTACCTCTAGCCTAACCCCACAGTCTCATGGGATGCTGGCTTCAAACGTTCAACTTTCCAAATTAAAAATAATCTTTCCAAGGACTTACATCTTATCTCCCCAGCTCAGCTGTAAGCTCCTTAAGGGGCGGGCCCAGAAACTAGCAGAGACTAAACCATGGTAAGAGCTAAAGAAAGTACCAACAGGCCTTCTGTTGAATGGCCCAAGAGTGGCCCTTGCAGAGCGTCTGGCTCACAAGGGGGCAGACGGGTGTCATGTAATGAAATCCATGTGTTCTTTGAGCAAATAATGCCTACTATGCACTAGGTGTTGGCTGTTTAATGGTGACAACACGATGCAAAGTCCCTGTCCTTGGTGCTGGAGTCTGGGAGTAAACATGAACTATTAAGAGAGAGTTGAGGTGTTGTTGAGGGGTGTGGGGGGGGGGCGATGAATGCAGCCAAACAAGGGGAACCTGGTCTGAGGAGCCAGCAGAAGCTTCCCAGGGAAGCATGTGTGAGCTGACAGCTAGGGAAAGACAAAGAACCTTTTTCATTTAGCGAAGAATAGGAGGCCTTCTGGTTTATGCAAATGAACGCAGTCCAGAAGGAAGGATTCTAATTGGTCCCAGCAGGTGCTTCCCTGGTCGGGGTCAGCACAACAGTGCGACAGTGAAGCACCTGTGTGAGCATCTCCCTGGGGTCCCTGAGGCCCACGCTGGCTGTCACACCCACTGTCTTCAGATCCAGGAGATTTTTACCTTAAATTCGCATCGAGTCCTTACTTCCCTTTCCTCTCAAACTAAGTCCCCTTGACAGGCAAGTCCTTGGAGAAAGCAGCAAGGCTTCAAATCCCATGGCTTGGCTGAGAACTACTGAGAAACCAGGACAGGGAGAGGGCAGAGAACACAGCGCAGTGGATGGAGATGAGGCCGGGCATCAGGGGCAGGTCTGGACCTCAGGTTCACACAACAGCACTTGTTTGTGGGCACCGAATTAGAGCTCAAGGTCAAATAAGGGCTCCAGGAGCCTAGAAACTCTAGCCTGGCCTTCTCCAGACTCTGTGTGGCCCAGATGATAATCTCCACTGACCCAGAGTGCTTGGCTTTTTTGGAAGGCCGTACGGTGTGGCACATGGGACCAGTTGTCCAAAGGGCTGGGCTTTAATCCCAGTTCTACCACTTCCTAGCTATATGACCTTGGGCACTTACTTAAAATAGACCTCAATTTCCCCATCTGTAAAATGGGAATAATTCTAGGACAAAATTTATAGGGTTGCAGGAGGATGAAATAAGATAACCCATGTAAAGAGTATGATGTAGTGCCTGATACCAGTACTAGTTCTTTGAATCACCCCAACCACCTTGTGTGGTGGCTGTCATTCCAATTTCAAGGTGAGCAATGAGAGATCAGAGCCCATATCAAGCAGCTATGCAGTGGGAGAGTAGAGTTCAAACCCAGACACGATACACCCTCAGATGGGCATACTTGCTTTAGTGCACACCAGTGGTTCTTAACTGTGGCTCTGCCATGGAACCCTTTGACATCTGGTGAAGCCTATGGACCCATTTAAATGTATAAAATTAAATACATAGAATTGCAATGGTAACAAATGTTACTGAATACCAGTTCTTAAAATATTTTTAAAAAAGCAAGATACTATAATATATGTTCTTGTTTAGTAATGCATTAAATAAAGCATAGCTGCTGGTTTAAATCCACCACAATTTCTTAGTAATGACGAGCATAAGAATATTTTGAGATATCTGCAACAATTTTAATATAGTGGAGAAATAGCTGTGAACACCACGGTGCTGTGTTGATTCCATTTACAATTGAAGGAAATGCTCGATTTCAGAAGTTTCCTGAAACTAAAGATGTAAATTTGCCTCACCCAAGCTCCTGGACTTCCCGAATTCTTTCTGCAGACCCTAATTCCAGGTCAGGGACCACAGGTCTCTATTGCTTCTCAATGAACGTCAGCTACTATTCTTTGGGACGTGGATTCCCTTTGAACTTCTGCTGAAGACGACTGACTTACTTCCTCAGGGGAACATAAATGCTTATCCATGTGCGTGGACACAGCATTTGCCAGATAATTGTAGGTGGTCCCCAGACCCTCAGACTCCCCGCTCAGACCCCAGAATAAGGAGCCCTCCTCCTGAAACAGACTCTGAGTCCTTATCCACTCAGCAGCTTACTCCAAGAGGAAAATTGTCATGATATCCCCAAGCATACACAGTACTTTGAAAGACAAAAAAAAAAAAAAAAGCAGTGAGCAAAACTGACCATTTGGGAGTAGAAAGAAAACATCTTTCTTAGTCATCCAAGTCATCAGGCAGCTTCGACCCATCACATCCCATTTCCAGGTCTGATTACTTCACAGAGTCCAGTTCGCGACAAGACACGGGGGTGAGGCCAGCAAAGGGCTGGATGTGGGAGTGGGGGACATAACGGAGATGCTGTTTGATTACACTAATTACTAATAATGGCCCAAACCAGGAACCCAACCACAGGTCAATTCATTTTTAAAGCCATATAATAATGTTTAGGATCAGGAATTAATTTTTATAGCCACTGGAGCAGTGGAACTTCCACTGTGACACAGATCTATTACAAATTACATTTTCTCCTCAAGTGGTTAATGTAAAGACGCAGCAGAAAGGACCCCTCAATCAGACCCCCCCTCAAGCTAGGCTGGAAACCAAGGGTGGGTGTTCAAGGGGCTGCTGCTCCTACCCCCAGACCACGCTCCCCAAATGACACGTGCCCCTCGCCCAGCTCAGCACCCCCTGCTCCGGGGGCATGTGAGCCGCATTCCCCTTGCTTCCCGGAGACCAGGGCACCGCGGAGCCCACGGCCCTCTGGTGCTCTGTTCTTGGCTGCCTCGCTCGGAGCCTGGAAGGGGAGCGGCTGGGGGTGGTGAGTGGTACCAGCGCCCATGGTTCTCCAGGCTCCGACCTTCAGCCCAAGGAGTTTTGTGTTCAGAGAATAAGTTTTGCGTTCAGAGATAAGAAGAATCTCTGCCCACAAACTCCCTGCCTTTTCAGACTAGCCATTGTCAGGTGGGGCAGCTATGGCAATCCCGGCATCCTCAGGCAGGTCAGATTTCCCCAGCCCTCCTTCAGAGAGAGCCAGGCCACAAGTTTCCTGGGGGGATCCCGGGCAAGGTTTGGTATCGGCACCCTCACCCCGTCCAGCTCGCCCTCCAGCTCGCCCTCAGGCCTCCCTGTTAACCACAGCTGTGCACCAGTCAGCAGAGATGCGTTTAGGAGCAGCAACCGGGGCCCTACCTTGCCGTTCCTGTTTAGCAGGCTGGCATGAGGCCCGGGAATCTGCATGTTGAAGCACTTCTGCTGGTTCTGATGATGAACTTCTACAGGAAGCCCGTCTCTCTGAAAGGATCTCAGAGCCGCTTCTACCATGCACGCCCCAGGGCAAGTTTAAATGATCCACTTTGAACCCTGAGTAAACCGGCTTTTGGCCGTGAGGAACAATGAACTCTGACGCACCAGGCACCTGGGAACAGATAGGGGGTGCTGAGTGGGCAGCAGGGTGTCAGGGACTCCTGGGCTTCTGAAACATCAAGTTCATTTCCTTCTGAAGACTACAGGTTCTTAGGGGCAGAGCTGCCAGACTCCGCTGCCAGGGGCTGGCTCTTGTCCAGACCCTGACAGGCAGCAGGGAGGTATAGCAAACCCCGTACCCAAGCACAAAGGGTCTCCAGGCCCCTGACTTCACTCTCTCCCATCCACCCATCTAGCCACCCCTCCCAGAGATCTCACTAGATAACTGACCTAGGGGTTTTTTTTTTCCTTTTTTAAAAAGTTGTGGTAAAATATACATGACATAATATTTATCATGTTAACCACTCATAAGAGTGCAATTCAGGGACTTCCCTGGCAGTCCAGTGGTAAGGACTCCGAGCTTCTACTGCAGGGGGTACGGGCTCAATCCCTGGTGGGGGAACTAAGATCCCGCAAGCTGTGAGGTACGGCCCCAAAAAAAAGTGCAATTCATGGGCATTAAATACATTCGCGACGTTGTGTCACCATCACCACTACCTAAAATTTTCTCGTTATCCCAACTGAAACTCTGTCCCTGTTAAACACTACCTCCCCTTGCCCCACCCCAGCCCCTGGGAACCTCTATTCTACTTTCTGTCTCTACGATTTTAATGACTCAGTTCCTTCGTATAAGTGAAATCACGCAATATTTGTCCTTCTGTGTCTGGCTTATTTCACTTAGCATAATGTTTTCAAGGTCCATCCACATTGTAAATATGCCAAATTTTCATTCCTTTTTATATTTGAATAGTACTCCATTGTATCTATAGACCACATTTTGTTTATCCATTCATCTGTCAATAGACACTTGGGTTGTTTCTACCTTTTGGCTACTGTGAATAACACTGCTATGAACATGGGTGCACAAATGTCTATTCAAGTCCCTGCTTTCAATTCTTTGGGGTATATACCTAGGGGTGGAATTGCTGGATCATATGGTAATTCTATATTTAACTTTTTGAGAAACCACCAAACTGTTTTCCACGGCAGCTGTACCATTGTACCTTCCTACCAGCAATGCATGAGGGTTCCAGTTTCTCCACATCCCTTCCCACACTTGTCATTTTCTGTTTTGTAAATAATAAGTCATCCTAGTCAGTGTGAAGTGACATCAAATTTTCATTTTGATTTGGACTTCCCTAATGACTAATGCTGTTGAGTGACCTGGGTTTCATTGTGATGAGTTTGACTTTGGGAATATTTGTGAAAGCCCCAGAGGTCCTCAGAGACACCTGGCTGGTGTGATGGTCAGAGAAGGACTTGCTCCCCGGCCTTCAAGATGCTGTCAGCTGAGCCCACCTGTGGGTGCTGGGCGGGCCACTCCCAGCCTAGCCTGCTGCCTGGTCACCTCTCCTGCCCTCCTTGGGACTAGGCCAGGCACTTAGACACGTTCGTCTCGTTAGACTTTCCAAACGCACTCAGGAAGCCTTCAGTGAGATTCCCCCAGGCCCCAGACTGGCTGGAATTTAGATTCCAACTTGAGTGTTTTTCTCCTTTACCTAAAAATGACTCGTTAAGAAATAAAACTTTGGAGGTTTTTTCCTGCCTGCTTTTGCTGTTAGAGAAAAAAATTTCCCCCATTTCCTTTGACTTTAGCATTCCTGGTTCATATCACAATCACTCTGCCTGTGAAAGCCCAGGTAATAAGAACTAACAGCACCTCACCTGTGCTCCCCCCGACACACACACCAGCTCAGCTAGCAGGCTGCCAAGTAGGAGGGCATTCCCTCCAGTGGGCTGTGTGTGACCTCAGCCATCTAAAGCACATTAAGGAATTCATCCTTCCAAGATATCTTAGAGACATGCTTTCTTAATGAAAGCAGCCTTCTCTGACCTACTTGGTAAGTAGATGCGGACTGAACATTTTCTTAAAGCAAAGTTTCTTGACACCTACAGCACTAGTGCCTCCCTAGATAGATGACCCCAATGTCAAATGGCTTCATGTCTCAAAATTTCCAACGTGGAATTTTTTGGAAAAGCACCAGATTATATGTGAGATATAAAAATCACAAACGCCTGACCAGGGCCACGTTACTGAACTTCTCTGCCTCTCTCTCCCCATCTGTAAAATGGGCATGATGTGACCTCTTTCGTTTCCTACAATAAGCATGGGTGGAGGGCAGATGTGCTGAACGGCCAGGGCTGCGGAGATAGTGGGATCCGCTTCCCCAACTCTCAGGTGCTCTGGAGTCTAGGGTAAGAGGTAAGGGCACAAGATCCCGAGTGGTTTGGAAATTTGAACGAAGGCAAGGATACCTCTGGATGTAGCACCATCATGGAATCCTCCATGAGAAAAGGAGGGAGGTTGTGAGGACCAGTTGAGATCATGTGATTCTGAAAGGCTTGGAGATAGGACTCAGGGCCGGCTGCCCCAGGCCCCCAGAGCAGCCACGCTTGGCTGTGTCTCACAGGCCCCCTTCCCTCTCCAGTGACCGCATGGATGGCAGGGCCAAATCCTCTGGTCCCCACACTGGAGGCCCCATCAGGAAGTGGGTCACAGACACAAAAAGCTGCTTGACGAAGGGCATTAACATTCTCAACCGCTCCCCAGGGTTTGGGAAAACAAAACATTGCGTGACGGGGTAGGGGTGGGCAGGAAGCAGGTCAGTCCTCTAACAAATTCATTCCTCTGACTTTCCCTGGAATAACTTCATTCCCATTAGTAGCTAAAACTGAGTGATGTGACATTATCATAAAGGTAAATACGTAATTACAGCAGGCAGCAGGTTTAAAAGCTGATTATTTATGCAACCAACTGGAAACACGTGAGCGAAACCAACCCCTCTGACAGGTGGGTTGATTCAGAATTGTTTTTTAAACGTGTATTGAAATGTTGATCTGTTGGGTTGATACCATTTTTTTATTCTTAGATTAATTAATTAATTAATTTTTGGCTGCTCCGTGTGGCCTGCGGGATCTTAGTTCCCCAACCAGGGATTGAACCCGTGCCCCCTGCAGTGGAAGTGCGGAGTCTTAACCACTGGACCGCCGCCAGGGAAGTCCCTGGGTTGATAACTTTTTAAAAGGCCACATTTTTAAGGAGCCGTCGTTAAGGGGGAGCTTGTTGGTCAGGGGCGTGGGGCATGGAAACTGTTCCTAAGAGCATCTTGGTGTCTCCCGGCCACACATTCGTGAAGCGCTTCCCCTCTGATCAGAGCAGAGGTTTTTAGGGACCTGGAATGTGTCTTCAGAAATACATTTTGGATTCTTTTTTTTTCAACAGATTCTGCACATGTTGGCCCAGCTACCATGACAAAGCACCAAGACAGGGCAGCTCAAACAACAGAAATGTATTGTCTCACAGTCTGGAGGCTGGACCAAGATTACGGTGCCCTCAGGGTCAGTTCCTCTGAGGCCTCTCTCCTTGGCTTGTTGACTGCCGCCTCCTCCTTTTCCGTGACCCTCCCTCTGAGTGTGGGCGTGTGTGTCCTAATCGCCCCTTGTTATCAGGACAGCAGTCCTATTGCCTTAGGGCCCACCCTAAGGAACTCATTTAACCCAATTACCTTTTTAAAGACCCCCTCTCCAAATACACTCACACCTGAGGTCCTGGGGGTTACAACATGAATATATGAATTTGGGGGGAGCATGGCCCAGCCCCTACAGAGTCCTTCTGCAAACATGCGTTGCCCAGGGAAGGAAGGGTTTCCTGGGAATGGTGTGAGGCACAGTTCCGAGAGCTCTCCTGGTTTTGACCACTGGCTTTATTTATCTTTAAGGAGAAATATGCCAGAGGGTGATTTTAAAATAATAATAAATAAAATTAATGCCTCAAAGGAAGAAGGAACATTCCAGAAAATCCCAGACTTGGAGGACTGTCCTGATAAGAGAGGCAAGCAGCTGGTTTCCAGAGTCAACCTTAGACGCCCCATGAGGTGGCCGGGAGGGCAGGGGGAGAGGGCAGCCCGGCCGCAGGGCACAGGAGGCGGCACCCCCAGGCCAGCCTCGCCCCGTGGGCCCCTCTGCAGCCTCATTCGCAGCCATCCCTGCTCCTGGGGGCCGTTCTCCTGCTCCGGGAGAATTGATGACTCTTCCCCGCAGGGATGCAGGCAGGAGACCAGTGCCTATGTGACATGTGTCAGGTCAAATCACCAGCTCTCCTGAAAACATCTTCCTCATCTGTCACCCTCGCCTCTAGCCACCCCGCGCCAGCAGTGGACAGACAGACAGACAGCCCCCTAATGATGCCAGGCAGGCGCCCCCCACAGCACTGTCCTCCTGGCCCTCCAAAGGCCAGCGGAATAGTCACCATGAAGGGCGCGGTCCCTGGGGCCCACACCTCCACTTTAGAACAAAGCATGGCTAAAAGCGGGGCATCCAGAGTGGCGTGGCTGGAGGGGTGAGGACCCTCGCTTTCTAGCCGGCCCAGCACTTCCAAGCTGCAGAGAGAAAAGGAGGGACCCACTTCCCAGGGGACTGCATGGTCGCAGCATCTCTGAAGCCCTGGTCCACAGTGGCCCCCACCTGTGTGTGCAGCCCGTGGCCCTGTTTTCTGTATCATTGTCACCGAATTTATTCTATTTATTATCATCGCTGCCACCTTGGCATTTCAGACTCTGCACCAGGACAGAGACGCATGCTCCAGCCCCTGCGTGCCCCCTGCCCACTCCCGAATGCTCTCTGCTATTGTATGAACTGGCTTTTCAGAAGGTTCCTCAGCCGGCCACACTGGCCCTGGCCCTTGCACGGGCAGCTGGAGAGGCGTCCAGGTGCTCTGCGTCCTGGCAGCTGCTACTGAAGGGCAGGTGGGCGCGCCTTCCTTCCCAACAATGGTCCCTCTGCCCCCCATCCCCTCTCTCCTTTGGGGGCCCCACCCCCTGGGAAGTTGTGGGAAAGAGGACGGTGAGATGAAGGGGCAGAGGGAGGGAAGAAATAACAGTTCACGGGCACCAAGTGTGGCTGAATGTACAGCGGGTGGAGGAAAGAGGGGCGCCCCGAGTACCCAGGACAGGCAACTTGGAGACCAGGGCGCTGACACAAAAAGCTTTGCAGAAAGGAAGAAGTTAAAAAGCAGAGTGGGGGGAAGAGGGAAGGGCTTGCAGGGTGGGAAGTGGGAAAAGAAGAGGAGATCCTCTCTGGCCACACTGAACCCCAGAGAGGAGCAGAGGGGCAAACAAAGGCAGGGTCCTGGCATTGCCTTCCCTACCCCCAGGGCGCTTTCCCACAGCCTGGTGCACCTGCCTCTTGGGTGACCATGGGGCACACTGCCTGGCCACTGCCACTCGGAGTGCCGCCCTCCCAGTTTTTGTTCTTCTCTTCCCAAAGTGGCCGTGCTTTGTTCTAAAGTGGGGACAAGGGCCGCAGGGACCACGCACAGGACAGAGGGTCTTCTGCTTGGAGGACGTCGGGAAGAGGCTTGGTTGAAGCAAGAGCCCTTGACTGGCCCCTCGGGTTCCCCCCCAGACTGTGCCCACACTCACCAGCACGACTCAGGCTCTGAGCAAAGCAGGCAGCAAGAGCATTGATGCTCCGGTGCCCAGATGCTGCCCCTGGGCACACAGATGGGACTCGCCGTCCAATTGCCCTCAACAGCCCAGCCCTCACCATGCTGGTCTTCTAAGTTCATTTGCCCGCGATTAATTATAAAGCAAAATCTAAACCCTGAAGACGCCACCTCTCCTTTTCCCGTTATCCAACAGAGTGACTGGCGCAGAGGAGCCCTCAGGCTGCAGTGGAATGTAAACAGTGGTTAAAAAATACCTGGCACGGGGAGGGGAGGAGCAAGGTGCAGGGCCGCCCCAGCCTCAGATCAGCTTCACCAGAAACGCCCCTGCCACACCCGGCATTGCAGCACCCCGGGGGCCGCGGCTGGCTGCTGGCTGCTGACTGCATCCCCAGGAGGGGCCCCAGGGTGGCCACGGCTCCAGGGGGAGGCTGTGGTGCTTCTGAGCATGGGGGGCACTCACGGTGGTAAACGTTTCCGCGCCCTGAGATGGGGAGGCTTCGGGATGTGAGAAATATTATCACAGGGGCTCATTAACCTCGATCCCAGATAGAAAGCCAGAGCCTGTTACTGCTCTCTTGGTAGGATTTTTTTTTTAATCCTTGTATATTACAAGAACACGAATTAAGCTCTGATGAATGTGATATTAATTAATTACATGAAAATCCACGTGGGAGAGGGGAGGGGGGTGGAGGGATAGGAATGCCCCGCAGACCCCGGGGAGGAAGGGATGCTGCAGAAACGTACTTATTGTTTCTCCCTCAAGAACGTGGAGGCCCGTTGCCGGCTGCAGATGCGGCTATACAGGGTTGAAAGCTTCTGGCTCCGTTACAGAGGAGGAAAGCGGGGGTACTGGGGGTGGCATCCGCGTGGAGGAGGGGGGAGGGGAGGGGGGACCCTGGCACAGGCTGTCATCTCCTCTCACTGGCAGCATGGGGTCGAAACCCACTTCATATGCCCTAAACCGGCTGCTCCCAGCCCTGAACCCTGCAAGGCTCAAGCAAGTAGGGTCTTCACTGCTTTTTTAGAGCCATTTAGAAAAATCTGGCTAGAGGCAGATTGTTCTCCAAAATATTTTGCAGGGGCCTCTTAAACCTCCCTCTCCAACTCTGAGTCCCTGGGGTCGGGGGCCGCTGCCACAGAAACCTGCCCCCCCACCCCCCACAAAAGACACTTCTGAGGAGAAATGTAAGACTGAACTTGAAAATCAGGAGGAGGACGCCGCAGCCTGGGCTTTAAACCGCTCAGCTGTCAGCGGCCACTTCCCAGGTGGCTCTTGGATACTGGCATCCCTCCCAGTACTTCCAACTTGAGCACCCCCACCTTCAGGAGATTTCCTCAGGGAGCTGAGCAGACCCGCGGGGCGGGGGGCCCACCAGCAGGATCTGGGCCAGACGGGGAGAGACACGGCAGGTGCAGAGAAGGGAGCCAGAGGGCAGGTCCAGAGACCACCCCCCGCAAAGGCATGAGCTGTGGGTGTAGGCAGTGGGGTTAGGTCCGTCTGAATTAGGTCCACCTGGAAGGTGAGGGAAGCAGGGGGGCAGCAAGACTTGAGTTCAGGGGAGGGGAGCGCCTGCAGCAAGTACTGCTTTGACACAGCTGGAGAGGCTCCCCGCTTGAAGGGACTCTTGCGTTAACGCTGTCACAACCGTCACTGCAGGGACAGGCCTGCGGCCGCAGGTGGGAACTACTAAGTCACCAGGTGGGGGCAGGGAAGGAAGAGGGAGGAGCAGAGCACACCGGTCCCCTGTAATCCACCCTCCTCCTCTGCCAGGAAGCCCCCTCGGCTTTCCCTCTCCTTGATATGAACATTGGTCAGATGCTAGAGTCTAACATCATGCTTAGGTACAAGGTCTCTGCTTTATTTGATATTAGGGATTCTCTATAGACGGAATGTCTGTGTTCTCCCCAAATTCATTTGTTAAATTCCAGCGCCCAAGGTGATGGTATTAGAAGGTGGGGCCTTGAGAGAGCACCAGGTCATGAGGGTAGAGCCTTCACAGATGGAATTAGTGTTCTTACAAAAAGGACCCCAGAGAGCACCCTTGCCCCTTCTGTCCTGTGAGGACACAGAGAGAAGGTGCCTTCTATAAACAGTAAGCAGGCTCTCATTAGGCACCAAATCTGCCAGCATCCTGTTCTTGGATACCCAGCCTCCAGAAATGTGAGGAGTTAAGTGTCTTGTTCATAAGCCACCTAGTCTATGGTATTTTGATTAAAGCAGCCCAAACGGACTAAGAGGGATTCTTTCTGCCAGACTGAACCAAGGCTTAAATGTTCTGAAGCACCATCCATAAAATGTCAGACATTGCGTGTGTGTTCACAAGCCGTTTCCCTTACATCACCTGGGCTGGGGACCCAGGGAAATTCAAGACAGATCTGGAGGTAAAGCAGATCCTATTATTCTCTCCAAAGACCACAGGAGAATTTTCCTGCCCGTTTGTGCTGGATATTCTCATTCAGCACCCATTCCTACCACTTTGTGTCGGGGACATAGAATGCTAAAAGCAACATCTCCCGGACTGCCTGGCTTTTGTAGAACACCGGATTAGGGTGATTTAGGGGCTGCCCACAGAGGCACTTGTGTAATATTTGAACAGAGAAGTCCTAACTCTTTTCTGTGCTGGTGGAGATTCACGAGTGAGTTTCTGGGCTCCCGAGCCCACCGTTCACTGCCTGGTCTCCAGCCCCATACGTGTGAAACAGAGGTGATGCCAGGACCTCTGGATCACAGCTGCAGTGCACGGGCTTGAAATTAGTGATGCCCCCTCATTCCCACTGTTTCCACCTTCCGTTAATCTTATAAGCCCCTACTTTCCCATATTCAATCCCTCTTGGCTTGAAACACCCAGAGTGGTTTCTGACTTTAAAGTCACAACTTTTACCATTTCATCAGTAAGTACAACACTTGCTGTCAGTTTTGGGTAGACCACCATTATTATTAGATCAAGGCTTCATTATTATGATTCAAAAGTGGCTATTGAATTGTACCACGTACCTTTTCTGTATCTGTTGAGATTGTCTAGTCCTGTGGTGTTTAAACCTGAATCTGTGGGAGGTACTTCTGGGCTAGGGTGGGGTTCTGGGCTTTAAGTAGTAAACTGGACAAAATTGTCAAAAAATCAACCTTTTGGGGGCACTGGGAGTCAAGTAAAGGCAAACAGTAAGCTGAGAAGCTCTTGTTCTTGGAAAACTGCTAGAGTTTCAGGTAAGAATAGCAAGGGCTGTGGTCTTCTTACCTGGGGCTGACCCCACCCTCCCCACGTGAGGTCAGCAGTACAGTTGTATCGGGGGTGGGGATTGATTCGGGACAAGGGGATAAACCACAGTTTTGTAATGCATTCTGAGCTGAGACAAGCAGCAAACCACTCAGAAATTTACCAGGGAGGACCTGGAAAGCAGAGAGCTCTGGGAGCCCTGAAATCAGTTTTCCAAAATACCTGGCTGAATGGAGAACCACGTGCATGCAGGACACCTGAGGGAGGCCAGAGGGAGGCCGCCATAAAGGACGAGCCAAGGGAGGCTGGGCTTTGAGTCCACTCCAGAGGGAAGAGGCTTAGGGCTCCGGGTGTCCGAGCACGAACTGTCAAAATCACTGGCTGCCCACTAAGCAATGCAGACTCAGGGGTGACTCTGAGAAAGGCAGGCTGAAAAGTCAAAAATGTGAGAACAGATATGAGCACCACACACCATGGGGGAACAGATCCTACAGGTGAGTCAAAAAACAAAAACAAAACTCAGAAAAATAAAGAGATCCAGCGGTTAGGACTCTGATTTCACTGCCCTGGGCCCAGGTTCAATCCCTGGTTGGGGAACTAAGAGCCTACAAGCCTCGTGGCGTGGCCAAAAACAAAAAAAGAAAAAAGAAAAAGAATCCAGAGTTACTGCACTATATTATTTTAAATGTCCACTTTTGATAAAAAATTATGAGACATGCAAACAAACAGGGAAGCATGAGCCACATCTAGGGAAACACAGCAGTGGCTCTGTGCCCTGATGTTGCGGTTAGTTTCCAAGCAGCTCTTAGAAATCTGTTCAAAGAACTAAAGGATAGAGAAACTGTTAAAATGACAAATTGTATGTTATGTATCTTTTACCACTATTTTTAACCTGAATATGGGAGGGGAAAAAAAGAACTAAAGGAAACTATGTTCAAAGAAGTAACGAAAATGTGATGACCACTCAACAAATAGTTTCAGTAGAGAAATAGGAATGATCATTCTAGAGATTAAAGGTAAAATAACTGAAATGAAAAATTCACAAGATGGGCTCAACAGCAGATTTGAGATCATAGAAACAACCAATAACTACCTAGAAACGGAACTGCTGATTTACAGAGTAGGTGTATGTTTAACTCCATTAAGGAACTTTCAGGAAATTAGGAGAGTTCTGCTCGTTCCACATCTTTGCCGATACTTACCATTATCAGAGCCTTAATTTTATTGGATGTGAATCAGTATCTCATTGTGGTTTTCCCTTACATTTCCCTGATGGCAAATGATGTTGCCCAGGTGTTGATGTGTCGACTGACCTGTATCTATATCCTGTATCGTCTTTTGTGTAATATTTGCTTTGGTTGTTTTGCCCATTTTTGAATGGATTGTTTTTTAATTGAATTTTAGTAATTATATATCCTGGGTTTAAGCCTTTTGTCAGACGTATGTTTTGCAGATATTTTCTCCCAGTTGGTGACATGCCTTTTCACTTTCTGAATGACATAGCACGGACTGGGTAAAGCAAATATAATTAGAAATTTTCAAAATTGACAAAATCGTAATCACAGTGGGAAACTTCAACACACATCTCAGGCACGGGCAGATCAAACGTACCAAAAATAAAATAACTCCATAAAGAGTTTCAATAGCGGCTATAGCCAGTGTGAACATCCATGGCAGCTGCTCTGATAGGCTTCATGAATTCTCAGTCTATTCAGAGCTGCCCAGTCATCCAAGACCCAAGGGCTAGTTATATCGCACTCCCACAGAATAAATCTCAATGTCAAAATACGAGTTTAAGCCCAGTTTGGCAAATTCTTCTTCTTCTCCTTTTTTTTTCTTGGCAAATTACTCTTTAAACGAGATCATCCAGCGCAGTAAGAATATAGGAAGATGATCTGTCCTATCCATCTTTGGCATATATATAGGTCCACCCTTTTGGAGAATAACTTGGCAATATATATCAAAATTATAAATGCATGCCCTTTGGCCCAGTTATTCCGCCATCTGGAACCTATGCTGCTGAAACATTTGAACACCTGTGCGGATATATGTGGTCAAGAATGCTTTCGAAGGTGACATTAGGTGTGGCAATAAAGGTGGCAAAAGTTTTGCAATCTGGTTCCAAGCAAGATGTCTCTCACCCATCTGTGGACCTCCCCTGGTGAGCTCCCTGACATTCCCTTAAGCCCACTTCCAGGGAAAGGGCAGCCCTAGTCATTGAGACTGGTTTGACTATTTTTTAAAATGTTCTCTGAGCTGATTGCAGTAGAATCACAAGAAGTACACAGCGCGCAACAAAGGTTCCTTCCGTATCTGTTATGAGCCCTCAAGGCTCTTCACAATACGATCCCTGCCTACGTTCTACCCCCCGCCCACACCTGCCAGTTGCCAGCCGCCCCTCCAGATCCATGGAATTCCTGACTCACCTTTGATCAACTTGTGCTGCTTCACGCCTTCAGGTCCTAAGGCTCCCCTTCCCCTCAACTGAGTGTTCCCGCCTCCCCTGCTTCATCTCTTCACCCCCTTTCCATCCTTCACAACCCAGCTCCCGCATCCCCACGTCACTGCTTTGCACAGCACAGGTCCACCTGATTTGGGTGCCATGCCCTGGGCTCCTCAGCCCTCTATGCCAACTCCATCTGCAACTGTAGTCATGGTACAGTCATCTGTCTTCCCCACCAGACAACAAAGTCCCATCTTTTATGACTTAGGTTCCCCATAGGGATCGTACTGCCTGGCACATGGAGTTTCCCCCCCAAAAAATATTTCTAAGATAAACAGCTGGGTTTCCTTGGTGGCACAGTGGTTAAGAATCTGCCTGCCCATGCAGGGGACACGGGTTCAATCCCTGGTCCGGGAAGATCCCACATGCCACAGAGCAACTAAGCCCGTGCACCACAACTACTGAGCCCGAGTGCAGTAACTACTGGAGCCCGTGCACCTAGAGCCCGTGCTCCGTGGCAGGAGAGGCCACCTCAATGAGAAGCACCGCGACGAGGAGTGGCCCCCGCTCGCCGCAACTGAAGAAAGCCCGCGCGTGGCAACAAAGACCCAATGCAGCCAAAAATAAATAAATAAATCTAAAAAAATTTTTTTAAAATAAACAGCTAATCACATGAATGCAGAGAGAGGAGCAGGAATTCCCTAGAGGTCCAGTGGTTAGGACTCTGCACTTTCACTGCCGAGTGTGCAGGTTCAATCCCTGGTTGGGGAACTAAGATCCCGCAGCCAAAAAAAAAAGAGAGAGAGAGAGGAACAAAAGTGGGGCACTCGTGCATCAGGGAGTAGTAAAGGGACTGGCTGAATAATAGAACCTGGGGAGATGGGTAGATTACACCTTTCAGAGGGCTTCCATCCACACCGATGATCAAACTAGCTGAATTCAGAGCGTCGGAGGGACGCACAGTGGCAAAGAGCAAGCGGGGTTTCCTTTGGGAGCTGCTGAACATTCAATTAACCTTTGTAATCCCCGAAAAGCAGCACAGACCCCGATCTGCACTTCTGTGTGCTCTGCAGCTGACTGGGGGTGGAGATGGCAAATGCCAGCCTTGGTTCGGCGCGTTAAAGAGAAAACTATTAAAGTAGCATATTTTTTAGAAGAGCGAGTACAAAGAAGAATTACAAGAAACCCCCTAAATTACAAGTGTGGGTTACAGTAATTGCTAAATTACAGAGTTCCAACTTTATTAGACACACACCCCCTCAGCTTCCAGTTTTCAAGGGCTGTCTCAAGTTGACAAAAGCCAAAAAGCTCGGTGGGAAGTCTGGCAGGGAGCTGAGTGGGGCTTTGGGAGCCCCCATTACGGGCGACGCTGGAATACAGAGATGAGCCAGGACCAGGGAAGTTTCTGTTCTGTAATAGCAAATTTCTGCGGGGGACGGTGCAGCCTGCGCTGGGGTTTGCAGACAGAACTGGGATGTTGGCCTTTTTTGACTACAGTAAGTCCCCTGCGTACGAACAAGTTCCATTCCGAGAGCACGTTTAGAAGTTCAATTTGTTCATAAGTCCAACAAAGTTAGACTAGGTACCCAACTAACACAATTGGCTATATAGTACCATACTGTAATAGGTTTATAATACTTTTCACACAAATCATACATAAAAAACAAACACAAAAAATAAAGAAAACATTTTTAATCTCACAGTACAGTACTGTACCTTGAAAAGTACAGTAGTCCCAGCTACATCACCACTGCTTTTACGCTTGCTTCCAACATCTTGGGCTTGAAATAAAGATACTGTACTACTGTACTCTATACAGCACTGTACAGTAAAGTACACAAAAGCACAACCACTTGTAGAGAATGCCCACAAATGACAATGTGCGCCAGACACGTAAACTAACTTACGTGATTGGACATGCGAAGGCACGTTCGCATCTTTGAAAGTTCACAACTTGAAGGTTCATATGTAGGGGACTTCCTGTACGTGGAAGCAGCAGTGGTCTGTGGCCAACTGATTTGGAAATCCTGAGAATTTTTCCAGGGTCTTTGAAGGCACTGGATTCAGGCCAGTCTCCATGATTATTTTCACCATTCCCACCTGTAACATCTAAAGTTTCAAGGATAAGTTCTCTCCTCCCCTGAGAATTACCACCCATCTCTGCACACCAGCGGTCTCCTGTTGAATATCACGCCCCCCCTCCACACACCATGTTCATATCCTCGGCGGCTCCGGACACACCAGCTACATACCAGTGTGTCCTACCTACATTGTTCATATAGACACACATTATGCTTTTCATGCTGTCTCCAAGCACTTAAGGGAAAGACCTGATCCCACCTTCGAAACATTTAAAGTGAGTGGGGAGGTGAACCTAAAGCTTCGTCAAAGCCCAGACGCAGCTCACCTGCATATTAGATTGACAGCCCCTCACGATCATGACCTGATGGAGGAAGGGGCAGGTTCTTTTTCCAGGGAAAATATATCTATTTTACATACTACTGTTTTTTTACACATGATATATGGAGTAAACAAAAAATGACATGCAGGGAAGTCCCTGGCAGTCCTGTGGTTAGGATTCTGTGTTTCCACTGCAGGGGGCATGGGTTCGATCCATGGTCAGGGAACCAAGATCCCACATGCCACCTGGTGTGGCCAAAAAAAAATAAATGACATGCAAGGAAGCAGGTCACATGCGGGAGGGTGGGGGAGAGGTTCAGGTCACAGCTTCTCCTGAAGGGCTGCCAAGTGGAGGCCAGCCCCACACTGGGTCCTTGCCTGCTTCTCAAGACTAGCACCTACACGTCGGCCCCCTCTAAACCATCCCAGCCCCTAAGGAAGTGGCCTTCTAGGCACCTTTAAATGAAATCCTAGGACATTTCCACAGGTCCAACAGGCTTCTGCCCTCATGAGGCTTCTGCTGTAGTGCAGGAGTCTTGGGGCCGATGATGAGTGAAGTCGGCCAGTGTCCCCCAAAGTTCACGTCTACCGGAATCTCAGAATGTGACCTTATTTGGAAATAGGGTCGTTGCAGATGTACTTAGTTAAGTCAAGAGGAGGTCGTACTGGATTCGGGAGCCCTAAATCCAATGACAGGTGTTCTTATGAGAAGAGGAGAGACACACAGCGTAGACAGATGCAGAGACTGAAGCGGTGCTGCCGCTTCACATGATGCCAGGAGCCACCAGAAGCTGGAAGAAGCAAGGAAGGATCCTCCCCTAGAGCCTTCGGGGCGGGTGGGCTGGGGCGGGGGGCAGGCAGGTGGGGGGCTGTGCCCTTGTCCCCTCCTTCCACCAGGCAGCTCAGTTCTCTTGGTTTTTTTTTTTTTTAATTGAAGTAGTTGATTTATAATATTGTATTAGTTGATTAGTTGTATAATATTGTATAGTTGATTTATAATATTGTATTAGTTTCAGGTGTATAGCAAAGTGATTCGGTCATACACACATATATGTGTATATCTATATTCTTTTTTTTTTCAGTTCTTTTCCATTATAGGTTATTACAAGACAGTGAATATAGTTCCCTGTGCTATGCAGTAGGACATTGTTGTTTATCTATTTTATATATAGTAGTGTGCATCTGTTAATCCCATACTCCCAGTTTATCCCTCCCCTCCCTTCCCCTTTGGTAACCAGTTTTTCTTTGTCTGTGAGTCTGTTTCTGTTTTGTAAATAAGCTCATTTGTACTATTTTTTAGAGTCCACATATAAGTGATATCATAAGATATTTGTCTTTCTTTATCTGACTTACTTCACTTAGTGTGATAATCTCTAGGCCTATCCATGTCACTGCAAATGGCATTATTTCATTCATTTTTATGGTTGAGTAATATTCCATTGTATATATATACCACATCCTCTTTATCAGTTCATCTGTTGATAGACACTTTGGTTGCTTCCAGGTCTTGGCTTTTGTAAATAGTGCTGCTATGAACATTGGTGTGCATGTATCTTTTCGAATTACAGCGTTAGTCTCTTCCAGATACATATTATACATGCCCAGGGGTGGGATTGCTGGATCATATGGTAGCTCTATTTTTAGTTTTTTAAGGAGCCTCCGTACTGTTTTCCAGTTCTCTTGTGTGTTATAACCAGATTTGTGGGTTACATTTTACTTTATTTTTAATTTTTAAAAAAATTTATTTTATTTTTATTTATTATATTTTTGGCTGCATTGGGTCTTTGTTGCCATGCGTGGGCTTTTCTCTAGTTGCGGCAAGCAGGGGCTACTCTTCGTTGCGGTGCGCAGGCTTCTCATTATAGTGGCTTCTCTTGTTGCAGAGCACGGGCTCTAGGCGCACAGGCTCCAGTAGTTGTGGCACGCGGGCTCTAGAGCGCAGGCTCAGTAGTTGTGGCACACGGGCTTAGTTGCTCCGCGGCATGTGGGACATTCCCGGACCAGGGATCGAACCTGTGTCCCCTGCATTGGCAGGCGGATTCTTAACCACCACACCACCAGGGAAGCCCTACATTTTATTTTAAAACCCAGCATTAGATACAGCTCAAGACAAGAGAGACTGCCGATACACACCTTAACCCGCACCCAATACACACTCCTGCACATGTGACTTTCCTGCACATATGTGACTTTATAGTCACAAGAGGCCCAATCAGCCAGCTCAGCGTCCCCCAGGATGTCCCCCTGACAGAGCGTCCCCCTCTGTCATGTCAGAGCCCAGACCTCCTCACCCCTCTTATCAGAGCTCTTTTCCAGAAATCACACCCAAAACTTGGGTTGCCACACAAGACATAGGTCACCCAGTTAAAGTTGAACTTTGTATACATAATGAATAATAGTGTAGTGTAAATCCCCTGCAATATTTGGGACATACATATACTAAAAAAAAAAAAAAAAAAAAAAATCATTTGTGACTTATCTGAGATTCAGATTTAACTGGGCGTCCTGCATTTCTATTCACTGAATCTGGCAGCCCTAGGAACTCGGCTGGGAGGTGCCCATTCACCCCCCAACACACACACCCCACCCCACCCAGTCACCCCTCCCACTCCCTCAATCTCTGTGTGCCTTCCAGGGACCCCATGGCTTTGCCAGCCCTGCTCTCAGCAGCCTCTCCCAAGGCCCTCATGGATTTGGGCTGCTTCTTACTCCGAGACAGGCCCCCCTCCGCTCTCACACCACATCCTGCCGAGGTGCAGGGACCCCTCCCTGCACCCCCATCACCCAAGGAGTACACCTGGAGCCGTATCCGCCGCTGTGAGACGGGCCTGCTCCAGGCCCAGTGGGGCTGAGACACAGACATTTTGTCTTAACACTCATTTTGCAAACTGTGGTAAAATACACGTAACATAAAATCTACCATTTCAGCCACGTAAAACTGTACAGCTCAGTGGCGTTAAGCACATTGGTGCTGTTGTGCAACCATCACCACCATCCTCCTCCTGAACTTTTTCTCTTCCCAAACTGAAGTTCTGTCCCCATTAAACACTCCCCCTTGCCCGCTGCCCCAGCCCCTGGCACCCACCATTCTAGCCAAGGATGTTCTGAGGGTAAGAAATTCTGAAGATGCCCAGCCAGGACGAGGCTGAGAAGGATGCCACCTGGTGCGCAGCCCCAAACCCCACCCCCCATGGGGCCCCTGATGGGAGGCAGAGGCTGATTCTAAGTGGTACCCACACTGGCTGGGCCGGCGAGGTCGCCCCTGGGGTTTCCTGAGTGTCCCGGCCATAGACTCAGCTCCTCCTGGATGGTGTCCTTGGCATCCCTCCCACGTGGTCACTCCATCTGGCTGTTTCCTTCAGGAGACTTAATATTTTTCCATGGAACGGGCTCTGATGACATTACTAATCAGGAAGATGGAGAGGCCATGGCTGTTATCCATGCACCGGGACTGCGTGATACCTGTGCCCCTGGTACCCAAGAGTGGGGAGGGGGAGGGGAGAGGGGGAAGAGGGGGAGTAAAGGGGAGGTGGTGGATGAAGAGGAGGAGGAGGCGTTGTGGACGACGGGCAGCAGCTCCCTGGCAGTGCAGACTCTCCAAGTAATTAGTTTTTAAATCATGCAGACGGTTCAAGACCCACTCACTCTGGGCAGCTTTAATTATTTACACTCCCTTTTTATCCTCGTTATTTACAGTCGTCCTCTCTGAACTGGAAGGAAGATGTTCTCTCCGCCGGGGTCGCGGCATTCCTGCAGCTGTGATTTCTCCAAGGCCCAGCGGAACCCCCTGCTTGCCGGGGAAGCCACGGCTGCGCAGCTGGACAGGGCTGCCCACAGGACCCTCAAGGGCTGGCCAGGCCCCCGAGCGTGGAGGACGGCCTGTAGCAGGCGTGGCCCCGGAGCCAGTCCTGGGAGCGCGGGGCAGAGGCTCGGAGGCGAGCCCACGGGGGGCTCACACAGACCCCGCTCTGGCTCTGGCTGGCCGGACCTGTGAGAGGATGAGTCCCACCTCCAGGGGCGCGGGGAGGAGAGCCTAGTGCAGGCGGGCGCTCGCCCTGCAGTGCTTGGCCTGGGAGAGAATCGGCCCCCATCGCGGCCTGGCCCCCGACCTCTCCCCACCTTCCAGCCTTTCTGGCCTCCTGGTTCCTCCAACTCTGAGCTCACGAGTCTGAGCTCGTGTCTCAGACCTTTGCACAAAGGAGGACTTTCCTGATGCCGCCCCAGAATGGGTTGGGTCCCCCCATTATATGACCCTGCAGCCCCGAAGTTCTCCATCCAGCACTTACCACCACGGACAATACATAACCATCGGGCCCTTGGGGGCCTTCTTGTCTGGCATTTTCCGGATGGCCTATGTTGTACGTGCTAATTTTGTAGTCAGAAAGTAGTGTTTACAAATGGGAGGGGCACACCCATAAACACAGATCCAGAAGGAGAGCCCTGAGTTGGCTGATTTCCATCTGGCTTCCTCCCCACGTGGAGCCTACCCGCCTTGGGTCCTCGCTGGATGCACACGAGGCGAAGTAGGTCTGGGCAAGCCCAAAGGCTACCTGTTGATTTTCTGGCTTGTCCAAACCCTGCAGCCCTGAGCAGGGGAGGAGGTGACACAGGACACCTGGGCCTTGCAGCCCCATTGGGACATCCCAACCCAACCCCCCCCCCCCCAAGCAGGTGCTCAGGCCAGCAGGAGGCTGTGGCCCATCCTTGGGGCCTCCTGCTCATCCCCCTGGGACTTCTTGGCAACAAACCAGCCTGGATCTTGAGGTCCTTTAGGAGCCCCTTGGGCCGGGGAGCCTGAGGTCCGGGCTCCAAGGGGCAGGAGAAGGTGGTGTGGTGTCTATGCAGGGACAAACTCGTTTAGTCTTCCCAGGATCTCCCTGGTTTTAGCACGGGAAGTACTGTGTCCTTGGAAACCCCTCATTCCCAGGCAAACTGGGACATTCAGTCACCTGGATCTACAGCAGGGGATTTGATTGGGTGGGTAGAAGGCGGGAGAACTCATCACTGGGCCTTCCTGGGCTGCCCTTGGATGGGAGGTGCAGATGAGCTGGGCGGAGATGATGGCCCAGGCCCTTCTTGGCCCCGGAGTCAGGCTGGCTATCGAGGTGACAGCAGTGTAAGGGTCAGGGAGCCGGCTGGACATGGTAAGTGGGCCCCTAGGAGGCAGAGCAGGATTTCTGAGCTGAGACCAGGGCTTGGAGACGGTGTCAGCCCCGGAGGGTCAGGGCCAGAGAGAGAAGCTGCTGGACAGGCATGGCCGGCAGGGGCGCAACGGGGATGGTTTAATCTGGAGGAGGAATGGGGGCCTTAGGTGCAGGAACTGCCAAGAGCTACAGACGAGGAATCGAGGGATTGGGCAAAGCCGGCAGAGCCAGAAGCGCCTTCAGATGCTGGCCAGCAGGGTCGCAGCCCCGCGCATGGGCCAACTCTCCCCTCCTCTCCCCTCCTGAGCCCACAGCAGACGTGGGCATCGATGACATGCCTCGGATCCTGGAAGTAGAGGCTCCGTGTGGCCACTGCCCATCGGCTCATTTGGAGATGAAATCCACTTGCCTTCTCCAGAATGAGCCAACCTGCCTGACAAAAGGGCCCGGGAGGCCCCGAGGGGCTGAGACAATCCTGAGGCCACCCGACTTGCTGGTGGCAGAGCCTCGAGCCCAAGTCACCAGAATCCCAATTCAGGGCTTTCCTGCTCCCCACCTCGGCTGCCTGCCTTGTCCTGAAGCCTGAGACGGGGTGGGGGCAGGCACGGTGGGTATCGTGGGTTGAACAGTGACCCCTGACTCCCCAAATTCATGTCCACTTGGAACCTCAGAATGCGGCCTTATTCGGAGACAGCGTCTTTGCAGATGTTAAGATAAGGACCGAGATGAGGTCACCCTGGATTAGGGTGGGCCCGAGATCCAATGAGAGACAGAAAGAGACACAGAGGTCCCGTGAAGACAGAGGCAGAGACTGGAGTGATGCAGCCACCGAAGCTGGAAGAGGCAGGAAGGCCCTGCCCACATCATGACCTTGGACGTCTGGCCTCCAGACTACGAGAGAATCTGTTTCTGTTGCTTTAAGCCCCCCAGTTTGTGTGATTTGTGACGGCAGCCCCAGGTCACCCCGCCACGAGGGAGAAAGGGGCTGGTGAGGCCTGCGCACGGCTAAGAATCTGGACCCGGACCCCCGGCCTCACTCCCCGGCTCTTGGGACGCAGAGAAAACCTCGCATGGCAGCCTCTTATATTCTAGTCTTTTGGGGGCCAAGTTCTCTTGGAATAAATTGGTATGAAATTATTGTCAAATATCGACCAGCTCATAGAGCTCACTGCAATAGATTTCAATTTTAAGAAGAAAAACATTTCCAGGGATACAGTAATAGAAGCAGCTCACAGCACTGCCCTGTGGAGACCCTGCAAAGCCTCCTTGTAATGAATAAATTAAGAGTCTCTGTTCTCTTTTCAATCATCCCCTTCAATCAGTGCTTCTAAGTCCCTGAAACCTTTCTTCCCCCCCAAAAGGAGATTAAACAGTTCCCCAGTGATCACTTTCACGCTATCTTCACTCTCATCTGCACTTCCGGGGTCAGAAAAGAGAAAAAAATCCCCACTCCAGAGCCTTCCGGGTTTGCATTTGGAACATTTATTTCAGGAAATACATTTTCAACACTTTGTTATTTATACAAAAAGAGACGAATTTCTCAAGAGGCACATAGCGAAAGGCCACTGTGGAACAGATCCCAGGGAAACTAACAATGTTTCAAAATCTGGCTACAGAGAAGGAAAGCGAAGGCATCCCGGGACGGAGGCTGGGACCCCGACGCTGGAGACAGACGCGTCCTTCAACATCTTGGTTTTGGCAAAAATGGCAAGTCGGCAAGTAAACTGTTTCGCTAAGGGGTCCTTCCTCTCTTGGGTGGGGAGGGAGCAAACACGCAAAGCGATGACACTCGCACGCACGCGCACGCGTGCACACACACGCACGCGTGCACATGCCAGGTCAGTCTGCACCCACCCCTCCCACCACACTTCTCACCAAGCCAGGGGTCTGCGGACGGCCGTGCATCTCCCCGTGTCTAATCTCACAGGCCTGAGCCGTGCAGACGTGAAGCCCGCTCTGCAGCCCAACAGTGGGCCGTGCACACCTGACCCCTGGCCAGTCCCTCTCTGGGGGTCGTTACGATGGGCTCCAGGGGGGGGGGCGGTGAACAGAGGCCCAGGCAAACTTAGGGCAACACAAAGTCAGGCTTCCCTGGCCTCCCACCTCCCTGGTGGTGGCATCAGCATGGCCTGGGCTGGGAGGGCCGAGTGTGCATCTGGGGTGCCCAACTGGGCATTCACTTAACCAGAGCATCTTGGGCCCACTGGATGTCTAAACAGACAGACAGACACAGGCTTCCCCAGTCACACGGGGTGGGGCAGGGCAGCCACCAAGGCCACAAGAGCCACTCTGAGTGTCCCCAGCCATGGTCCACATGGCCCCCCCGCTTCCTTCGGGCACCTGCCAGCACTTCCTCCCTTAGCTCCTGCTCCTGATTCACTCACTTGGACCTTCCCAAAAACCAGGCGGCTGGGGTGCATCTTTTCCCTTCCTGTGAATCCTCAATCAGATCCCGGCGGGGGGGGGGGGAGGGTGGTGGGACACGAGGGGAGATGAAGACACACCTCCCTCTCTCCAACTTGTCCCAATTTCTCGTCCAAGGGGACAGCGGGGGAGAGCTGCTGGCTTGCGAGGACGGCTGAGATAAAGGCACTTCCTGCTCCAGGACAGGCTCGCAGGCAGGTGGGCGGGCAGCAGCCAATGGCCTCGCCGCATCTAAGCAATTGGCAACTTGGGTCTCGTGGAATGAACTGCTCTCCCCTAGGGGCGGGGTGGGGTGCTCTGAGTTACGGCCAGGGCCATGTGGGGAGGCTGGGGCAGGCGGGGGCTCCAGGTCCACGAGGATGGCTCTATCCTCCCACGGGCACCACCCTGCCACGCCGCAGAGGCTGTGTCCGAGGGGCACCAAGAGCTGGAGGCCACTCCTCTGGCCCCGGGGCAGGGTCAGGACTGAGTCAGTGGTCCTCCCGCCCCTCCTGGACCTCAGGGATGGCCAGAGAGCCAGCCTCCACTCCGAGGACCCCCCAGCCCGGGTCCCCGTAGTCAGCGGGCTAATAACAAACATACTCAGAGGGCACTCGTCATCTTGTTACTTGGCAGGTGTAAAGGGGCAGAGATGGAGGACACACGGAGAAAATTATATAAAATAAAACGGGGCAGGTGGGTGGGGGGAGGGTGGGGGGAGACGGAAAAGACTCGGGGCGGGGTCCCGGGACAGGCGGTGTCTACATCTCCTGGGCTTCTGGCGCCTTCTCCTCGACACCGTTGGCCACCGCGCTGCTGCCCTCGTGCAGACGCTTCACGCGATAGGCTTCGAAGTGGATGGTGCTGGTGATGTCCTTTATGTTCTGCATGTGTGTCCTGGGAGGGGCCGGGGGGGCGTCTCAAGGAGGGCCACGGGCGAGGGCAGGAGGCTGGCCCGCTCACTCGGCCTGCCCTCCACACCCCCAATCCCCACTGCTTGGCTCCCCAGGGGTCCCCCAGTGGGGCGCTTTAGCCCCACCAAGATAGACCAAGCCTGGGCAGGGGTGTGTGTGTGGGGTCTCCAGGGCAACCCCAGCTGCTCTCGGGACCATGTGTTCTAACATGTCCCCCTTTCTCTGTGTCAACCCAGTGGCCAGTCCAGGGACAGGGGCTGAGTGCAGAGGCCCCCGGGCAGTGCGCAGGGCTGGAGTGTCCTTGCTCCAGTTTAGAAGAGCCAGGCCGGTAGCCAGGTGTGCTGGCAGGTAAGGGGCAGCGGCTTGCGGCAGGCGGCCGGGGTTGGGGGTGCTGGAACCCTGCTAGTCCTGTGTTCAACCTTCCCTTCTCTGCAGCTCAGCAGGAGAGATTTGGAAAGGGCCCAAGGTGGGCGTCCTTCCTCAGCCAGGCTTTCCAGCATGGCAGGGCTGCTCCTGGAAGCCAGAGCCCCCCAACCTGGAGGCCACGAGAGATGGTCCCGTCCCTCCTATTGACATTGCCCCTAGCATCCATCCTGCTGGCTGAGAAGTTGGGAGCCCCTGGTACCCTGGTGGCAGCCCCTACCTTCTCTGTTCACCTGCCCAGGCCCAGACCCACCCACCTGGGACCCTTGCGAATGGGCAGAGGATGGGTTACTCCTTGCCTGGGCTCAAGGAAACTGAAGAGGGGCCTCCCAGGTCAGAGGACGCTGGGGTGGGAGCTGGGGACCCCCAACACACGTCCAGCGTACAAGACCTCCGGGGGCCCTGAATCTAATGGGCTAAGGCTGCCGTGATGCAGACTCAACCCTTTTCAAGTAGAAGTAGAAAGGATTTTCACTTCTTGCTTCATTTCCAAGAAGGTGTTTTAGAAAAAATGGGCCTCCGAGGTCCCTCCCGGGAAGGCAGGCAGATAGGTGGGGCGTGCCGGCTGCTGCTCAAGACCTCCGCCCGGTCCCACCCCTCCCTCGGCCCTGACGGAGGCCCCTCCGGCGCTGTCAGCACCAGCCCGGCTCTCACCTGATGAGGAGGTCCCGCAGGTAAGCAAACTCACAATGCGTGGTGTTCTCAACTGCGGAGAGACAGAAGGGGCTTTAACGTCAGGCAAAAAGCCCCTTTCCCCCAGTGCTGGGCAGGCAAGCG
Organism: Balaenoptera acutorostrata; assembly: GCF_949987535.1. Classification (NCBI taxonomy): domain Eukaryota; kingdom Metazoa; phylum Chordata; class Mammalia; order Artiodactyla; family Balaenopteridae; genus Balaenoptera; species Balaenoptera acutorostrata. The sequence continues at coordinate 55,188,891 of NC_080083.1, forward strand.
GAGGAGGGGTCCACCGCACACAGGCGAGCAGTGGGCACCTTGGCTCCTGCCCTCCGGAGGGTTCTGCTCTAGCAGGGAGATGGCACTGTCACCCGGCCAAGACCGCCGCGGGGGAGAGCGCTAGGCTAAGAAGGCGGTGGCGGTGGGGCGGCTGCTATGCCGGGGGGACCGGGGGATGCCCCAGGGGAGACCTGAAGACGAGAGGGGGGCTGGGAACGGAATGAGGCAGGAATCAGGGCTGGGACTTCTCCCCCACGTGCTCAGGACACACACAAGGACACCCGTAAACAGAGACCAGGCACCGGGGGTGAGTGTTTACACTGAGCTCAAGAACCAGCAAAACTGAGCCGTACGCTGCCTGGGGAGGTGCACATGAGGACACACAAGAGCCTCCCAGACTGACAAGCAGCAGAGCAGCGGACAGCTCTGGGGACGCGGGAAGAGGGCAGGGAGGGGTCCCCAGGTCCCCACGGGCACCCTGGAGCAGGCAGGTAATGCCTTGGGGCTGAAGCTGGGGGCAGTTACTGCCACACTCCAGAACTACGTGGGAACACTCTGCCTGCTGTGTGGTCAGCAGGTGCTAGCACACCTTTTAAAGGGTGGTGAGTGGTATCACCTGGACTGAGGGAGGTGGGCGGAGAAGGCAGAAGGAGAGGCTATTCTCTGCTATTCTGTGGAGGCGTCCAGCCCGGGGGACTTAATCCGACCTTCACACACCCTACGGGATAGAGACTAAGGTTCCTCTTCTGTGGTTGTAGGGAGATGGGGCTCAGAGAGCGAAAGAGGTCTGCCCGGGTTCCACAGCCCGTGAGGCCTGGCTCCCTGGTCCAGGCTTCCCCATCCCAGAGCAGCAGGGTCTTTCTGAAGCTTAAAGGGTTGATGAGCCGGCAGGCAGGGCCTCCAGTGCTCCTGATTGGATTTCACTTGCCTCTTGCCTGGGCTCTGCCCTCCACACCCCTGCCCTCCTTTCTCCCACACCCCCCACCTCTACAGGGCTGTGCCCACACTAGAACCTTCTGCCGGCTGACTCTCACGCAGCCTTTTAATCTAACTTGGAGAAGCAGTGAGAGCTGGTGGGAAGAACAGAGCTCTGAACCTGGAGTGAGTGCGTTTCTGCCGCTTCCTGGCTTAGGTAAGTTATTCTGGCCTCTCTGACCCTCAGTTTCCTCATCTGTAAAATGGATGCCACCACCTCTCAGGGACATGAGAGAATTAAATGAGTTAATTGTGTGCTTTATGACACCAGCCTACCTCTTGAAGGCTTCTAAGGATGAGTAAAGTACCTCAGGACGCTGGTGTACATACACCAAATCGGAGGAAGAACAAAGAACTAGGACTGGTGGGGGTGGGGATGAGGAGAAGCACTTAATAACTCTGGCTGAGGGCCAGCACAGAGTGGCCAGCTCTCTGGTCAGCTCCCAATTCACAAGATCCCAGAGATTAAAAAAAAAAAAAAAAAGTCCACCAGGTCCTGAGGAAGTTCAACTATTCTAAGATAGGGCAGAAATTCCCTCCAGGGCCTCATGAAGGCTGCTGGGATGTGAGAACCACCACCCCACCACTGTCTTTACAGGTTCCATGGGGCTGTTTCTCATCACCGCCCTCAACGTGAGCTGGTGGCGCCACAACAACGCACGGGTCATTCAGTGCGTGGTATCCGGGCCAGAGCAGGAGAGGGGGACCCAGAAAACCAGCCTCGCTCATTTCCTGACAATTTCCTTTACCGGCTGCCTGCAGGGCCCTAGTTGGCCACCAGGGGGCAGCAGAGGCCTGTCAGCTGCCAGGCTGCCCTTCCCTGCCCCTCCCAGGTCCCCACTGGCCCGCCCTTTTTTTTTTTTGGGCTGCGTGCGGGATCTTGGTTCCCCGACCAGGGATCGAACCTAAGCACCCTGCAGTGGAAGCGCAGAGAACTACTGGACCACCAGGGAAGTTCCCCCCCACCCTCCACCATTTGGCCCTTTCTTATCCTGAACTTCTCCACCCTCCAAAACATACCTTCACAAAAAGGTTCCTAAACAGCAAGATTTCAGGAAGAGAGGAAATGGAAGAGGTGGAGCCAAGGCGGGATGAGCCCAGGGTGAAGCCTAATTGAGACTGCCCAGGTGGGTCAGGGAGGTAAAGGAACTTAACAATTAATCCAGGTAAAATGAGCCAGCCTGGGAATGCTCCATTATATCAGTTACTTAAAAGTATCTGCTTCCCCAAAAGCTCCAATGGTCCCTGAGACATTCTCTCATTTTATTAAACTCTTGGCACATGGTACCCACTTTATGGATGGTGAAAACAGGGGCCCTGGGGGATGAAGGGACATGCCCAAGGTCGTGAGCTGGGCATGGGTTGGGGTGGCAGCAGCTGGAGCTGAAAGCAACTGCTGGATTTTCTGCTTCCTTCTCTACGCTGGGCCTTTCAGCCAAGTGAACAAGGAGCAAAGTGGCCTATTCTACTCTGTTCTAAAGAGGGAGAACAGAACAGAGTCGGGGGGGGGGGTAAAGAAATGCCCAGGTCCACCCCACCCAGGGTCATGGCCACCATAGTGGGTAGGATTGTGTCCCCCAAACAACGTCCAACTCCCAACCCTGGGCATTTGTGAATGGGACCCTATTTGGAAAAAGTCTTTGAAGGTATAATTAAAGTAAGGATCTCAAGAGGGGGTCATCCTGGATTTAGGGTGGGCCCTAAGGCCAGTGACAAGTGTTCTTATAAGAAGAGGGAAAGAAAGACACAGGCACACAGAGGAAGGCTGTGTGAAGACAGAGCAGAGATTGCAGTGATGCGTCTACAATCCAAGGGATGCCAAGGACAGCGGGCAGCTACCAGGAGGGCGTCAGGGAACAGATTCTCCCTCAGGGCCTCCAGAACTCTGAGGATAAACTTCTGTTTTAAGCCTCCCAGACTGTGCTGGTTTGTCAGAGCAGCCCCAGAACACTAAGATGGGGGTCCCAGGAACTTCTGGGGGTGGGAAGTGGGGAGGGCATCTGGTTCTCAGCTGGACAGAGCTATAGCCCAGCCCTTTCCTAGGCCCAGAGAGGCGGGGTGATTTGTCCAGGGTCACACAGCACGCCTGTGAAACCCCAGCACCAGGACCTAGAACTTGACAGTGCCCGTCATACCTCCTTCCTCCCTGGATATTTCCCCGCCCATGGGAGATGGGAGTGGAGGCGCAACTCCGTCAGCTAACGGCTGTGGGTCCCAGATGAGCCACTTGCCCCCTCATTTCCCCCCAGCCGAGCGGGAACCATGGGACCCCTCGCCATGGCTAGGTGGGCAATGCAATAGATGAACGCAGCTCCCAGTCAGCAGAAGCAGCTTTTATTCTGACCTGTCTGGAGGCCCCAGACATCAGCTCAGCGATTACCTTCAATGGTGCCCCATTTGGTTTTCCTTCCAAGGATCCTCTTCCCGTTCACTTGGTACTCATGGTCACTGCCCACCACGGCGAACGGGATCATTTCCTGCGGGAAGGGCAGGCAGCATTGGTCATGCGAGCGTGCAAAGGCCAGTCCACTCCCTGGGCCCCTGGGTGGAGCTGCCCGGAGTCCAGGCCCCCAGCACTAAGACCCTTGGCCTGAGAAGGTTGCATGTGGACACTGGCACCGACTCCTCCTAGCCCAGAAAATCACGTTCTCATGGCTCAAGGCCTTCCCACCCGTTTCCCCAGACGCCCTGGAGGGGGTGGGAAGACCCCCACCCATGTCCTCTAGCAGGAAGTGAGAGGCCTCTGGGAACGGCATCCTGGTGGGTCCACTTACTCGGAATTTCTCGTTCACCAGCCGGTCCTCTGAGTCCTCGTCAAACTCCTTCTGGGGGTACACGTCGATGCCGTTGGACAGCAGGTCTGCGGTGATCTGGGGGTCCAGAGGGGAGAGATGCGGGCACTGTCCACGCAGCAAGCAGGACAAACCCAGCTTTGGGGCATCTGCTCATGCCACAGCCTCCACGAAGTGAGTGGCCCCAGGCTCGGGATCGGGGGTGGGCTCTGGGGGGCTGGTGACCCGGCTACTCTCCAGTTCTTGTGCCTCCCGCGTGGAGGAGGGGCAGCTGCAGACCTGCCTGCCAGGAGAGGAGGCCGCAGCCGCCCAAGGGACCCGGGTCTGTCCCGGGTATCTCCCTGTCCTTGTCGTCCAGCTCATCACACCCCCAAGAAAATCACTCAGGCTTGCCGAGTCCTCCCCTCCCTGAGCTCTACCTGGAAAGCCTCTCCCTGCAGCTCACCATCCTGCACAGGTGCACCTGCTTGTGTTAAACCGTCACCACCCTCTGCAGTGACAGCTACCCATATGGGTGATGTTCAGTGATAACATCCTGGTGAACAGCTGTCATTTCTGCCCTGAGCGCAAATGCCTGTGTGCAGCTTTGGGAGCTTTCTCGTTCCTTTTTCCACCAGACGCACCCATTACCAGGGCACCGTCCTCCCCTAAGCATGCTGGGAAAATCCCTGGCACCTGGGCTGTGAGCGGAGGCCCGTGGGGCGGTTTGTGGGGGGGGGGGGGGGAGGGCGGAGCTTTGGGGATTACACTGAGGGGCCTCCTTGCTCACGCCCACTGAGGCGGAGGCTCTGCGGGGACCCAGGCACCTGGGTTTTTCAAGTTCCCCAGGTGGTTCCGACGTGCGGCCCTGTTAGGAAGAAGCGGCCCAGGGCTCACCCTCCTGCTTGGACAGCAGCCCAAAGCGGGACAGTGGCAGAGAAGAAAGCGGCCAGCTGTCCCCGGGCGGAGACCGTCCCTTTCGGACCATCTCTTCCATCTAATAAAAACGTGGCATGCTTTGTCTGACGGCCCCTCACCCGCCTCGCTCCCACAGAGGGGCAGGGGGCCAGGGAGCTGGGCGGAGATGGAGCCCTACCCGCTGTTTGAAGTAGACCCTCTCCTCCAGGGTCAGCGTGTCAGCTTTGGCGATGACCGGGACGATGTTGACCACTTTGCTCAGGCGCTTCATGAACTCGATGTCCAGGGGCCTGAGGCTGGAGCGGAAGGACATGGGTGAGGGTGTGGCTGGAGGGACGTGGGAACTGCGGGCAGGAACGAGGGAGGGGGGCCTACTCCAGCCTGGATGGAGCTGAGGGAGGCCCCTGGGGTGCCTGCAGGGGCTCCCAGGTGGGTGCACGCCGACAAGGTCACGGCTGTGGGCTGAGGGCTCCAGCCAAGCCAGGAGCGAGGGACAGAAGAAGGAAAAGGGCTCCTGGGACACACTGAGCCCGGGCAGCAGGGGGCGGAGGGGCAGGCCTGCTCGTACACGAGCTCCCAAAGCCCCCAGTGTGTCCACTCGGAGAAGTGCTGCCCCTGCCCCCGGCTCAGGTGGCCATCGTGCCGTGGGTCCTCGCTACGGGGGAGAGGAAGGAGGGATGGGAGCTCACTCGGCCCCACCTCCTGGGACGGGCTGGGAGGCTGCTCTCTGGGGCGGTCCCAGCCCCCCGCCCACAGGCTCCAGTGCGCCTGAGATCTGATGTGGAGAGAGGCTTATTACCCTCCAGCCCCTCCCTGCCCCCCACCGACTCGAAACCTCTTCTCAGCAGGTGTGTGGGCAGGGCCGCAGGACCCCCGAATGGCGGGCACCACGTTCCCACCAGGAGCAGAGCTGCGTCTGCTCTCCTCCCCCATCAAGGCTCAGTCAGTCGCAGACATGGGGTGGGGCTGAGGCGGGTTCCAGGAGGAAGTCCGAACGAGGAGGGCGAGGGGCCACCCCAGCCCCACGGGCCCGGGACCCAAGGGAGGGACGGCACAGCGCCCAGCTGGGTCCCTGCGGAAGCAGCGGTGCCCACCCTCAGCTCGCCGGCCGGCTCTGCTTCCCAGCGTCGGCCTCCGTGGAGCAAAGCCTAGACCAGCCGGACCAGCTGCCGTGGGGCCCACGGCTGAGCCCGCTGTCCCCCAGAGGGAGAGGCTCGGCCACGGTCCCTGCTCTGGTGCCGGGCCTCCTCGTCCCTGAGCTGACCCTCGCTGCGGGCAGCTGGGGGACTCGGCCTGGTTTCCCACAGAGGCCCCAGCCGAGGCCTGCCGCCTCCTGCCGGGCTCCTTCCTGGACGTGCTGCAGGGCTGAGGCCCCCAACCCCTGGGCTCCCTGCTCCGAGTAGAACCGAGGGTAGAACAGCCAGAAAGAGCCAGAGCCTCAGGCCGTGGTGACCGGCAGGACGCCGGGCCCCAGCTCTCCCTCTCCGTCCACCCACGCTGCCTCCCCACCCCACTGCTCCTGCTGTCCTCTGGGTGCTGGGTCCACCTCCTCCCCATGTCCTGACTCAGGACAAGCCCGAGGGTGTCCACCAGCGGACAGAAAGGCACCAAGGTATCCGGCGCAGACAGAGCCACAGGGAGCCAAGGACAAAGGGTCTATGAGGCCATCAAGAGCCCAGCTGCCCTCACAGGGGAGACCACCCCTGCTCAAAGGAGGCAAGGAGACCCCCCCCCCCACCCCTGCTCCGGGGCACCCACCGCAGGCCAGCCTCGCTGATCTGTGCGTGCACCTCTAGCTGCAGACAGAACCCGCAGGAGAAAACAGCTCTCACCAAGGCGGCCTCGACCGAAAGCCCTTATCCAGCCCTACCAGGGGCCAAGCCCATTCTCTGTGCTTGAAACCCTCCTGGTGGTCCCCGCTGGGGACTGTTATCACATCGTCATCACCCCCCTTAGGGACCAACAGCCACCCTGGAAGAGCGGGTAGGTGCTAAGGACACACAGCTGGAGTCTTAACCCGCCTGCCAGGCCTACCAGGATGGCCGGCCTGAGAAGGCAGGTCCAGGCCCCGAACCATCCTGGGCCCGCCTGGTCCTCCAGCCTCCCAGGCAAGCTGGAGGGTGCACAAGTGGGTGGGACGTGGTTTGGGGGCAGAGGGAGACTGGGGCACACAGGCTGCTGACCACGGCCCGCCCAGCCCTTCTGCACGCAGGGCAGACCAGCCCCAGGCCTCGGCTGTGTGCACCTACGCGTGGCCGGTGGCAGGGATGAAGTACAGGCAGCAGTGGACGCGCGTGTCTGGGATGCGCTTCTTCCGGTTGATGTTGACCTCCTCCTGCAGGTACTTCTCGTACTGGTCATTGATGAACTTCATGATGGGCTGCCAGCTGCATGGAGGGGCCCCAGTCAGCCTGCACGCGGGACCCCCACCACCCGAGCTGGGGGGCAGGCCCCCGTCCCCACCCGCAGGTCCGTAATTCCCCAAGTCCCAGCCCAACGCCCGTACACGTGTGGAGGCGTCTGACATTCTGAGCAGAGCAGAGACCCGCACTAGCCTCCTATGCTGACCTTTGACCTCAGGGGTCGGGGGGAGGGGCAAGATTCCCAGCAGCCCCGTTAGGGCTCTTCCACCCGGGGAAGTGGCCCCCGGAGCCCCTCACCAGTTCTCATTGTTGATGTGGTCCCCGAACCCCGGCGTGTCGATGACCGTCAGCTTCATGCGGACGCCCTTCTCCTCGATATCTGCACAGAATCCCAGCCCCATCGAGCTCAGGGGGAGACCCAGGACCCGTACAGACACCCCAGCCAGGCTCCCTGACCACCCTGCCCCAAAGAAGCCCACTTGGGGCGCCCCCAGGGTGCTGCCAGGGAGATGCCAGCCTGCGGCAGGGAAGTCCAGCAGAGCTGATGACCCTTATCCTGGGCACCCCCTGCCCATGATTTTTGGTGGAAAACTCAGCTATCTCCAGGGGGCTCTGACCAGGGCCTGCAGGGGTCCCGGAGAGCAGCCCCGACCCCTCACCCTTCACCCTGAGTCTCAACGTGCCCAGAGGTGTTGCCGAGAGTCACCAGCTCAGGGGACCTGAGGTACCTGACTTGGCATCCCTCCCCCCAGCCCCCGCCCGGCACTCACCGTGTGTGATGGACTTGATCTCAATGGTCTTAGGGATGCGTTCCTCCGAGGTGGGCTGCACTGACTTCCGGCTGATCTTGGATTTGAAGAGGGTGTTGATCAAGGTGGACTTTCCCAAGCCGCTCTGCCCTGGGGAGAGAACGGGGCTGGTTGCCGTGGCGCTCCAGAGAGGGCAGGTCACGGGCCTGCGATGCAGTGATGCCTGGGCATGCCCCCCAGCACACCTTGGTTGGGGGTGGGTCAGGGGGAGGTCAGGAGGCAGGAGGGTGCCCGGGTGGTGGCCGAGCTCTCACAGTGTGTTGTGGCAGAGCAGGACACGGACCCCTCGCCTTCTGACCACAGGGATGGTCAAACTGCCCCACGTGAGGCCCTGGGGTGCCCGGGAGGAGCTGAGATGCAGAACACTGTTGGGGAGGCAAAGTGGGGGGCTGGCCCCTCCAGTGCAGCTCCACCCTTAGCTGTTGGGCATACTGGGATCGACGTGGGGTTTGAAGGAAAAGCCCTACAGAGCCCCCCACCCTGGGACCTCAGGCTGGAGGCTCTGCATCCCCCAGGGCCAGGCTGCCCACACTGTGGGGCTCCAGTCCAAAGCCCTGGGGGCCGGGCTCCCCGCCTCCCAGGATCATCTCGGATGAAGAGTCGGCACACTCAGCACACAGAGCCTGCAGCCAAGTGACCGCCAGGCTCCAAAAAAGGCCACTGCTGCAGTCCTTCCTGGTACAGGAGGCCTGACCGGGCCCCCGGATGGTGGGCAGCTGTGCCTCACTGCCAAGGGCAGGGACGGCGCTGACCAGTGCCCACATCAACAGACCTGGCAGCTGAGGGGCCGAGGGGCCAGTGAGCCCCCGGGGCATCAGCCGCCCCCTGGTGTGGCCCCAGAGGAGATTCTGGCCTGGCTGTGAGCCCAAACCTCACGTCACCCACAGTCCCCTCCTACAGCAAGAGGGACGAGGGCAGAGGGCACAACAGGGAGGGGACCTGGACTCAGTCGTGACTGGAAGGCCCCTCCTGCTCTAAGTCACCCTGAATCTAGGGTCCGCCTTGCGGCTGCTGACCCACGTCCCACCCACGCAGCCCTCGCCGTGCGCCAGGCACTGTCCTAAGAGCAGCAGTTTAACCCTCACAACCAGGTGCTGTCATTAGCCCATCAGACAGATGAGAAAAACTGAGGCCAAGTCCAGACTGAGGATCAGAAGCAGCAGCCCAGCTCTAGGGCCCCAGCCAGGACCTTCCACCTCCGGGGTTAATAGCGGCAATGGCCACTGACGCTTATAAGATGCCTCCTATGCACCAGGCACACCTCAGCACCATGCACACGTGCACACACATGCACGCACCCGCACACGCATGCACGCACCCGCACACGCATGCACACAGGCTCACACACTCCAGACTTGGAGCCCCATCGCTTTGCCTCTGCGCCGAGCTGGCCTTAGGCCATGGTAACCAACATTATTTTTAAAAATTAAATCACACTGATTTTCCAACTTTGATAACCTTTCAAGGAAAAGTGTGGATCCCCCAGAGGGTGGCGTTGGGAATCCCTGGCCTGAGCTGTTTACCAGCCCGAGGAATGGCCCTCCTCCTCATCCATCTCCCCTTCTGCCCAATGGTTTTGTGTCCCCACCAAGCTCATGCCAGGGGCTACATCAAATATTCCAGCCATGGCCCCTGACACCTGGGAGATGCCAACCAGGATATTTTAAAGTTTATCCTGTAATTATTATTATTTTTATTACCACCATCCTCATAATTGCTTCTGAAATCTTCTTGAGTGCCCATGACCACGCCAGGGGCCGAACACGTTCTCCCATTTGCCCCAGGACTATCCCATTTTATGGATGAGGAAACTGAGGCTGTTAGAAACCCCAGGGAAGTCTGGGCAAGCATCAGGCAGCTTAGCAGGGGCAAGGCTGGGATTCTCCCCGTCTGCGGACCCCCCCACAGGCGCCCTTCCACCCCAGCTGCATCTTCTGCGGGGGCACTGCTGTGGGAAGGAGGGTGGAGGCATGGAGCCCGGATTGTGAGCTGAATGACCTCATCATGCCCTCTCTGGGCCTCATGTCTGTCTGTAAAATGGGCGCTCCCTTCACAGGGTTACTGTGAGGACTGAACAGGACCTGAGAGTCTTCGGGAACAAGGGCTGCCCACTGTTCCCCCAGCCTAGCCCCCCAACCCTGTCTGGGCCGGGCTGATCAATGACCACCCCCTCCCCGTGACCATCCATCCAGCTCTGCAGAGGCCACAGGGGAGCCTCCAGCCAGGCCTGCTGGGTGCGGGGGGTCAGCCCACCCAGGGCTTGAGCCACAGCGATGGGAATGCCTCAGCAGAAGGTAAAAGCAGAAGGCGGAGGAGGCCTCTGGTCAGAGAGCCGTCGTCTCCTGAGCCCCTGCCCGGCCCGGGGCCGAGCTGTCTCCGGGGTTCTTAATGTAATGGGCAGAGGCCCTGCTGAGGAGCTGATGGAGGCTGAGACCCTCCCGGCGGGCACGCATACACACACACAATGCCACTCGCAATCCGTCCTGCAGGCCAGGTCCGTCGCCCCCGTTTTACAAGAGAAGATGCCCCGGAGCCTGTGTGGCTGGCCCGGGGACAGGCTTCCCGTGTGGCTCTGAGCAGTGCTGGGGACCGGGGACTCACCGACCACCATGATGTTGAACTCGAAGCCCTGCTTCATGGCCTTCCTGCGCATCTGCTCCAGGATGGAGTCGATCCCCACGTAGCCGAAGTCCACGGGGGCCTTCTCATTCCTCTGCGCGGGCGGCTGCTTGAGCCCGGCGTCTCTGGGGGTGTCGGCCATGTCGCCAGCGCTGCCGGGAGCTGCCTCGGTGGCTGCGGGACGAGGAGCGGGCGCGTTAGGGGGTCACGTGCAGGCGTCTGCTAAGCCCCCACATCCTCAGGCGGGGAAACTGAGGCTCAGCTGCCTGGGAGACCCCTGAGAAATGCCCCGGAGCTGCAGCCGGAGGCCCACGTTGTCCTGCAGCCACTCAGCTTGGCCCACAGAGCCTCACTCCAGTTCTCAAGCCACCAGCCCTGCCTAGGCTGGGGCCCTCCCCTAGGCTCCAGGGCAGGGCTGACCCCTGAACCCTCCTCTATCTCACCTGAGCTGCACCCAGGAGAACTAGCCCGAGCACGGCGGGGTGCGCTCTTCGCCCCCCACCCTCCTGCCCTGCCCGGGGCACCCAGGTGGGCACCCCCCATCTCCTTCACCTTTGGCCCCAACACCTGCTGCAGCCTGACGGCCGAAGGGGCCCTGGGGGTCAAACAGCCAGGGTTTGGGTGAACCCATGAGCCAGGACAAAGGAGAGGACAGCCCTCTGAAGGAAGGATGGAGGGGGCCGGCACTGGCTCAGTCCCAGGTACCAGCCAATAGCCCTGGGGCGGCAGGCGTGCTGGGACGAGGGGCGTTCTTTCGAGGCAGGAGGGCCTGGATGCAGAGCTAGCTCCTCCGGGCCCAGTGTTCCTGGGAGATGGCAGGAAGGAGAGGGCCCTGGGCAGCCCCTGGGGCACTGCCCACGCCTCCCCCCCTTGGACGGGATCCAGGTGGCAGTCTTCTCTCTGGCCGCCCAGCACCTGCGGGCCTCACACCCACAGGCCAGGAGGAGGTTTTGCTTTCATGTCTGCGGACAGGCAGCCGGGGCTGAGATGCTCGAAATATCTCAAGCTTCTGCGGTCTATAGGTTAGAGCCTTCCTCCTTTCCGCCCGGGCTGCCCTCAAGAATCCACATGCCCAGGTTGGAGGTCTGGGGGTGGGGGGATGCCACCCAGAAGGCCCCCAGCGGGGACCTGAGGTGCCCCCGGCCAGCAGGGCTGGTCAGGGCACTCAGGACGGTGCAGGTTCCCCACCAGGGTCCGGCTGGAGCACTTTGGCCGCGTCCCACTGAGCCCCCGATGTGGCACGTGCCCAGGCCACACCCTCCCCGGCCGGCCCCCCAGCTCCCCTTCCCTGCCCCCTTGGGTAAGCTCTTCCCACTAAGAAGGATTTTCGGCTTCATCCTACCTCCCAGGAAGGATCACCGTCTCTCCTCTTGGGGCACCCTGAGCTCATGGGAAGCGACCACACAGTGAGTCCAGATGCCTCCCCCGGCCCCGCGAGCCCCTCCCGCCAACCCTTGGGGAGAGGCTGTTGGTTCCGTGGGCATCGGCTCCGGGTGCCCCATGCTCCAGGGAGCGTGCCCCACCGCCAGGGTGGGCAAGCAGCCTTCCCAAACATGCCCTCCTGCCCACCCCCTCCGACCCTGCCCCAGGAAGCAGCAGGACACAGGTCGCCAGGTCAGGAAGGTCACTGCTGAGCCTTCAGATAAACTGCCTTTCCACTTCCTGGGGAAAGAACCGGACTCTACCCCGTCCCCAAGCTCGCACCTCTGCAGCCACATGTGTCTTCAGGAGCGTCAGAGGGAGCCGAGATGGGGGCCAGCACCCTCTCCTCCCACGCCCAGGCCCCGGCCAGTAAGACAGGAAAGATGACGGGCACCGTTTGCTTGCAAATCCGAGAAATTGGGGTGTCGCTGGTTCATCCTCAAGTCAGCCAGCAACTTCCCCATCTCCTCTGCCCTTGACCAAGCACAGCCATTCCTGCTTCACAGAACGGGGGTGCTGAGCAAGTAACATAACGCATATAAAAGCGCCAGGGGTTGCCAGGGGGCCCACGCATCTCTCCTAACAACAGGCTGATGCTTGAGGCTTCGGTTCCAGGTCCACCCCCACTACCGCCCTAGGCCGGGGAAAGGCGAAGGGCCCAGGAGGCAAGGACCCCCGTTTGACCGCTATTCGCGGGCCTCCTCCCTGCATGGCCCGGAAGGCCTGTGCCTCTGTTCCCTCTTCAGAAACACTCTGCCCCCGGGCTCCGGCATCTTTAAATAAACAAAGACCAGAGCTGCATCTGGCCTGAACGTGTGGCTTTGGGGCTGTTTCCTGGAGACAGACATGGGGCCTTGTCTTTCAGGACGGCAGTTCAGCCCTGCCCCACGTGACCGAAAATTGCTTCCATCTGTCTGCAGGTCTGGGAGCCATTCTGCCCGGGACTGGGCCAGCCCCCCACCCCACCCCTACATCTCCCTCCATCCCTCACCCCCTCCCGAGCAGCACGGGGGGGTGGGGGGCGTCCCCTGAACCCCCTCACTTCCCTCCACGGGCCCTGGGAGCAGCAGAGCGAGAGAGACTCCAGCCGGCCCCTCCACAGGCACCAACATCCACTGCAGAAACTCAAACCAAAGCAAACATCCTGCCCACCAGGGCCCTGCTTGAGAAATAATCATAAAAACATGACAAGCACCATCCCTCCCGCTGAGGGAAAGGCCTGGCCTTTTGCACAGGTGAGGGTACATTCCTGCAAGGTCCCTCCTCCTCTGGGAGGCCCCCTGGTGGGCAACCCCAATTGTGCCCACCCAGATGGCCCGCAGACACGGGACCCTCCCTCTATGCCCACCCAGCCAGGAGGCTTTGGGGTCTGCCTTCAGGACCCCGTGGGCGAGAGTAGAGGCCCTGGCAGGCCAGCTCGCCCAGAGACACTGTCCGCGACCCCTTGCAGGCCCCGGGGGGCTCCAGCCGGCTGGATGGGATGGCGGAGACCGGCGACTCCAGCACCATAACCATCCAGTGTGGCAGCCACGTGTGACTTTTCAAAAACTGTGATAAAATATACATAACACAAAATGTACCATCTTAACCAATTTTAAGTGTGCAGATCAGGTGTTAAGTCCATTCATGTTGTGCACCCAAGCTCCCAACTCATCTTGTAAAACTGAAACTGTCCTCATTAAGCACGAACTCCCCAGTCCCCATTCTACTTTCTGTCTCTATGAATTTAACTACTCTGGGTAGCCCATATAAGTGGAGTCATACAGTATTTGTCTTTTTGTGACTGGCTTGTTTCACTGAGCTTAATGCCCTCAAGGTTCATCCATGTTGTAGCACATGTCAGGATTTCCTTCCTTTTGAAGGCTGAGTAATATTCCACTGTATGGATGGACCACAGTTTGCTTTCCCATTCATTCCTTGATGGATACTTAGGTTGCTTCTATGTTTCAGCTCCTGTGAATAGTGCTGCTGGGAACATGGGTGTACAAATATCTCCTCGAGACCCTGCTTTCAAAAACCTTTCGGGTGTAAACCCATAAGTGGGATTGCTGGCTCAAATGGTAATCGTATGTTTAATTTTTTGCAGAGTCACCAACTGCTTTCACATGTGACTGGCGTGCTTGAAATGCACCTGGTCCAACGGAGGATCAGAATTTTTTATTTTATTTAATTTTAATTAACTTCAAATAAAGAATGACACATGGCATATGGCAACTATACTGGACAGCACAGAATTCTTGTCCAACCTACTCATTTTACAAATGAGGAAACTGAGGCCCCCAGAGTGATTTTTTTCTGAAATGCACTGGAAGCGGTCTGGCCAACCTGAGACCTTCACTGAATTTAATCAGCCCTGTAACTTCACATTCACTCCTGCGATATTTGATTAATATCCATGTCTCCCCACAGACCGTGAGCTCCAGTGAGTATGGCAGTGACATGTATGCATCCCCACTGAGCCTCCAGAGACCTACAAGGAGGGGACACTCAACCAATACTCCTGAATGAATGGGGTCTTAGAAGTCTCCCCTCAGCGTGGGGTGGGGGGGACAGGGAAGAGGGCTGTGCTGCCCCAGGCTGCCCGCAGACCCTCCACGAAGGCCAGACGCCACCTCCTGACCCGCCCCCCAGACCTGTGTCCAATCCACCTCCTCCAGTGACCTGCCTGCGGCTGAGGCCTCACCCTCTTCCCCATGGCCCTGTTACCTGTTTTTGTTTCACACCCAAACTTCATCAAATGCTATTAATAGGAAAGGGAAGTTCTTAACAGAAAAATAAGAGGTTTCACATTTATGTCCAAGGTGACTCTCACTTCAGGCAAGTAGAGCAAGAGGGAGCCCTGGTCTTTAAATGTGGAAAACTCAGGCTCAGAGAAGTTAAGTAACTTATCCAAGGTCACACAGCACGAGCTGCTGCTACTTTTCACTGCTCCTACTTGGGAACCCCTTGGGAAAGGGGATGGCGGGGCGAGGGGGGTGGTGTGTGGACCACCATATCCCCTCCTTCCCAGAGCCACACTCTGAGGAGGGAATGTAGGTTTGCGGTGGGGGTGGTGACCCCTGGGGCAGCCTCACCCCTGCTCCACCGGGTCGGCCACTCTGGGTCAGCCGCTCTCTCCCCAGGCTCCCAGGCCCAGGGCAACATCCCTGCCCACCACAGCACCACCCTCCTCTGGGAAAGAAAAGCCCAAGTGACCACCTAGGGTCGGGGGGGGGGGGGTGACCTTAACACGCCAATTTACGCCCTCCCTCCACTTCCTAATCACTTTCTTTACTGCAGTAACAGACACAACATACAACCTTGACCATTTTGACCATGTTAAGTGTTTGAGTCCGCGTCATTCAATATGTTCAGGATGGCACGTAACCACCGCCACTACCCACCTCCAACGCCTTCATCAACCTGTACAGAAGCTCTGAGCCCATCAAACACTAACTCCCCCCTCCCTCCGTAGCCTCTGTTCTACGTTCTGTCTCTGTGAATCAGGCTCCACTAGGAACCTCATATAACTGGAGTCATGCTGTATTTGTCCTTTTGTGTCGGGCTTCTTTCACTGAGCATAATGTCCTCGAGGTTCCTCCCTGTTGCAGCCTGTGTCACAATTTCGTTCCTTTTTACGTCTGAATACTACTTCATTGTTTATCCATTCATCTGTCCATGGATGCTTAAGTGGTTTCCACCTTTTGACTATGATGCATGATACTGCTATGAACATGGGTGGACATGTGTCTGTTTGAGTCCCTGCTTTCAATTTTTCTGGTATCCAGCCTAATTATTAACAGAACCCAGGTGGTGCTCAGAAAGGCTGCCGTTTGGACAATAGGTGACACGGTCATCCTGCAGTCAAAGTGAGGTGCAACGCCCCCCTGAAGGCTTCGAGGCCAGGAACCAGGGTCCTCGGGTTCTCGTCCTGGCTCCACGTGGTCCTTTGCGGGTCCCTCCAGCCTGCCCTGCACTCCCCCCCAGCTCCTACCCCACAAGCTCCTCAAACCCGAGGCCATGGCTCGCTCAGCAGTACCCCCAATCCTAGCCCAGGGAGTGGCACAAAGTAGCTATTCGAGAAATACCTAAAAGGTCCACCCACGGATGAAAGGATAAACACAATGTGGTAAATCCACACAATGGAATATGAGCCATAAAAAGCACTGATGTAATTAGACAAATACAAATCAAAACTGCAATGAGGTATCACCTTACACTGGTCAGAGTGGCCATCACCAAAAAATCTACAAATAAATGCTGGAGAGGGTGTGGAGAAAAGGGAACTCTCTTACACTGTTGGTGGGAATGTAAATTGACAGAGCCACTGTGGAGAACAGTATGGAGGTCCCTTAAAAAACTAAAAACAGAACTACCATATGACCAAGCAATCCCACTACTGGGCATATACCCTGAGAAAACCATAATTCAAAAAGAGTCATGTACCAAAATGTTCATTGCAGCTCTATTTACAATAGCCAGGACATGGAAGCAACCTAAGTGTCCATCGACAGATGAATGGATAAAGAAGATGTGGTACATATATACAATGGAATATTACTCAGCCATAAAAAGAAATGAAATTGAGTTATTTGTAGTGAGATGGATGGACCTAGAATCTGTCATACAGAGTGAAGTAAGTCAGAAAGAGAAAAACAAATACTGTATGCTAACACATATATAAGGAATCTAAAAAGAAAAAAATGGTTCTGAAGAACCTAGGGGCAGGACAGGAATAAAGACGCAAATGGATTTAAGGACACGAGGAGGGGGAAGGGTAAACTGGGACGACGTGAGAGAGTGGCATGGACATATATACACTACCAACTGTAAAATAGATAGCTAGTGGGAAGCAGCCGCATAGCACAGGGAGATCAGCTCGGTGCTTTGTGACCACCTAGAGGGGTGGGATAGGGAGGATGGGAGGGAGACGCAAGAGGGAGGGGATATGGGGATATAAGTTATACGTATAGCTGATTCACTTTGTTATACAGCAGAAACTAACACAACAATGTAAAGCAATTATACTCCAATAAAGACGTTAAAAAAAAAAAGCACTGATGTCTTAGATGAATGAATAAAGGATACGTGGCATACGTATACAATGGAATACTACTCAGCCATAAGAAAAGAATGAAATAATGCCATTTGCAGCAACGTGGATGGACCTAGAGATTATCACACTAAGTGAAGTAAGTCAGACAAAGACAAATATCATGATATCACTTTTACATGGAATCTAAAAAAATGATACAATGACCTAACTTATTTACAAAAAAGAAACAGACCCACAGACATAGAAAACAAATTTATGATTACCAAAGGGGAAAGGGTGGGGGAGGGAAGCAGGGATAAATTAGAAGTTTGGGATTAGCAGATACAAACTGCTATAAATAAAATAGATAAACAACAAGGTCGTACCGTAGAGCCCAGGGAACTATATTCGATACCCTGTAATAAACAAAAATGGAAAAGAATCTGAAAAAGAACATATATATATGCTAAAGAATATATTTATGTAAAAACCGAATCTCTTTGCTGTACACCAGAAACGAACACAACATTGTAAATTAACCATACTCCAAAAAAAAAAAAAAAAAAAATTAAAAAAAAAAAGCACTGATGTCCTGACAGGCTACAACAGGTGAACCTTGAAAACATTATGCACAATGAAAGAAGCCAGACGTGAAAGGCCACATACGGTATGAGTCCATTTAAATGAAATGTCCAGAAGAGGCAAATCCATAGATAGAGAGCAGAGGCGTGGCTGCCAGGGGCTGCGCCGTCATGCCTATGGGATTTCCTTTCGGGTGATGAACACGCTCTGGAGCTAGGTAACGAGGACGGCGTTTCGGACGGCGTTTCCGCATTGTGAAGAAGCGCCAGTGACGCACACGCTCAATGGGAGAATTGTACGGGATGGGGAGTATATCTCAATGAGCTGTTATGCGACGACAGAAACGACGACGCTGCTGGTAGAGACGGATTGAAAAGAACCCGCTGTGCCCATGAGTGCCCACCAGCCAGCTGCACAACTGGAGGACAGCTGAGGCCCGGACGCCCCCACTCAGGCCTGAGGTTGTTGCGCACCCCCCGTGCTGTCTGGCCGTGGAAGCAGCCCGTCATCTCCCAGCAAGGATGTCCAGACCAGCCAGATGAAACCTTGGCACTTTCTCTCCGCAGGCCGCCATTCTGAGCCCAGGCCCGCGTCCCTGGTGGGGAGCCCTCGTCCCCACAGGCTGGTGGCAGCTGGTCCCGCCGGTGATGGGGCTGCCCTCTCCTTCCCCCCAGGGGCCTGCTGGGCCACCTGTTCTAGGAGTTGATTGGGGGGGGGGGGTCGGTGTTTCTAAATCGGGGAGGCAGGAGTCCCATCCTCTTCCACACGCCTTCACGGGGGCTGTAAGTCACCAGCGCCAGCTTTGGACTTCTGCTCCAAGTGAGAAACTCTCCCCCCGCCCCCAGGGCTGGGATCGCTGTCTGCAGCTCGCCGGGACCGGGGCGGTGGGACACACATCTGGCTGGGAGGTACCGCCCAGAGAGAAGCCTGCTCCCAGGTGGGACGCCTCCCAGGGGGGTTCACACTTCATCGCAGCCCCAAGGCGGCCGTGGGAGGGGGCTCGGCATGGCAGGCCTGCAACACCCAGGGGTCACCCTTCTCCGCCCGCCCCCTCCCTGTTTGTCCTGCGGCCCAGAAACGTCCCCGCAGGTTCCATCCTCCCCGAGCATCAGCCCCATCTGTCAAATGCAGAGGTGGCTCTATGGGAGCAAGGGCCCCTGGGCCGCTGCCTGATGCTGCTCCCAGCCAGAGGGGGCAGCCACATGGCACCCGTGTCACAGGCAGGGACACAGCCCAGGACAAAGCTCTCAGGGTAAAGCCAACTCAGTGCTCCTGATCTCACCCGATCCTCCCCAGGCACAGCGGTGCCAACACCCGCACAGGCCTTGCTCAGTCACCGCCCACAGTGACCAAGCAGAAGGCAAAGCCAACCTGTCTACAGACACCCACGAGGCCACCCAACAGGAGCCAGTGTCACCAGGCAGATCCAGGTGGACCCACTCAGAGGTCTGAAGTTGGGGGTCCTAGGGAGCCGACCACCACGTACGCTTCCTGCAGGAAACTGTGTCTCCAGCCAGTACCCCGCCCTCAGCGAAGCCCTCCTTCCCCCATCCCACCCTCGCCCAGGTGCTCCTCGCAGTCAGGCAGTCTCCTGGCTTCATCTGGCAACTATGCACACAGCAGAGGGGCCCCCATCCCCAGAGGCCCTGGAGTCCACCCTCTGGGACCACGGGGAAGGCGGCACTGCAGGCAGAGGGGACAGCCGCAGCCCCCACCAGAGCACCTGAGCCCATGGCCAGGACCAGACAGCAGATGCTCCTTGCCCCCTGCAAAGAGGCTTCTTAAAGACGGGCATGTCCCCGATGGAGGAAGTGCCAGGGGGACAGAGTGACCAGAGCTGCCCCTTCCTTCCCTCCCACCTCCCTGGGTGCTGCACAGGCCTGCAGGGCCCGGCCTGGCGCCCAGATTAGCGGGCCTCACTGCTCTCTTGCTGGGCCTGCGCTCCACTTTACACAGTCTCCACAATGATAAACAAACAGTGATGTGTGTGGTTTACTTTTACCACGTGTTCCCCCCACGTAAGATTCACGAAGCCACAAACCTCAGCCATTATGCTCACTCCTGTGCTGCCACATTTGGAGCAGGGTCTGGCACGTGGCAAGTCCAAGACTAAATGTTTGCCGAATGAATGAACAAACAAACAAAGGAATGACGCAAATCACAACAGCCAGCGTTTGCTGGGCTTGCTCTGCACCAGGCGCTATTCTAAACGCCTTCCGCGCACCAACTTAGGGAACATCACAACAACCCTACACGTCAGGTATTGTTAGTTTCCCCATTTCACAGATGAGGAAACTGAGGCCTACAGTGCTTTTGTCATTTACTATGGTCACAGAGCAAGTGAATGGCAGGCAGGGTGACTCCACAAGCCAAGAAAAGGCTAAAAGAAGTATAGGTTTCCTACAGCAAAGACCCAGAAAGTGCCAGATGCTGGGGTAGCGCTCTGAGGCCTCAGGGCTCCAGCCCCTCCCTCCTTTGGGTGCTCTCCCCAGGAGCTGCCGGGAGGGAATCCCACCCAGCCATCTGGACAGGCCTGTTGAGTGCATTAGCATCTTAGTCTCCATGAACTCCTGAGAAAAGGAGCCTGCAGGCCAAGCCTGGCAGGCCAAGCTCTTCAACGCCAGCCGCCAGGCTCAGCACAGGGTCCAGGATTCCAGGGCCCTCTCAGGATTCCCTACAGCTCCCCCAAGACACCGGTGCTGATGAAGGCAAACCCTAGCACATCAGAGGCCCACACACCTGGTGCCCCAGCCAGAGGTTCCAGGTGGATCGATGCCAAGCAGATGTCAAAATGTCCATCCTCATCCTAAACCTCCACCTCCACGAGGCCCCAACTAGAACTGACAAAACCCACAGGGGCCTCAAAGACGACTCCCCACTTCTCATACAAGTGACTAAGTTGACGGAGACACTGTTATTAACCAGCTCAGGAAATGCGGGTGAACGAAAGAGAACAGGACAGCGATGGGACTGGAAACCAGACACATGTACAGAGGCGGGTGGACCTTGGAGAAGAAACTGCCCTGGAGAAGATGTCAGAGATATGGCTATAAGAACAATCTTGAGAAAGAAGAACAGAGCTGGAGGAATCACACTCCTTGACTTCAGACTATACTACAAAGCTACAGTCATCAAAGCAGTACCATACTGACATAAAAACAGACACATAGATCAATGGAACAGAATAGAGAGCCCAGAAATAAACCCACACACTTATGGTCAATTAATCTACAACAAGGGAGGCAAGAATATACAATGGGGTATAGAGTCTCTTCAATAAGTGGTGCTGGGAAAACTGGACAGCTACATGTAAAAGAATGAAATTAGAATATTCTCTCACACCATATACAAAAATGACTCAAAATGGATTAAGGGCCTAAAAGACCGGAAACCATAAAACTCCTAGAGGAAAACATAGGCCAAACATTCTTTGACATAAATAGTAGCAATGTTTTTTTGGATTTGTCTCCTAAAGTAAAGGAAATAAAGCAAAAGTAAACAAATGAGACCTAATTAAACTTAAAAGCTTTTGCACAGCAAAGGAAACCATCAAAAAAATGAAAAGATAATCTACTGAATGGGAGAAAATATTTGCAAATGATAATGACATATAAGGGATTAATATCCAACATATACAAACAGCTCATACAATTCAACATTAAAAAAAAAAAACCTGATTTAAAAAATGGGTAGAAGAACTAAATAGACATTCTTCCAAAGAGGAAATGCAGATGGCCAACAGGCAGAGGAAAAGATGCTCAACATCACTAATCATCAGGGAAATGCAAATCAAAACCACAATGAGGGCTTCCCTGGTGGCGCAGTGGTTGAGAATCTGCCTGCCAATGCAGGGGACACGGGTTCGAGCCCTGGTCTGGGAAGATCCCACATGCCGTGGAGCAATGAGGCCCGTGAGCCACAACTACTGAGCCTGCGCGTCTGGAGCTTGTGCTCTGCAACAAGAGAGGCCGCGATAGTGAGAGGCCCGTGCACCGTGATGAAGAGTGGCCCCCGCTTGCCGCAACTAGAGAAAGCCCTTGCACAGAAACGAAGATCCAACACAGCCAAAAATAAATAAAAAAAAAAAAAAAAAAAAAAAAAACCACAATGAGATACCACCTCACACCTGTCAGAATAGCTATCATCAAAACACAAATAACGAATGTTGGCGAGGATGTGGAGAAAAGGGAACCCTCATACACTGTTCATGGGAATGTAAACTGGTGCAGCCACTGTGGAAAACAGTGTGGAGGTTTCTTGAAAAACTAAAAATAGAACTATCATATGACCCAGCAATTCCACTCCTGGGTATATATCTGAAAAAATCAAAAACACTAATTCAAAAAGATACATGCACCCCAATGTTCATAGCAGCATTATTTACAACTGCCAAGATATGGAAGCTACCTAAGTGTCCATTAACAAGTGAATGGATAAAGAAGATGTGGTGCATATGTATGTGTGTACACACACACACACATACACACACACACCATGGAATACTACTCAGTCACAAAAAAGAACGAAATTTTGCCATTTGCAAAAACATGGATGGACTTGGAGGGTATTATGTTAAGTGAAATAAGTCAGACAGAGAAAGACAAATAATGTATGATATCACTTAAACATGGAATCTAAATATACAAACAAACTAGTGAATATAACAAAAAAGAAGCAGATACAGATATAGAGAAGAAACTAGTGGTTACCAGTGGGGAGAAGGAAGGGGGAGGGACAAGATAGGGGTAGGGGATTAAGAGGTACAAACTCTTACATATAAAATAAGCTACAAGGATATATTGTACAACACAGGGAATATAGCCAATATTTTATGACTATAAATGGAGTATAACCTTTAAAAACTGAATCACTATATTGTACACCTGTAATTTATGTAATATTGTACATCAACAATACTTCAATTTTTAAAAATGGCTATAAACGATAATGGTTGAAAAAGATCCTGGGGTCCTGGTGGACCAGGACCACAACGATGATTAATTCAACAAATATTTATTGAGTACCTATTACTTAGTAACAAATAAAAAGAAGACACTATAGGCTTAAAATCAGTCTGAATGAAAACAGTGGTGGCACATAGGAACATGAAGTTCATTTATTCAAATGTTTATTAGCCTAAAACTTCCAGGCAGATTCACAGTAGTCCCTTACATGCAAGGAACCCAGTCTGGCACAGCAATTCAGGATTTTTGTGTATGTATCACAAACCTCTTTTAGAAGCTGTTGAAAGGTAAGGACACTCTCCCTAAAAAAAAAATACACATGCAAATAAATTTGGACAATCTGGGGGGGTTCATCAAAGAACCCCTAGCTTTCTTGATGAAACTAATTTGGTCTAATGAGAACTTAGAATTTAATCATATTATCTCTGAATTGAACTTCTCCACATGCAAAGATGTTCTGGGTTCCATGGTGAGAGAAGGGTGAGAAAGAGTTTAAAAAAATGATCAGGGAGGGACTTCCTTGGTGGCGCAGTGGTTAAGAACCCACCTGCCAATGCAGGAGACACAGGTTCGAGCCCTGGTTTGGGAAGATCCCACATGCCACAGAGCAACTAAGCCTGTGCGCCACAACTACAGAGCCTGTACTCCAGAGCCCGCGAGCCACAATCACTGAAGCCCATGTGCCTAGAGCCCGGGCTACGCGACAAGAGAAGCCACCACAATGAGAAGCCCGCACACTGCAACGAAGAGTAGCCCCCGCTCACCGCAACTAGAGAAAGCCTGCACGCAGCAATGAAGACCCAATGCAGACAAAAATAAATAAGTAAATAAATAAATAAATTTATTAAAAAAAAAAATCAGGGAATCCCGTGGCAGTCCAGTGGTTAGGACTCTGAGCTTCCACTGCAGGGGGCATGAGTTTGATCCCTGGTCAAGGAACTAAGATCCCACAAGCCACGTGGCACAGCCAAAAAAAAATTTTTTTTAATAATAATAAATAATAAAAAATTTTAAAAATGATCAAAGGCGGGAAAAGAGGCTATGAACAGCTGGTCTCCATCCCTGAGCCCGAGGAGAAAGCTGCGGGGGGTCGGGGGGAGGGGCCGGGCAGGGATGTAAGGAGTGCCATTCTCTGCAGGGCTTTGAAACAGAATCTTTTCCCATTTACTGGATTCCGCTTTTCCTTGTGTCCCCGTTAACCTAGCCAAGCCACTACAAACTCCCCATAAATGTCACAGGGGAACTTCCTGTTCCCTTCTAAAGATGGAAACACTGAATATAAACGACCAAATTTTGCAAATTTGTGCAGGCAGGGATCAAGGCATGAATTTTTGAAGTGCACATGGCTCATCTAATTTGATAACTAATTCCAAATCGAATTACACTTCACACTTTGTACAGGGCAGGAAGCGTCTCCCCGCCTCATCAGTAAGCGTGAGGCCAGAAATCTGAGACTTTGCCCTCTGGCCTGAAACCCAGCTTAGAAATCCAGCACAAAGGTGAAGGCCTCTCCAGAGAAAGACAGGGTTGGCAAATGCAAGGGCTGCATCTCTCCCCGTTGGAGCCCCTGCTCTTTCCCAAGAGGAGACCCAAAATGAAACTGCAGTTTTACGGTTTCTGTATGAGGAGAGATTGGGTGGAAAGAGTTCCCACGACCCTGCGCCCTTTGCGGGACCTGGGAGAGGTCACGGCAGGAACAGCGCCATCCTCACCCGACTCTATTCATTCAGGGGCCCAGGGCGCCCCAAAGTCCTGGAGGGGGTTGTTCTCCACTCTTACTGGCTGCCCTTTTCTCTCGCCAAACCCTTTGAAGCAAACTTCTTCTCTTTTGTCTAGGAAAGAATCTCAAGAAGCTCTTCATTTCTGCCAACACGGTTTCAATTGGCGTCGGTCGTTAGAGCCAGATTTGGACAGCGTCCAACTCTGAGCCCGCCCCCCCCTTCTGGAAGAGGCCCCTTCTGTTCTCTCATTTCCAGCCCGCCTCCCGCCTCCTCTTCCAGCCGAGCTCCTCACCCGGGCTCAGCGGCCTATTGAGACATCAATCTTTGGTCAGAGCAGGCTCCAACCTGCACTCCGTCCCATTCACTTCCTAAAAAGCGGCCTCTGCAGAATTGATGTTGCGGTGAAGGCCAGGGAAGAGCCCTCCGACTTCCTGTGTCAAGGGATTTATCTTTCATTTCCTGTTCCACCGCCCACTCACCTCGCAGGATCAGGGAATGTGCCCCCGAGCCGCCTCCCACCCCAGGGAACCTTCCAGCATGATGGGCCCCTGCCCCAAGGCAAACCCAGAATCCGGCCCTGGCCAGCCCGCCCACCGCGTCCAAAGAAGCCGGCCACAGAGATTCCTCCATTAATTCTTGGCAAATGCTTGCCAAGTTAAAGAGAGAAAGAAAAGATCTTCCCCCTCTGATGGATGGAAAGTAGCCATTTGTCACAGGGTGGAATTTCCTCTTATCAGGGATGTCCCCCTAAGCGGGGGAGGGGCAGAGCGTCCCACCCCCAGCCCCCTCTGCTATCAGCAGGACTGTCAGTAGATGCACACCAGAGCTCCGCGGCTGGGGAGGCTGGGGGCACTGGGGGCTCCACCTCCTGCAACGGATGAGATCATTTAAAATAACACGAACTAGACAGGGGTCTCTGGGGTGCAACAGGGCGTCCCGCTGCCAGGAGCTAAGCAGGAAAAGAGCTTTTCCCCTCAAAGGTATCAAACAATGCCCTTCTCTTGTGCAGATCCGTCCACTCAGGCTCCGGGATGCTGCCTAAGGTCTCCCCCTGCCCTGGTCCTCTCAGAGAGGCAGAGAGGCAGAGGCTGAAGGCAGGGCCAGGGAGGGGGACAAGCGGGGAGGGGGGAATTCCTGGGGCAGGAGTGGAAGCCTGACCAATGACCCCTTAAGGAGGCAGGACACTTCGTACCACTGGCTGGAGGGTCTGGGAAGGTTGGGAGGGAAGAAATGATGGGTCAGCAGCTCTGGACCATTTAGAACGATGTCAGCCATCCAATGGCAGCCCCGGCTCTGGGCTGATGTGAGCTGGGGAAGCTGGAGTCATGTTCCCCCCTCGCCCCCCGCCCCGCCCCGCCAACTCTGGGCAGCAGGTCAGGAAGCAGTGTGCTCATGGCCTGGGCACCTGCAAGGCCCCTTACATGGCCCCCTCCGTATGCGCTCCGCAGACGGCCCACCTAGACTGTGCCCACCTGCCTGCAGGGCTGCTCAGAGCCCTGCCTACCGGAAAGACCCCACTGCTCCCCGCCCCACACAACCTTGAGCCCCTGTTCTCCCAAGGGGGCCACTCAGGGGAGCGGATGCACCAGAGCAGGCCTGTGAAATCTTAGGACACACCCTAAGCCACGACTTCAAACGCTCTCTGAGGTGAGGATGCAGATGGATGGCCCGCCTATCCAAGCAGCCTCAGAGACACACACATCCGCCTGGCCACCCCTTGGGAGACACGTTCATCACCCTTGAAACACTGCCCGGGGGAGAAGCTGGCTGCGGGCAGGGAGCACAGACAGCCCTGAGCCCCATGCGGGTCGGACACCAGAGCGAAGCAGGAAGGGCCCAGCTTCCTGCGGCCCCTGCATGCCCCCACTGTGCATGAAGCTTGGGTGTACCTCTGGACGTGGGGCTCTGACCAGATGGAGCCGTCCATCCTCTGAAGAGCAAACGCACAGGGGTCACCCCTCACTCCAACTCGCAGGGATGCAGCCCCTGACGGCCCAGCTTTTCCTCTGCTGATTCTCCGCTGTCTCTGGCTATTGGTTCTCAGCCGTCTCGCTGGCTCCTCCTCCACTGATAGAATCAGGTCTGGTCCCAGCTGGACACTCTCCCCAGTGATTTTGCCCATCCTCTGGGCATCGAATGCCAAACTCTGTCCAGATTCATACACCAATGCCAACCTGATGGGCACTGATGACTCAGCAGAGATGTCCCGCTATGGCAGGCCCCCTGCCCAGAACTGGGTATCTGTGGCCCCTGCCCTAGTGAAGTCTAGATGTCTCCCACTGAACATGCCCCAGACTGAACTCTAGACCTCGAGCCTACCCTCCCCACCGCACCCCCTGCCCCTGTGAGTAATGGCATCTCCATGCATCCATTTATGACAGCTAGAAATCCAGGGGCCAGCCTTGGTCCCCCCCCCTTCCATCTCCCCAGATCCAATCATCCACCCCAAAGTCCTATCAATCCGAACCCAACACGTCTGCAGGCAGTCGCCCTGCTTCCCTCCCTCCACAGCTCCCACAATCCAAACCATCGCCATCAACTGCCCTCCCCCGCAGTCCATCCTTCTCAAAGCACCAGGAAGGCCTGTTTAAAACAAATTAATCGCATCATTCCCCTGGCTCGAAACCCTAACTAGCTCTTCCTGCACCTGGGAAAACACAAGATCCCGTGGCCCCAGAATCCTGGGGCTCGGATCCTGTTCCATCCCAGACTCCCTGTGTGACCCTGAGCAAGTAACTTAACCTCTCTGTGCCTCAATTTTCTTATGTGTGAAACGGGATAACAATACTTGCCTCGTAAGAGTACGATGAGGACCAAACGAGATATTTACAAAGCACAGAGAATAGTGCCTGGCACTGTAAATGCTCTAAGCATTTGTTAATAAAATACAAGCACATGCCCACCTCTCCAGTTTGGATATGTGCACCGTCTCCCTGGCTCCTTTCTGCGGCTCAAACAAGGTTCCTCAGAGAGGTTCTCCCTCAGCACTGCTCAGGGGAACTCCCCTTGGGTCCCGTGGTTCTCCTCCAGAGTGGCCCTGCGCACAACGTGTAATTGCAGATTTTGTCTTCCTCTGCTGAACGCCTGGGTCTGTCTCCTTTGCTGCTCACAAAACCTTACACATCCGAGCGCCCAGTAAGTAAGATGTTGAATGAATGAATGAATGGAAGGTGAGCTCACTGCCCTTTCCTCCTGCCCTCCTCTCTTCCCAGAGCATCACGGGGCCGGCCACTGCTCCCGGGTCAATCCAGGTGGCGCCTCTCCAGCCCCGGCCCCTCTGCGAGGTTCCCGCAGTGCTGGCCTGCATCCTTTCCCATGGGCTTCCCCCTCGTTCGGGTTTCAGTGTGTGGCAGCGTGTGAATGAGATGTGAACAATTTCCGGTTTCCATCCTCCTGCGGCCACAAAGCACCTCGGCGGAAGGATGGGTGGACATCCTCGGACAGCTCCTGCCCATTCAGGACATTTCGCTCGGGAAACAGTCAGTGGGGGGATGGGGGCGCCCACTGGGACGGGGAGACTGGGCGGTCCCTAATCCCTACCGCCTTCCTCACCCACCCCTAACTGGGGCTTCAAGGCACGTGGGGTCTCTCCCAGAAGCTTGAGGCAGGCAGGGCTGGTGTGCAGGGGGCTCAGGTCCGAACACCTGGACCCACCCTGGGCTCTGTGCTAACTCTGAAACCTCAGGCACGCTGCATCCGTGCTGCAGCTGGCCTGGCCTGCCTGGCCGGTGCTGTGGTGAGCCGTGGGTCCCCTACGTGGAGTGGCCAGGCTTCCAGTCACTAGGTGTCCATTAATTTGCTGTCCAGCAGTTAAATGTGACGTATCACCAGCCCAAACTTAAGAGTGATTTGGTCAACTGCCAAAGGGTATTCATCGAGACACAAGTAGGGACCGGGCTGGGCCATCAGAGGAGGGCTGACCCTTGGGCTGGCCTGTGCGCTGCACTTTACAGTTTACAGAGCGCTCAGATTTGCTTTATCCTTCCCGATCCTCGTCCTCACATCCTTCCTTAGAGTCTACATTTCCTGCTGTAATTAGCTGAGCCTTCTGACATCAGACCAAAATAACAAGAGCTACGGTAACAACACGTTCTCTTACAAGTTGAGACGAAAGATAAAGGAGGGAGCACGCCTGTCCCCGGGGCCTCCCACACTTGCTGGGACCCAGCAGGCTCTGCCCTGCCCGCAGGCAGACCCCAACCCACCCCCCCCGCACCCTCCGCATCCAGAGGGGACCTACTGTGGATCGAAAATGCCCGGCGTCTTCCACCAGATCGATCTGTGCCACGGTCAGCACAGAACCGGGAGGCCCCAGAGGGTGGGAGCCTGTCCCCTCCCAGGTCTCCCCAGCCGCTGGCTCCGGGAAGGAGCCACATTCATATGGTAATTTCTGCCTGAGAACTGGTGAGAAGCAGAGGTCCCTCCAGCTGCCGGGCGGGGAGGGCCCAGAGGAGGAGGGAGGGAGCCTGGCCGCCCCGCCGCCTTCCCGAGACCCCGCCAGTGGGCCCTCCCCAGCGCACTGCCGGGCTGCGACGCTGAGAGTGGACACAGCCGGCGCCCAGACGCGTGCAGGGGTGGGCCTTTCCCGGCTGCACTTGTGCGGTGGTTTAAAAAGACAACCGACATGCATTCTCTCTACAGCTTAACTTTTCTGCGTGTGATGCACAGAAGAGTCCAGAAACGCTGTAGCATGTAGCTCCTGCAGATCTGGGAGAACGGCGGCCACCCTCACCCCCTCCTTGGATCCCAGAGGCAGCCCCCCACCCCACATTTCCACCCTCCCAGGAAGGAAACGCCTCCCCCCCCACCCCCCCTCGGGGCCAAGGCTGGTGGGGAGAGGAGCACGTCCCCCTGGGGGAGGGTACGCCAAACCCACCCACTCCTTCCATCCACCCACTTCCTCTCACACTGCGACGAGCTCACTGCTGCATGCCTCCCGGTCTCCCTGGGAGAGGACACACAAGCCTTCCATTTCCCCTTTCTGCCTTATTCTGGGCCCCACGCAGGCAAAGGAAACTAGAAGTCAGCGACAGGCCCCAGCTGCAGACCCAACGGGCTCCTCTGCTCCTGCCCCCCGCCCCCAACTCATCCATGCATTGATTCCACGTCGATTCACCCTGTTCCACGGAGCTTGGCCCCGGACTCACAGTGAAAACAAAACAGCCCCCAGCAAATTGCACAGAGACACAGATTCGAGACATGATATGCGAGATGCTCACAGCCACTGGGGGTGGGGCCCGAGGGACCAACAGGGCACCCCCGACTCAGTGCTGGTGAGCCAAGCTTTCCCAAGTGACCCTGCAATTCCCCAAGAGAAATGAACGCACATGTCCACACCCAAACCTGGACACCAATGCTCACTGCAGCGTGATTCAAAAGAGCTACAAAGCGGACACAGCCCAAAGGCCCATCAATTGATGAATGGATAAACAGAATGTGATGCAGCCATAAAATGGAATACTATTCCGTTATAAACAGAAATGGAGCATGGACATGTTACATATGGATGAACCTTGAAAACATTACACTACGTGAAAGAAGCCAGACAGAAAAGGCCACCTGCTATATGATTCCACTTCTATAAAATACCTAGAATAGGCAAATTCATGGAGACAGAAAGCAGATTCATGGTTGCCAGGGGCTGGGAGC
Source organism: Balaenoptera acutorostrata (assembly GCF_949987535.1). Taxonomy (NCBI): domain Eukaryota; kingdom Metazoa; phylum Chordata; class Mammalia; order Artiodactyla; family Balaenopteridae; genus Balaenoptera; species Balaenoptera acutorostrata. The sequence continues at coordinate 55,218,698 of NC_080083.1, forward strand.
AGGGAGTTGGGAATGGAAAGCTCCTGCTAATGGATCTCTTTGAGGGGTGATAAAAATATTCTGGAATTAGTGGTGATGGTTGCCTAACTTCGTGAATATACAAAAACCACTGAACTGTACACTTTAAAAGAATGGATTTTCTGGAAAGTGAATTATTTCTCAATAAAGCTATTATCAACAACAAGAAGGCTGGCGACTGAGCTCCCCAGGGAACCAGAGCAGGGACTGTGTCCTCTGGTCCACGGCCAGCCCCCAGCACTGACCCAGCATCTGGCCTGCAAGGCACCCCCTTACAATTCTGCAGCCCAGGGGAGGTGGGTGGCTCCTCAGCCCGGTGACTTTGGTGACCTCTATACCTGCCCAGCCTCCTTCTCGCACCACCAATGCTCATAAGGACTCAACGTGAATTTTTAAAAAGGGCCCTCAGTGTCATGGGCTGGAACCTGTCAAGTCACAGAATGACCCGGGAGCAGGGCCCTTTTATAGAAGGAAGCCGTAAACCTCACCCTGAAAGGAGGGGGAAGCGGAAATAAAAACACAGCCCATCAGCAATCAGAAGGGTTGAACTTGGCTCATCCTGAATCCCTGGGCAGGAGGGACAAGAGGGGAAAACCTTTGCTTCCCAAGACACCCACTCAGACCCCTTCCACATACCTGAACCAGCTGGGTGCAGCGGCCCAGGCAGCAGGACTCAGGCCCGGCACCCACCTGCAGCCCCGCCGGACCGGTCAGGGGCTGAGTCTGGTCAGCGTCTTCAGCGCAGGCCCGGAGGAAATGATGGGAGGAGCCGGAGCTGCTGGGGGGCCGCTGCCGGATTTCCTGGACCCTCTTGGTAGGACACACCCCAAATCTGCTAGAAGCCCAAGTCCTCTCCCTCCCCACCCCAAACCCTAAGGATGCCAAACAAGCCACAACTAGAGGGAATTCAGTTCAGTCCCACTTTTACAGGGTTAGCACGGGCCGCAGAGGGAGACGGGCCTCTGGGTTGCTCAAGAGCAACTTTAATTATAACTTTCGCACTCGGGTCTCTGGGTGCCCCGTGGTGTGAATCAGCTCTTTACTCCCCAGCCGTCCTCGGAGAGCCCCACGGGGAGCCGGCTCAGGGGGCACCCACGGAGGGGGGGTTTGCCTCACCTCCACCCACCCCACAAAACCGGAGGACCAACCCCCCATGCCCAGCTCACACGTCTCCCCACAACCCGACGAAGTGGCCGCAGGCTGAATGCAGAAACTGAGGTGCACACAGAGGTCTCCTGCCCTTCCCTCTGTGGCCCACGGGGGGCCTGGCGCCCAAGCACGGTGGCACCTCTTCCGCTCAGGACTGTTGAGCAGATGCCCCCGAAAGCACTGGTGGATGAACGCACGAGGGAGTGAATGAGTGAATGGGGACAGAGGTGGCTGCTGGCGCACGGGGGGAGGGGGGCGTCCCAGGAGCCTTGGGGAGACGGGACCAGGCCATCCAGTTCCACAGGGAGCCCTGGAGGAGGCTGGGGAGACAGGCAAGACTTTGGAAAGATGGAAAAGGACAGCTGAGGAACTTTGTGCCAGGCAAGCAGGAGGCGGGCATCTGCCGAGCGGGTGCCGTGCCGGGGTGGCCCTGCCGGAAGTGAGCGATTTGAGCAGAAGCTGCCCCATTGGCCCTCCCCCCGCTGCCGCCTGGACACACAGCCCCACACCCCCCGGGGTCCCCTCCTCTGCCCCGACCGCGCTCCTCTCCTCACCAGCACTCCAGCCCCAGAGGGTGGCCGTGGAGGCGGGGTGGACGGCAAGCGGCCAGAGCCCAGAGACGACGGAAAGGCCCCTTCCCACCTGCCCTCAGCACCTCCCAGGCAGCAGGTGACACAGTGGAGATCCTTCTGTTTTCCCACTTTTTAAACAACTACACTTAAACCAATGGCAAACAAAAGCCTCGTAAAACGTGTTCTTTTTCCCACGAGGAAAAGTCCGGGAGGATGACATTTTGTCGTGGACACGTCCCGACCTACCGTTCGCCTCGGCCTTGGTCCCCACCTCTGTCATGTGGGGAGGGAGGGAGGGAGGCAGCTCCAGCAGTTGGTGACAAAGGTCGCTTCAATGAAACTCCTCGACATTAAGACTGGGGGCCCCGGGCACCTGGCCCAGAGTAAACCGTGGTCGGAGGACAGAGCTGGTTGTGGGGTTCGGGGCCTGGCAGGCTGACTGCAAAGCCACTGGGGTGACCAGAGTGACATCAGCAGAGCATGCGGTTTGCAAAGTGGCCGCAGTGCCTCTGCTCTGTGCCCTCCGTCACCGCAGGGCCAGGGGCAGATGAGTGAGGCCAAGAGGTGGTGCATCGCCCACCTGCTCCCCCATGGGGGCTGCGACACTCCCTCCGCCCTCTGCACCTCCTGCCCACCCTTGGCCCCCACCGACCCCCAAGCTACAGTCGACAACGATTCTCCCTCTGACTCAACGGGGCCTCTGTCCAGCAGCCGTTTGTCTCCGGGACCCACAACTGACCCCCAGCAATGGGCAGCTCTTCCTCTGTCCCCGGCAGACGAGGAACAAAAGACTGGGATCCTGTCCTCACTCCCCTACGGCTCCCCCAGCACCAGAGCATGGGGGCAAGCCTGGGGTCATCTGGTCCAGTCCCCTGCCCCAGGAGAATGTATTCAAATCATGGAAGAAATGCTGCTCTTTGGTCCTTTTTGTTTAAAAAAAAAAAAAAAAAAAAAAAAGCCTCTAAGGAGAGCTTGTATGAAGAGAGCAAAACAAATGTCTGTTCTTATAAGGCTCTCTCGAGCTTGTCTCACAGAAACCACAAGAGTATTTGGACAAAAGATGAAACGCTGCAACCACGCGGTGCGTGCATCCATTCCGACAGCAACTGAGCCAGCACCTGGGGCGTCCAGGCCGCCACAAAGACCAAGAAAACACAACCCAAGTGCACAGTCCAGGGAAAGACACACAGACAGGACGCGGACGTCCCCACCTGGTGTGGGATGTCCTCCACGCACGAGGGAAACTCACTTTCCTGCTCCCAGGAAAGGAAAACCTCATCTGCTGTCAGAGCCCGGCGACAGGCCTGGGAGATAAGATAAGCGATAAGGATCTGGGAGGCTGGAGGAGGTACGGGCACATTCCACCAGGGACACCAGCAAGGACGCTATTCCAGTGCCACGGGAGTGACCGCCTCACTGGGCACTCGGTGCCTGGCACTCACAGAGCAGGACAGGGGCTGGCATTCCCTCTGGGGGGACATGGCCCCAGAAGGGGGTGCCACACACCAGGAGCAAAGGAACAGAGGGAGGGGCACCCCAGTGGCTGGTGGACCTCCTTCCCTGTGGGGTCAGCGTCGGTGACTGAACCTCAACCCGGAGCTTCCGAGGGCGGCCTGGGTGCTCAGGAGCTGACCTTTCACCCCACCCCCAGCTTCAGGAGAGCGACAAGAAACTTGGTGCTTCTGCTATGATCCGGCTACCAAACCCAGATTAAAGGGTTAAAAAATCGCATTTAAGCTGGAACGGCCAGGAAGAGAGGAGTGAGCAAACGGGTTCATCTTCATCTTTCAGGACCTTTGTGCTGAGCCGCCCCTCCCTCCAAACCGAGGCCCAGCCCCGCACCCCAGAAGGGTGGGTGGGGTGAAGTTGCTCCCACGAGCTGATTATTAACTCTGCTCTGAAGGTGGACCGGTGAGTCCAGATGAGGACAAGTGGCCACCCAGGCCCCTGCACTGTTGGAATCAAAGCTCCGTGGGCCTCTCGGGATTCAGCCCTTCTCCACAGGACACAGATAAAAAGAGAAGAGAGTGGCAGGTTTGAACCCCGCCCATCCACCCACGCCCAGGGCGAGATGTTCCACCCGCCACCTCTGCCAGCCCCAAACAGGGCTCCTGGTGAGCCCGCTGGGAGGTGGGCAGGCTGGAGGGCTCGCCAGGTGGGGCAAGGCGCCCTCCCGGCTGTGATTAGACCTGCACCGTCGCTGGGCCCCCAGCCTGCTCACCCAGCAAGCTCGCCCTCGGAGCTGGCTGTGCCCGGCTGCCACCTCAGGAACGCTCCTGGGAAGGCGTCAGAAGGCTCCACTGAGCTCCTGAGAACAGGTCCCTGCCTGTCCCAGGAGCCAGGCTGGCACTCAGTGAACAAATCAAAGCCCGGTGCTGGAAGGCAGAAGTCTGGGAAGAGAGTCCCAGCCAAGGGCTATGACTTCTGCTGGAGTCATCCTCCCCGAGAAGCCCCTCCTGTGGGGAGCTGGGCCACCGGGACCTCAGCACCAGGCCACATCCAAGCCTGCATCTTTCTGAAGCCCAGTGGTATCAGTGGTCTAGACCAAGGTTGGGGAGAGGAGGGCTGAAGAGAGGGATGGGCGGGAACAGTAGGTGTAGAAGGCCACTGAGAGGACCCTGGCCAGGGACGTGGGGCGGCCAGCAAGCATCTGTCCTCACCCTCACACGCTAAAATAAAGTTCTCCTTCCTACACACCTACCTGGCCAATGGGAAAGTGAGGGAGCCCAGAGCCGTTGGTGGTATGGGAAAGCCAGCCCAAGAGTGAACCGTGCAGGGGGTGACAGGCTTCCTAAAACAGCCTAGAGACCTTTGACACCGTAGGAAGCTGGCACTGCTCCAGGCTGGTGGGGGTCTCTCCTTCTGCCGAATGCATCTCAGCCCCTAGGAAACCTCTTTCCTGCAAAGCTGCCCTATCTGACCAGAGCAGCTCAGGCTGGTGGTGACACAACAGGAAGTGGCGTGGGCACGGTGGCCCGGGGGATCAGGGAGGAGGTGGGGAGGCAAGGCGGCCTAGGGACCCTGGTTACCCTAACGGGTTCAGGGCTTCGGGGGTGAAAGCCCTTGTGAACCCCATCCTGGAGGCCTGGGCCACTGGGCCCGGCACTCAGGGGGTAACCCCACGGGCCCCACAAGGCTTGGGGTTGGTGGGGCCCAATGACAGCGCTGGCTGTGTTCTGCCTTTTGGCTCCCCCCCCTTCCCATCAGAACAGGGCTCTGTCTCCTCCGTCTCAGAATGCCCGGGGCCCCGATCCTCCCCACGCGCCAGCTGAACTGGACGGCATCCCGAACACAGCGCCGGCCACGAGGAGCGGAGTCTGGCGGAAACGCAGACACAAACCAGTAGACCCAATAGTACTGCAGGTGCCACAACCCGGAAGTGACGGGGGCGGCAGGGACGCCCAGGAGGGGTGGGCGAGGGTCAGCGACCACGCAGGTCCCCCCGAGACGGGCGTAAAGAGAGTTCAGCCACAGAAGCGGCCTCCTTCCCCAGCCATGTCTTCACCCAGAAGAGACCCAAGGGGAGAGAGGTGGGAATCCGCCCTTTCCAAAGAGGCCTCATGTGGATGCTGGCTCCCCACCCCCAGGTGGTTAAACAAACTTGTTCTTCTTTCTATTTCCTGAAAAGGAGCCCCCGGGTTGCCAAGGAGAAATGACATTTGTGTAAACACCCATGGAGGCCCTAAGTTTCAAGGCAAAACAACAATGAATGAAGCGGGGGCGGGGGGGGGGGGAAGCACACACAATTATGAGGACACAGGGCCTTTTTCTCCCTCCTTCCCAACAGGTTTTTCCATGCGGGATCCAAACTGAATCCCAACGAGGGTGCTGTCGCCACGGGCCAGAAACCCGCTGTATGGACCGCTGACAGGCAGCACATTTTTCTCCAGGAAAGGAATTTCAAACGTCTCTTTGGTGAGCAGAGATGCTTCCCCAAACCTCGGACAAAAATGCCAGCAGATTTCACGGCAGAAGAAAAGGAGGGAGACAAGGATGAAGGGCAGCAGCCTGGAAGCTGAGTCAACACCCAGGGGACATTTGGGATGAAGTTTCAGAGCACATGGCACTGCCTGTGAAGCACCTCGGCCCTCCAGCTTTGGCGCCTAGGGTGACATGCCGGGCTGGCTGTGGGATTTGAGTCTGGGGGTTCTCCCAACTTCTTGGCCGGGCCAGAAAGCCCCTTGGAAGGCACGTCCCCGAGAAGCCGCTTCCTCACCCCTGCTCCTCAGCAGGGCGTGACGACGTGGTGGACGCCCTCGCTCCATCCTCCAGCAAAGCACTCGCATTCCAGCCCCCCGCACCGCCGCCCCTCCACCGCCCCCCGGCCCGCTCCCAGGAACATCGCACACATCCCAAACACCTCCCAGGATTCCAGACAAGCTGCAGCAGAAACTCCCCAGATCGCAATGCCGGCCGCAAGATCTCTGATTCCGGCATTTCTAGCGTCTGTTGAAACTAATCTCCAGCAGGTCCTCGGAGCCGCCTACCCCTAACGGCTGACCATCTGGACGGGACGATTTTAAGAGGCAGCGGTGGCCAATCCGCAGATCTTCCCAGCCCTCCTGGAAGTCAGGGAAGCCCCTTGCTAAAGGGAAATGGGCTCCAAGAAACTCCTGGCCAAGAAGGACTTAACCACTCGGGTAGCTGGCCAAATATTTACAGAGACACGGCTGTGGCACACAAAGCCCTTCTCTTCTGTTCCGCGGCCGAAAATCTGGGCCCCGAGTGAAGACCGAGATCCCACCGTCCCGCTCCTGGGGCCCGGGGGCTGTCCCGCCGGCCGGGGGGGCTGGACCCGGGGGCCCCCGGGGAGGCGCCGCTCCCGTCCGGCCCTCGAGGGGGCTGCCGGGCAGCCGGACCACCTGAGGGGCCCCTGCAAGCGGTGCGAGGCTGGAGGGAACAAAGGGAGCGAGGACTCACCCAGCAGCTGAGTCGGGCTGCGCTGGCCGCCTGAGAGCGCGGCCCGCCCACCGGGTCACATGGCTCGGAGCCGAGCAGAGGATCAAAGAGGCTTTGTGGCCGAGGAACAAGGAGCCTCCCAGAGCGCGGGCCGAGGTAGGGAGGGACCGCGACGGCCTCCCTGCGGAGGGGGCAGGGCAAGGGGCTGCGGAGGGAGGGGGGGCAGGCGGAGAGAGAGGGCGCCCCCGGCAATCACCCCCACCCCGGGTGCCTAGGAAATGCCAAGGAGCCCAGTTCCCAAGCCAGCCTGAGTCACCCCCAAAAGGAGTGACATGGTCCCCGGGGAAGAAGTCCGGGAAAGAGAGAGAAGGAAAGAGGCTCACCTGGACAGCCAGCGAGGCTGCCCTCCTTTCCCAGCCCGTCCGTTCAGGGCGATGCCAAGAATCTGACGCTGCCCACAGGCACCCTCTCTCCCTGCCGCCCCGCCCTCGCTCCCTCTTTGCCAGGTGCACCCCCCACCTGGTCCTGACCCCTAGCAGCTCGGATGACAGGCCGCCCTCCCCAGGAGGTCCAGGCTTCCTGGCAGCTTCGGGTGGGAGCACAGCCAGCCCTGCTGTGTGTGCGGTGGTGGCAATGACCCCGGGAGGGAGAAGAGAGGAACGGGCAGGGGCTGGGGAGGCGGAGGTGGTGGCCAGCTCACCCAGAGCTCTTTCTTCTTCCTGGAGCCTCTGAACTCCGATTCCCATCCGGCTCCTGCTTCTCCAGCCCCTAAGGGCCTGGGAATGAGTCACGGAGTCTCCTCCTCTCTCCCCTCCCTGCAAGCCCCTGGGAAGTGCCGAGACCCCCTCAGGGGATGGGCTAGGTGGTCCCCAGAGGAGGGAGCTTGGGAGCGACCCTGTTGGGCCTGGGCCTGGACACTGGGATCGGCCAGATCCATCCTGTGTCACGACCTCTGACCCCGAGGGAGTGAGTCACTCCCAGGCACAGGCGGGGCTGACTACGCTCAGGCCGCCTCCCACAGGAGGAGAGAGCTGCTGGGGGCCGGTGTGGGGGTCTTCCTGGGGCAGGGAGTGGTTAGTTCAAGGGCACAAGAGCCTGAGTGACACCTGGGAAGGCTGTCTTAGGCCAGTGACACCAGCCAGCCCATCCTCCTGCCTCCGGGATAAAGACCTCCAGCCCGGCCCTCGTAGGCCAGGCCACACCCAGGGTTTCCCGTTCCCCAATGCCCCCGCGTGGTGGGTGGGCAAGGCCCCGGGGCACCCGCCCCACCAGCCACATGGGCAGGCTGACCACGTCCACCACCATGTCCCTCAGCAGGCAGCTCTCCCCAGCAGCGGCCACTCCCACCCGACAGCCAACTTGCTCCCCAACAGCCTCCGAGGTCTTGGGGTTTGCCACAAAGGCTTCAGGGGGCTGTGTCCCACACCCTTCCACACCCTCATGTGGAGTGGCCATGGAGAGCTGCTGCCATGGGTCTCCAGGCACTTGGCCAGAGCCTGGGGAGTGTCCGCGGGAGGGAATGCATGTCCGGAGCCCTCTTTCGCATCTCAGTGGCCACCTCAGTGGGCAGGAGGCCGTGGTGGATCCGAGACATGGGCCTCCGAGTCAAAACGAGATGGAGGCCCCTTCACTAGAACTAGTTTTGGCCCACTACTCAACATCTGCTGGCCTGGACCTTCCCCATCTGTAAAATGGGTGTAATCAACTCCAGCTGCAAGAATTAAAGTGAGATGTGTGTCCAGAAACAGGAAGGGCAGCCACTCAAAAAATACATCCTAGGCAGAGAGTGGGGAAGGCCCAGCCCCTCCTGACACCCCTGCCCACTTGGCTGGGCCCTCATCACTGGGCCCTAAAAAGCAGCTCCAGGAACCAGCACAAAGGAGGCCAGGCCAGGTGTCAGGGTTAATTAACACAGAGCCTGCGCTCCACGCCTGCCCTGGCAGACTCCTTGCCCGCCAGCGCTCCCCTTGGAGCCTCCTTCTCACCTCTGGCCTCACTCTGTCCCCCAGCTTTCTGGCCCCAGAGTCCACTCCCAGGGCCCACCACCCCTTCCTGGGCGCCAACCAGCTGCTCTCCAAGCCCACCCCTCGCCCTGCCCGCCGTCTCCCCCAACCCCCAGATCTCTGGCCCAGGAGGCGGCCTGCATGCTTTGTACACGTGACAAGCTCCTCTTGTACCTTTCCCTCACTTGTCACTGACGGCGGCCCCCAGAGTACAGGAGAGGGAACCCCTGCGCCTGACAAGCCCCCAGTCCAGGGGCTTTTCCAACACTGAACATCTGCCCCCCCGGAACCGCTCAGAACCCACTGCTGCTCAGCACACACTCGGCATCTAGAGAGAGCAGCCTGACGCCTGCGCAGCTGCCCAGCCAATCCTCCGGCCGAAACGGAAGGCCGTCCACTGACGGGCCAGCCACAGACATAATTTTAAAGTTTCTAGTAGCCACAGTAAAAAAAACATAAGAAGAAACCGGTGACGTTAATTTTAAAGCATTTTACTTAACCTAAAGAGCTAAAATATCATCAACCCAACATGGAATCAACATAAAAACGTTTGAGATATTGACATTCTTTTTTCTTTCCGTACCAAAACCTAGCATGCATTTTATACGTACAGCACCTCTCGATTTGGACTGGTCACATTTCAAGTGGTCAGTAGCCACATGTGGCCAGTGGCTACTGTCCTGGACGGTACAGCTCTCAATACCCTCAACTTCATCCTGAGATGACACCAGATCCTCGGGGAGCGGTCTGTCTGCGTCATTTTTAGCACCGTGCATGCAGCCACGTGGGGGGTGGTACAGGACACACAGCAGCGTCTACCGTGAGATACTGTTGAGGCCACTGATCCCTACATCACAGTGTCCCCTTGCTGGGAACGTATGGGGACATTACTCTCAGATTCGACCATCAGAAAGAACAGAGCTTCTCCTAAGAAATCACTTTGCCAGATGTGTGCTAAGCATCCGTCAGACGGTTCCAAAGATGTCGGTTCCTGCGACTGCCAACCCACCCCTTTCCAGGGTTCCCTCACTTACCTGGCTCACAGGTGCTCAGGCCAGGATGCACCCCTGGCTCAAAAGCAGCGGCTCAAGAGTGAGCTGGGGGCTTCCCTGGTGGCGCAGTGCTTGAGAATCTGCCTGCCAATGCAGGGGACACGGGTTCGAGCCCTGGACCGGGAAGATCCCACATGCCGCGGAGCAACTGGGCCCGTGAACCACACCTACTGAGCCTGCGCGTCTGGAGCCTGTGCTCCGCAACAAGAGAGGCCGCGATAGTGAGAGGTCCGCGCACCGCGAAGAAGAGTGGTCCCCGCTCGCCGCAACTGGAGAAAGCTCTCACACAGAAATGAAGACCCAACACAGCCATAAATAAATAAATAAAATTAAAAAAAAAAAAAAAAAGGAATCCACCACTCTAAAAAAAAAAAAAAAAAAAAGAGTGAGCTGGGCTGTTGGAACTTCCCTGGGAGCGTGGAGCCAGGATCCCTTCCAGACACCCAAGCTACTGCAACTCCTTCTCGTCCTGTGCACAGGCATCTAGGCACCGGCCTCCCCTAAGTACCTCAACATGCTTCTTTTTATTTACTTCAAAGTCACACGGAATTACAGTGATTAAAAAACAATCTATAGGGCTTCCCTGGTGGCGCAGTGGTTGAGAATCTGCCTGCCAATGCAGGGGACACGGGTTCGAGCCCTGCTCTGGGAAGATCCCACATGCCACGGAGCAACTAGGCCCGTGAGCCACAATCACTGAGCCTGCGCGTCTGGAGCCTGTGCTCCGCAACAAGAGAGGCCGCGACAGTGAGAGGCCCGCGCACCGCGATGAAGAGTGGCCCCCACTTGCCACAACTAGAGAAAGCCCACACACAGAAACGAAGACCCAACACAGCCGAAAATAAATAAATAAATAAATAATTTAAAAAATTAAAAAAGAAAAAAAAAAAACAATCTATAGAGACAGAAAGCAGTGGTTGCTAAGGTGGGGCCAGGCGTGGCTGGGGAGTGACTGCTTCATGGATATGGGGTTTCCTTCTGAGGTGATGAAAATGTTCTGGAACTCGGTAGTGGTGACGGTTGCACAACAATGTGAATATGTTCATGGTAGATTAAAGAGAAAAGAATTTAACGTGTCCTTTTTTCACTTGAGCCAGTTTCTTCTCCTGTTTTAGACCTTGAAACCAGAAGGGCCCTGAGACAAATCAGGAGCCCTGGGGGAGGCTGAATCATGCCCCCTCTTCCTGGAACCTGTGAATGTTACCTTACATGGCAGGACGGACGCTGCAGAGGTGATGAAGGATTGTGAGATGCAGAGATTATCCCGATTATCTGGGTGGGCCCCAAACATAATCACAAGGGTCCTTATGAGAGGGACACAGAGGGAAAATTGAAGAATACAGAGAAGATGACCGTGTGATGATGGAGGCAGAGAGTGGAGTGATGCAGCCACAAGCCAAGGAGAGCCAGCAGCCACCAGCAGCTGGAGGCAGTGAGGACAGACTCTCCCCTGGAGTCTCCAGATGGAACCAGCCCTGTTGACACCTTGACTTAGCCCAGTGACCCTGATTTCAGACTTCTCATCTCCAGAACTGCCAGAGAATAAATTCTATTGTTTTAAGCTACTGAGCGTGTGGTAATTTGTTATAGCAGCCACAGGAAACTCATACAGCCCTGCAGTCTGGAACTCGACCCGTATAAGTTAGGATGAAGAAACAAACACTCAGAGCTAGAGGGAACTTGCTCCAGGCCGTGCATCCATGAGCGGGACCCTTCCCAGACCCGATGGGGTGTAAGTCAGGTTTTTGGGGAGGGAGTTGGACTCACCCCCGCAAAACTAAGGAAGCTCCCCTCGCTGGGCACCAGGTGACGTGCAGTGGAGAGGGGGGTCCCGTGTTGTCCTGAACAAGGATGCTGTGGGCCGTTTCCACCTGCCCATGAGCAGAGCCCACCATCCCCCCTGCGGAACCCCCAACAGAAGGGTCGCCAGGGGCGGCAGCACTGATCAGCTGTCCTGCAGCAGGGTCCTACTCTGGAAGCCACAGAGGGAGAGTCGGGGCTCCCACCTCCAGCTGGGCCAACTGGGTGAAGAGCATAGCAGCCTCTGTGGGAGTCACCCCCGCTGCAGGACAGGGGCACTCACGTGATGCCCGAGACGGTTGCTCTAGCATGCAGCAGCAGCGGAAGGGGAGGAAGTGGTTACACTGCATCCTCCCTCCCTGTCTCACGCACACTCACACTCACGCACACACACATGCACACACATACCGCCCCCCCCACCCCAGTTCCCAGGTCCCGAACGTTCCTCCTGCCAAGCCCAAAGCCCGGTGGTGAGCACAAAGCTCAGCCCACCTGCCAACTCTCTTCCAACCCACCCCGGGCAGACCCCCATGGGATGCAGCAGATGCTTCCTGTCAACTGCCAAGAAAAATATCCCTCCCTCTCCTCTGTGGGCAGCTCACTGGGCTCCCCCCACAGGGGAACAGGGGAAGGGCTGGGGGGGTTGGAAGTGTGGGTCTGGGGGCTGAAGTGGGCAGGGAGCATGCGCAGCCACATGCCCCCAGGGGTGGGGGGGTGGGGAGCCCCGTGCCTAGAGGCAGGCAGTCCTCAGAGAGGTGCTGGCACACACACACAAGCCCCCACCGTCCCTGGGGGTAACCCCCAAAGCCCCAGAGCGAAGGCCCCGGCATGCACGGGGGAGAGAGGGGCCCTACCGCACAGCTTCTCTCTGCAGCAGAGCAATGCTTGCAAGGGCTAGTTGTCACATTGGGTTGACATCTTTCTTTTTTCCAGTTCCTTCTCAACTTGAACTAGGAGAACGTTCAGGCTGCCCCTCATCTCAAAAAGAAGGCCAGCCCCCTTCCTTTGGCCCAGCTCCCTCCTCCACTGTAGGCTTGCTTTCTTCCTCTCTGAACAATCCAGCCTCTTAACAGTTGGTCTACACTGCGTCTTCCACCTTCCCACCACCCACTCAGTTCTTAATCTTTGCTATCTGGCTTCTGCTCATTTCACCATTAAAACCGACCTCCTGAAACAATCCTCGTGGCCAGCCTCCAGTTTCTCTGTCCCATCTGACCTCAGAGGCAGCATGTGGCATGCATTAAGCACCCCTCCTCCTAGAAGGGCACTTCTCCGGGCGACCTTCCTCTCTCAGCCCCCAAGGCAAGGGTTTAGACAGCACATGGGGGTCTCCTCTGAGATGCGAGGAGAGGAGAGGCCGGCCTTACTTCCATCACCAGCTTCAGCCACGACCCCCAGACTGCAGCCGCCTCTGGCCCTGACCACCTTCCCGCCAGCCACATCTCCAAACATGCTGTGTTCTAAGGACCCTATGCTCTTCATCCAGGCCCTGTTGTCTCCCAAGCCCCATCTAAAACCCGTTAGAAGTCACCACTTCCAGGAAGCCCTCCGGATGTTTCTCCATCAGATGTGACCACCCCCGCCCCCATTCGTGTTTCCCACCTCACATCTTGACCCGGAGCACTTGCCTGGTTGACTTACCTCCTCCTGGGTTCCTAGGTAGTGGCCCCATAAATGTTTGTGGAACTCAGCGCAGGAAGGTCCCATTTCCTCCTTTCTAAGAAGGACTTCTCCCACCCCCACAGTCAGGCTGCATCTTCCCCTCCCAGGCACCTTTAATACACATTTCTTTTTCCTCTTGAAAAGCTATCATTAAATCAACAATGTGTCAGAAATTATTTGATGATATCTTAACTCTCCTTGGCAGCCAACTCTGTTACTCTGGTGTGATGGATACTTTGTAGCTGAGCAGTAGCCCCCGGCACATTTCCAACCCCACCACACCATCCTCCTTCCAGAATCCTGAATACCCAGCAACAAAACAATCAGATCCTGCATTGATTTCAAACAGAAACCGAGGACGTCTATCACACCAGGGGTGTCCGACCCCGAGGGCTTTCTCCAGGGTGTCAGGAGGGAGGACCGCCAGGCGGGGGCGCTCCAGGCTGGCATTACGTGTGACACTCTGGACCTCCTTACCCTTCACAGAAATAAGGACCGAAACAAAAGCCTTAGCAGCTAAGATGGTAAATTTTTGAGTCAAACAATACATGGTTCAGTATTTAGAAGGGAGGACTGAGGTTCTACCGGGGGGTAGGGGATAAGCAAGCAGAAAGGGCAGGGTATTTGCTTGGCCTCTGAAAAAAGGTTCTCAAGCCTGGTGGCACACTACCATTCCAAGGGGGGGCTTCTAGGAAATACAGATGCCCGGGCCCCACCCCAGTGATTCTGATTTAACTCATCTAGGGGTTGGTAATTTTAAAAAGATTTCTCAGGAGACTCCAATGGGTAGCCTAGGTTGACAACTACCGTTAGGACTGACAGACACATACATACCCCTGAGATTTGGTGAGATCTTGACAACATTTTAGAGCTGGGTGAGCCCAAGAGACACACAGGGGGTGAGTGGGGTGGGAGTGGGAGGGTCAACAGTTCCTGCAGTGGGGGGGCCTGGGCCAGAGGCGCCCCGGCCAACTCAGTGCACAAGGCTTGGCCTTTTTATTAAGGGTCTCCACACTGCCCGCTGCCTGGCTGGCACTTGGAAGAGAACAAGAGAAGGACACCCAGAAAGGGGTCCAGGATACACTATTGAGGCATAAGATTTTGTAGAGAAGGCATTCGAGTTCCTTAAATCTTATCTGCCTAAAAGCAGAGCCTTCCAGAAGAATGCAATTGTCATCAGTCCCCTCCCCTGAGCAACCCAGGGAAGACTGACTCTATCACAGCAGAGAAGTCTGCAGACCACACCTACCAGATACTCTCACAAAACTATCCTGTATCCCATCTCTCCTCCTAAGGGCCCATTTATCTTTCCAGAGTCCTTTGTTTTCCAGTAAGTGCTCTTCTCCCCCTCCCCTTCCCCTACTAAGAAGGTATGTATATAAGCCCCAAATTCTAACGCCCCTTTGAGTCACAGTTTTCTGTGAACTCCCTTATGTACATGCTTAAGTCTGTCATTTCTCTTGCTAACGTGGCTCTTGTCAGTTTAATTTGCAGACCCCCAAAGACTGAACCTAAGAGGGTAGGGGAAATATTTTCCTTCCCCAACATTTGCCCAAAAAAACCCTCTTCACTGCAGACTGGCACCTTCCCCACCCAAAGCCAGCACTTTTAGACCCCTGTTTCTCAAAGTCTGTTAAAGCAGGACAACCTGCTCTGCAGGATGCTCCCATCCCAAAAGTTTTCCGCAGTCAAACAGATTTGGCAATTGCTACCCTCTACAGTCCTTCTTTTGGATATTTACAAATACATTTCAATATATTTTTGAATTAAATTCTACAATGTGAGTTTTTTAAAAGTTCAAAGTCTTTAACTATTTCCCAAACTTATTGGACTGTGGAACCCCCTTTGCCTCTCTAATGCGTATTAATGAGCCCGAAGAGAACACAGTTTGGGAAACCCTGGTTTAGACTTAAAAGCCCATCAGCTCTCTGCTCTTGCTCTAGGCCAGACATCGGACCAATCCAGCCTCTCTGGACACAGGTTAGCGAGGGGTGGGAGTGGAGAACATGAGTCCCAAAGAGGGGGAGGGTAGCTTACCTGGGGCAGCCACAGGTCTTGGAATAAGATTTTTAAGTCCAAATTCCTAAATTACCAGGAGACACAAGAATGGTCGGAGCAGCATGGTTTATAAAGGCAAAAAAATATGACAACAACCCAAATGTCCATCAAGGGGAGCCTAGAAAGCTATAGTGTATCTGCCCACTGACTACCATCTGGCAGAGAAAATGCACAGGCCAGAACTACAGGCACTGGTGCAGATGACCTCAACTCACAAATTGAATAAGCTTCCGAAGGCTACTTACAGAACATGCTCCTGGTTATGTCGTTTTGCAACGTGTAAAACAATAGCATACATTACTGAGAGAAACAGAGGCGTGTAGCAAAAGTTCTAAAGTAAACATGGGAACGATAAATAGATAAATACGGATGCAGGGCGTGTCTGGTGAGAAGGAAACAGGACTGTTAAATGTTCGCTTCTCAGGCTAGACAGAGGCACCCAGGTGTTCACTGAGACAGTTGCCTGTGTTTTTTAAATGCAAGCAATCTTCGCAGGCACTGGGGAATCAAAGCCCTGAGCTTACCCATGGCTAACTGGCCAGGGGGCCCCGGAGACGAGGCGTCACCTCCCTGAGCCTCCATTTACCCAACTGAGACCGAGGGCAATGAACCCACCTGCTATTTGGCTGCTCATAAGGAGGTGGCTCAAACTTCCTGCCCTCCCTTGTGGGGTTTTGGGGAGGGTGGTTTGCACTAACCGTGTCAAAGTGCTTTGAAAACCACATGAAACTTCTAACCAAGGGGAGCTGGCGACTCCAGGCCCGTTTTCACGACCTGGCAGAAAATGCCCCAGCCCAAGAAGCCTTGTTTTTCCCTCGGGGCGGAGGCCTGGGTGTCAGGCGTGAGGGCTGAGGGCTTTTGCGGCTGCTTAGGGCATCTGATATGAGGCTTTGTGAGCCCCAGACCCACTTCTAACTGGGGTGCCTGAAACCCCTCTTCCCTTCAGCAAAGACCCTGGGGCAGGTAAAACCGCCACTCATGGGAAACTAAGCAGCTTGTTTAATTGGGAACTGGGCCCAAACCAGCCCAGCCCAGATCTTTCCTCTCCTTTTTCTCCTCCCAGAACTGGCAGCTCAGGAAATTCAAGGCTGTGAAACAGCGGGCACGTGACCTCCGGCTGCTTACTCAGACAGGGGACACTGACCCTTCCCAGCTGGCTCCACAAACCTGGGCATCCCCTTGTGCCAGACCCTCCCTGCCCAGGGGCCAGCAGTCCCATTTATGAGAGCTCCAGGGCCTGCAGTCCAAGCCACCCAAGTTCCCATTTTATCCAGGAAACCCAGGCTTTGAGGTCAGAAGGATGGGTGTTCAAATCTGACTCCACCACCTATCAGCTGAGTGACTTTGGGTAAATTTCTTTATCTCTTGGGAGTGATTTTCACATCTGTCGAAAAGGGGAAGGGGTTCTTCCCTCACCAGAATTCAAGGAAGATGAAAAGGAAAGAGATGGCACTGAGCCATCTAAGCCCGGTACAGATGGTACAGACTGGCGCTGAGCCTGGCACCCAAGCAGACGCTCCACAAAGATGCCTCCCTGCCTCTTCTCGGTACCTCGACGGGCGTGGGAGCAGGGAAGACAGCCTGCAGGAACGCAGTGTCTGCCAGCTCCCCGGCGGAAGCGCAGAGAAGAATCAGCAGAGACTACTGATGGACATGAAGAGTTTGGATTACCGATGAGTTTCATGTAACTGTGCTTTCAAAACCTTAATGGTGGATCCAAAAAAGCTCTTCTGGGAAATTTCTCTTTTTAAAGTACATTAAAAAAAAAAAAAAAAAAAAAAAGAACAAATCCTGCAAACATAAGATTCAGTAAAAGAAGCCAAAAATAAAAGTATACTGTATGGTAACATTTAGATAAAGTTCAAAACCAGGCAAAACCTTCACTGGTGATGGAACATTTCTGTCTCCTGATTGTGGCGGTGATTGCATGAACCTATGTACGTGATAGAATTTCAAAGAACCATACACCCCAAAAGGGGGGGCGCCTGTAAAACCGGTGAAAACTGAGTAAAGTGTGTAGCTGAGTTAACATTCTTGTACCACCGTCTGCTTCCTGGTTTTGATATGTACTGTGATATGTCATTAGGGGAGAAACTGAAAAGGGTACACAGGAACTCTCTCCTATTACTTTTGCAGTTTCTGGTGAGTCTAAGATTATTTCAAAATAAAAAAATATTTTTTTAAGTACATTCAAGGGAGCTCCCGTCTAGTTGCTAAAGGGGATACTGCCTGAATCACGAATCGCGCAATAAACCACTTCGATCTTTCACACACCCACAAAAGTATATTCAAAATGTGAAATGCCACACGTATTTTATCATGATGTACCAGTTAGAAACGGGAATTGGATGATTTCACAACCTAACTGTTCATTCCTTCATCCCATGCACACGTGTACTGCATGCAGGCATCTCGTCAGGTATGGGGATGGGGCTGAGCCTCACAGACAGAGGCCCTGCCCACTCAGATCCTGGCCTCAGGGAGAAGACACAAAGCAAAGGAATCTGGCAACAATTAGCAAGGGCCAGCGGCGCCTGAGAACACTGCACTAAGGCTGTTCTTAGAGAATCCGAAGAGAGGCCCCACCCCTGTGGGAAAGCAGATCTTCTAGGCTGAGGGACCTGCAGGCAAAGGTCTGGCAGCAAAGCCTCAGGGGAGCCTCAGGGAAGCCGCCCTTCAGGAAGCCAGGGGAGGTGTGAGCTGCGGAGGGGCAAGTGATGAGGCTGGAAAACTATCACTACGTGTCATCTGGGCTGTTTTTCCAGACCCCAGGATAGGATGATCACAGCAGTCAGGGGCAGAGATTTGCTCACCTGGGCCCTACGCAGCTCGGAAAATGACTATTTCATGGCCAGAGACAAGAGCCTAACTCTTGTAAGGTGCTGGCCACGGGTGCTGATGGGGAAAGGCAGGGCTTGCAATCGGGCGGCACCTGCAGAGGAAGCCTCCACCCCAGGCAGGACACCTGGTACTTTCCCATCCCTTACCTCAGGCCACGGCCTCCAAGCCTGGGCATCCTCTGGTCCCCGGGGCTCCCAGGGCTGCCAAGGCAGGGGCACCTGGAAGATGCTGCAGCAGCTGTTCCTCCAGCTCCCCGCACCGCCCCCCAAGGCCAATCCGCTTTTCTCCCTGGCAGTCCACACCCGCTAACCTTCCACCACCACCAGGCACGCCCTGGCCATGCAGGCTCACTTCTCTGGGCCTCAGTTTCCTCACTTGCAAATCAAGCAGATGAACCCTGGAGTCTCTTGCAGCTAAAGAATTCTAAGTCTGGCGGGGGGGGGGGGGAAGCCACAAAAAGGAGGCAGGTGCACAAGCCCACACCCTTGCCTTCATCTGTATAAAAGGGAAACAGTTTCACAACTGGCTTCTTTCCTGCCCTGCCTGGGGGAGCATCCTGTGGACTCCAGGGCTGGGAGCGTCTAGGGGAACCCAGAATCTTCCAGGGCTCAGGATACAGAGGGAATTCCTCCTGAATTCTTCCAGAAGAGGATCACCACTTCCTAACTGTATTCGCTTCATGCTGCTGCTGCAACAAATCACCACAGCGTGGTAACTCAGAACAACACAGGTTCCTCATCTTACAGCTCTGGGAGTCAGAAGTCCAACACAGGTTCACCGAGTTAAAACCAAAGGCTGGTTCCCTCTGCAGGCTCCAGGGAAGAATCCGTTTCCCTGCCTGTTCCAGCTCCTAAAGGCCGCTGCATTCCTTAGCTCCTGGCCCTCCCAGCATCTTCACAGCCGGTGTGGCCAGTGGAATCTCTCCCACACCCCATCACTGATGCTGACTCGCTTCCCTCCTCCCTCCACTTCTAAGGACCCTTGTGATTACACTGGGTCTGTGTGGATTAGCCAGGATAATCTTTCTAGATTATCCTGGATAATCTCCCTATTTTAAGGCCAGCTGATCAGCAGCCTTGATTCCCCTTTGCCTTGTGACCAGACATTGTCACACGTTCTGGGGATTAGGACACGGGCATCTTTAGGAATCATCATTCTGTCGACCCCACTAACCCAGGTCCTTAAAGGAGATGAAGGGGACGATGGCAGGCCCAGCAGGCTGCCTGCTTGTGTTCAAATCCTGGCCCCACCACTTAGTAGCTGAGGGACCCAGTTACGCACATCTGTAAAATGGGATAATGTACCTAAGAGGGGCCGGGGGCTGCAGAAGGTCCTCTCCAGAAATTCCATCCTCAGCTCGTGACCAATGATTCTTCCAGGACAATGTTGGGGTTCAGCTCGGCTCTCCCAGCGTGGTGCTTGGCCGCCCCAGAAGGGTGACAGGCCACGGCCACAGCGATGGCGGCAGCCGGCTTGTCCGCGGTCTCCTCCCTCACCAGAACCACTGGAAGCTAGTGCAGTCTGCCTCTCTCGCTGGCTCCCTGGATGCCAAGCTCCTCCCACCTCACCGTGGGACCCTCTCGAGCACAGAGAGCCCCCTTCCACCACCGGAGAGAACTGGTCACAGCCAGTTCACAGTAAGGCAGCCTCGTGTCCAGCGAGATGAATTTGGGATCCCCGAGCCCAGGCCACTCCCGCTTTGTGGCAGAGAGGTCCCGGGGGTGTGGGGTGCGGGACGTGGGCGAGGGATCAGTGCTCTGCTCCTGGGAACCAGGCCACTGGTTCCTGACAGCCCAAACCACAGGCCTCACTTCTCTCCCAGCGGTCTTACTTTCCAACCACTGCTGCATCAGGCATCCACGCTGGACAGGCCGAGGGGCCCCACGTCACAGCATCACAGTAGCTGCCACACAGGGAGGCATAGAGAGAGAGAGAGAGGGGTGCTGGGCTGTGTGGCCTTGGGGAAGTCACTCTGCCTCTCTGGGCCTCTCATTTCCTCCTCCATAAACTGTGGAATCAAGGCCAGGGGATCCCATGAATCGTACCTGGATGCATTGCCTCCTGCACCCACAGAGGACAGAGACCAGCTCACCAGCCCCTTCCAGCTTTGGTCTGGAAGACAAAGCTTCCAGAACCCAGTGGCACGCCCCCCGCCACGTAGTGGCCCCCTGGCCTTTCCCCTGGCGTCCTCCCAACACCAGGACAGTCAGCCCTCCCTGCAGGGGCATCGGCTGCCTTCAGTTGCTCCCAGGACCTGGCCTGGCTGCCGGGAAGTGGCTTTTGCCCACGCCCGCCCCAGCCTCCACGGAGAAAGGCCAGTTCTGCCAAACAGGAGGCCGTAGGTGGCAGGGGCCAAAGGGGCCAAGCCATTCTCTTCCGCAGGGGCAGGAGGGAAGTGGAGGAAAGCAGGCACGTGATTCCAGCCTGTGGTTCTCAGGGGAAGGGCGAGCCGCAGCAAAGGGAAGCAGGGGCCCCGGAGCTCAGTTGTGGGGGAAGGGAAGGGACTCTGGCCTCACCCCCCCACCCACCCCCTGGCTCCCACCCAGGGCCTCCGACTCCTGCAGGACCCTGCCCCCATCCTATCTCAGGGGAGAAAGTGAGGCTCTCTGCGTTGCCAAATTCCAGTAATGAATCCCACATTCATTCCGTCCTCTTTGCTTATTGGAAACCCTCCCTCCGCCTTCTGGGTTCGCTCTGAACAGCTGGCTTGCAGAAGTCGGTGGAATTGAATATGCAGGGTGGCTGGAGGTGCCTGAGCAGAAGAGCTAGCTCTCCTCGCGTCCCCCGCCCACCCCTTCCTCTGAAGAGGAGGCCTCCCAGTTCCTGCCCTTTTCCTGGGAAAGCTGGAGAGGGATCCACTGTTAACTCTTTCACTTCCTGCGGGCATCCTCCCCATAGAGGCCGGCAGGGCAGGAAGGCAGCGGGGCCCGGTGGACTCCACGGCCACCGAGCTGAGGAGCCAAGCGCGGAGAGCAGAGGCCGCCGCCCTTCCCCGACGCCCCAGGCATGAAAGCGCACACGGTCAAGGCTAAGAGGACACACGCTCTGTTGGGAAAGGGTTTTTCTGCTCTTGCCCTGCACAAGGTAGACAGGGCGCAGATTTTGCAGGTGGAAGAAAGGAAGCCCCAAGAGGTTGGCGCCTCACCGATTACACAAAGGCAGGGCTCAGACACCCACGGAGCTGCTTGCAAACGCGTGCTGCTCTCAGACACGCACACAACAAATGCAAGAGGTGAAGAGCTGTGAGACGCAAAGGCACCCGCAGAACTGTAACAGTTCGTTAGCGCGAAGGCGTCCGTCTCCCCCCAGCGGGCCCACATCGATCTGGTATTAATGTCTTTCTGGAACGACGTGTGGGAGACTGGGCTGTGCAGACCAGCCGCTGCTGGCACCTCTGGCCCCACCCCAAGGATGGGCGGGCCATTCCGCCTCCAAAGAGGCAACGGGCTCAAGAAAGGCTGCAGCACCAGGGCCTGGGAGACGTGACTCCACCTCTGCCACTAACCCGCTGTGTGACCCTGGCCATGTCACCAGCCCTCTCTGAGCCTCAGAGACAAGAGGGAGCGAAACCAGAGGTCTGAAGAGGTTTAGGGGCTCTGGAGTCAGGCTTGCTGAATTCCAACCCTCCTCTGCCACACCCACCAGCTGTGTGGCCTTGGGCATGTTGTTTAACCTGTCTGTGCCCTGGGTTCCTCATCTGTGAAATGGGAACAACGACAGAATGGACTTCACAGGGCCGATAAGAGGATTAAATGAGGTACTGTACTTACTCCCGGTAAAGAGCCCTGTGACCGTGCAGGTTCCACAGGCAGCCCTGGTTACTGACCGCTGCTGTCCCGGTCATCAGGGATCCTGTCCAGCCTTGGCAACCCGAAGCCCTGGAGAACGGAGGCGGAGCACCCCTGGTCCTCTGCTGCCCTCCTGTCCTCTAGGCCCTCTGCTGACGGCGGCCACAGCTGGAGCCCAGCCATAGTTCCCAGTGACCCACCACCCTCCTGAATTAGCCGTCACAGAGGCACCAAGCCCGCCAAGTCCAGATCAAACCATCCCTCCTCGTCCTCATCAAACCCATGCCTTACACTCCCTCCTCCCAACGAGCCTTTACTTCATGTGTGTGTGTGATGGGAGGTTGCGGGGGGAGACACAAGGATGCCTCAGACTTGAGGACGTGAGGCTGCCAGAGTAAGCCAGGGTGGCACGGAGCTGCCCGCGGCCGAGCAGGGTCTCCCCGCAGGCCGATGGGGCCCTGCCACCCCTGCCCGCCACACCGCTCCCTCTATGTTGAATGTTCCCTGTCCCCTTCTGCCCCTCCCTCCAGCGATGCTCCCAGCAGCCCTGCCGGGAGGACAGGATGAATATGGCCCAGGCAGGGGAAGTGCGGGGGAGCCCCGGGCACACGGCTAACGGGCTGGAGCCCAGAGCCCGAGCTGGTCCTGCCACCAGGCTGCGTGGCCCTGTTCTAGGGGAGCTCCTATAGGAAGCAGGCCAAAGAGGAACAGCCCGGATCAAGGGGGAAGGGGCCTGCCTCTCCCAGCGAGCAAAGGCAGCTCGGCCTGCAAACACCAAGCCAAAGGCCCTTGAATAAGTGGGAAAAGTGAGAAACACACACGCAGATGGGCTGCAGCTTCGTATTTCTCCTGCCCCACACGCACACACACACGCACGCGCGTGCACACGCACAGTCTGGTTTTTAAACCCAGAAGATGAGGGCTGTGCGCTGGGGAAGCCCCACCCCGCTGGTCGGGGAGGCAGCACACAAGCTTGGCTCTGGCCGTCCACGGAGCAGGGGGCGGAAGGCCCTAATTGGTACCATACGCTCGTGCAGGGAGCAGGAAGGGGGCAGGGAAGGAAGCCGACAGGCACACGAAGGGCCCAGGGAGGGCAGGGCTGGGGGCCGGGAAAGAGCGGGGTGCCCTCCCACCCGCCCCGCGGGGAAGGGGGTGCAGAAGGGCAGTCCGCCCCCTTCGTCTGCCGATCTGTCCCAGCGTTTCCTTAGCTACAGCCTGTCGCTGGGACAGCTGGATTCCGCTCAGAGGTCAGGCTCCAGCCCGAGCCAACCCTCTCACCCCAGAACGCCAGCCGGTCGGTGCCACGAGCCGCAGCTGCTGCTTCCGGCGTGGCCGGCCGGCCCCCGTTTCAGCCTGGGGTGGCGGGTGGGGCCTGGCTCACCCGCTTGTGGTAGCTGTACAGGCCTGGTCAGGAAGGCCCGGTCGTGACGGCACCATCTCTACTCGGACCCCAGCCAGTCAAAGGGCCTTGTCCCGCCTTGCTCCCTCTGCCGAGGGACAGTGGCCACAGAGGACACGCGGTCCCTCCCTCCTCCGGCCCCGCCCTGCCCGGCCGACCCTAATTTGGTTCAGGGGTTCACTCTCCTCCCTGAGCTGCCCGGAAACACTGTGTGCTTCGGGGCAGGAGCCATCAGGTTGGGGCTCAGCCTATGGCCGGGGTCTAAGGGAGGGCGCCCGGGGGCTTGGGGGGAAGGTTTCCCGGCTTGCGGACGAGGCCCACAGGAAGGGGGCTCGACTTCCTCTGAATGCGGCCGTGTTGGCAAATGTTGCAGCGTCTGTGACCGTGGGGACCAGCCGGGAACAAAGCCACACCTGAGGATGGCCGAACGCAGGGTCCTCCATAGCATTCTTGGGCTGCCCAGGCTCCGGACTTCTCATTTTGTGCAGCAGCAAATTCTCCTTGGAGCTCAGGCCATTCTGAGTTAGGGTTTTTCTATTACTCGAAGCCAAAGCCTCCTGTCGTAGCAGCTGAGAGCACAGCAGGCCAGAGCAGTGAGGGAGGAAAGGCCCTGGCCATCAGAACAGGAGATGACCAGACTCCTGCAAAGGGCCGTCCAGACACACCGCCACCTGCCCCCACTGCCCCCTGCTCAAGCGGAGGAGGACAGAAGTTTCTGGGAGGAGGGACTCCAGGGGAGCCAGCCTCCCTCTCGAGAAAAGTGACTGTGCTCTGAGCCGTGGCTCCCAAGCCAGTAACTGTTCCTGCAGCCGCTGAGTGCCCCCCTTGATGGCTTCCAGAAACAGCATTCCATCCACAGTTGTCAGTGTCCGGAGATCCAAGAATATTCTCAGAACAGCAACTACGACCAAAGCTAACACTGAGTGAGTGCTCACTAAGTGCAGGTGCTGTTCCCAGAGCCTCACACGCAGCCCCCTTAGGTCCTCAGGGCAGCCCCATTCGAGCCTCCCTATGGCTCTCCTCCTTTAACAGATTCGGAAACGGGCACAGAGGAGCTAAGCAACTTGCCCCAGGTCACACAGCGAGAAGGGATAGAGCTGGTTCCCTCCAGAGCTGGCCCCCTTCCCTGCTAGCTTTCCAGTGTCCCCCCCGAGGAGGGGGCAGTGGGGCAGACTGGTGGGCCAGTCTCCAAGATCATCACATTCCCATCCAGAAACCCCGGGGTCAGGGAGTAGGGCATCATCCTCAGCTCCAGGCCTGGCACAGAGGAGGGCTCAGCAGGTGAATGAATGAATGAACAGATGAATGAGAGCCTGACCATGGAGGAGAGCAACAGGGATGCAGATAGAACACAGTGAAAGTACCATTTACCACAATGGCGGTGGTGATGCCAGGCCCGCCCTAAGCCCCTTGCATGTATGAGCAAGCTTGTTTCTCACACCGTCTCTTGAGCGGGCGTCTCTATTAGCCCATTTTACAGAGGGAAACAAAGTATGTTGGCCAAGGTCATGCTGCCAGGAAAGGTCATGGCCCAGACACTGGCCACACTCTCACTCACACCGCCTCACAGATAACCCCCTGGAATAAAAAGTGAAAGCATCCAAGCATCTCCTCCCTGCCCACCACCCTGGGCTGGGGTCCACCCTCTGCCAGAACTCCCCAGCCTGTTTCCAAGTCCCACCAGCCACGAGATGGTTCTTCAACTGCCCATACCCTCCTAGGGCAATTTATCCCCATCCCTTTATGAGGCAAGGCTTGGGCCAAGAGTGAGGAAAATCTCCCAGTGAGGGGCGGTCTTGTCAGTGGCAGGGAGAAGTGTCAGATCCCACTTTTGTTCTTTAAAAAAAAAAAATCGGGCTTCCCTGGTGGCGCAGTGGTTGAGAATCTGCCTGCTAATGCAGGGGACACGGGTTCGAGCCCTGGTCTGGGAAGATCCCACATGCCACGGAGCAGCTGGGCCCGTGAGCCACAATTGCTGAGCCTGCGCGTCTGGAGCCTGTGCCCCGCGACGGGAGGGGCCGCGATAGAGAAAGGCCCGCGCACCGCGATGAAGAGCGGTCCCCGCACCGCGATGAAGAGTGGCCCCCGCTTGCCGCAACTGGAGAAAGCCCTCGCACGAACCGAAGACCCAACACAGCCAAAAATAAATAATAAATAAATAAATAAGAAAATCCTTTAAAAAAAAAAAAAAATCATTTGTATTAAGTATATGTGTAGGGAAAAGACAAGAAGAAAACCCCAAAACGTGAACAGTGCTTATTTCTGCAGAATGCAATTATAACTGATCGTCTTATTTATGGCTTTCGAAGTAAATTATTTTTGTCGTAAGGAGGCATAATTTTTAAAATCGCAATAAAATTGTTTTTCAACCAGGAAGATGGATGCTTCTTAGCTTCTCAGAAGTCCAAACACCTGCCCACTGTATCACCTAGACAAGTGGATGGAACGTTCCAAGGATCTGTCAGCCAGGCACTTCCCCGGGTGGCTCCGAGGGGCCAGGACCCTCCTCCATGTGCAAAGCTGAGTCCTGGCTCTGCCGGGCCTGCCATGAGGTTACTTCCGCTGGGTTGCAGGGAGGATATGGGTTCAACCGGAGTTTGTGTCAACACAGCTCTGCTTTGTCCACAGCCTGGTGGCCCCCCCCTGACTCCACCCGGCATGACAACCCCGGGAAAAATGTTAGCGGGGAGGGAAGACACTGTGGGTGTGATGCGAGAGACTTTCCAGGGACAGATCTGTAAAAACTCCACTGTGCCCAGCCCTCTAGGAGGACTTGAGGCCTCCACTGCCCCCTACTGACCAGCCGAGGCTCAGAGAGGAAGCTGGAGGTGCAGTGCCCTGTGAGACCACAGCTGGGGGGACAGTGGCACCACCGGGGCAGGGAGTGGAGCTGGGGGCCCTGGGAGGGCAGCTTCTTACCTGGACCAGCTCTTGTCTCCACAAAAGTCACTGTTCCTCCTTCTCTCGCCACAAAATGAGGCTGCCTGGGATTGAACACCGACTTCCCGGGTGAGAAGGCCCGGCTCTGCCTGGGCAGTGCACCCCACGGCCAAGCCCTCGAGAGCAGGCTCCCAGGGTCTGCTGTTGCCCCAGAAGAGGATGTGGGGCGTCGACAGAGCCCAGAAGCGCCCACGCTCAAGCCCGTTCCCGGGCTGTGCCGGGAAAGGATTTGACAACTGTGAGTGGTGGGGGGATGGGACAGGGGTGGTCACAGCTCTGCAGCAGGAGAGGAAGCAGGCAAGGAGAGCTCTCGTCCACTGTCCTAGTGACCCTCACGGCTCCAGGCTGGCCTGGACCACCCTGATGGGCCAGGCTCCTGCAAGGCGCGTACAAGCTACGAGCCTCAGTGGGAAGGAAGGCAGGCCGCAGCCAGCACACTCAGACCCTCCATTCGCCCTGTGCGGGGACAGTCAGGCACAGAGACAGCCCTGGGTGGGCCCTGTGATGTCGCAGCCTCACTCCTCCTGAACAACGGGGGAACGAACGGTACTCATGTCACGGGACGAAGCCCAGCTCACAGGTGAGTGGCCCTGGCTCCACGAGCAGCCGGCACACCAAGACCGCCCACAACCCTGGAGGCGAACCCCGAAACGGCAGCACAGAGTGGGTACCAGAAGCCTGCCCCCAATCGGCCCCCGCCCGCCGTGTGGCCACTGCACGCCCCTCCCCTCTCTGGACCTGCGTCCCATCAGCTCTCAGGATCTCTGCGTGGCTTCCGCCCTCACTGCTTAGAATGCCAACCAAACCCTGCCGACGCCTCCCTCGCCAGCTCCATCCCTCGCCAGCCCGTCTCCAGCCTTTTATTCCCCAAACCCTTCCTCCTCCAGGAAGGAGACTGTCCCCAAACATATCCCCTAAGAGGCCACCCTTTTCTGATCACAGAAAACTGAAACGCAGCTTCCAGCCTTCCTGGCCCCTCCAAGAAGACAGACATCACCTGGGTGCCCGAAGCCCAGAGCAGCCCATCCACATCAACGTGCCATGGCCTTTTCTGAGGTCCCCTCGGATTCTCTGCCAGCACCCCAACGACGCAATCATCCCGCAGCTCCTCCACCAAAGGAGCCACGGCAGCCCAGGCATCCGGCAACTTCCACACTCAGCCCGCGCCGGTGCCAGCCCAGTGCCCCGCCAGGCGGCTGCAGGAACCAGTGGGCAGCCCAGGCAGGGCCCGTGAGTGCTGGCGGCAGCGGCAGAGACAGCGAGCCTTCCACATGTGCCCACTGGCCCGGCCAGGCTGCGGGTGGACGTAGCTAACAGCCACCAACCCACACGCTCAGCCTCGGGAAGCAGGCACATGGGGCGAGAGGCCTGCCGGGCCGCGCCCATGAAACGTGGCCGATGCTGTCGACAGGAGCAGCACTTAGCATCTATCATACCCTGACTGTATGCCCAGGGCTGCACCATGGCCATCTCTCACGTTATCCCGTTAAAGCCCCACATGTGTCCCCCATCTACAAACGATGAGATGAATTCGGAGTAGTTAAACAACCAGCCTGGAAGAGTCAGTGGCAGAACCAGAATCTGAACTCAGGCCCGGCTCCAGCCTCCCTCCTTCTGACTTCCTTGAGCCCACCAGCCTCCGGCCAAAGTAAGCGCTTATTAAATATTCGTGAACTGCTGAACCCCGCCAGCTGGGAAGCACTCCCTCCCTCCACTGACATCCCACCCCCGCCCCCATGCTTCCAGCATTCTCCCTTCCAGCACTACTGTCTGCAGCCCAGGCTCTTGCTGTGTGACCGGGGTCAGTGCACTAACCTCTCAGGGCTGCATCTTGAAAATGAGGACACAGCAACATCAGGCCGCTTCAAAAGGTCATTGAGGGCGCACAGCTTTCCTTGAACCCCGCATATGCTTCCCCCACCCGCCTTGCGGGGTAGAGACGCCTTGCGGGGTAGAGACCCCTTGCGGGGTAGAGAGGGTTAGTTCCCCTTTTCCTAGATAAGGAAGCTAAAAGGTTCTGGAAGGCACCCAAGGTCACCCGGTTTGCAAGTGGGTGCACGGAGCTCAGAGCCCACACTCCTGTTTGTCAGTGGACCAGCCTACTGCAGTCACTGTATCAGTTGGGCCTGCTGGGCCATCCTGCTGGTGCTCAGAGGTGGGGCCAGTTCTCATACCTCACACTTCCTCACCAGTATCCCTCTGGGGCCCTGCAAAGGCCCTCAGGTCAGAGGTCCCACTTGAATCCTGGTGCCTGCTGTGTGACTATGGGCCAGCAACTCAGCCTCTCTGTGCCTCCTGAGATGCTATGAGGGCTACAGGAGATGCATGGAGAGCAATGAGCCCAGTGGCTGGCACCCTGGAAAGGCTGGACACGTGGCAGGTGTGGGGTAGGGATGACAGAGACTAGGATAAATGGATCAAACCAAAAAGGCAGACGAGCCTGGGGTGGGATGCTGATTAAACCAAGCCGAGCTGATCGGGACTCTGAAATGTCAAGAAGAGCTCCAAACAGCAACCGAGGTAGGGCCTGGGGTGACAAGGCCCTGGGTGCTGTCCAGGGCCCCCTCTCCCCACCCCTCGCCCTCTTGGTCTCCTCAAATTCTGCAAATGGGATCACTCAGGGCCGCCCGTGGTCTCTCCCTCACCCAAGGCAGACGTTGCCAAGCCAGAGCAGAAGGTTTTCCTCCTGGCCTCAGAATCCTTCTCAACACAGTGTTTCAGGCAGCCACGACCCAGGGACCGGAGCCAGCTCTGCACTTCAAACGCATTCACCCAGCTTCACCAAGAGCTAGAGCCAGGCCAGCCGGGGGAGGTGAGGCGGTATATCCCCAGTAAGGAGTAGGACACCCGGCCCCAGCCATTTCTTCCTCTGGGGGCTTCCAGAACTCACCCTGTCCTCTCGGTTCCCATGGTTCTACCCTCACTCAGCTTCCCAGAGCCTCAGGCTGGGCAGGCTTCAGGGCCCGCTCCCGTCCCTTCCCTTCTGTTCCACTGTCCACCCACGCTGGATTAGTCCCCCAGAAACACCCCCCTCATCCTTCCTGAGGCACCTTAGTTGGTTGGTGGTTTTAGGGCCGCCCCTCATCTGATAGGGCTCCAGTGGCCTGAGCAGACAGGCCCACTCCACACTGAGCTGCACCCACGGGTGTCGTTCCCACCTCCAGCCTTTGCTCAGCCGGGAGCTTAGCCTCCCTGGGGACTCCGACTCACAGGTACTTCTCTCTCTGCCTCTTACTTGTGCCAGCCGTCGCTGCTCAAGGCTGTCTGCTGAGTTATGACAATGCCCCTTTGCCCTCTGTCCTGATTTGGCACCAAACCTCCCACTTTCCAAGGCCCCCCCCCGACACCCCTTCTTCCAGGAAGTCTTCCCTGATTGTTCCAGCTGGACAGAGCCCGCCCTTCGGTGCTCCTCTAGCACTCAGTAGGTGCCCAACAGGCATGAACTGGGCACCGCCAACATGCCAGGCCCTGGGGACACAGCCAGCTTCCCCCGACCTCCTGGAGCTCACACTCCTTGTGAACAAATTAGTGGGAAGAGTCTTGGGATCCCACATAAGCAGGCAGACAAGTGTATAAGCAGGGACCCGAATGAGGCAGCCAGGAAAAGATGTGGGGAATGATGTCCCAGGAAGGAACAGGCTTGCTGGGGACAAACGTCTGTGTCCCCAGGAGCAGCCAGGCCAGGGGGCTGCAAACCCATGAGCAGGGAGTAGGTGTCCCAAGTACAGGAGGCACCCACGGGGAGGTTTAAGCTAGGGAGTGATCTGAACCGATTCTCCATCCAGGAAATCACTGGGACTGTCAGGCTCACCATGTCCAGCCCACGCACACCTCCAGGGGGCATCCTTCACCCACATTACAGGTGTGGACGCTCCTGGGGAAGGCGTAGGGGCCTTGGGGGCCACTGTGGGGAGCAGACCGCAGCGGGCAGTTCGGGGCGGACCGTCTCCCAGGCCCGGGGCTGGAGCAGGCAGACAAGGGGGCGCAGATCTGGGTCTGTTTTGGAGACGGCTGTGCCTGGTGGATGATTCCCAAACTTCTGAGGCCCAGGCAACCTGGTGGGCGGATAGGGTGCTGTTTCCCAAGCAGGCAGCCGGGGGTGTGGACTCAGGAGGAAATGGCTGAGCTGGGCTGTGCTGGGCTGAGAAGGCTGGGAGGCGCCCAGTGCAGCTCAGGGAGGGGTGGGCCTGAGGAGGGGACTCTGGAGCCGCCCCCTTCCCCTGCCCCCCATCCCCGGAACCCTTGCTCATCCCCATTCACTGTTCTGTGCCACGCCCACCCGGGGGAACACAGACCCTAGCTTCTCAGAGGGAACGCCTCCCCTCAGTCACACCTCCTCCTAGATGAGGACACACAGGCAGGAGGCCTGGGTCTGTCCAGACCACAGGACCAGGGGAGGGCAGAGCTGGGTTACCCCTACACTTTCCGGCTCCAAGCTACACAGAGGGCTGTGCTCCATGCATAGACCCCGAGCACGGTGCAAGTGTCTGCTGGATGGGTTGGGGGGTGGGGGAAGGACGGGGTCGGGGGGGTGGACCTGTGCGTAACTGGAGGATCGTGCGCAGGGCTGGGGAGGTTGCTTGACCGCATATGGAAGTGCATGTGCAAAGTGGACGCTCTGCCCCGAGTGAGCTCTCCCTCCATTCCCGGGAAGTGTGACCACCGCCCCCCCAATCCTGCCCCCCCCCCTGCTGTTCCTGGCGCCCTGCCCTCCCCCAGAGCAGGCTGACCTGCACCATGTGACCCAGGCCTGGGAAGATGGACCCGGCTGTGGGAGGTCGTGTTGCCTGGGGACTGAGCGTGCAGGAGGACCCAGCTGCACAGGAAGCCGGGCCAGAGGCCTCCAGAAGCCTCAGGGTTTCGCAGGCTGGACTCCCAGGGTCTGCTGCGGTGGGGCCCTCTTCTGCCTGCAGCCGGGAGCCCTTGACCCACACCTGCAGGCTCCAGAGATCCAGGAGGGGGGATGTGGCTGTGTCCCCAGGGTGGCTGCCCGCCCGGGGTGCGACTCTGGCTGCAGCCCCCGCCCGCCTCTCCTGGCCCCATTTTAGCCATGGGGGGAGCGCCTGTGCACAGAAGGAGCCTCAGCCGAGCTGGCTGCCCCAGGGGCACAGAGACCACGCCCCTAGTTACAAACCAGCCGCGGCTCTGGAGTCAAACGGCCCTGTGTTCAGAGTCAAAGCTGGATCGGCCACTTCCAGCTGTGTGGCCAGGGGCAAGTTACTCAGCCTCTCTGTGCCCCGGTACCTTCTTTACCCACCGTAACAGTAACTGTTTCTAAGGTTGTTGCGCAGAAACAGCCCAGGAAGCACATAAAGCTGCTTCCAGCCCAGCACTGGAGCGTGTAAGTACGCAGTAAGCGGTCACTGTGATTAATGAAAAATTAATAAAGGCTAGGAAGGGAATGACAGCCTCCCCGCGGTGTCCCTAAAATGGAAACAAATCTGTGCAGCTCTCAAAGCAGCAGAACTCAAGCCAAGGGCAGGCTCCCAGGTCTCGCTTCCAGCTCTTCAGGCAATTCCCCGGCAGAACATTCCCTCCTGGTTGCAGGCAGGGCCCAGGGCAGGACGCCACCTCCAGATAATCTCAGAGCTGGCACTGGCTTCGCAAGCACATGGTTGGACTTTCCAGATCTTTCCTCTCCTCTCTCTGACCTTCCCCTACTCACTTACCCCCAACACACTTTCTTACTCACTCTCTCCTTTCATTCCTGTTCAAAAACAAAGAATCGAGGCCAAATGTGACAGCTGGCTCCCTGGAAAAGTTTCTC
Organism: Balaenoptera acutorostrata; assembly: GCF_949987535.1. Classification (NCBI taxonomy): domain Eukaryota; kingdom Metazoa; phylum Chordata; class Mammalia; order Artiodactyla; family Balaenopteridae; genus Balaenoptera; species Balaenoptera acutorostrata. The sequence goes on from NC_080083.1 coordinate 55,250,646, forward strand.
TGCAGCGTGACCGGGTGGCAGTTACACTGCAGGGCGTGTGGTGGTGGGAGGGCTCCTCACTGCAGAGCCAAGGACTGGGGGCCGGCGGGGGGGGGGGTGGGGAACAGTGGGGGTCACGAGCCCCCCCCCATTAGGGCCTGGCCTGGGGCCACATCTCTAAAGCCTCCTGGGCAGACTGCACACACATGGTCACAAGCGCTGCGTCAAGTCGGCCATTTTCGGGGGTGGGCTAGTGCTTAGGGTTAGGGCTAGGTTCCTGAGCAATCAGTACACAGAACTTTCAGGGCGACTGAAGCTTCTCATCTTCTACCCACGGCGTAGCCAGGAGGCAGATGTGACCTCAGAGCCCACGGGTCTTCCCGGTGCCCACCCTGGAGCCGAGCCCTGACCAGGGTCCCAGAGGGAGGAGGGAAAAGCCTTAGAAGGCGCGGGGGAGGGGTTAGAGCCACGTTAGTAACTTTCTCTGCAGAGCTGCCCCCACACCTCCCCCACAGACCCTGGTCCCCAAAAGGCTGGGTTTGGGCCCAGGAAGCTGCATTCGGATTCAGAGGTGCCCGCCGTGCTTTGGAAATACAGGCCTGGAGGGTAGAGCTCGGACCCAACAGGTACTAAGAGTGCCCTCTGCTGTGGGGTCTCACCCCGTGGGTATCAGCTTCCCCATGTCCACGTGGCCAGCAGCCTCGCTCCCTGGGACCAACCCCAAGCAATCCTGGGGAAGGAAGGGCTGCAGGGGTAGGCGAGGGTTGGGGGAGATAGTTTGCCAGGGTGCCCTGGCCCCTCCAGGCCCTTACTCTCACTCAGCTGCTCCCACCTCGGGCCCCCAGGCAGAACTCTGGGGACCTGCTCCCGAGGCCCAGGCCAGAAATGAAGGGAACTGGGGACAGAAGCTCCCCTCCTCATCCCCTGGGCCGTGCTGATGGGCTGACCTCCCAGAAAGCCGGGCGGTGGCCGCTACTGTCCTGGCCGCCCTGCCCGGCCCCGACGGAGCGGTGACGAGAGTGAAGATGCTGTGTTTCCAGCTGCTTCTCCACCTGCCTCTCCCTCTCTCTGATGCCCTGAGGGCACCACCGCCCCCCGCCCCACCGCCATGGTGTCCAGCAAGCATGGGCAGGGCCTGGGCTGTCCGAAGTAATGGCAATCAAGAGCTGAGCCAATCCCTGGGAGTAAGACCTGTGCCCTAGTGAGGTTAGTTAGAGGGAGCCCCCAGGGAGAGACGCCCGCACTCACGGGATCCCTCCTCCGCCCATCTCAGCGCCTTGCTCAGCCCAATCAGGGGAACCACTCCAAGCCCCAGAAAGATCAATAGCCCGGGCGAGCCTGCAGAAGCCACGCTGTACATAAGGACAGCCTCCCTGGGACCCGCAGGGACCTGCTCCAGGGCGAGGGAGGGACGACGGTCTCCCCCTCTTCCAGTGCCGACCAGGAGACTACAACCAGGGGTCTTAATTCAGCCCCTCCCAACCAAGAAGGCACACCGCCCCTCTGCTCCGCCCCCAGCCCAGCCAGCACATCTCTGGCCGGTTCTTCAGCAACACTCAAGCTGGTCTTGTGAGGAGGAACAGGATGGGGAGGAGAAAGAGGAGAGAGGATGAGACAGGCTGGGCCGGGCTGGGCTGGGCTGGGCCGGGCTGGGCTGGGCTGGGGTGGTGGCAGCACCCACAGCAGGCTCCCTGCAGCTGTGATCGGGCGAGAAACGGGACTTCCAATCTGTTCCCACTCACCCCGGACAAACAGCATCTTACTCCAAAGTCCAGGGCAGCTGAAGGGCTGGAGGAAGAAGGGGAGTACCAGAGTCCCTCCTTTCTAACTGGAGTTTTCTCTGCTTTCATTTCATCATCTCATGGCACCTTTTGAAAGAGAGAGGCCAGAGGAGGGTGCTAGCCTAGGCCGCTCCACACCCCAGCCCAAGCTTCGGGGCAGGGATCCAGCCTCACGCCTCAGCCCTGGTCCCCAGCCCTGAGCGGCCAGCGCCGGCAGAGAGCTCCATCCCCCAGGGTTCAAATTCAGACTATTAACAACTGGGGGGCCTTAGGCAAGTGGCTGGAGCTCCCTGTGCCTTGATTTCCTAATCTGGAAAATGGGGTAATGAGAGCGCCTGGAAGCTAGCCTTATCCTGCTGGAGTTGTTAGGCTGGTGGTTATTATCAACCACTCGGCCTCCTTCTCCAGCTGAGATAAGGATTTCTCTCATTGTTGCCACAGGGATCTGGACCTGGATGGACCTGGAAAGTCTTCCAGTTTCAAAGTTCCATCCGGAAAGTGCTTGTGCCAGCTGGCCCGCGCAGGGGCCAGGGAAGGGGAAAGCCAAGGGAGGAGCGAAGCATGCAGAAGGAAGGAACAGCCAACAGCGAGGCCCCCCGCCAAGGCTGCACCAACCACGCAACAGGAAGGCGGCTCAGAACACTCCCCTAGCCCCCCCAAGCCTCATCTGGATACTGAGGCTGAACGGTCCCGGACCTTCTGGGTCCAAACAGAGCCACCCACCACTGCAGCCAGAAGTCTCACCGGCTTGAAGGCCCAGGTGGGGCTGCCCAGGCATCACGGGGGCGGGCACCAAGGCCGGGGGACCCACGCCACCCACGGAGAGCACAGCGCAACTACCTGCCCTGAACAAGCACGTATAATAAGCAAGGGCTTGGGGCGGGGGGGTGTGGGGAGGCAAACTTGCTGCTAAATTAAATATCAAGAAATTCAGCTTCCAACTCACTGACCTAGGCTCTCTCGCCTGAACAGAAAGCCCATTGACAGAGTCACTAAATAAACCACCCCTCCTCCCGAAAAGCTGGGATTGGGATTCAAGGTCCGCCCCCGTTCCTGCACCAGCTGGTCCATACAGCTGCCCTACAGCTTCTGCCCAGCCGCCTGGCACCCACCCGAGAGACACAGGAGTGGCCAGGCCCCCCGGCTGCCACAGGAAGAAGTGGGGCTGCGCCTCCCCTCTCGGCCTCTTCCATCCCAGCCTCCCCAGCCCCGCCCCCCACCCGAAAACCACAGCCCCCCCGCCACGTCCTGGGGCTCCCAGGCCGAACTCACCTGGTGGGGGCTGGGGACAGAGGTGCCTGAAACCCAGGCGGGCGGTGGAGGCCGACACTGCAGGGCCTTGTTTCAGGAGGTGCCCCAACCCTCTGTAACCTGAGCCCTGGACGCCTCACCAAGCCAGCTCTTCCCGTCAGGCACGAGATAGGCATTAGTCAGCAGGTAAACAGGCAGGGAGGCACAGACCTCAGGAAGGCCTGCCTCAGACCAGCACGAAGGAGAGGGGGCATCATCCCAGGGGTGAAAATAGAGCCCCCCCCTCCTGGGCTGGGCCACTGGACTGTGCAAGGAAGTGGACCCGACTGCCAGGGGAACGGGCAGGGGTCACATCATGACTCAGGCATGCCCTGGGGTCACCAGTGACAACGGTGACCATGGGTGTTACCTACCCCCCAGCTGGGCTCCCCATCCCCGTGCCGAGGAGGGAGCGGACACAGCAAGTTCTGCCAGAGCAGGAGGTGGCATCTGCAAGGTGCAAGGGTGACCCGTCCCGGGCAGGGACAGAGCCCCTCTGTTCCCACATCAGTCTCCTCGCACCCCTCGGGGGTCCCCCAAGATCTCCTGTTTCTGCCCCGTCAGAGGTAAGGCAAGGCGTGAAGTCTGGGTGACGACAGATGAGAGGAAGTGGGCCTGGAGACAGTGACTTAGGAGAACGGGATCCCAGGCTGGCCTTCACGGCCCAGGGACCAGGCGACTGGGGGGCTCAGAGGAAGGGAGGGGCGGGCCGCTCCCTGGGGCGTGCCAGCCAGCCGGCCCCACCTCCAAGCTGTGGCCGCCACGGTTAAAGTTCCAGCTCCTCCCGGGCCACAAGGGCCTCATCCCAGACCAGACACGCCCCCCGCAGCCGGTCCCACGGCCCTGCACGGGAAACAGGACGCACGGGTCTCAGATGATGGTCAGGGCTGTGCTCCCGCCAGGGCCCGGCCGAGCTGAGGCCGCCTGGAACCGAATATGCTGTTCGGCCAGCTCAGGGAGCCCCCAGAAGGAGGGCGCTTTGGGCAGAGCATCTGGAGACCTCACTGGGATAGACAGGAAAGGAGGCCCTGCTGCATCCTCGGGGCCTTGGAGGCCAGCCGGGTCAGCAGGTCCGAGTGGGCAGGGCTGCCTTCCCACCGTCAGCAGAAGGCCCAGCCCAGGCCCGAGCTCTGGGCCCCCTTTATCACTCCTCTTGCTCCCACTGGATCTCTGGGTGCGCAAGGGACCCTCCTCTCCCCGTCACACTCCATTTAGGGGGGCGATGCCTCGGCACAGATGCCAGACGTCCAACAGCAAAATCACAGGCTGGAAGGGTGGTTGTACTGCTCCCCCCATCCCCACCCCACCGAGCTTTCTAGAGGAGGAACGCTGCCACCAGCGCCTTCCTGCCCTCAGGCACTCCCCACCCTGCCCCACCCTCCTCACTGCCATCCCTGGCAGGTGCTGCACTCTGCAAGTTCAAAGTCCTCAGCCCCTCAAACCTCAACCCTCTTGGGGCCAAGACCAGGGGCTGCCAATTTTAAAGGGACCGCCAGAAAACTCAGGAATCAAGATACATAATATTTCAGTGCAATATTTTTTGAAAATCAAACTTTTGCAAAAAATCCTTAATGAGCACAATCCAACAGGGCGGGATTCGGGCGAGGGGAGTGCAGCAGGGTTGTGCACGTGCCTGGCCCATCGTTCTTGAAAATGTGGATATTTGTTCATGAAGGATTTTGTGGGGCACAATTTTGATTTTTAAAAGCGTTGCATAAAAATACTATTTCTCTTGATTCCTGAGTATTCTGGCGCTCCCCCCCGCCCCCCGCTAAATTTTGTGCCCCAGAGGAGTGCCCCACTTGCCCTAATCTCGGGCGTGTTCTTCTTGCTTTCACCCACCAACCTCCAGGGGTCCACACCCAAGCTAGACCTTGAACCCAGGACCACCCTGGTTAGGGTCACAACCTCCTGGTGCCAGCGATCATTCCTGAGCCGCCTCGCCTGCTTCACTTTCCTCTTTGGCCCTCACCACGGCTAATGGGCTTTATGTTTTACTGTTTGCTTTGTTTACCCTCTGCCTCTTCCCATCAGCACATAAGCCCCAGGAGGACAGGATTTTTCTCTGTATGTTCAGCACCGATGAATTTCTCAGCGCTGCGAACAGTGCCTGGTACATGTCAACGCTCAACCCTTCCTGAATAAACAAACACTCCCGGCACAATAATCTCTAGGAAATCTGATCAGGCCCTAGTGAAACACCTCTGGTGGATCGGCCCCATAACACAGCGTCCAGCTCACCTCTGGCCCGGCCCGCCTTCAGCCCACCGCCTCGGCCAGCGTGTCCCAAACTGTGGGTCCTGACGCTTTAATGGGTCCTGAAGGCTAGTTAGTGGGTCATAACCAGCATTATTTTTTTACATTTAAAAAGAATACATTCGTACTAGGCAAAAGGTAGAAACAACCCAAATGTCCCTCAGCTGATGAACGGATAAACATGATGTGCTCAGTGCATAAATGGAATATTACTCAGCGAGAAAAAGGGATTGCAGCCCTGACCCAGGCTACAACACGCAGGAACCTTGCAACACGATGCAAAGGGAAGGAAGCCAGTCACAAAAGACCACACACTGTGTGATCCCATTTCTAAGAAAGGTTCACAACAGGCAAATCTACGGTCATTGTTTAGGGCTGGGAGAAATGGGGGTGGGGGACAGGAGGTGACAGCTAATGGGGACAGAGATTCTTTTTGAGGCGATGAAAACGGTCTAAAATTGGATGTGGCGACAGTTTCACAACCCTGTAAATAACTAAAATCCATTGGATTGTACACTTTAAATGGAAGAACTGAATGGTATTATGTGAATTGTATCTCAATAGAGCTGTTTTTAGAAAATAAGAAAAGCTCCCCCATCCAAAGAAGCACAGCAAGTATGAAGGTGTAGCAGGCACACAATAAAGGTAAGAAGTACTCCATGGAAATATTGTTTCATTTGTATACACACCGCACACACACATCTACACATACGTGTGTCCTGGTTTGTGGTGTAAAACGTACTTCTTACTGGAGGCTGCAGCCCAAAATAAGTTTGAAAGCCACTCTCCGGGCAACATCAAACTCAGGATTCCAGAAAGCCAATGGCCCTTCACCTGCCTGGACCACTCTGCCCCCTTCAAGACCAAGGGCCCTACCCCCCGCCCCCCACCTCCAAGAGGTCTCTGCTGGCAGGGTTTAGGGGGCTCCCTCCTCGGGGTGCCAAGGCCCTCTGGACTCGTCCCTCTCAGAACACTTGTCACACTGCACTGCACGCATGTTTTGGAGGGAGCGTCCCCAGGACATGGGCTGTGTCCTGGCCACCGACGCGTATTCTCCTCTGAGGACAGTGCCAGGCCCAGGGCAGCAGCCCAGATGCACAGACTGATGGTGGCAATCATGGGGGGCTGGCCCCTCACCACCCCCTCTACACACCACTACTTCTGAATGATCTGAGGGATTTTAAATAGCTTACAGGATGATTTTCTAAGAAAGAAACGTATAAAATAGGAGGAAACAAACCCCAAACTCAAACAAACCTATGGAAGAAACTTTTTAAAGGATGAGGCGCCCACAAAAGTATCCGGCTCAGATGGTTTCACTAGTGAATTCTTCAAACGTTTTAACACAGAGATGATCGTGTAGCCGCTTAAAATGTTCCAGAACACAGAGGGGGGTAAAGAAACGCATCCAAATTATTTTTGCTAAGCCAGCACGACACTGACACCAAAATTGATAAAAATAGCAGGCGCACACATGCCCGACATGCTGTAGACCAAGCTCACGCGTGTATATCCATGCAAGAATTGTGCGTCTCTACCTCGTTGTTTAAACCCAAATAAATTCCAATGGATTAATGATTTCAGTACGTAAAAATGAAACCATAAAAGTACCAGAAGAAAAACCTGAGTGAATTTTTTTTTCTATGATTTTGGAATGCAGCAGGCCTCTAAGCAGGACATAAACCTCCACAAGAGAAAAGAAAAAGAATAAACTTGACAACCTAAGGGTTAAACATCTCTGTTTAGAAGAACACACTAGACACAAAATGAAAAGTTAACAACTGGGAAAAAGCACTTGTAACAGCTACAACAAAGGTGCACCAAGGACTCTTAAACAAACAAAAAAATCAACAAGAAAATGATTAACGACCCAACTGGGAAAAAAAGGAACCTAGGACAGGAATGAGCAGGGAACCTAGGGCCCTTGGCCTGTACACAGAGGAAAAGATCCCCACCCACCCACCCCAACTTAATAAGAGATGCACAAAATAAAACACCCATCAGATAGCTTTCTACCTCTCCGCCCAGGGCAAGGCACACAGCACCTCTCTCTGTCACGACCAGAAACTGATGTAGCTGCTTTAGAAGCCAATTTGGCAACATGGACCAAAATCTTAAATGCACACATCCTTTGGTGCAGAAATTCCACTCCTAAAGGTTTATCCAACATGTGCACATATATAAGCGTGAGGATGTTCCTGGAAGCCTCGTTTACCACAGAGGAAGCCAGGCAAGAATGGCAGGACCGGGCTTCCCCGGTGGCGCAGTGGCTGAGAATCTGCCTGCCAATGCAGGGGACACGGGTTCGAGCCCTGGTCTGGGAAGATCCCACATGCCGCGGAGCAACTAGGCCCGTGAGCCACAACTACTGAGCCTGCGCATCTGGAGCCTGTGTTCCACAACAAGAGAGGCCGCGACGGTGAGAGGCCCGCGCACCGCGATGAAGAGTGGCCCCCGCTCGCCACAACTAGAGAAAGCCCTCGCACAGAAACGAAGACCCAACACAGCCATAAATAAATAAATAAAAATTTTAAAAAAAAAGTATATCCCTAAAAAAGATGTTTGCTTTAAAAAAAAAAAAAAAAAAGAATGGCAGGACCATGTCAGGGCCGAGGACGCAGCTGTTAGGAGGAATGTGCCCAATCTACATCCACGGTGTCATTAAATGGGGAAAACACACACACGCAAAATCCAGAAGGACACACAGCGTGCCCCACCATCCACATGGGCTATCCCGGGGAAAGGGTGGGAGATCAGGAGAGACAGATTTCCTTTTCACATTTCACGTGACCTTGACTTTTTCTCTTCTACCAATGGTCACGCACTGCTTTTGAGAATTAGAAGAGAAAAAGGCAACGGGGCAGACGGGGCCGAGGGAGCCAGGGATACAGACCAGAGCATGGGCTACAAGCTCGGGGAGGGAGAGGCGCCGTGCAATGGCCAAGCTGCGCCCGTTCGTTAAATAAGGCTGCATTTGGTTTTCATTTATGAGCTTGTTTAACAAAACCTCCCGGGTGCTGGGCCTGCACTGGCGGTCCTCACACATTAGCACTTTTGTTCTAACAACGCTGTGCAGGAGGAACGAGGCCCATTGCGATGATGAGAAAAAGGACTCAGAGAGCATAGGTCATCAGGCCAGGGCAGTCTGAGGGCCATTTCCCCCACGAACAAGTGGGCAAGGCCTCCCGAGTGGCTTCCTGCTGGAACATTCTGTGCTTCTAAGTTGTACCCTCTGTGTGTTATATTTTAGGAGGGAGATGGAAGAGGTGACCTTCAAGGCCACTTCCACTTCCCAATTCCTTGTTGGGACCAGCGCTGGTCTCTCTGATCTGCATTGGACAGACCAGGGATTTCCAAACCAGGTTCCCTAGAGCCCTGGGGTTCCACAGCGGTGTGCCCAGTGACAGCATGGGAAAGGGGACGGGAGGCCTCCCTGCTCAGAGAACTGGACGCTCAGTCCTGGGCACGAGCTGCCTTTGCTCATTAGCTACAACCGGTAACTCCGGGAGCCCCTGGGATTCCAGGGGGGCGTCTCTGACACCCACAGAAAGGCCCAGGTCAGGGGAAGCCAAAGTGGATAAAACGTGGAAAGGAAGTCATGCCTGGACCCGAGAAGGGTCCCCTCCTCACCACCCACAGCTCTCAGACATGCGGCCCCAGGTCCACATTTAGCCACGTCAGGCCAGTGGGAACCACGTGGCGTCATCCTTCAGGCTGCCTGCTGGAACCCAGGGTCTGGGCAGGGCCGCCCACACTTCGGGGCGCCAGGCGGGGGTCCGAGCCACTCCTCCGGTGTTGAATGTGCCCTCTGTCCACAGAGCGTGGCTGTCCGCGCAGGCGTGTCCCCCGGACAGCAGCCCCATTGTGCCGACCCTGGCTCCCAGCAGCTGTCCTGGGCAGAGAGGCTGCGGCTGCAGACACAGCCCCTCTCCTGGCAGCTGCTCGGCTTCCCAGGTCAGGCACCCAGGAGGCCTCACCCAGCACCACGTGTCTGGGGCCCAGGCTCCATCCCTGGTCAGGGCTGCAGCCCCCAAGCTGCAGGGAGGCAGCGCCAGCCTCCCTGCCCGGCCCGCTCCCGCAGCTGTGCCCAGCTCTATGTAAGGCATTCCGCAGCTGCTCGGCTGCATTCCCTGGATGGGCCCGCATTCCTCCCTCCTCACCACTGGGCTGGGCTTGGCAGACAGCTGGAGGGCCAGCGGGGGAGGTGGGTGCTTTCTCCCGGGCCCTCCCTGCCCCCTACTCTGCCCCACCTTGAAGGAGACACACCTGGGCCTGGCCACCCCTCCGCCACATCCTCCTGTCCCCCCATGCATGGGGATCTCCTGCTTCAGACCGAGGTGTGCACAGGCCTCAGGGTCAACTCAGAGGAGAGCGTCTGTTCTTAAAAGGCGGAAAGAGAGAGCGACCCAATCCCCAAAGGTGAGAGGGTCCCTGGATGCCCTCTGGGGCCACGACGGGAACGGGGAGGAGCCCAGAGCAGAGGGGTCTGTCGGGCAAGACAGCCAGGCGGGAATATTCCTGCAGGAATATGTTATTTGTTACCTGAAAAAGGTACAGCCTTTTTCCCACCAGAATAGAAACACACAGCCCCACACAGGAGAAAACTCTCCAGGCTAAGGGCCCAACGCACAGAGAGATTCAAGTTCACTGCTCTGCTTTGCCAGACACAAACGAGACCCTCAACATTTATGAAGCTCCTGCCCTATGCCAGGTGCTGGGATGAAGGGTAGACAAGGTGCAGACCCCGGGAGTGGGGAGTCCACAGTCCAGGGACAGGCCCAGAGTGGACCCTGGTTAGTGAGGCGTCCTGCGAACACGGGGGGTGTCTAGGGAGCCTTTGCAGAGCCGGCCCTTCCTCCCTAAGCAGATGGCGGTCCCCTTCTCCCCGCCTTCACGTTCTCCGATCCCCACACACACTTCTGGGGCACGTCACGGTCCCCCCACTTCACTGGCTGACGCCTTCCCACCCTTCAGACTCAGCTCAGATCTCACGTTCCCCAAAGCCTTCTCTGCCCAGCCCCCTCCGTCCCCACGTCCCTGTGCTTGTGGCCTCCCACGATTCCCCGTGGAAGTGAGATCTTCCCCGTTCTGCCCCAGCCCCTAACACAGGCCTGGTGCAGCAGGCACCCAGGTACACCCGGAAGGCGGCAGGCTCACCTCGTTTGCCAAAAAGCCACGCTCACCACCAGAGGCGTAGGGGGCCTGACGTCCACCTTCCTCAAGGCTCTACCCACGACCAAGGATATTTCTAGATGTTTTTAGTCGTAGGAAACCGGAGGAAGACACTCGCTGCGTCTGCCCCACCCCCAATGTCACGCCCACATCACCAGGGACTCCTGGCACCACCGTGGACTGGATACCTGTCTTGGTTATTGGGGGCCGGGTAGGTGCAGCTGTACCTGGAGACCTCAGACCCCCTACCACTACTGTTGCCTCGGGCCAGCAAGCCCAACACCTCCCTCGTTTGACAGATCAAGAAACTGAGGCTGGGGAGTGGGGGGCAGGTGGGGGGGGGACGCGAAGTGATGGCTCAGAACACAAGAACTCAGCTGGGCGCCAGTCCGGGGACACCCCACTCACCACGCTGCCTCCCCCATGGCCTCCAATGAGCATCCAGAGACGGCAAAGAACCAGACCCACGAGTGAGCGGCCAGCGCCCGCCTTATAAGGCAGCCTCGGGGAAACTTGGCCGGTGGAACCTGGGGGGTGGCTCCCGGGGGAGGGAGAGCGGGGAGCCTGCCACACAGACACGGCTCTGGGCCCTGCAGCCCAGCCCCACCCAGAGCCACCCAGGTGGGGGCCGGGGGACCTGGGAGGGGAAGCAAGGCTGTTCCCACCCGGAGCCTGAGAGAGGAGTAGGGATGGAGGGTGCCAGGCCCAGGGACAGGGTCAGCCTCGGAAACCAAGAACCCAGCATGCCAGAGGGAGCGGATCAGACCTGTGGGTTCCTGGTTGAACAAAAAAGTATCTGCTTGATCCTTGGAGAGTCCCATGGGGTCCCTGCAGCCCCTGCATCTGCCTACAAGAGCCACCACAAAGCCATCCCCATGTCACTCCTCCAACATTGTTTTATTGAGCACCTGTTATGTCCAAGTCACTCGGTATCTCATGAGAGTCTTTCAAAAAAAAAAAAAAGACAACAGCCCCAGCCTCAAGTAACCTAGAATCCAGTTAAGGGCATGTAGGGAATTCTGAAGAAGACACAGCAAACGTTAAGAGTGGGTATCGCTGGTTTACAGGTGAATTATAGTTTCTTTCTAATGTCTATATTTTCCAAATTTTAAAGAAACAGTACTGTGAAAAACTGTTTTTGCATTAAAAAAAACATCTAGCAGAGGAAAGAAGGTTCATACACAAATAACTTACATTCCAAGACAAACACATGATACTATACATGAGAAAGATGCAAAAAGGCACGGGAATCAGACGAAGTGAGGCTATTTCCAGTTAGTGGGAGAGGTGCCATTTGAGCAGGACTTTGAAGGATGCATAGGAGTTTGAAAAGCAGTGATGTGAAGAGGAGCAGGGCTGGGGATCAGGAGATCAGTGCAGAACCGTTGTGAGGAAAGGTGGCCAGTGGGAGACCATGAAAGGACCAGAGCAGGAGGAGCTGGGGAGCAGGGAGGTATGAGCTGGACAAGAGGGTGAATCCATTGTGGGGGGCGGGGGCCCGGGCGAGTGAGCAGTGAAGGCTCAGAGTGGGAACGTATTTCATCAGTGCTCTGCTTTAGGGAGGTCAATCTAGGAACAACTTAGCTGAGGTCCCAGGAGACCCTGTCCTGCGCCCACAGTCACAGTCTGGAAGGCTTCCTGGAGGTAGAGGCAAAGGGCTGAGTCTGATCAGAGGGCACAGAGCTCCCTACCTCCCTGATCCTTTGCCCCCGCAGTGCCAGCTGGCCCTCAGGGGTAAGGGATAGTGAGCCCATGGAGGGCAGTCAGAGCAGGCCCTGCAGGCTGGGGGGCTCCTGGGAGCTCCCAACCCAGCCCCACCATGGAAGGGCGGAAGGGGATGGGAGTGCCAGGTCTGCAGGAAAGATGGACAGGAAATGAGGCCGAGGGACAACCGGATCTGTGCCTGGAGGGGCTGGATAGGCCGAGACCAGAGGAGGGGGAGGGAGGGAGAAGCAGATGAAGCCTCAGAACAGGGGCTGGCGGCGAGCTAAGACCCGGGGCTCTGCAGAAGCCACTGCAATAGACGCAGGGAACACCCCTCCCTCGGGAAGACCCTACCCTCCACCTGGACTTGCCCGGGACCTCAGGACTGGACATCCAAGCGAGCAGGTGAAGGCCAAATTTCCCAGCCCACAGAGGGCCTTGCTTCCTCCCCGCCCAGCCCACTTCTCACCCCGCGTTACTTCCAGGCTCACCCCACAGTGACTTCTGTTTTAAATGAGGAGAATCCTCCCATAGTCATCCAAGCCCCCACCTCCTCCAAACCCGAGCATCCTTCCCCTTTGCAGTATCTGTCCAACGCCCCCGCCTGGTTCAAATGCACCTCAAGGTTCTCAACCTGTGAGCCCTGGTCTCAGAGAGCCCCCTCCCCATCCAGCCAATAGGACATGGAGGGGCGGGCTCAGCACACTTGTGAGTTCACACATGTGCACACCCATGACTGGCACATACGCCGACCCCCAGTTCGTGCTCCAGGGGTGGGAAGGCAGCCCTCACCCCACCCCAGCCCGTGGACCTCTCCACGAAGAGCTGGACTTCCATCTGCACAGAGAGGGGCTGCGGGTCCAGGGTGCTGGCGCCCAGCTCAGACACTGAAATGCTTTTCCCTGGAAAAACCGCACAGGCCCAGCACCAGGCTCCCCAACACCTCTGGACTGCGGCCTCAGCTGGGAATGCTCTTCTCTGCCCGTCTTTCCCTGGTTCAATCCCACCCTCTCCAAAACTCAGCTGATGAGGCCCGGGCTCCCGGGGGCTCTCCCAAAGCCCCGCCCACTTGGTTCCATGGCCGCTGTTCACGTCCCGCTCCCGAGGCAGAGCTGGCCTGACCGGTCCCCACGGTCCGGCCTGACCAGCGGCTGCCGCTGGAGGAAGACGTTCTTAGACGTGCTCGAGGCTGCGCCCCGCCCTGCCCCCCCCCGACAGCCCACGCCGGTGCCACCCTGAGCAGACACCCCCTGCCTGTCCCCCAGAGCAGGACCACCTCCTCGGGCACGCAGTGCCAACTGTCATCAAGATCTGGATGGTGACGACCGTCTCCCCAGCCACATCCTGTTTGACTCAGCTGAGCGCCAACACCTCCCCCCTGTGACGGGGCTGTATCCAGCAGCAAAGGCCCTGGACCAGCAGAAGATCGTAGGAAACAGCCTCCTGGCCGCTCCCCAAACACCAGCCATGCATCCTGACATCGGCACCAGCGCACCTGGGGGGTGGCGTGGCTCTGCAGGGTCACATCTGGGGAGATGCAGATTCACGCACCAGGGCTGGAAGGGACCTCTTGGTTCCTGCTGCCCACAGTGTGGCCCAACGTCAGAGGAAATTCAGTCAGCCCCTTGGCCCACCCGACCTGCTCGGTCAAATGTGCATTTGGGCAGAATGCAGCTGCTCCACCAACACCCCTACCCCACCCCATCACAAGCCCCCAAGTCCACTGACCACAGGAAAATTCTCATGCAAAAAGGAAAACCTCAAAGAACTCAGAGCAAGGACTCGAGATACTTGCACACCCATGTTCACAGCAGCTTTATTCACAAGAGCCAAGCAGGAGGAGGACCCCAGGTACCCATCAACAATGGATGGATAAGCAAAGTGTGGTCTGCACAAAATGGAATATTATTGAGCCTTAAAAAGGAAGGAAATTCTGACACCTGCTACAACATGGATGAACCTTGAAGATGTGCAAAGAGAAACAAACCAGACACAAAAGGACAAATATTTAGGATTCCACCTACATGAGGTACCCAGAGTAGTTAAATTTGTAGAGACAGAAAGTAGGATGGTGGGTGCCAGGGGATGGGGGGGGAGGGGGATGGGGAGTTAGTACGTTATGGGGACAGAGTTCCAGGTGGGGAAGATGAAGAAGTTGTGGAGATGGGTCACGGTGACAGTTGCACAACAACATAATGTATTTAACGCCCATGTGTTGTACACTTAAAAATGGCTACACCAGTCAGTGTTGTTATGTGTATTTTACCACCATTAAAAATAATTTTTAAAAGGGTGTATCAAAATCCCAGAATGTTCTGCCTGTTCAACCCAAAGGACACTTACTGAACATTTACTGAGCCCCGAGTCCCGGGATCAGAACTGGACCCAGCTTTCACTGGACTTACAACCCAGCCGGCACCTTAACACAGCCCATGGGGCCAAGACCCTCCCTGGGGGGGGGGGGCAGTAACGGTGTCCCACGGGATCGGCACCACCTCCCCTGGGAGCTCCCCGTGAGCACAAGTCTGGGTTTGGACCCTCCGAGGATGGTAGCCAAGCAGAACACCCCCGAACGGAGCTGTGAGCAGGAATTATGGGGCTCCCTGGCCTGGGACCCCTCCAGGCAGCCCTGAAAACCTCAGCATGCAGAGGTGAGGCGTTCTCGTGCTCCCTTTGCATCTGGCCATGACCCTCCCTACCGGGGAAGGAAGAAGAGGAAGACCCTCCTATGCAGAAAACCCCTCCTCACCCGCTGCCCCGGGGGCACCAGCAGGGCAGTCACAACGCCTTCCCGCGCAGGAGCCTGCCTCCCCGCGGCCCAGTAACCACCAGCCACCAAGAATGTGACAGCCTGTCCTAGGGTCTCAAACGCCTCCAGCCCCGACACGAGCCTGCCCCGGTTCCTGCCCCCAAGTCCTGGGCTCACAGCAGAGGTTACACCACGGCCCTGTGGACCAATTAACAGGGGCCCTCCACAACCCAGAGATTCTTTGCCAAGTCTAACTCAAATCCAACTTGCTGCATCTCGGTCCATCCCCCGTGGACAGAAAGAGCTGCCAGTGCCCTCCCCTCAGCCTTCGGAAGTATACGCCGCCCCCCGCTCCTCCCGCTCAATATTCAGCTTCTTCCTCCAAGACTCCAGGGCAAAGCCAGCTCCCCGCCCCCCAAATCACTGCAGCACGGATGACCAGCACCTGCTACTCACCCTCCTGGCTCTTGGGTGGGGCCTCGGCCACGGGCGGCTGGGGTTTGGGCTCCAGCCTGCTCTGCAGCTGAGACATCGGGGTGGGTTCCGAATTCTCCAGGGTCTGGGGTGGGATGGGGGAGGCGGGCCCCTCGGCTGGCTTGGGCACCTGGATCTCGACCCTCTTGGGGGCTGCGTCGGCGGTGGGGATGGCGGGCACCTCAGGGATCTTGGAGGTGGGGGTCTCCATCCTCCGGTGGGCTGACTCCTGGGGCTTGACTATGGTGATCTCCGTCCTCCGAGGGGTGGGCTCTGGCGTCTTGTGGCCCAGTGCCTCAGCCCGCTTGAGCCCGAACCGGGACGGCCCGGCGGTGCCGGCGTTCTCTACCTGCTTGGACGAGATGTCGATGGAGATCTCGGTGCGCCGAGACACGGGCTCTGCCTTGGGCCCCGAGAGCTCGACCCTCCGCAGGGCAGCCTTGGGGGATCGCTGGCTGAGGGAGTCTACATGGCGGGCCGCAGGCTCTGAGTTCTTCACACCCAGGTCCTGGAACTTCTGCGTGGAGCTGGCCACAGAGGCCCGGAGCAGGGGAGTCTGGACCCTCCGGGTTGGGGTGGAGTTGGGCGTCTCGACCTCCTCGACCTCAAAAGATCTTTTCAAGGCTGAAAGAGAAAGCGAGGAGAATGTGGTAAGTAGGCGGCTCGGGAACCCCTGGGAACATCCCGCTAACAGTGAACGTCAGAAGGCAGCTGGCGGGGATGCTACAGCAAGGGGCCCCCGGGAAGCCTCTTGCGCCCGTCACCTCTCAGGAAGAAGAGAGGACAGCCCCACTCTACGCGGGGACTGAGGCACCAGCAGCCACGTGTTCTGGGAGAGAAAAGGCGGAAGCTTGGAGGACGCCCTCTGTCCTCTCTGTCCTGCCGTGGCCATGGTTCCGCCAGCTACATTTTCTATAAGGATGCTCTGGCTCAAGGGAGGGGCCTTTGATTTCTTTCCCTCCTCACCTCCACCCGACACAGACACCATCAGCAAACACCACCAGCAGCAGCAGCGGTGGGAGGATGTCCCCAATAATAACAACCACAACCATAACCAATCAGAATCTCGATGGGGGGACTTCCCTGGTGGCCCAGTGGTTAAGACTCTGCGCTCCCAATGCAGGGGGCCCGGGTTCGATCCCTAGTCAGGGAACCAGATTTCGCATGCATGCCACAACTAAAAAGATCCCGCGTGCCACAACTAAGACCCGGCGCAGCCAAATAAATAAATAAATACAAAAATTCATTAAAAAAAAAAAAAAGAATCTCGATGGGAATGTCACCACCAAATCAATAACAGCATGGACAGCCAACGCTGGAACTTTTAACACGGGCAAGGCCTTGGGCTTCCTGTGCATAAGCACATTTACTCCCCACCCTAACCCTATGGTGTAAACGATGCTATAAGCCCCTGATACAGATGGGAAAACTGAGGCCCAGGTGCTTAAGCAAAGTGCCCAGCAGCGTGGAGTGAGTAGCAGAGCCGGAAGACGCGTCTAACTCCAAGGCCCAGGGTTCTTACTCCTTTCTGGTGGAATAATGCAGATCCTGGGTGAAGTTCACACCGCTGCTTTTCTTAGTCCTCACACCGGCTGCTTCTGCCTCCATCCTACACCACTTGCCCCAGCCGGACCTGGGCTCACGCAGGACACTGACCACCCAACTCCCACCCCACAGCCCAGCATTTCCCCCCGGCCACCCGCCATCTCCGCCAGGATCTGCTCCCTCCCAGGCGGTGGGGACAGTGCCTGAGAAGCCACTATCCCCACAGTCCCTGCAGCGTGCTGCAAACGAGAACCAGCTGCTCCCGGTTATAAAGACCAGAGTGGAAAGGGGCCCACGGGGCAGGAACATGCACCAGTTCCTCCCCAGCCGGGCCCACAGCGGGCCCTCAGCGACCCACAGTGTCTCTCCCACCCCCCTCCCCACCTCACCTCACAGCCCCAGGAGCCCAGGATTACAGGGACCCCCCCTCAATTTCCTCCCCCAGCCCGCAGCTGGTCTCCAGCCCCCAACACCAGCCCTCAGGGCCATTCTGAGCAGCCCCTCCCTCCAGTCTTCCTTCCTCCAAATTCCAACACAGCCCTCGTCTCTTCCCCATGGACATTACCTCCTTCAGAAGACCAGGGTGTAGTGGGTGGTTGAGTGGGTGGGTGGCCAGGGGCGTGTGTGCTCTGAAGCACTGGATGTAGGGGGAAGCAAGGGAGACCCCAGACCCTGATACCTGGCTGCCTGAACTACCAGTTCCCCAAACGTGACACCCCTGGGGGACCCTGTCTAAGCCCTGGGCACACCTCCTTCTTGGTGGACAGAGGGCACAAAATCCTGGGTCACAAAGCTCGACGGCCCCAGAGGCCCTGCAGGGATGGGAAATGTCCTCCGAGGGAGGCAGCTGTGCAGATTTTGGGAGCGGGCGCGTCATCACACACTGACTCAGGGACACACCTGCTGTTCAGCTTCATTGCGGCCAAGCAGGCATGTGCGTGCAATGTGGCCAGAGCTCCTGATTCAAGAGAATCTGAAAATCTGGATGTTTTTTTATATGTTATCTCCTGATTTTTAAATGCTGGCACAAACAAAGCAAAACAACCCCCTTTAAAAACACTGTGCGGTCAAAGGAAATCACATCCAAGGGCTGCACTCGGCCAGCGGGCCCTGCCGTGACCTCGGGTTGATAAGGCACATGGCCAAGTGCGGCAGGGGTGTGCCTGTGCAAGGACCCCACCTGGCGCAGCTCTGCCTCTCACCGGGGGCTGTCCAGCAAGATACGCAGGGTACAAACTGCCCATCCAAAGAAGCCTCAAGTGCCCAGGGAGAGGTCAAGTGCCTGCTAAACTGGCCAGAAAGTCCAGGGCTGAGTGCCCGGAACTCTGTCCTCTCATGGTTCCCAGGGCCTCCCGAGACATCTGGTCTACCCCCACCCCGAGAGCACTGTCCAAACTGTCCCCGATGGTGGCTCCTGTCTGTCTGTGAGCTCCCTGGAGGAGGGGTCCACACCCCACCCACCTAGGCACGTGCATGTCCAGGAGTACTTGGTGTTAGCTCCTTGGGGCCAAGTTGGGAGAACAGGAACTAGGTGGGTGAGGGCTCTTTCCCAGGTTTGCCCCACGGGAATACGACGAACTTTTCCTGGGAGTCCCGACAAGGTCTGTGCCCCTGTTTGGAGAGCCCCCTCCTTGGGGAGCCCATTTGAATGCACCTCCAACTGCAACTCATGAATTCAGACCCTACACCAAAGCAAAGGCCTCCCCGAGTCAGGAGGCCCGATTCGGCAATGACTTGGAACCAGACTGGCCGGCACACAGATCACTGCTCCCCGGAACACAAAATCTACACAGAACGCACACACCCGGCCCCATCCGCCACCCTCTCCTCTCTTTGGCTGCTCTGTGTTTCTTCCTGGCACATGCCACTCTCTGGGCCCATACTATCTGCATGCTTAGCACTCGGCTATATTATCTACCCAGGCATTCACTGGCCAGCACCAACACCCCCATTAGTCTAGTTCTCTCTGAGAGGACAAGGGCTGTTCCCACCATCAGGACGGTCACTGCTCAGCAAACATCCAGGGCTGATGGGGGTTCCTGATGGCTTACGCCGTCCCCACAAACAAGCACTGCCCCCACCCAAGGATTTCAAGTCCCCCCTCTAAAGCCAGGCTCTCTCTTGCCTCCTCCCAAAGCCTGCAGTGGTGGCCAGATGCAGTTCACGCCACTCCCTCCCGTGTCATCCTGATTATCCCAGTCTGCTGGGACTGGCTTTGGGGGCGGGGGGCTCCCTGGAAAGAGAGCTGGAGTCCTCTCCTCTGTTACACCGCGAGCCAGCCCTCCAGCCCTTCCTGGGCCTCGGGTGCTTCTTCTAAGCACAACGTAAAGGCCAGACCGGATCACAGGTTTGTAACTGTGGGCCCAGAGCAGGGAGGCACCAGGTCTGAGATGTTTCACTTTCCTCTAAGGTTCTGTAGGGAGTTGAATAGTGTCCCCCCGCAACCCAAAAGCTACGTCCAAGTCCTAACCCCCAGAACCTGTGAATGTGACCTTACTTAGAAAAAGTCTCTGCAGATGTCATCAAGGTAAGGATTCAAGATGAGATTATCCTGGATTTAGGGCGGGCTCTAAGTCCGGTAAGTGTCCTTATAAGAGAAAGAGGAGGGAGATCTGAGAGACACAGAGAAGAAGATCATGCGACAACAGAGGCAGAGACTGGAGTGATGCAGCTGCAAGCCAAAGACGCCTGGAGCCATCAGAAGCTGGAAGAAGCCAGGAAGGATTCTTTCCTAGAAGCTTTGGAGAAAGCTGGTGCTGCCGACACCTTGTTTTTGGACTTCTGGCCTCCAGAACCGTGGGAGTAAATTTCTCTTGTTTAAGCCACATTGTTTGTGGTTATTTGTTACATCAGCCACAGGGAGTTAACACAGGGACCGTTAGAGGGATGAAACCTCTGGGCTACAAGGTTGTCTGGGGCCCTTCCCGCTGGTGCTGTCACGTCCACTCTGCACCCAGCCCCTCTCAAGAAACGTCCAAGGATTTCCCGTGGCGGCCCAGTGGTTAGGACTCGGCGCTTTCACTGCCGTGGGCCTGGGTTCAATCCCTGGTCAGGGAACTAAGATTCCGCAAGCCGCGAGGTGTGGCCAAAACGTAAAAAAAAAAAAAAGAAGAAGAAGAAGTAGAAACGTCCAATGGATGGACCAATGGAAGCGTGGCCGAGCTCCAGAACTGCTGTATCAGACACCCAGAGGACGAAAAGCTGCCTCCTTTTCCAGGAATCACACAAAACCCCGGACGGTGGGAGAAGTCGTCACGAGAATAACATTGCTCTAGATTTACACCGGAATATCTGGTGATGAAACCAAAGATCATTTTTTAAGGCAGGCTGTGCGAGGGATGCCCTAGGAGCAGCCGCCTCTACACAGAGGATGTCATGACACAATTAGCACCCAGCTGGGAAGAATTAGGAGACGGCTTGTCACGAAGCTGGCAGGACAGGGTCCTCCAGCATCCCGTCCCCCAGCGGAAGTCCTAAACACACGCTCCAGGTCCTGCCCCAACACGCACAGCCATCCCTCCCTTCCCAGGGTCAAACTCACCCTGGACACTCCTTCCACTTCCTCCGTAGAGAATGGCTATAACCCACCATGGCAGTGGATGCTTTTTGCACTTTACTCTTCTCCCCCTCCCTGCAGAGAGGCAGCCCAGGGGGTCCAAGTGCGGCCGAGGAAGCCAGCAAGAGTGCCGACTGGAAGCCCCTACGTGACCGCATCTGATGGGGGACCGACGGGCAGAAAAGTGGCCTTTCACTGGACCAGGGCAGTGGGGAGTGGCGCTGTGCTGCTTCCTCTTTTGTCTGCGGGATGCTAAATGCCCTCAGAGGGCAGGCAAGAGATGCCCCCCCCACAACCCCGCCCGAAGCGGACAGGACAAACTGCATGGCTGCGGGGCACCAAACAAACATGGGACCAGGCTGTACTGGGAGGGTCCCTGAACTGCCACTGGGAGGGAAAAGGACTGACATCTCCCACAGGGCACAGGGGGTCCAGCCATCCTCACACCATTTCCCAAATAAGAATGCTCCCGTTCTCCCTCTCGTGAAGTCAAGAACCCCCAAAGCCGGGCTTGAACGCTGCTTGCTCCCCAAAGCCCTCCTCAGCCCCAATCAGCCCTTCCCCACGAGCACATGAGCCAGAAGACTGTCGTGCCCTTTGGCCCACTGCTGGGAATTTACCCCCAGGAAATCATCAGACGTACAGAAAGATTTATGTACGGGATGTTTGCATCAGCATTAAAACAGCAAATGCTGGAAACAATTCGAGTTTACGTAGATTTTTCTGAACCCATATGCCAGAGTCCTGCAAAGTCATCAAAATCACAGTTCTGAATATGAGAAATGCTGAGAATACTAAGTAAAAATAGCAGGATCCAAGATGTATGCACGGGGCCTGACTTCATCTCACACACATATGTGCAGGGTGCACGCACATTCGAGGAAAACAGCCGTCTCTGGATGGAATTAAGGTGGCCGTTTAATTCATTACACTTTCCTGCCTTTTCCCAAGGTGCCTATGCTAATGTGGGTCACTTCATATTTTCAGGGGATAAAACCATCAACACTGCTCTTAAAAAACAAACCTTGCTAAGAAGAGGGGGAGGGTGTGGATAACTGCACCTCCGGCCCAGCCTCTCCCGGTCCATCACCTACAGTCTCGGCTGCTGCAGAGGCCGGGCCGCCCGGCCAGATGCAAACCTCCCGTCGTCGCGCGCATGGGGGTCGAGGCAGGAGCAGCTTGGATCTGGGCCTGTTTAAGGAGGAATGTGCCGCACACAAGAGGCCATTGTGAGGGCCCCCGCTCTGACCGCAGGCACGCTGCCTGCCCGCAAACCTCTCCCCCGCTCCAGGAACACTTCCTGGAGCACACCGCGGGCCTCAGTCTGGGGAGGGGACACGGGGTGAGCCACAAAGCCCTGCTCCAGCCTGGGACAAACGTCATGCAAAGAAATGTTAGAGAACAAGGTCAAAACAAAGCCATGGTCAGCTCCAGTGGGAGGAGCAACGTGGCCACTGCCCAGCTCAGGGGTCTGATTCTGGGCTCAGGCTCCAGGAGCACGGCCCTGGTGAAAGTGAGTCTCTTCCAGGCAGCAGCAAAGCAGGTTCTGTCCTGAGAAACAATGGCCACCTGGGAGCCAGGGTGAGACACCCAGGGAACACAGGGTGCCAGGCGAAGGGCACCTCCTTGCTCCCTGGCCTGAGGCTGCAGGGAAAGGTCACAGGAAAACTCAACCCTGAAGCTAAGTGCGTGGGCCATCAGACCCACAGAGTGAGTCCGGAGCGTGTGCGACCCCTGGGGTGGGCTGGATGCACCCCCCCAGTTCCTGCTCTCCCGTGAGGACAGGGAGCTGGGGCTGCAGCTGGGCGGACAAGCTCCCTCCAGGGCGGCAGGGAAGATGGAACAGGAATCGGTGGGCCAACGGGCCGGTCCCTGAAATAACAATCCTCCGAAGAAAAGGAACCCAAGGCCACAAAAGCAAGATTTGGTCCCGGCGAAAGAACAAATTCACTGGGGAAAACCGGGCAGGGCAGGGCCAGGGGGACGATCCCAGGCAGAGGGCAGGGCAGGACAAAGGCCCTGCGTGCCTCGGATGAGCCGAGAGCTGGCTGGACGTGGGGGCCTTGCAGCCTGGGCGCACACTGGGCTCCTGCTTTCAGGGCCTAACGCAGGGGCTCAAACAGGGGGCGGCACAAGCACAGTCACCTCCGGGCATCTGCTTCCCCATGTGTCGTGCTGAGGCGCTGACACAGTGGTGCCCGGGCAGCAATCACGACTGTTGCTGGTATAACTGCCATCTGTGTGTGCACCCCGGGGGGTGGGTGTGCACATGTGCATGTGTGGTCACCCCACTGGTGGCCGAGGCTGCACGTGCCTTACCCGTGTCCATCACACCCACGGCCAGTATCTTCCCCTGTGCCCGAGGGCCTCCCCCGGCGTCCCCCTGGTGCCCAGGCCCGGAAGGCAGGAAGGGGTTAACAGTGCTTCCCTGGCACACAGCCTTTAGGCAGTAACTGGAGGGTAAACACTCTGGGGGGCTTGGTGCAGGGTCCCCCAGCACCCCTAGTGGTGCTCACTCCCATGCCTGGGGACCACCTGGGATCACCTCCCACCTGAATCCTTGTCTCAGGAACTGCCTTGGGCGGCCAGTGGAGGAGGGGCAGGGCTAAGAGGGCAGGTGAGAGCAGGTGGGGGGCGGCAGGCTCAGGGCAGGGAAGAGGATGCAGATGGGGAAAGTGGGAGGGGGGTGCCCTCAGGAAGTAAAATAGTCCAAAAGGAAGGGCTTAAAATAGACACAGCGGCTGAGCAGAGCCTGGATAGGGACATCGGTAAACAGCGCTGTCAGCGGGTGGCCCTGGGTTTCCCGCTGCGAAACACAAGACACCAGCCAAAGTCCAAACAAAGGAAGAGACAAGGCCCAGCACTGGCACTCACAGCTCAAAACCCTCCCCTCGGGCCTCTCCCCTGCCCTCCCTGGGCAGGCCTGGCTGGGCTGCAGGGCCAGCGGCAGCCTAAGAACGCCGTCCAGTGCCAGCCCCGTCCTGCTTCCCGCTCCGGCTCCGGGTCCCGGCGTGCTGGCCAAGGGCACTGGCCGCCCTGGGCTTAGCTGCACACGTGGCTGAAGGCGGCACACAGCCCCTGCTCCTGGCCCTGACCAGATGCAGGCCCGCATCTCAGCACCCTGCACAGTCCCACAGGGACGGCCTGTGCCCTCTGGACAACAGGACCAAGCTAAGCCACCTTCACTCAGCCCTGAGGGGCCACGCGGGGCGAGCCCGGTGTCCCTGAGAACTGGAGGTTCACCAGGGGTTCTTAACGCCCAGGTGAAAGATGTGAGGTCAACCCCTCCACCCCGCAATTTATCTTGAGGATTGTCTTTTACTTTGGCTGTTAGGACACGGGCACTCCAGGGAGACTTCCTGTTCCTCACAGCCTCCCCCCAGGAGGCCTGGCCCACGGCCCACCCTGGACCAGCGACGTGGGAAGGAGGTCTGCTGTGCCTGCCATTTGGGTTCCCAAGTTGGGCCAAGAGAAAGCAACAGGCCGGCTCCTCCCTTCCCAGGCTGCCACTCACCGCAGGGAGACCCTCCACGCAGCCCTTCCCGCCCATGACATTTCCAGGCACAAAAAGAGTGCAAAGGTGACCCCTGGCCCCCTCAACTCGGGACACGAACAAGACCCCTCACAACGGGCAGGGAGCGCAGTGGCGGCTGTGGTCAACAGCCAGCCCTCGGATTCCAGACCTTCTCTTAATCCCCAAGTTCATTACGTTAATTTCTGCCTGGAAAAAGCTCCCTAGCGCCCTGGCTAGCAAGGACACGGGCAGAACCAGCCCTCCCCAGCCCAGCTACATAGTGTAATCCACCCAGAATGGGTCCTGTCCGATTCCTTCACAAGGGCTTCCAAATCTCATGCTGTCTGCAGAGGACACCGGTCCAAGAGTGGCCCCCAAAATGGTCTGAGTCCTAACTCCCGGAACCTGTGAAAGTGATGTGGGAAAAGGGTCTTTGCAGATGTAATTAAGGCAAGGATCTCGAAGTGAGATCATCCTCGATTAGGGTGGGCCCTAACTCCATGACAGGTGTCCTCATAAGAGACAG
Organism: Balaenoptera acutorostrata; assembly: GCF_949987535.1. Classification (NCBI taxonomy): domain Eukaryota; kingdom Metazoa; phylum Chordata; class Mammalia; order Artiodactyla; family Balaenopteridae; genus Balaenoptera; species Balaenoptera acutorostrata. Next base: position 55,275,192 of record NC_080083.1, read on the forward strand.
AAAGGAAGACACACAGAGGAGAAGGCCGTGTGAAGATGCAGGGACGCATACACAAGCCAAGGGACGCCGAGGATTCTCGGCCGTCACTGGAAACTGGGAGAAGGGCCTGGAAGAGGCTCTCACTTGGCATCTCCAGAAGGAACCAACGCAGCCCACACCTGACATCCGACTTCTGGCCTCTAGACCTGGGAGAGACCACATTGCTATGTTTGAAGATCCCCGGTCTGTGGCACTTTGCAGCCGCAGGAAATTCACGCATCAAGAGAACAGATTTTTCGGCTGCCGTGGCCTTTCTGTTCAGCCTCTTCAGCCTCTGTTGATGCCGAAGCCACTTTCCGCAGTGACTCACCAGCTCTGGGAGGGGCACATGGGTGCCCTGGAATCGGGCTGGCTGGCAGGAAGGACCTCTCTCCTCTCAGCCTGAGTCAGCCATCAGGTCACCCCAGACCTTCACAGCTGCCCAAGCCTGGGCCAGCAGCCCCTTCCTGCCGCTGGCTGCCCCCTGGCCTCCGAGCCTCCCCCCCATCTTCCTGGGGCAGGGCCCTTGTGTCCAGCCCACCTGGGACGTCCCAGCTCACACCCGTTGTTCCACTGTCGTCCATCAGGGCACCCTATTCATTCCCAACAGGGTCTCCATCGGGGCAATGAATTATCTGGTCGGCCTACCTAAGGCGGGTTCATTACCGGTGTTCCCCTCCCTGCTGTCAGAGAAGGGTCTTGGGGTGACGGCTCTCAGGGTTGGGGAGCAGCCTGACAGTGGAGACCTTGGCAAGCATCATGGGACAGCCACACAGCAACTTCTGCTTCAAGAAATCTCTCAACACAGAGACAAACCAAAACAAACGCTCCGAGGAAGCCACTTCTCAACCTGGGGCCTCTTCTCGCTCCCGCCATCTCCCGGTCCCCCTGGTTCTGGCGACACCGGGGTCATTCCGGGCAGACTTTAACAGTCACCCTAAGACACTGGACTTCCTTCTTTCCTTGATGAAATTAAAGTTATGGGAACATGAGCACATGTAGACCCATCTGTCCTCCCCCTCTTAGGCCAGCTGTGGGCTCTCTCCACTAAGAGGACAGACGGAACGGGGCTGAAGCCGCATGTGAGGAGATGCGGGCCAGATAGGGGAAGAATTTCCTGACCCAGGGTGGGGACGCTGGGGGTGGTGGTGACCAGGCTTCCTGAAAGGCCGAGGAGGAGGGCCTAGGTGCGGCCCAGCCTGGGGGGAGAGGAGGGGACAGAGGACCTTTCTGGCCTCCGAGGGTCAAAGGTCCCCTGATAAATGGCAGCCAAGGAGGGCAGGAGGGAGGCCCTGGGAGGGGACTGACTTCGAAACCAAAGCCACAGGCTGCAGCTCCGAGGGCTCAAAGGTTACAGGGCCCTTTAACCCACAACGCCCCTCTCGGGCTGCCCCGGACGCCCTGAGGGGGTCCCGAGGGGGTCCTGTCCGGACTGACGGAGAACTGAACTGCTGGCTCCAGGTTGGAGCACAGCCCCTCCCGCAACAAGAGGGTCCCGCTGAGGGCTGTTCCTCGGATGCTCCCCCAGCCCCACCCCCCGACCACAGAGCAAGGATCATCCCATCCCCGAAAAGACTCTGCGAACAAGCCGGCCCGCTCACAGCCGTCCGCGCCCCTGCTGGCTCTTTCCCACACGAGCCCCCGGGTGCACCGGGCGGTCTCAGCTCCACGGCACCGGGCTGGGCTGCCAGGCTGGTGGTCAGCGTGACAGTCCATCCTGGTGGAGCTGCTGTTTGTTCCCTTCTCTGTTCTCAGCGTAGCGGGTGGTGGCTGTTCCCTTTCCACCGGGAAGAGGAACCACCCTGCTGACTACTGCAGGAAATGGTAGAAACACTTAAAAATGCAAAAAAAAAAAAAAAAAGCCTAATACCAGGGGCTGCTGGGCCCAGCTGGAGCCCTCCATTAATCACGCCAGAGGGACAGTTGCAGCTCTCCGTGCTGTGGCCTGAGGGCGGGCGCAGGCGGGTGCTGCCCGGGCCCATATGAGCTCTGGCCTAATTACAGGGGACGGTGACCCGAGGGAGCAGAGTTCAGGCCCCGGTCACAGCGGCACCCAGGAGCCCAGCTGCTCCCCAGGCCTCCCGAGGAATGGAGCGGCTCACAGCGCATGACCCCAGACCAGCCAAGCTCCGCTGGGCCAGAGGACGGAGTCTCCGTGACCACAAAGCCCTGCAGGCACCAAGGCCGACTCGAGGGTTCAGGAGGGCTTGGTCTCTACCCTCAAGGACACAGGGCTAGAGGGGGCTGGCAGAGAAGGAAGAGTCCAGAAAACTGACAGGAGGAAGTGGGTTTGTTGTGTGAGACAGGCCACAGCTGGACCTTGAGGAGATTCTGGAAGGGGCTCCCAGGGGTTGCCCAGCTGTTCCAAAGAGCCCTGGTGGGGCCTGAGTGAGGCCCCCTCCAGGGCTCCTCTCGAGGCCTTGCTAGGCTCTCACCAGCAACAGCCAGATCCTGGCCAACTCAACACAGCCACCTGGAACTTGGGGAGACCCCTGGAAACCTTAAGCAAGCCGGGCAAGGCCTCTAGGCCCAGCTGTACCACCAGGCAGAGGATCGGAGACGGGGCACCCTCACGCTCTGGGGATACAGACGGGGAGGCCGAGGCCCGGGGAGACCATCAGTCAAAGTCATGCCATTAAGCCCGTCCAAGCCTGGTCTCCCGACCCACACCCAGACACTCTGCTGCCCCCAAGGTGGGCTGATGCAGAGGGGCAAATGGGGCCCCCCAAAGACTGTTCCGTGTCCTAACACCCAGAAGCTGTGCACGTGACCTTATTTGGAAATAGGGTCTTTAAAGATGTAATTAAGAGCCTTGAGATTAGATTACCCTGGATTTAGGATGGATCCAAAATCTGAGAGTGAGTGTCCTCATAAGAGCAGAGACAGGGCTTCCCTGGTGGCGCAGTGGCTAAGAATCCGCCTGCCAATGCAGGGGACATGAGTTTGAGCCCTGGTCCGGGAAGATCCCACATGCCGCGGAGCAACTAAGCCCGTGCGCCACAACTACTGAGTCCACACACCGCAACTACTGAAGCCTGCGTACCTAGAGCCCGTGCTCCGCAACAAGAGAAGCCACCGCAATGGGAAGCCCGCACACAAGAGTAGCCCGTGCTCGCCGCAACTAGAGAAAGCCCGCGCGCAGCAACGAAGACCCAACACAGCCAAAAATAAGTAAATAAATAAATGTATTTAAAAAAAAAAAAGGCAGAGAGAGAGACATGGAGGCACAGGGAGCAGAGACTGGGGGGATGTGTCTACCAGTCAAGGGCACCACGGTTGGCCAGCCCCGCCAGGAGCTGGGGGGAGAGGCTGGGCAGGAGGAACCAGCCCCACCCACATCTTGAATTTGGACTTTCTGGACTCAGAACTGTGCTTTAAGCCCCCGGCCTGTGGTCTCTGCTGCAGCCAAAGGACACTCACATGCTCCTTCGGACTCCCAGCCCCTCACCCATCTCTGCCCCCCGCCTCCCTGAACTGGCCACGCAGCTGTTCTGTTCTTCTGTTGCACCTTCCAGGGGCCACCCAGCCGCAGCTTCCAGGCAGCGACCCACTTATTCTTTTCTCTTTACGTTTGTTCTTTGAGCCTCTGAGTGTTCACCTGCCCCCCACCCCCCAGGTTTAGGGAAGAACCTCCCGAAGGACAGAACAGACCTGTCTTCTGGGCAGGCCGGGCACTGTGCCCCGAGCATTCTCGGAGGGTGACCAGCCTTAAATATGAGCCTGTAAGGCGGCCTCCGGTCCCCCCACACTTTCTTCCCAAGAGAGGAAGGGCCTCTGGGACAGGCAGTGTGGGAGCCTTCGGCCACCGGCCTGCGCAGCTGCAGGGGACAGGTAAACTACCCACCCCCCGCAGAGCCACACCCCCAAAACTGACCACCTCTCAGTTCCGCTTCTGGCCTGAGGGAGCGGGAAAAGATGAGAGCTGTATACAGTAAACGCCAAACCCTCTGTGCCAGAGAACGCTCCACTCCCGCCCCTACCACCCAGCGCCGCCAACTCAGCCCCATAACCTCTGACCTGGCCGCCGGCCACGCGGGGCCCAAGCTGCCAATCATCACCTCCCACCCTGCAAAGCCCCCGGACAGCCAGGCCCTTCCAGCCACCAGCTGCAGTGGCCATGGGGCAGAGAGGGCCAAACCCCCCCTCATACACACACCAGGAAACTGCCCGGGTCCCCTACATCACCAGGGACACAACCACCCCCCAGCCTGAAAGCCCCTGGGTGGGGGAGGTCCGGAGCAGCAGAGAGAAAGCGCCTGCAGGAAACAGGGCTGCAGGTGGGAGTAATTCTTTTCTTAACTAAAAATGGAGAATTTCAGCCAAGTTGTCCTCAGCAGAACTGCTAGGTGTAGGAGGGTCTGGGGGTCGGTGCGCGGGGGGCTCTGCAGACAGCCCAGAGCTGGGGGCTGCCGGACGATGCACAGAGTTGTCACGAGTACTGTCTACGCCCCACCCGGGCCAGGCAGCTGACCCCTCTGGCCTCAGCATCCTGGTCTCTTCCAGCTGCGACACTGAATGACCCCATGAGGGCCATTTTGGGGTCTGCCACCAGCTCCAAGTTTCTCTCATCGCTCCGGCGACACAGGCCCGGCAATTCCAAACACTCAGCAGAGCTGGAGGGACCCGGCCAGCCCACCTCCCATCTGAGCCGAAGTTGAGGACCAAGGCTCTGGCCACATTCCTCTGCAGCCGAACATGCAGCTGCCGGCGGTTCCTGCAGAGGTGGTCCCACAGCCTGCACACTTGGGCAAAAGCTTCACTCCACCCAGCACCCCAACCCAGAGCTGGAAAGAGCCAGCGGGACCCGGGGATCCTGGCTCGGCCACCATCAGCCAGGAGACTAGTCACTTTGAGTCTCTCAAACTGGGGTGGGAGATTGGGTTGGGTGAGTTGTTTTTCTTTTTGACAATGAACTTTAAAAAATAATATCTATTGCTCTTTTCCTGACTCTAAAAGCAATACAGAAAATGTATGTGCAATGCAGGAAATCTGCAAAACACGGAGAAACGAGGGGAAAAACGTATATAAACCCATGACCCAGATAACCACTATCAATATTTTGGCAAACGTCCTTCCAATCTTTTCACTGTGTGTATATATGAATATTTTTAAAGCAGGCTCATGGAGACACGGCTCCAGGCTTTTCTCCTGCAGCATCCCACAGCCCACATCTCTATATATTCTTGCACTCGTTATCCAAATTCCTTTGGTGTTCTAAAGTTCTGGTTCCAGATCATTCTCAGCTCCAACTGATGATCAGAATCATTTCTGGAGCTTGTTAAAAAGTAGACTGTCCCCGCCTCCTGGAGGTTCTGTGAAGAGGGCTGGGTGGGCCTGGCACCCCAGGGTATGTCTGGGGGGCAGGTGGGTGAGGACCTCTGCCCTCCCGTGGGCTCACAAGCCTTCTCTCCATCCCCCTCCTGAGAATCCTACAAGAAGGAAACCCTAAGCATCCCTGGCCAGCAGCTCTGCTCGCCGCCACACCTTCCCCTAAGGCACTCAAGGTCTTTGTCCAGCCTCAGCTGCCACCATTCAGCCCCTGGGTCGGTCACAAACCAAAGGATGTATACTGGGCTCTGCTGGGGCAGAGGCCCGTGTGACGAGCAGGCATGTCAGTCACAAGGCCCCCAAATCTGCCCAAGGCCCACGATGTGTGCACCTTAGAGAAGGTCAAAGCCACCCAGGGCCTCCACGCTAACTCACCTGCTCCAGGAAACAGGCAGGAGAGAGGCCCAGCGCTAGTGTCCAGTGCCCCAGCCAGACTCCAGCCAGCCTCCCCCTCCTCCCTAGAATGGCCATCACATTCCTCCCAAGAGGCTGTCACCCTCCTGAGGGCAGGAGCCAGGCTCGTCCATGTTGGCCCCTGCTACACACTGAATGTGCTCCCCGCAAATTCACAAGTTGAATGCTACCCCTCAAGGTGATGACATTAGGAGGTGGGGGCCTTTGGGGTGATTAGGTCATGAGGGTGGAGCCCTCGTCATGGGGTTAGCACTCTTATAAAAGAGACCCCTGAGAGTTCTCTCTCCCCTTCCGACCTGTGCAGACACGGTGAGAAGATGCCATCTATGAAATGAATCTGCCGGAGTCTTGATCTCGGATGTCCAGCCTCCAGAACTGAGAGAAGTCAACGTGTGCTGTGTCAGCCCCCCAGTCTGTGGTCTTTTTGCTACAGACGAAGACAGTTCCACTTTCCACTAGGGCCTTGGGCCCTGCCTGGAATGTCCTATGAGTCTCTAAAAAGTGTTTGTTGCCTTGAATCTTTAACAGTCAATGTTCACTGAGTGCTCACCACATACCGGACACCACCCTAAGGGCTTTTGTTACATTAGCTCATTCACTTCACATGATCTCCAGGAGACAGAGGGATTTCACTCTCATCCGCATTTTATAGATGGGAAACCGAGGCACAGAGAGCCTAATGACCAGCCCAACATCACAGTGTGGGCAAGGGTGAAGCCGAACTGAGCCAGCATGCTGAACCATCACACTGCACTGCCTCCAAACCCCACCCCGCCCCCTAAAAGCCAGACTCGAAAATCATATAGCGCCTGCTACATACCAGCACTGCACCTGTACTGTGCTGAGCCCCAGACACACACCTGCAAGATGGGCCCTGTGATTCCCATGTCACAAATGTGGTCATGGAGCTGGAAAGCAAAGAGGCAGGGATGAGAGCAGAGGGAACCCCTGCCAGACCCCAGGCTCTGGACAAACAGCTGTCGCCACCCACCACTGCCAGGTAGACTGAGATTTCCATCCCAGCCAGGCAGAGCCAGCCCTGTGAGGTGGCACAGGCAAGGGCCGGGGGGGCAGGTGCACTGGGGTCTGCCTTCCAGCGTGGCCTCGGGCCAGCCACGACCTGCATGACCTGTCCACCTTGCTGAGCTCCGGGAGGACCAAGAGCCCTTGATACAAAGTGCCCAGCCCGGGGCCTGGCATGTAGTAGGTGCTCAATAAGGAGACGGTTACGAAGAGCAAGAACCAGCACGGTCAAAGGAAGTACCTGTGAGAGAAGGGGGAACAGCTGGAAGGGCTGGGACTTGGGTCAGAGATAAAAAATTCAGGAGGGAGGCCGGAGCCCACCAGCTGGCTCCAGGGCAGCTGTTCGCAGGAGCCTTGCTCCATCATGTAAATATTAGGAGAGATGTAAATATGTGAGTGCCACCCTCCCCGGCCCCACCCAAGCCCAGCCTCACTGGAGCTGCAGCCAGGGCAGGGGCAAGATTTCTGCACTCACCAGTGTCCCCACCCCTCCCCCAGCTGCCCTCAAACTCCTCCTCCAGGGCCAGGAGCGGGGGGTGGGCACAGCAACCAGGGAGGGAGGGGACACAACCCCACCTCTCCCCTCTCCTCTGCACTGCACCTGCAAAGGTATGAATGGGGCCTTCCCCATGTCACCCCCAAGGGGCCCCAGGGTTTCTTTTGTAGTTTAGCAGAAAAGCAAAGCAGCCCTTTCTGAGGTCTTCTGATGGAGGCCTAGGGAGTAAAGTTCGCCACTCCAGACCCACTCCACCCTCTCTACAGGAATACATCACGTGCCCCTCTCACACCTGGATTATGCACCACCCAAGTCCCTCCCAGCTCTCTGACCAGTAGGAAAGATGGGCCTGGAGCCTCTTCATGCCCCGACCTATGCTTGAAAGCACAGGCCCCTCCCACCACCTTCCACCTCGGTGCCAAGGGCACCTGTGCCAGGTGTGGGCATAACAGTGTCTTCCAAACAAACTACAAGTTGGCAGAAATTGCAACGGGAGCCAGCCAGCACCATCTGTCTGGAGACCCTACCTAGTAAGCTCCTACCCAGGACTCTGCTTGGGTGTCCCTTCCTCCAGGAAGCCTTCCTGAACCTACCCCTCTCCTGGGCTCATGCCTGGACCCCAGAACGCAGAACAGAGCTAGCACTTAGCTGGCGCCCACAAACAGCTGTTGAATAAACAAACGAATGAGCTGACTGTCTCTCCCACCCTGGCCATCCTCCTCCTGGCCCATCAGAGACAGAGGGATTCCAGCACTTACTTCATTTTGAACTGAAAGAAAAAACCCAAACCCAGCTACTCTACAGAGCACTCCTCCCCTGACTTGTGATGGGGGACAGGAGGCAGGGGACAGCAGAGAAGGCCACCCCTCTGGGCCTGGGATGGAGCCAGGAAAACTGGTATGCTTTTACTGTAGATAATATCAGTCTCCAGGGGCTCAGGGCAGAGGCCTGGCCTACCCCTCACAGGGAAACTGCCCACCCACGTGGAAAGGAGGGCCAGAGAGATAGCCCTGCCCAGGGTCAGCTTCCTGCACCCAGGGAGGGGCCAGCAGGGTCCAGGCTGAGATCCTGCCTAGGAGAGTCTGCAGAGCCAGAGACTGCTGGCCACTGATGGGCAGAACCAGAAACATCTCCATTTCACAGGAGACGGGGGAGGGGGCACGGCGAGGCAGCCCGAACCTAGGTCCACTCTGCCTAGGACACCACACCCTCTTCCTGCCAAAAAGTTCCATCAGTTAGCCTCCCACAGAGAGGGGGCCGTCTGTGTTCCAGTGGCTTCCTTCCCCATTCCCAGGGGGACCCTCAGCCACAGCACCTCCCACAAGGAGGTGCCCGGGACCCCCCAGGCCTTGCCCCAGGGGACAGTCAAAAACCCAGCAGCCAGAAGAGCCACCATCAGCCAGCACTCCTCGGAGGGCAGGGGAAGGCTGTGGGTTTGAGGGGTAGAAAACCAGACAGAACTATCAAAAAAGACTGGTCACTGGCTGCAAAAAGCTCAGAGTTCCAATCTCTCCTTGTCTGAGAGAGGGAAAAACCAGACCCAGGAACTCCCAACTCAGTCTTATAAAGGCCCAGGCAGCAAGGCAAACACGACTCCCTACCCCAGCCCATCCCCCGCAAGACCCTCCTGAGGCCCTGGAGGTACACGTGCCCCCCATCTGTACCCAGAGAACACCCATCGAACCTCCAACCAGATGGCCCGTTGGAGGCTGTAGCCAGAGGACAAGTGGAATGGACAGGAGGTGGGGGGGGGTGGTGTCACCTCTCCTGCCTCTCCTCCCCCATGCCACCCGGCCCTCCCAGTGTTTGAAGGCAGAGACTCCTGCTCTTGGGGACAGGGACACAGGAAGCTCTAAGCCGTGTGTGGGGAGGGCACACTAACGTGTTCAAGGCCAGGTCCCTTGATTCTCTGGATTTTGCAACTTGGGGCAGACATGGGCTTCCCCAGCTGGCCCAGAGACCCTGGCGGGCAGAGAAGGCTGGAGACTACGGGCGCTCAGCATCCCGGGAGGGGCTGTCAGAGACTCAGGAATACGAGACAGAGCGTCAGCAGAGAAGAACACCAAACACAAAAATGACAGAGGCAGGTTGGAGCCTTATTCCCAGGGGCTCCCCCGCCTCCCCTGCAGCCCCTGCTCTGCCCTATGGGGCGGGGGGCTCGCTGTGTATATTCTAAGGCCACCATCCTCTTGTCCCTTCGCCTAAACTTCTGGGCATTGGCAGCACTTTAAAAAATGACAACAAACTTGAAGTTTCTAGACCATCTCCTGGTCCAGGCTGAACGGAGCCTCCGGGCTCTGTCCAGACCAAATTAAACAGCCGGAGTCCAGGAATGCCCCAGGCGCCAGGGGGTGTCTAGGGGCCAAGCGCTGGGTCTGTTTGGCCGGAGAGATGACAAATCCTCAGCCTCTGGGACCATGTGCCAGAGAGTTCCAGTCTGTTTGGTCTCATAACAACTCAGCCTCCAAATTTGGGAAAAACCGAGAGAACTTTGGAAAGATAGCCACTGTTTGACCATTTTTCCTCAGTGGCTTTGTCAAGAGAAAGCAAAGGAACTGGTTTCCTGGCTGGGTTTCTGGGATGAACCAAAAAACTGACATCCCCTGAGGCCTTCATCTCTGATAAATCTGGTAGCCCGGTACCCCTTACCTCTACCCCAGCCCACCCTTCTACACACACCGCCAGGTCTTTGAAGGTCTACAGCATGCACCCACTGTTCCTGCCCATCGGGAGCACCTGGCCTGGCCTGGCAGGAAGGTGGGACTCCTGGCTTTGGGGGCCACCATGGATCCCTTGAGCCTGGCCCCCAGGTCCTTGCTGCTGGCCCCGTGGTCCTGTCTGTACCCCAGGGAGACTCTTCTGATAGCAGCCAGCCCACCCCCAGCACAACGAGTGAGGGGCATTCAGCTGGGAAATGGGGGGGCGGGGGTGTGCAATAATTGTGATGGCTGAGCTGAACCGTGGTAGGGGGCTTAATCTCGGAATGTGACAACACCCCCGAACTCTGAACATTCAAGGAAAAAGAGAAGGGGAGGCCCCATTCTGCTCAGCCAGCGCCAGGATGAGGGCTGCAGCACCCCTGAGGGGCATGCCAAGACCACAGTCACCAAGCTGCGAAGTCCCCGGCCCCTGCAGGGCAAGCATGCCACCTGCACGTTAGTACTTCCTTGGCAACGTCCCTTCACGAATGGGCTGCCAGGCCACTGCTTCCACCAGCAGGACAGCCTCGCCCAGAAACGTGGCCTGAGCAAGTACCCACCATGTGCTGGGCACAGTGCCGGCCGTGGCTGCCGCTGAGCCTGGGGGCTCACACTCTGGTGGGCTCGTTCCTCCAGGCACAGAGGCCCCAGCCCGTGCCCAGGCACCCTCCCCCCAGCCCTCAGCCTCAGCGGCGCAGGGGTGCAGACCTAACCAGCCCCCGGGGCGAGCTCGAGGCACAAAGCTCTGGCCTCTGAGCCCTGGCTCTCCCCACTGGCCCCAGATGGGACCATCTAGCTCCTGATCTGCCACACAATCAGGAGTCGCCAAGGGCTGCTGGTCGAAGAGGATGCCCCAGTCAGCCCGCCCCGCCCCCGATACCAGCTCCCAGTTACGACTCCCTTTCAGGAAGGCTGGCAGCCAGCAGAGCCACGGGCAGGCAGCCAGACCCCACTGTCTTCAAAGTCAGGTCGTCCAGCGTACGCCTGTGTCGCTGTCTGTAGGATGGGCCCTTGGTTCACCCATCTGGGGCGCTCTGGGGTGGGGGGTTGCAGAGGAGACTGGAATGACCTCCCCAGTGAAGGAACCCTGCAGGCCACCTGACCCAAGCCTCCAAGCTCTGACAGTGAAAAAGCGTGATGGGATGTCCACCGGGCCGGGGCCAGGGCTCCCACGCTGGCCAGCAGCCCAAGTATCTGCTGGACTCAGGGGGACCTCCAGGCAGGCTCCGAATCTGCTGTGCTGACCATGCTACACAGTCTCACTCACCGTCCCGTCACCACTCGGGAGACCCTTGCCGGTGGCCTCTGAACCCCTCCCTTCTGTCAGGCAGATTCCCGCATTTAGGCGTCCACGCCCACCCGTTCCTTGCAAATACCTGACCCCCCACCTCAAGCTCCAACAGCTCCCGCCACGCTCCCGCGAGCAGGCACCAGGCTCAGGCTGTCGGCTATCTCCCCAAGACGACCCACAGACAGCGGTGTTTATGACCCCATTCAACAGAAGGGGAAACTGAGGCTCAGGGGCCAAGACACCCTCCACCACCCAGCTGTGCAATGGCAGAGTGCGCCTGCCCTCCTAAGCATTACACCGCGCAGGGCTCCCAGCTGCCCTACCCATCACTTCTCCCAAAGGCCCTCTCCCTCTGGATGCAAACTCTGCCCACTTGTCTCTTTCAGACCTTCCTACATGGACTTCCCTGGCGGTCCAGCAGTTGAGACTCTGCGCTTCCACTGCCGAGGGCCCAGGTTCGAACCCTGGTCGGGAACTAAGATTCCGCAAGCCACACGGCACAACCAAAAAAGAAAAAACCTTCCTAGAGATCCATGTCCTCCAAAATGCCTTTCCAGATCGACGCCCCACAGCACGGGGTGTCCCTCCCTGCTCGACCCACCTCCCTGGCCCACGTCTGACCCTCAGCCCAGCCGATGACAGGGACGCTTCTGCCACCTGGCACGTGTGTGTCTGCCCTCTGCCTCACAATCAGGACGGTGGGTGAGCCTAGTCCCGGGCCCTGGACACAAGAGCAGCAAGCCAACGAAGCCGGTGGTGGTCGGACCCGTCAGAGAGCCGTCCCCTCGTAGCTGAAAAGCAGGACTCATCCCTCAAGAGTCCAGCAGAATGCTAGCAAGGCCGGCTCCTCCGGTCCACCAAGTAACCTCATGCCACCAGAGATCCTGTCTCCTGCCACCAGATGAGAACTGCGGGAGGCTGTATCCACAAGAGGCCTTGAGTCTTGCTGAAAAGCAGGACTCATCCCTCAAGAGGCCAACTGGCATTAATTAGGGGCAGATCTGCACCTGTCACAAAGCTAGGCCTTGTCCTCCTGGGAGCAAACAGGCACCTGAATCCAGCCATCGAGGGAGCCCTTGTCCAGGAGGTGTCTGGGCTCCCAGACGAGCAGGTGCATCTGCATGGTCTCGTCTCCCCTGGAGACCCTCTCCCTGCCCTCTGCCCGTTCTCATGCTCTGGGGCCTAGAGCCTACTTGGGCTCCAGGACCTGGCTGGCAGGGTCCTCGAGGAGATGGCAGAGGGTTCAGAAGGGCAGACACGTCCTCTAGGCGGGAGAACAAGGCTCTGGGTCCGGAGCTCCTGGGTCCTGGGCCAGACAGTGTTTCAACCAACATCAAGGACTTTTAGGATTCTTTCTCCGCGTGCAAATCTGGTTACAGCAAACACTGCTAGGGAAAGTAGGCCAACAGCTGGCACTTGGAAGGGCTTTTGTTACACAAAGACCAGAGTTGTAATAGCATTTGCGATAGCAGATTTGGCCTGCGTTCACTAGAGAACACGCCGTTCGACTGCTCTGTGCCTGGGAGCCAGATAGGGGACTACGTCACCGCTCGGGCCACCCCATCACCCAGGGAGTGACGGGCACGGAAAGCACCTGAGGCCCATCTTCAAACAGGGGAAAGTGGAAAATGAGACTCTCTAAAAAAAAATCGCATCAGCAAAACACAAAATACTCTTCTTGCCCCTACATGGGGGTCTCCACGGAGCCCTGAGATCCTCCTCAGAGCGAGGGCAAAGACCAGTGTGGGACGTTTGCATCCATGGAGGACACTGCCACCCTCTCAGTCCCCCGGGAGACCTGAGTCCACAGACGCGTCCAAAATAGAAGACGGGCTGAATCCCCGTGCCACCTGGGTGATGTGATGGAGCTTCAGGATCTCGCCCTCAATCCTCCAGGGTGGGGAAGGGGACAGGCAGGAATAATAGGATGAAAAGAGAAGAGCATTCCTCAGGGAAGGGGGCGGATGTGCCCGGGATGTGGGGCATCAGCAGAATTTAACTGTGGGTGCCCGCTCCATACCCCCCCACACACATATCCACCTGGGGCAGCTATCTGTCTGCCCTGCAGGGCACGCTGCTCTGGCCTGGGTACTGCCATCGCCCCAAACCTCCAGGAAACACCCCATCAGAGCCCGTCGACCCCCTGCTGCAGGATTCCAGTCTGCTCAGACTTACAGTCAGCCCCAGCAACGCCATGGCTCGGAACTCGCCCGGCTTTGGTGGTGGCCCCTGGGGCCTCCATCCTTCGGCCATTGACGTGTGCTTTGAGACGGGGCCAGGTCCGCCAGCCTCAGGAACTACCGGGACCTTGACCCTACCTGCGGAAACTGAGACACCGAGTGGGCAGCCCGGGTCGAGGCCCCCCACTGGCCCCAGAGAAACAGACCAGCACTTCTCCGGCTCCGATCTCGGCCACTCCGGCTGCCTCCCCAGGACGGTCCGGGTTCCCGGCGGGTGGGCACACCTGGGCCTCCGTGGCCTCGCCGTCCGACCGTGGCAAGCCGGCCCCTCTTTATGCCCCAGTCCTAATGGACCAGCTCATTCCGGCCTCCTCCGCTTCTGTCGCTGCCTGAATGCGCTCCTCCTCCGACTGCAGTCAGATTGTGTCTCCTCCACACGACCTTCCTCTGCCCTGGCTCTGCCAGCCTGTATCACCCACTGCTGCTCTGGGTCAGACACTCTCCTCCTTCCCTGCTCGCTCCTTCCCACGTCTATCTGTCCGAGGCTATCAGCCCCAAAACCCAATAACTCCAAGTTCCTGGGGCTCTTAGGGAGGCCGGCTTTCTGGTCCCCAAGCTGGCCGTGCGGAGCCCACACACACACACACACAGACACACACACAGACACACACACAGACACACACACACACACACTCATGCCCAGGTGCACTCGGAGGGCTCTAACTCTCCTGTCTTCAGAGCACAACGGCTCTCCAGGGCACACAATGGAGAGGCTGACACACAGGGAACTAGGGGGTCCGAGGCCGCGCTCCCTAAGAGTGAGAAATCTCCCCCTGAAGGCACAGGGCTGCCAACTGCTGCACCAGGACAGTCTCAATGAGGCCATTGTCTCCAACTAAATGACAGCCTCGAGAAGCCGCCTGGGAAGCAGCCTCAGAGGCCACCAGCGTCTCCAGATGGGGCACTTCGGGGTGAGGATGGAGTCGCACGCGGGGCCGGGAGGGAGAGGCACTAACAACCTACATGGCACGAACTGTGACAGACCACACAAGCCCCAAACCTCCTCCCCCCCATCCTGGCTCAGGGCTCCCATCGCATCCCCAGAAACACCAGAAAGCTCTGCTTCCAGGTCAGGGACCGCAAGCCAACCTAACTCCCACAGGCCACAGGAGAAAAGTACACACAGCGCGGAACCTGAAGGCGGCAGCAGTCTCCAGATTGGCCAGTTCTCCCACTCGGACACTCAGGAGATGAAAGGCCCCTGAGGAGCTGCGGGAGGGCTGCTGGGGGCAGGCGGAAGGCGAAACAGAAGGAAGGAGACTCGGGGAGCGTGCTGGGTATGAGCATGCGCCCCAAGAGGTCCCGACGTTGGGGTACAAGCCATCACAGCTCTGCAGACCCACACTCCCCGTGTTCAGTGCTCAGCGTCAGAGTCGGAAAAGTGCTCCAACCACAGAGCCAGCCCCCAGCCGACCCATCCCTCGCACAGGGCAAGCCGGCCACTGGACCCCACCCCCTCCTGTCTCTCCACCCCCTAAGCCAAGCCAGTCCAGGCCCAGCCCAGAATCACAGCCTCTGGGGCTCTGCTTGGGGCCCAGCCAGGCTCTGGTCCCGGAGAAGTGCCCCCCGCAGATGGGGCTGACCTCAGGTGGGCCACGTGCACGGCTGGGCCCTGGACCCCCAGATCCCAGTCCTGATTCTGCCCTTGGGGGAGGGGGGCCTCCCCGCAAGGCCTGGCACCTGGACGTCTGTTAACTCCTTTCAGCCCAGCCTTCCCAAGGCCAGGTCCACCAGAGGGCTCTGCCCAAGGCTGCCTGGGAGCCCCTCCGAGGGGCGGGGGCTCCAGATCCCAGCAGAGGCAGACCCGCCCCTCAGAAATCCGGCCCCTAAGTGCTGGAAACTATTGTGTGAGCTTCCCTTCCGACCGCTTTATTTACTCCCCAAGACGCAGGACGCAGAGCCACAGGCAGTCACGAGGACGCACGAAAGCCACACACACGAGCCCAAGACCGGGATGCCCTACGGCATCCGGCGGGAGAAGCCCCCCAAGTCTCTCAACACTTTGTAAACCCCGGAGGGGGGAGGGGACCAAAACGCGCTCCCAACCGGCAAGCAGGCCCCTCCTCCCCCCACAGCCGGACTCCAGGAGGAGGAGGAGGAGGTCCCCAGGCCCGGATGGGGGCCTATGGGACGCCCCCCTCTAGACTCGCCGCGGCCTGGGCCGTGTCCACTCGGGTCCCTGCCCAGCCCGGATTCGGCTCAGCCCCGGCTCCGAAACTGGTGTGGGGGAGGGGGCTGTCCTGCGGGCGGGACGCGGGGGCGGGTAGCGAACTCCCCCAACCCGCCGCAGGGCCAGGGCCCCGAGGCCGACGGGGAGCGCGGGAGGGAGCGGACTGAGCGACAGCTGAGAGCGAAACCGCGCGCCAGGGCCGATTGAGGAAGCCCCGCGAGCCCTCGAGGAGACTGTCGTCGCTCGGCAAACACAAACAACAATAAAAGGAAGGAAACCCGGCGGCAGCGCGCAGGGCGAGCGCAGGGGCCAAAGAGGGCGCGCGGTTCCCGCGTCCCCCTAACGGGGTGCTCCACGGAGGCGACGCGGGCGCGGGGCGGGGGGCGCGGCGGGAGGGCCCCCATCGGGGTCCTGCCTCCCCGTCCGCGCCCCCGTCTCGCCTGAGGTCCGCCCCGAGGGGCCCCCGAGCACGCCCGCGCCGCGGTGGCCGGCCGGCACCCACCTTCGAAGTCCGAAATGATCCCGTCCAGCTGCGCGTTGACCGCGGGGTCGGACATGGTGGCTCGCGGGCGGCGCGACGCGCGGAGGGCGGCGACGAGGAAGCGCCCCGGCCGGCACGGGCCCTGCGCGCTGGCTGGGGGGCCGCGCCCGCGCTCCCGCCGTGCAGAGCTGGCCGCCGGAGCCCCTCGGCCCCCGGGCTCGGCTGAATGAATGGGGGAGGCGGGCGGGCGCCGGCGCTCCCTGCTCCCCGCGCCGCCGCCCCGCCCCCGCCCCCGCCTCCCGGGCGGATCAGGTTCCCGCACCCGCGGCCCGGCCTCCACTCCTCGCACTGGCTGCTCCGCCCGCCTGTCAAGGTTGGGCCTGGGGGGCTGGGACCCGAGCGGCCGCCGCGGGGACACGCCGAGTCCCGGGCGCCCGACCCGAGAGCCCCCCTTCTCCCCGCCTGGCCCGCGCCCAGGGGACGGCGACGGACGCGGCCCCGGCGCCCTCCCCCCCCGACGCCCCGCTGCGGCCAGATGTGGGCGGATGTGGAGGTCGGGCGGCGGCGCGGGGGCGGCGCCGAGGGGGGAAGAGATTCCTCCCCTTCCCTGGGGCGCAGGGTTCCTTCTGCGGGAGGTTTTATTTACGCAGCCAAACAAAGTTCGCCGCCGCCTTCCCGCGCGCAGCGCCTCCAAGGGTTAAGCGTTCGGACTGTCGGCCGGCAGGAGCCCAGCCTGTTGGCCAAGAGCCGAGGGGCGAGCGCCAGTCACGTGACCCGGGGCGGGGAGGGGGGCGCCAAATCCCACCCTCTCGGGGCACCTCTCCAGCTGCTCCCTACCCCCAGCCCACCGCCCCCAAGGTCGCTGCTGCACCCTCGGGGGCGGTGTCAGAAAAGGCGCTGGCCCACCGGGGACGCGGGGCAGGGACGGGACACCCTTGTCAGAACCGCCAGGGACACGTGCCACTCCAACGCTGCACAACAAGGGGCTTCCTGAAGGCAGAGCGTAGACCCCGTGTTCTCCCTGGTAAGGAGCAGATACTTCAAAGTATCTGAAGGGAGGAGTTGGGGGAGGGGACGGGGAGCAAGGGGCCTGCCGGTGAGGCTCGGCCCCATCTGGCCCACACCTCAGGCCTGGCCTTGCCCTCCTGGGCAGTTAATTTCCACCCTTCTCCGTACATTCGACAAACATTGATTAAGCCCTATTACCTACAAGGCAGGCAGGTCCCAGGGCCTGGGGACAAAAGGATGGGCTGGAACTTGAAGAGCAGCCAGGAAGGGCCCTCCAGGTCTGGCACCAACAATGTGGCGGGGGGGGGGGGGGGGGGTTGGTCTCTTCCAATCCCCCCAGCCAGTTAGGCACTCCTGCCTATCCTCCCCTCATTTCCTTAGACCCAGGGCCTCTGCCCCAAGTCGGGGGCCCGTGTGAGAATAGCAGGGAAAGACGCTCTCTGAGCTGGTGGGCAATTCGGCAATACGGTTCCCTCCGGGTGGCATGCGAGTGCCCGAGAGCTCGTCCTGGGTCTCAGACTGGTCAGTGCCACTCCCCTCCCAGCCCCCACGCCCCCAGTTCTGAAAGATCCCAAATGCGCAGGGGATGCTGAGGCCTGACCACCATCCCGGTTATTCAGGGCCTCTTGCGGAGAATGCAATGCGCTAGGCATGAGGAGCTTTTTTAAGTTGATGAAATCGAGTCCTTCCTTTTTAAGAAAAGCAGTCTCTCCCTCCCCCATGCTTTGGATATTTTGAACTATTTTCAACCAAGTGAGTTTGTGGACAAGGAACTGCAAAACCACAGACATTTCAGATGTGCACACACCCTCTGCCTGGGAGCTGGGGTTTCAGAAATGGAGTCGCCACTGTCATTAATAGCACCCCTGGTGGCATCCACACCAGCCCCGGGGCATTTCTTGTCTGAAAACCAGCACCTGGGCCCACCCGATAGTCCAATCTTCTGGCCACCTGCCCACCCCGTATGTGGGGGTTTGGTGGTCCACTGCCCCTAAGAAACAGCCTAATGCCATAACCCCCTGGGAAGATGCTGGGTCTCAGAGACAGGGCAGCATCCAGCCTGGGCCACAGCATTATTCTCCAGTGTTTTTATAAGAAGCACCTGGTGAGTGTAGACACACCCATGCGATTGTTCTCCCAGGGAGCTGGCTTGGAGTTCTCCCAGATTCGCATAGGTTCAGCTTATTGTGCATTATTCACTTCCATTCACAGTGGAGCCAAACACACTTAAGCTTATCTCCTCAGGGAGCCCAGCCAGGGCGCACGCCTCACCAAAATGCTCCCCTATGGGAACCCAAAGGACAATGGCAGGAGGGAGCGGACCTCCGAGGCCAGAATGTTGGCACGACTGTGCTCCAGACCCCATCCAGTCCATCCCCCTGCCTGCCTCTGGCCCCCCTTCACTTAACCACTGAGGCTGCCGTTGCCAGGCCTAGACACTTCCAGGTAAGGAGATTCCCCCATGTTCCCTCAGGAAACCGACCCCGGCACTTGGCCACATTCCCAGCCAGGAAGTTCACCCTTGTATCTAACCAACCGCTCTAATTGTACATCATTTATTTCCTCTTTTTTTTCTGTCCTCAGAGGAGATGGGAAACAGCTGGGCACCACTCTTCAAGTAATAATTACCTCCTCCAAACTCAAAGACAATCCAGTTGCTCCTCGGCCTTCTCTGTCTCAGCTTAAATCATCTGTCCCCGGCCCTTTAATCATCCCCCATCCTTTGATCACTTCTGATGACTGTGTCCAAATTGGGGCTCCAGGACTTTAATAAGGCCTGATCCCTGTAGGATGGGGAGGGTGCCCTGACCCCCTGTCCCAGGGCATGCGCAGTCAGGGCCGGGGTCTGGACAGACAATCCTGGTAGGGGCGCTGGGCAGATAAAATCAGCAGCAGCAGCAGCAGAGGGAAGAAAATGAGCTTAAATTTGGCAAGAGAAAAAGAACTGCAATGCGTCCAAATTCTGTGATAGTGCGCTCTCCCAAGGCCATGGGGGGAAGGCAAGACCGTTTGTAGGCCTGGCCCAAGGGGAAGGTGTGATCGGGGGACATCAGAGGGGCCACCTACCTCACAGGTCCGCCATGAGACATGTAGTGGGGTGAATGGTGGGCCCCCCAAAAGATATGTCCATTCTGAACCTCAGAATGAGACCTGACTTGGTATAAGGATCTTTGCAGACGAATGAAGCTAAGGATCTTGAGACAAGTTCACCCTGGATTACAGTGAGCCCTGAATCCAATGACCAGTGTCCTTATAGAGACCAAAAAGGAGAAGACACAGAGGCGCAGAGAAAAGGGCCTCGTGAAGTCAGAGGCAGGGGTGGGAGTGATGCAGCCACAAATCAAGTAACACTTGGGACCCCAGAAGCTGGAAGCAGCAAGGAAAGACTCTTCCCCAGAGCCTTCGGAGACAGCTTGCCCTGCTGTCTCCTTGATTTCAGGCTTCTGGTCTCCAACTGTGAGAGAATAATTTTTTGTCATGTTAAGCCCCCCAGTTTGTGGTTCTTTGTTACGGCAGCCCCAGGACGCTCCTACAGACCTTAAATTCCCATCTGAATCATCCCTTTAGGCCAAAGCTGCCTCTCCCAAAGATGTCTCATAAGCCACAAAACCTGCAGTCAGCAGTGAACACTGGCCAGCAGGTGGCAGTCCTGAGGGGGCTCGGGGGCACTCAAGACAGCAAGTTTTCATAAGAAAAGCGGGAGGCCAGGTCTGGGTGAGAAAGGTGTAAATATGAAGCCTTTCTGGAGATGGAAAGAGCAGGCCTGAAGGGAAACCCCACAGGTCCAGCCCAGGTGGAGTGACCCTTGCAAAGCATGGGAAGAACGGGAGGAAATGGATGGGCGGAAACAGCCATTTGGCTCACCCGTCAGTGTCCCTGACCCCACGCTCCAGGGGGGTGGCATGGGGAGCAGAGGGAGGATGGTGGCTCTTTGCCCAGCGAAACCGGGCCTTTGGACCGGACACCCCATGCAGTGGACCATCTGGCTGCTCTGGGGCAGGGGCCATATGGTCTCGGCTCTACGTGCACCTGGCGCCCAGCAGGGCCTTCCTGAGCCACAGAGCCTCGGGTCCAGCAGCTGCTGAGCCTTCCACAGCCCCCAAGCCCCTTCAGCCTCCCATCTCGGTAAGTGGTACCACCATCTACCTAGCCGCTCAAGCCAAGTATCAAGGCATCACCCTCGAGTTCTCCCTTTCCCTCCCCACCACATCCAAGCCATCAGGAAGCGTCTGCCTCAGAAATATCCGTGGATCAGTCTACTTCTGCCCTCCTCAAGTTCCCCCTCTCCAGCCCACCCCCTCTGCCAGAGGTATGCTGCCTAAGGTTTAACAACCAGCAAAAACAACTCTACCTGATATGTAGCATTTGCCTATTTCTGTAGTGTAAGTACTCCCATCTTGGCCAATTTGGGGCTACCAATGAGACACCATTGAAACTGGGGCTGGATATCGTTTATATGTGGAATCTAAAAAATGGTACAAATGAACGTATTTACAAAACAGAAATAGAATTACAGATGTAGAAAACAAACTTATGGTTACTGGGGGGAAAGGGCGGAGAGGGATAAATTGGGAGATTGGGATTGACATATACACACTACTATATATAAAATAGATAACTATTAAGGACCTACTGTATAGCACAGGGAACTCTACTCAATACTCTGTAATGACCTGTATGGGAAAAGAATCTAAAAAAGAGTGGATATATGTATATGTATAACCAAATCACTTTGCTGTACACCTGAGACTAACACAATGTAAATCAACTATACTCCAATGAAAATTAATTAAAAAAAAAAAAAAAGAAACTGGGGCTGGGAAGAGATTGCAGGAGCTGCCGTTATACAGTGTTTCTACCATAGAGATACAGCAGAGGTGAAGAACTCAAGAACAGAGATGATCCATTCATCTATTGTTGGACATTTAGGTTGTTTCCCTGTCCTGGCTGTTGTAAATAGTCCTGCAATCAACATTGGGGCACATGTGTCCTTTTGAATTATGGTTTTCTCAGGGTATATGCCCAGTGGTGGGATTGCTGGGTTATATGGTAGTTCTATTTTTATTTTTTTAAAGAACCTCCATACTGTTCTCCATGGTGGTTGTATCAGCATTCCAACCAATGGTGTAAAAGGGTTCCCTTGTCTCCACACCCTCTCCAGCATTTATTGTTTGTAGATTTTTTGATGATGGCCATTCTGACCAGTGTGAGGCGATACCTCATTGTAGTTTTGATTTGCATTTCTCTTATAATTAGTGATGTTGAACATCTTTTCAAGTGCCTCTTGGCCATCTGTATGTCTTCTTTGGTGAAATGTCCATTTAGGTCTTCTGCCCGTTTTTTAATTGGGTTGTTTGTTTTTTTTTGATATTGAGCTCCATGAGCTGTTTGTATGTTTTGGAGATTAATCCTTTGTCCGTTGCTTCATTTGCAAATATTTTCTCCCATTCTGAGGGTTGTCTTTTCGTCTTGTTTATGGTTTCCTTTGCTGTGCAAAAGCTTTTAAGTCTAATTAGGTCCCATTTGTTTATTTTTGTTTTTATTTTCATTACTCTTGGAGGTGGGTGAAAAAAGATCTTGCTGTGGTTTATGTCAAAGAGTGTTTTTCCTATGTTTTCCTCTAAAGGTTTTATAGTGTCCAGTCTTACATTTAGGTCTTTAATCCATTTGGAGTTAAGATGTGGTACGTATATACAATGGAATATTACTCAGCCATAAAAAGGAACAAAATTGGGTCATTTGTAGAGATGTGGATGGACCTAGAGTCTGTCATACAGAGTGAAGTAAGCCAGCAAGAGAAAAATAAATATCATATATTAACGCATATATGTGGAATCTAGAAAAATGGTACAGATGAACCTATTTGTAGGGCAGGAATAGAGACACAGATGTAGAGAACAGACATGTGGACACAGAGGGGGAAGGGGAAGGTGGGACGAATTGGCAGATTAGGTTTGACATAAATACACTACCATGTATAAAACAGATAGCTAGTGGGAACCTGCTATATAGCACTGGGAGCTCAGCTCGGTGCTCTGTGACGACCTAGATGGGTGGGATATGGGTGGGGGGGGAAGGAGGTCCAAGAGGGAGGAAGCTTTAAAAGTGAGATCAGACTACGTCACCTCCCACAGCTTAAGAGTCGAGTGCAGACTCCTTACCGAGGTCGCCGAGGTCCCAGGTGCCTGGCCTCTACCTGCCGCTGCAGCCTCACCTATTCACTCGGCGCCCCCGGCCTCCTCCCTCTCCTCCGGTCTGCCTCCTGCTGCCGGACACCTGCATAGCTGTCCTCTCTGCCTGGACGGCCTCCCCCAGGTCTTGCCCCTGATGGCTCCTTGCCTGTCATTTCCGTTTAAATATCAGAGCGACCACCCCAGGGCCCCCCAGAAGACCCCTTGAGCCAGTTGCTTCCTTGCCTCCAGACCTGCAACGGAGACTCCCCGAGACTCCCCTGAGACCCTGTTAGACCCTGTGGAATGACAGAGTTCAGTTCCCTTTGCGGGATGGCAGGGTCACGGGGACTCCTGACAGGGAACCGGCCCAAAGGGGCAGAGGGCCCTCTGGGACTCCCCTGGACCCCCTGCACTCCTGCCGGCCTCACACAGACCAGCCCCAGCCCCAGCATTCAGGGTGACAGGCAGGGCGTTGCCTGCACCGGACCAGGCCTCCGGGACCCGTGTCCCTTTATCAAAATCAGCAGTAACCGTGCTTCAGACCACTAAGTCTCTCAGGCAGCCTGAGTGTGAATCTTCCCGTGAAGCCCGTCTGCGGGTACAGCTGACACTTAACTGGTGTGTAGGCTACAAAACACCCTTACACCATCTGCCCGGCTGCTTAAACGCAACCAGAAGGTTTCACTTCAAAGGGGAATGCCGTTCTCTTAGCATGTGATCAATCTGTTCCCCGAACTTCCCAGTTCTCACTCCAGCCTGCTTTGCTCGGAACATTTACAGCAAACTCTGACCACAGCGGCCTGGCCCTTATCTCGGAGGCAGGGGACTTTTTAAACAAAATCTTTCTCTTCTAAATCATGCTTTCGAGCCACCAAAGGAAGCTCCTGGCCTTCGGGCCCCAAGCAAACAGGCTTCCCCACCCCCAGCGAGCCGGAGCCCTCGACTCCAGTTGACAGACACTCAGGCCTGAATCAGCTGCAGTTCCCCTGCGTCCTGACTATGACAGCATGACCAGGAGGGTAGCGCTGCCCACCCCTCCCATCTTTCAGATTCGCTGCAAATTTTACTGCCATGATATTAAACCCTACGGGACCCTGGGAGCCAGGGCAGGGGGAAGCGGCTCCTAACACAGAAGGCAGAAGGACGGGGCGGAAATTAGGACCCTGCAAGATGACCACTCACCAGCTGAACTCTGGCTGTGGCTTTGGAGACTCATTTGTTTATTCCTGCGGCCAATGGGCTTTTGATTGGCAAATTCAGCTGTCTGGGACACTGGCTTGGTGAGTTATCACCCAGATACGATGGGGGAGGAGGAAGTCTCTTCTTTTGATGACTCATGTTTTATTCCTGATGATTCCCTCTTTACACAGTCCCACAACCCTCCGTTCCCACTCCAAGCCCCCAAGACAGGGCTTTGGAATGGATTGAAGTCCCCAACTTCCTAGCAACCAGTAGAGGCTGTAGGTACAGAGATGGGGTGGGGGACACTCAGCCTCCCACACCCCCTAGCTGATCCCTCAGGCCCTTCTGATGGCTCTGCGAAGTCACACAAGGGGCCTCAGGGGAGTGGCCAGCCTGGTACCGACCCAGCCTCAAAGCAGCGAATGACTGTGCCAGCCTGCGGACTCGTCACCCCCAAGGCTGCCAGGAGACTTGGCCAGGCCACCTTCCCGGGGGGACAGGACATTCCCAGGTCCCCAGGGGCCATCACTGTCCTGGCCTCCTTGCCACTTTTCTCAAGCAGGCACCCTGCTCCGAGGGCTCGAAAGCTGAAAGCAGCTCACCACTGCTGCAGTGTGGGGACGAGGCTGAGTCACCAGCCTGCCCTAGTTCCACATCAGCGGGAACAACGGGATCTGAGCGGGACCTGAGCAGAGAAGAGGGGACAACGGGGCCTCTGTGGCCACGCTTAAAGCACCGCAGTGACTAAGGCGATGTTGTCCCCAGGGAGCTGCCAGCCGGCCTGGCCCCTTGGACTGCGGCCACATGCTCTGACAATGCCCCAGCCCATTGCCAGGAGCGGTGGCCGGTCAGCATGGAAAGGGCAAGGAAGCAGGCTCCCTCCCCTCCTCTTCTGCACCCTCTCAGAAGTGTCTTCAAGGCTTATCTTGCAACCACAAACCCTGCTGGAATCCCCTTCAATGCCTGCCCCCTCAATGCTCATCCACCTACCCTTGCACACCTCCAGTGACGGGGAGCTCAGTACCTATCAATGCTGCTCACTCTATCTTTAGCCAGTTTGGGCTATTTAAAAGAGATGGTTGAAGCAATTATACTTCAATAAAGATGTTTTAAAAAAAATTAAAAATAAATAAATAAATAAATAAATAAAAGAGATGGGGTGGGGGGAGGGAAGGAATGAATTAATAAAGTCTGCCTGACCATAGCTCTTGCCCATGGAAGAGATATCCACTTTCCTTTTTTCCAGAATACAAAAGTGAAAAGGAGATGTAGGGGCATGGACTATAGTTTTACTGCGAGATCTTTCTGGGGGCCTGGAATTAGGAGTGTCTGCCCTCTTCATAGCCAAAATGTGTGTGCGGGTTCCCTGTGGGCCGGATGTTTTTCCACCCCGTTCCCAGTCCACCGTGAATTCGAGAGGATGTTTTGTGCCCCTGGACGCACCCATTGGCCCGCCGTGACCCCCACGGGAGAGGGTACCTGAGATGCAGGCTCCGGGTCCTGGCCGGCAGCCTTGGGAACAGCCAGATCCGCGTGGGAGGGAGGGAGGAAGAGCGGGGCGTGCTGGTGGGGCCCCCTCCCGACAATCTGGTATTGCTTTCCTGGATGATGAACTCTCCTACCCCAAGTGCTGCTAGAGCCAGCCAGCAGCCAAACCAACCTCAATGGACCGTTTGTCCCTCATGTGAAGTGACCTCGGGGACGTAATGGGTTTGCTATTAACTCACCCGCCTCCGCTCTTCCCCTCTCCCCACCAGCATGAGTCACTCGCCTAGATGACTCGGCCCGGCAGGGCCCTTGCCAGGGGTTTGCCAGTTCTGGCCGGGCTGTGTGAGGGGAGAGACCAGCACAGAGGACAAAGGCTGTCCAGCCGGAGGCCAGTGGCCCGGGGTTCACACAGCTTCCCGGGGACTGTCTATACCCCAGGCCCCCGAAGCCAGGGGTAGGTCCCTCTGTGTCTCCCTGGTGCCTGGGGACCCTGGCAGCCATGCCCCTACCCATCTGGGGACAGACGGTCTTCCGGCAGACTCCTGCAGGCAGGGAGCTGAGAGGGTTAACGCACATGGAAACTGGCCACAGAGATCAGGAACAAGAGTGCCGAGGCTGCCGAGGGCCAATTACCACCCTTCCCACCTCTGAGAAGCAGGTCTGGGGGTTTGTTTGCTGGCTTTTCTTAATCTAAACACTCAGATTCTCTCACCCACTCAGCCCTAGGCTCTGGGGAGGGAGGCCCCAAGCTGGCCTCGCTGCCCGGGGTCTTGGCTCCCCCCAAGCTGAAGCCTTTCTAAAATGCAGATGTGACCGGTGACCCTCCGGATACACTGGGAGCCCAGCAGGGCTGACACCAGGCCTCCATCTCCTGCCAGCCACCCCTGCCTCCTCTCCCCGTGCTTCTCCTCGCCCTCTGCTCATGCCCAATTGCTCCCGGTTCCTGGACAAGCCAGGCGTCATATCTCTGCGACTGTCCTACTCTGTTCCCTCTGCCTGGCAGGCCCTTCCCACCCTCCTTAACCTGGCTCATTCTCAATCCTTCTGCAAGTGCCTCCCTGGCGCTTCTAGGGAGCTTCCCTGGAACCCCTGGGTGGGGGGACTCCCTTCTGGGCCCTACCATGGGTTTTCCCAGTGGCCGGGTCAGCCTCTAACCCAGACCATTCACTGGAGGGGGAAGCCAGGCAGCGGGGATCAGGAGGTGGGCTTCCCGGAGCAGAGAATCAGCACCAGGGAGGGACACTGCCGGGCAGGAAGCGAGACGGGGAGCCCCCAGCCCAAGGAGGCAGGAAGCCACGAGCATCACCCCTCCCACGCCCCAGCGGTCCTGCCAGCCAGATGGGCCACCTTCTCAGCACAGCTGTTCTTCAGCAGAGAGAAACTTCTCACCTTCGGGAACAGGCTGGGGACATTCCAGATGGGGCCTCGTCTGGTCACAGGGACCATGGAGTCTGGGTCTCCGTGGCTCCTTCCATCCACGTGGCCACAGACCTGGCTCTGCCCAAGTGAGCACACATCTGGAGCTGCACGGCCCAAAGGGCAGGGCAGGGCAGGGAATCTGCCTGGTTAGCTGAAGCCCCCACACAAATGGAGAACAGACCTGCTCACAGATCCAAGTGGAGACTTTGGTACCCGGGGCATCACTTACAAGGAGGTGAACGAGGACATTCTAGGCCAGTGAATCACCAAATGTCTGCACATCTGGACAGGCCGTGGGCCCATCCCCCTACCACTGGAGAAAAGGAAACTGACGCAGCTTACATATGGTGCATGTGGTCTTCTGGGCCAGCAGGGTATGCAACCCAGCAGCTGAGAGGTTTGACCACTTGATTATGAATAATCTAGAACATTTATCCAGGAAAAAGTCCAGCATTGTCCAACTGGTGACCTAAAATCTCAGAACATATGTCCCCTTTCTGCAGAACCATGTCACTTTCCTAGTGCCGCCCTCTCACCCCATCTGCCACCGAAGTGTCAGTCGTCCAGAACACAACACAACAACAACTGTTGTTAATCCTACAGGTCTCCCAAATCTCCCCCGTTCGTCGCTACACCTTTAGTTCTCAGCAGGAACTGACGTTCAGAATGGTGACCCCAAGACAAAGCAAGATCTTCCAAGGAGGGTTCAGTAGGAACCCTCTATAAAAACAGAAATCAGGGGCTTCCCTGGTGGCGCAGTGGTTGGGAGTCTGCCTGCTAATGCAGGGGACGCGGGTTCGGGCCCTGGTCTGGGAGGATCCCGCATGCCGCGGAGCGGCTGGGCCCGTGAGCCACAGTTGCTGAGCCTGCGCGTCTGGAGCCTGTGCCCCGCGACGGGAGGGGCCGCGATGGAGAAAGGCCCGCGCGCCGCGATGAGGGGCGGTCCCCGCACCGCGATGAGGAGTGGCCCCCGCTTGCCGCAGCTGGAGAAAGCCCTCGCACGAACCGAAGACCCAACACAGCCAAAAATAAATAAATAAATAAATAAATAAATAAATAAGAAAAATCCTTAAAAAAAAAAAAAAGAAAAAAAAAAAAACAGAAATCAGTACTCAAACTTTCAGCAAGATTCTTGTTAAGAAAGGTTGAAAGACCAGGCTGAAACAGTGGCGTGCTCATAAATGTTTAACAACCTGCTCTGGTGGACAAGGGAAAGAGTGATTTATAACGTTTGCCAATTGCCGTGATGTCAATATTCCCACCATGGCTGAGTTCAGGCTACCAACGTGACCTCCCTGAACACAGAGTTGGCAAGAGATGTGCACACCACTAGCTGAAACTCTCAGATCACTACAGCTTATTCTTTCTTCTTGGGAGGGTGAGAAGTCTAGGAAGCCCTTTGCTAGGTAGAACAGCAACAGCAAATAGGGTTCAACCAGCAGGCCAACCCAATCAATGGCCCACCATCACGATGTGAGGGAGGTTTCTGAGGCTGCCTCAGTGCTCAGGGAGAAAGAATGAGATGATAATTGACTGATGATGTCTGCCCCAGCCTCAGGATGGGAGATTGGTGCATGTATTTGCCATTTGCCATTCCTGACCTAAGACATTTCTCTTGCCTCTAAAGTTCAGTGCAAAGGTCACCTCCTTGGCAAACTCTTTCCCAGTCTCACCTTTTTCCTGAGTAATCCCTATCGCAGAATTTACTACCACTCTGTACATACAAAGGGAGTTATTGGTGTGTGTGGCACAGACCCTAATTGCTCCCCCAGTATCTGACCTCCCTTTCTTCTATGGTAACAAAAGTTTCAGTTGGCACATGGCTGCCCAGATAAAGAATACATTTCCCAGCCACCCCTGCTGCTAGGAGTGATCATGTAACGAGGTTCTGGCCATTGGGAGGGGAGTTGAAAGGTTTAACTTTTAAGGTACTCCTGCCCCTTCCTCTCCCCCTGGCTGGAGTGCAGATGTGATTGCAGGAGCTGAAGCAACCATCTTATTTCATGAGGTGGAGGCTGCATGTTGAGGATGGCAGAGCAGCAAAGGAGGAGCAAACTGTGTCCCTGCTGCTCTGGGCCACCGTGACTGCTTACACTTGGATTAGGAAGTGGAAGAGAAATGAACTTCTCTCCTGCTTAAAGCCTCTGTTGTGTTAGTCTTTGTTATGCAGCCAGATGGCATCCTGACTGATACAGTATGTGCCCATCATCCCGGCAATCTGGGCAGGAGAGGGCAGGGCAAGGCTCTTAGCATTATGCACTGAGCCCCTAGCAGAGTCTAATACGATCAGTGTAGTTAAAGCAAAATGAACAGTCTAGTTCACCCAAGGTTTGTTTTGTTTGCTTGTTTTGGTATTTGAAACTGGAACATAAAGATCTGAGGACGTACACTAACTAACATAAAGCAGAGAGGACACCCAATAAATACGTGCCCAGAGTAGGCTGGGACTGCTCCAGGGAGTTATATGTTGGGATAGATCTTGAAAGTCACCTACACAGTCAGATGCGTGCTGGACAGACCAGAGCAGCAAAGGAACAAAGGAACCAGTCACGTCAGGAACAAAGCACGTGCCCAGGACATCAGGAGGTGCTGAGCCTGGGCTCCGGCCAGACAGTGGGTGCAGACTCAGGGCGGCCATTCCCCAGGCCATGAGATAGAGGGCAAGTTACTTCGCGTCTCCGAGCTCCCAGTGACTATGTTAAGAACAACAATACCTAGATTGAAAGGATTAGTGATCGTAAGTGGAAAGTGTCTGACATAAAACAAAAGCTTGGTAAGTGTAGCTCTTATTATCTATAACATCCAGTTTAACCCCCTTTGTTTTTTATGGGTGTGAAAACTGGACCTAGAGAGGCAGAATGGTTTGCTGAGGGTCACACAGCTGTTACTGACAGAGCCAGGATTAGAACCCAGGGTCCCTACTCCTCCTGCAGCGCCCTTGCTGTGTAAGAATTTGTCCTGGATGAGTATAAGGACTAGGTCATCAGTGAGAAATTTTGAAAGTGAGACTGGAGGGGGAGAAAAGATGGAGGGGGAATAAGAACAAGAGGAAAAACAGGAGGCGGACCTTTTCTGAAAGCCGGCCCTCTCCTACACTCATTATCTCCTTTAATTACATTATTAACTCCTTTAATCCTCACCAACCCCCAGGAGGTAGGCTCCCCAGTACCCCGTTTCTGCACAGGAGCGGAGGTGCGGGGAGGATGGGGGCCTGCCGAGGCTGCCAGGTACCAGTAGAGCCTCTGGGACATGGGCTCCACCTGTCCGACTCCCACTTCCATCCGTGTGGACCTAAAAAGGCTCCAGGGCAGCAGGGGCCATGGCTTTGAGCCCCTGCAGGAGGTCCTAAAGGCCAGGGAGAGCGGACGGGAGGCCAGGCCAGGTGCACGGTCCCGGCAATGCTCGGGAGAAGCTGCGGGGGGAGGGGGCGTGGTGGGTGCTCACAGCGTCTGTGCTCTAGAGGGATAACCGGGCCTGGAGGCAGCACGACCTCCCCCAGACGATCCACAGCGGGCAGCCGGCACTCCAGTCCCCCAGGATGGGGGGCCTTGTTCATGGCAGTACCTCTAGGTCTGGGAACGACCTCCACCCTGCAGCGAGGACCCCCACCCTGCATCGCTGGAAGATTCAGAAGCTGGTTTTCTTCTGAGGATGAAAACTCAGAACCTCGACATGGGAGGAAGCAGCCTGGAGTGCTTCTAAAGACTCCACGGATTTTGCATGGATCCCATCACATCCCTCATTGTGAAGGCCTTTCAGACGCGGCAGCCATTGTGCATGGGACGCGGGTCTCCACCTACCAGGTAGAAGGAACATGGGGCGGGCACGTGACCCACGAGCCACCTTCAGGCTCTTTGCACACAGCTGTGTGACACAAATGAACAGGCACAGCAGCCAGGACACAAGGCAAGACCCCCCACTGGCTAGTGTTCCAGAACAGAATCCAGGCAGCCACCCCCCACCATGGGGCTGGGGGTGGTCGGGGGATGGGGAGCGTTTGCACAAGCTCTTTGTACACGTGTGGCTGACGATCACCCCCACGTCCGTGCCTGGGAATCTGGCCCAGAGCCTGCCGGCATCAGGGCGCTGGTAATCCGCAGCTGCTCTCCTGACGCCACTCGGAGACGCTGTCCAAGGTGGAAAGGAGAGGGTCACTGTTTTCAAGGTCACACACCCCAAAGGGAGATGCCGAACCGGAGGATGGAGACAGGCATTTGGGCCAAAGCCATCAGCAGTCAGTCACGCAGGTCAACGGGGGAGCACAAACCCATTCGTTTAGCACTTTTATTGAGCAACTACGAAGAACCCAGCAGCCCAGAGCGTCCGAGGAACCCAGCTCGTGAGAAACATCTCGATCCTTTCCTGGGCCTAATTGTAACAGGAAGAACTGGACTTTTGGTGTCACACAGACCTAAAGAGGACTCCTGGATCGACTAAACTATTAGCTGGTGGAGTCCGGGCAAGTTACTCCACGCCTCTGAGCCTCTGTTTCCTCGTAAAAGAGTCCCCGTGCCTGCCGCAGCTGGTGTCAGAAATGTGATGTCTGCAGACACCCAGCACTGGCCTGGGTCACAGGACTAGATCCATTCCTTGCGGACAAGAGCGTGACAAGCAGGCGTCAGGCCTCGTGCTGCGCTCTGCTCCCTGTGGGAAATACTCCAGGGATGATCTACCCATGGCCGTCCTAAGGCACAGGGAAATCGCAGCAGGAGGCAGGCCAGGCCCCTCAGCTGCTTCTCCCAAAGCTTCCCCCAGAGGAGAAATTATCGCCTCAAGTGCCATTTCCTTCTCTGACAGCTGCCTGGATCCATAAGCAAGCCCACTGGCCGGGGCTCCAGGGGGCACGAGGGGCTTGCGGGAGTGGGTTTGAACCTGACCGGTGACCTCCAGGGAGGAGGGGGTCATTCAGCCCTTCCTCCAGCTGGAAGGGAGGCTCCAGGCTCCACAGGGGCATTTGGAGAAATCCAGTTCCTGGGAGCTGGGCCAGACCAGAGGGACCAGGCTGCCAGAATATCCCCTCAGTGCCCGAAGCAGGACAGGGCCAAAGGGAGACCCACACAGGGCCCTGGCTGGCAGGAGACCTGCTTCACATCAGAGGAGAAACAGCAACCCCTGAGCGAGTGTGTGAGTGTGTATGAGTGTATATGAATGGGGGACGGGTGTGGGTAAGGGAGCTACAGAACCTGGGTAAGGCCCTGTACCCCGCTATCCCTCTGTTTCCTCATCTATGAGATGGAGCTAACACTACCTACTTCCAAGAGTTGTCATGAAACGAAAACGTATTAATATTTATAATATGCTTAGAACAGGGCCTGGCACAAAACCACTGCTCTAGGTTTGCTGAATAAGTAAAAATAAGACACATGTGGGATTTCCCTGGCAGTCCAGTGGTTAGGACTCGCGCTTCCACTGCAGGGGCCGCGGGTTCGATCCCTGGTCGGGGAACTAAGATCCTGCATGCTGCGAGGCGCAGCCAAAAAAAAATAACAAAAGACACGTGTTATTACGTGCTTAGAACAGAGCTTGGCATATCATAAACATGGATAGCTGGTGTTCTTGAATCCTCCCATTTGAACCAGGAGAAGCCGTGGATGCTGAGCCCCGTTCTAGGGACCCTTGAACAGGAGGGTCTCTACCTAGAGGGATTTGCCTCTATGATTAGAGTTGCCTCAAGCCTCCAAGTGCATGGGTGCGTGTGTGTTCATACATACGCGTGACTCTCTTCACGTGCTTACCCAGAACCCGTCTGACATAGCTCTGAATTATGATGTCGGGGCCAGGCGAGTGGGCCACAGGGCTGAGGCCCCATTTCCATAGGAACCAGGTGAAGCGAGCTTTTGGTCGGCACAGGAAGCCAAAGAGAAAGAGCAGGGGAGAAAGGGTGGCAGGCTCATGCCCAGCCTGGTCCCCTGCCCTAAAGACAAAGCAGAGTGCGTGGAGCCTGATGGTGGAGGGCCCTTGTCACAGACATAGTCTCAGTAATACTACACTTTGAAACTCAAGTTCTCATAAAATAACAGACGCCTGGCATTGGCAAGAACCTGAGGTCCCTTCTGCAGTGATCCTGAACGATCTCCATTCAGTCCCTGTTTCAGTACTTCTAGGCATGGGGAACTCACTACTTTGCAAAAGGGCTCGCTCGTCTGTCAGAAAGTGAAACTTGCAAGAAAAACTCCTCTTTAGGTAATGAGTCAAACTCCACTTTCTGTTATGTTACCTTCTAAGTATCTGGTTATGGTTTTGTATTTTGGAGGAACTCAAAATAAGCCCTCTCTTTCTTCTACGTGACAACTCTCCAACTATTTGGAGACAGTGACTGTAGCTCTCCTCTTTTCTGTGTCTCCTCTCCAAACAGCCACCAGCCCCCTTCCAGTCCCTTTCTCTGACCCATCCCAAGCCCTCTCGCCATGCAGGCCCCTCTCCTGGGGCCCTCACTTGTCCATCCACATCCTCCTTCAGGACTGAGGCCTGGAGAGCCCCCTCCGTAGGCAGGCCCTGCTGTAGGTTGAACTGTGCTCCCCAAAAGATATGTTGGAACCCTACTGCCCGGAACCTGTGAACATGACCTTATTTGGAAATCAGGTCTTTGCAGATGTGATCAAGAAAAGGGCACCCCGAGTTAGGGTGGGGCCCTAAATCCAGTACCTGGTCTCTTTATAAGAGAAAGGAGCGGGTGATTTGGACCCAGAGACACACAGGGGAGAAGGCCATGTGGTGACAGAGGCAGGGACTATAGTGACGTGGCCCCGGGTCAAGGAGAACCAGCAGCCACCAGGAGCTAGGAAGAGGCATGGAAAGGATTCTCCCTCAGACTCCAGAAGGAATCAACCCTGATTTCGGTTTTCTGAGTCCCTGGATTGTGGTCATTTGTTATGGCAGCCACAGTACCGATCTAGGGCCTGAGCAAGGGTGGCTCAGTTGGCACCGTGTCCCGCGCCCCTCAACCCCTGCAGCCAAAGTCTTCATCTGTCATCCTGTCTCACTGGCAAGATCAAGCGGCCATTCACCCTGAGTTCCGGTCAGCAAGTATCCGTGGATTTTCCCACACCCCCAGTAAAGGCAGCCCAGCCGCTCACCGAGCACCTGCCGCCGGGGGTCTCCCGCCATCCTGGTGCCCCTCATCCGGCTCACTCTGGGCAGCCCAGTGCCCTTCCCGCACCCCATCTCATCCTGGGGCCCCGGGGCAGGCCCAGAACCTGCATTTTAGCAGGTTTCCCGGGTGGCTTCATCAGCCAGCTTGGGGGGCTCTGGGCCAGGTGATCTTGGCCCAGGACCCCAGGACAAGGGCCGACCTGGAGTGTGGACCCTCCCGACCTTGAGAGACTCCCTGGGGCACAGGTGGGTCTCCTGAGCCCCCCAGAGCTGGGGCACGCAACGCCAGGACAAGCCCTCAACTGCACTGGATACTTCTGGCAAAATCTCCTCTTCTGAACATAAACTGTCCCCACCCACCCCACTTTCTGTTCCTTTGAATGAACAGCAACAAAAAACATGATTTTGTGCCAAAGGTGGGGCTGAAGTTTCCCAGAGTCCAGTTTCCTGTCAGGCCTAGGTACAACGCGCAGGAGCGCTCCCTGTATGTGTGTGTGTGTGTGAGAGTGCACATGTGTGCATACGTGTGTGTGTGTGTGTGTGTGTGTGTGTGTGTGTGTGTGTGTCCCTCCACATGCAGCCTGGGAAAGGGTGGAGAAGCTCACGGAAATTCTTTCTGGTGTCAGGAAGATGGAAAAACGGAAAATGGGCACATACACGTGCTCGCGCGCACACACACACACACACACACACGCACACCCCCCCACCCCCCCAGAGGGAAGGCCTTCCTTTCCTTTCGCCTCGAAGGATCTCTGGGCTTGGGAAACAAGACCGGATGTCAGGAATTTGAAGATCTGTCTTGAGCATCCCGGCAACCTCCATCGGTCCTTCTAGGTGTGAAAGGCGTTTCTCCAGTTTCTGCTGCGTCTCCTGTTCCCACCCCACCCTGTTTCCTCCTCCGGGCTCCTTCAATCCCTGGGCCGCCTGCTCTGACTGCCACCCTTGCACTTGGCTGTGAACCATTTCCTCTGCACCACGCGCACGCGCACAGCGCTGGGGGAGCAGAGAGGGAGGCTTTCTCTGCCGAGCGGAGGAAGGGGCTTCTCTTCCTGGTCCCGGGCCTTGTTCGGCCTCTGGCACAACTGCCACGGAGTTAGCAGCCAGCAGGGCCCTTCCCGTGGACCAGCTCTATCCCCCCCAGTGCCCCCACACCTGCCCGACACTGGGACACCTGGTCCCAGTACACGTCCTGTGCGCCAGCTCCAACCTGCGCATCCCCTCCAGAAGTTTCTCAGCCACCCAGTAAGCTGCTGCTAGAGACCAACTCCATCCACACCCTCCGGCAAGAACTTTTTTTGCCACCAGCAGGCCACAGGTGTCTGTGGCAGCCACAGACTCTCCAACAAGGCCCGAGCCCAAGGTGAAGCAAGGCGGGGATGACACCCCGAGTTCCTCATTTCTTCTCATGTACCTTCCCTCAGCCCCGGAGGGAGTAGCTGCTTCTTTTGTGTGTGCGGTAAAATATCCATAACATAAAAGGTACCATTTTAACAATTTTCAGGTGTACATTTCAGTGGCATTAATACATTCACATTGTTGTGCAGCCATCACCACCATCCGTCTCCAGGACTTTGTCATCTTCCCAACTGAAGCTCTGTCCCCATTAAACACGAACTCCCCCTCCCGTTCCCCCAGCCCCTGGTGACCACTGTCACATGCATCTGCTCCGGATCCTGCTCTCCGTTCTTTTGGGTATATAACTAGAAGGGGAATCGCTGGATCATGTGGTAGTTCTACGTTTAATTTTCTGAGGAACCACCAAACTGTTTTCCATAGAGGCTGCACCATTTGACATTCCCACCAGTGGCGCCCAGGGTTTCCAATTTCGCCACATTCTCCACAACATGTGTTACTTTCTGGGTTTCTTTTTGTTTTTGTTTTTGTTTTTGTTTTTCTATAACAGCCATTCTAATGAGTGTGAGGTGGTATCTCATTGCAGTTTTGATTTGCGTTTCCCTAATGATTAGTGATGTTGAGCATCTTCCCATGTGCCTGTTGCATCTGTATGTCTTCTTTGGAGAAATGTCTGTTGAGGCTCTTTGCCACTTTTTTAATTGGGTTGTTTGGTTTTTTGTAATTGAGTTGTAGAAGTTTTTAATATAGTCTAGATATGAATTCCTTATCAGATATATGATTTGCAAATATTTTCTCCCATTCTGTGGGTGGCCTTTGCATTCTGTTGATAGCCATCTTGGAGTCACAGAAGTTTTAAATTTTGATGAAGCTCAATTTACCTACTTTTTATTTTGTTACCTGTGCTTTTCAGTGTCGTATACAAGAAATCACTGCCAGGGACTTCCCTCGTGGCACAGTGGTTAAGAATCCGTCTGCCAGTGCAGGGGGACATGGGTTTGAGCCCTGGTTCGGGAAGATCCCACATGCCGCGGAGCAGCTAAGCCCGTGCGCCACAACTACTGAGCCTGCATGCCGCAACTACTGAAGCCTACGTGCCTAGAGCCCGCGCTCCACAACAAGAGAAGCCACCGCAATGAGAAGCCCGCGCACCGCAACGAAGAGTAGCCCCTGCTCGCCGCAACTAGAGAAAGCCCGTGTGCAGCAACGAAGACCCAACGCAGCCAAAAATAAATAATAAAGAAAGAAAGAAAGAAAAAGAAAAAAGAAAAAAAGAAGTCACTGCCAAATGCAACGTTCCAAAGCTTTCCCCTACGATTTCTTCTAAAGTAGTTATTTCTCATCTTTGCTGTTTCTATGTTCCTCAGAGTCCTCTTTCACCCTTGCAGTAGTTAAACACCTTTTACCAGTTAATAATTCTTTATACTTCACTTTGCTCTTCAAATTACTGGTGTGGTTTCTGTTTCCTGCCTGGGCCCCCACTGATACACCAAGTAAGCAGAAGGAAGGAAGTAATGAAGATAAGAGCAGAAATCAAGGAAATGGAAAATAGAAGCAAAATAAAGCCAAAAGTTGGTTCTTTAAAAAGATCAACAGATCAACAAACTCATAGCAAGACTGATAAGAGAGAGAGGAAAAGAAATGAAGAATATAAATTACCAATATTAGGAATGAAGGATTATCCCTAAGATCCTATAGATATTAAAATGATAATAAATATTATGAACAACTTTATATGAATAAATTCAACAACTTACATGAAACAGACAAATTCCTTCAAAATACAACTTACCAAAATTGATACAAGAGGAAGTAAAAAACTTGAATGGCTCTCTCTCTATATTAAATAAATGTATATTTAAATTATATTTAATATATTTAATTAAATATTTATTTAATATATTTAATACATTTTTTTTTTGGCTGCGCTGTGCAGCTTGCGGGATCTTAGCTCGCCTACCAGGGATTGAACCTGGGCCCTCAGCAGTGAAAACACCGAGTCCTAAACACCGGACCGCCAGGGAATTCCCCAATACACATTTTTAAATTAATTTTGTAACTTAAAAAAAAAACTTTCCAAGAAGAAAACTCTAGGGAAAGATGGCTTCCTTGGTGACATCTATCAAACATTTAAGGAAGGAAATAACACCAATCTTATGCAAACTTTTACAGAAAATAGGTAGGAAGGAGCACTTTGATCACCTTGAGGCCAAAATAACCCTGACCAAGACAATATCAAAACAAACTAACAGAAAATACCACACCAATATCCCTCATGAATCTACACACACACACAAAAAATCCTTAACAAAAAACTAGGCAAATCAAATCCAGCAATATATAAAAAGGAAGCTCAATAGATAAATTGAGTTTCCTGGACTTATTTCCTGGTGTAATAGTCAAAAGTCAATCATTGTGGGACTTCCCTGGCGGTCCAGGGGTTAAGACCCTGTGCTTCCACTGCAGGGGGCGCGGGTTCGATCACTGCTTGGGGAACTAGGATCCCTCATGCTGTGCGGCGCGGCCAAAAAAAAAAAAAAAAGTCAATCGTAATTCATCTTATTAATAGAATAAAGAAAAAAGTGATCATTTCAACAGATACAGAAAAAGTATTTACAAAAGTCAACACCCATTCTTATTAAAAACTCTGGAAAATTAGGGATAGAAGGGAATCTCCTCAGTTTGACAAAAGGCATATATGGAAAACCTATATTTAACATGATACTTTCTGGCACAAGGCAAGGATGTCCATGTACCACTTCTATTCAACACTGTACTGGCAGTTCTAGCTAGTGAAATAAGGCATGAAAAATAAAGGCATCAGGATCAGAAAGAAAGAAGTAAAACTGCCTATTTTCAGACAACATGGTTGTTTACTTAGTAAATCATAAAACATCTACAAAACAAGTGCTAGACTAATAAATGAATTGGACAAGGTCATGGGATATAAGATTTATACA
The DNA here is from genome assembly GCF_949987535.1 of Balaenoptera acutorostrata. Classification (NCBI taxonomy): domain Eukaryota; kingdom Metazoa; phylum Chordata; class Mammalia; order Artiodactyla; family Balaenopteridae; genus Balaenoptera; species Balaenoptera acutorostrata. Next base: position 55,313,028 of record NC_080083.1, read on the forward strand.
CAAAAATCCACTGTATTTTTATATAATTTTTATATACTAGCAGCAAACAATTGAAAATGAAATTTAAAATATATATTCAATTTACAATAGCACCAAAAACAGTTAGAAATAAATTTAACTATTGACATGAAGATCTTTTCATTGAAAACTACAGAACAACATAATTCTGTAGAGATTAGAGAAATACAAAAAAAAAAAAACCTTAAAAAATGGAGACAACATGTTTATAAGACTAGAAGACTCAATGTTATTAAAATGCCAATTCTCCCTAAATTGACCTACAGATTCAATGCAATCTCAATCAAAATTCACATCGCATTTTTGTAGAAGTTGATACTCTACTTCTAAAATTTATAAGGAAATTCAAAGGACCAAGAATACCCAAAGCAATGTTTTGGATATATTAGGAGATCTTATTTCAAAGCTTATTATAAAGCCACATTAATCAAGTTAGTGTGGTACTGGCAAAAGAATAGACAAAATACTAATAAAACACAAGAGTCCTGAAATAGAACCACATATACAAAATTAATTGATTTTCAACAACGGTGCCAAGGCAATTTAATGGGGTAAGAATGTCTTTTCAATAAATGGTTCTAGAACAACTGGATGTCCATACAGATAAAACAACAACAAAATGGACCTACATCATACCATACAGAAAAATTAATTCAAGGTGGTTTCTAAACCCAACATAAAAGCTCTAACTGTAAAACTTCTAGAAGAAATCATTGAAAATATCTTCGCCACTTGGGGGTAAGCGAAGCTTTCTTACAAAGAACACAAAAAGTGGTAACCACAGAGAAAGAACTTCGTTAAATTAAACTTAGTCAAAATTAAAATTACAAACTTTTGCTCACCAAAAGCTATATCATTAAGAAAAGAGTAGGTGAGCCACACAGACTGGGAAAAAATATTTGCAATTCATGTATCTAACAAAAGACCAGTATCCAGAAAGAATAAGAACAAGTCAAACAACCCAATTTTAAAATGGGCAACAGGGTTTCCCTGGTGGTGCAGTGGTTAAGAATCCACCTGCCAATGCAGGGGACACGGGTTCAAGCCCTGGTCCAGGAAGATCCCACATGCCGCGGAGCAGCTAAGCCCGTGCGCCACAACTACTGAGCCTGCGCTTTAGAGCCCAGGAGCCACAACTACTGAAGCCCGCGTGCCTAGAGCCCGTGCTCCACAACAAGAGAAGCCACCGCAATGAGAAGCCCACGCACGGCAACGAAGAGTAGCCCCCGCTCACTGCAACTAGAGAAAGCCCGCATGCAGCAACGAAGACCCAACTCAGCCATAAATTAATTAATTAGTTAATTTTTAAAAAAGGAATAAGATTGTCAGAGCTGCAAGGGATTTTAAAAAAATAATATAAAATAAAATGGGCAACAGATTTGAAAAGACATTTCACAAAGGAAAATATACAAAAAGCCAATAAGAACATGAAAATGTGTTCAACAGCATGAGTCATCAGACAAATGCAAACTGAAGCCAGAATGAGATGGCCACACACCCACCAGAGTGACTACATTATGAAAGAGACAGCACCGAACGCTGGTGGGGAGGCAGAGCAGCCGGAACGCTCAGACGTTGCTGGTGGGAGTGTAAAATGATACAGTCACTTGGAGAAAAGAGCTAGCAGCTTCTGACAAATCTAAACAGATACCTATCCTCTGGCTCAACAATTCTACTCCTTGGTATCTACACAAGAGAAATGGAAGCATATGTCCACAAAACCTTGTACAAGAATCTTTATTCATGACACCCCCAAAATGGAAACAGGCAGGGGCCCATGAACAGAAGGGCTAAAAAAAAAAAAACCCAGAGAAAGTTCATGCAATGAACACTATACAGCAATCATGGAACAACTACTGTTACCTGTGGCAACATGGGTACATCTGAAAAATATATACATAGTCAAACTGGCAAAATTCATTTATAGTAGAAAAAAATCAGAAATTTGGTTGCTCCCGGGGCAGTGGAGGCAGACACCGACCGGGAAAGGGCATGCGGGGGTGATGGTGATGTGCTACACTCTGATAGGAGCCGGGATACAGAGAGCGGTACCCTTAAGATCTGTGCGTTTCAGGGTTACATACATCTTACCTCAAAGAAAGAAAAAGAACCATAAACAAATACTGGCCTCTGGTTAGGGAGAGGCGAGCTGAAGTGTTTACGGGGTAATGTGGACTGATGCCAGCAACTGATTTTGAAACGCATCCAAAACAACCACACCGAGTGTTGGTGGACAGAGGGAGGGGCGTGTGAGGAAGCAGACAGCAGAATGTGCACCGCAGAATCAAGGTGGTGGGCGTGGGAGTGTTCACACCGTGATCTTTCCTGTGTGTTTGAAAGTTTTCATAGTAAAAAGTTGGGAAATTTTAAAAGAGACTGAGATATATCAACCAGAAATAGGGAAGAAAGAAGAGGTGGCCGGAGACCCCCTCCCCGAAGCCCTGAGCTCTCAAACCTCCCTGGCTTGGCCCGGTTTAGGACCACCCCGGGCGAGGTCTGCAGTGCTCCAGCCCCGGTGCCAGGGGAGGTGCCGTCCTCACCTATTTCCCGTGCTCCCCACCTGCCACTTCCGTCGCTGCAGCGGACGCAGTGAGTGGAAATAACACCTGGGCAGCCTCTTCCCACAAATTCAGCGAAAATGAAAACCCAGCAGGCACTGGGCTCTTGAGGGCCTGCACCGCCACCTCCTGGAAGAAAGGCTTCCTGCACCTGAATTCCTGCCCCTTTTGGGGTTCGGCTTCACCGTGGTCCCCTCGCTCCCTTCCAAGGCTCAGCCAGGCCCCAGCTGCGGTAAATCTGCGGGTGAGATGCATGGAAGATGCACGTCTCCAGAACCCGGGCCCCTCTGTCCACACCTCCTCAGAGGGATGCGTGCTCCCCTTCCCCTCCCAGCTGCTCTCTACAAGCTGGGGGGTGGCGAGGGCTACGGGGCATTCCTGGAGAGACGCCCCCCCCAAAACACACATCACAGAGGCACAGCCCAAGACCACCCTCTCCAGGTGGTGAACAAGCCCCCAGCCCGCAATCACCTCCAGCCCCTTCCCTCCCCTTCGGACACGGCGACATCAGGATTAGGACACTCTAAAGACCCTTGAACTTGGAAAAACATGGAAAACAGTCATTCTAAAGCTATAGTTCTTTAGTTATTATCAGGTAACAATATACCGACATCTCCCAGGGCAGGCATGGCTGAGGGCCCTGCATCCTTGGATGGAATACGCCACCTGGAGACGGAACCTGGGCCCCGGGGGAGGGATAAGCCGGCCAGAGCTGAGCTGGGCGGATGGTGGGGGACTAAGTCCAGACTGAGGGCTGCCCAGTGTGGACATCAGGAGCAACAGGGCCAGAGAAGGACACGGGCCTGAGCAGAGCCACGGAAAAGGAGGCCTCGGGCCGTGCACTGATCCCCTGTGCTGACAGTCACACCTGTACTGCCCCCACCAGATGCCCCGCAGGTGGTTGAGCATCTTGCTCTCTGAGTAGCAAGCAGGGCTCTTGGGGCTTTGACCAAAACGTCCCCTCTGTGGGGTGGGGTGTCCTGTCAGAGAGGCTCTTGAATCTCCTTTGTCCCCAAGTCCCACCCAGCCTTCTCCAGGTGAGCAGAAACAGTGCCAGGAAAGGCCAGAGGGAGAATCCGGGACAGGCTGCCCAAGGGCCAACTTCAAGGTGCCCTGGAAACAGGGGCTGGAGGAGAGCATCTCAGGCCACTCCAGCGGGAGGGGAGGGTCGGTCCCCTGACCCATGAGCCACGTCACAGTCACACCTCCCCAGAACCACCTCTTCTCTGACACCCGAGCCCTGGAGGCTGCAGCCAGCAGAGCAGGCCAGGTGCCCGGGCTCCCAGGGCAGCTCCTTCCTGCTGCACCAGCTCTGGATGCGGGGCAGGGCCAGGCTCTGTGCGGAGGGGCCGCAGGCTCGAGGGAGCGGCCGGAGGGGGAGAGGAAGATGCCTGGCACACACGGGCACTCAAACAGCGCGTGCGTCCCGGACTTCCCTGCACCTGCCTCCCTGGGTGGCCAGGGACACGGAGGGGACACAGTGGACCCCGGGGGAGCAGCGGAGGGTCTGAAGGCGAAGAGGCAGGAGGTAGGGAGAGCAGCCGGGAGGGCCAGTCTGGGCCAGAGGAGAGGGTTGGCCCCAGAGGGGAGAGAAGGGATGCAGAGGTCAGCGAGTAGAGGAGGCACAAAGGGAGCCCCAGTGGGACCTGGGGCTGGGACAGAGCGGGGGTGGGGAGGAGCCGCAGCCCAAGGTCACACAGGCTCAGCCCCCAGCCCTGCCTGCCTGGCCACCTCGCTCCTCCTGCCCCAGGAACCGGGCACCAGGCCAGAATCCCCGGGGCTCGGCTACTGCTCCGTTATGGGAAGAGGCTCTGACTCACCCCAGCTCTGAGGGCCAGTGGGATGCCCTGGAAAACATTCCGTACTTCCATGCCTCCCCCAGAGTCAGGGGCCCAGAGCTGGGGAGAAACCTGAGGCTCAGAGGGGCCGGTGGGATGGGACGGTGTCCTCAGACACACTGGCCACCACCCCACGTGGGGGCATGAGCAGGCATGTGTGATATCCCTGCCAGAGAGTCAGGACCCAAGAGATACAAAGCGAGGAGGCCCAGAGTCATGCTTCCCCTGAGGCCGTCCGCTCCTCGGGTCACCTTCCCAGGACTCAGGCCACCCCACCCTCAGCCAAGCATGCACCAAACCACAGCCTCTGCGCTCAGAGGCCGCAAGCACTCCCTCCTAAAGATAGCAGCCCACGGGGCAGGACTGGGCAGGACTGGGCAGGGCTGGGCAAGGCTGGCCAATACGTCAGGGTGTCCAGCGGCCTCTTCAAGCACCAGGGTCCACCCAGCAATCAGAGGTCCTCCCTCTCCAACTGCATAGAGTGACGGTGATGGCCACCCCTCCAGGCCCCCCTGCTTCTCCTCCCTGCCCGCTACAGGCGAGTCTCAGCAGCCAAGGGGCACTCAGGTCCTGCCACTTTCTCCACCCATCACACCGAGGAAAGAAACGAACCCTCACCAGGGCCTCCGAGGCCTGGCATGACCTGGCCCCGCCCATCTTGCTGGTCTCAGACTTGCCCCTCTCCTCCAACAATGCAGTGCAGCCACTTGCACCTCCATGATGTTCTAACCTCAGGGCCTTTGCGCTTGCTGTTCCCTTTGCCTGAATGTCCTTCCTCTGGATCTTGACCTGTCAGGTCCTTCTGGCCACGTAAGTTTCAGCTCAATGTCACCCCCTCAAGGAAGGTGTCCATTAATACACACCCACACACACACACACACCTACTAACAATCACATCACATCACCTGTTCTTAACTTCTTCATCTAAAGTCATCAATTGATGTGTTTATTGGTTAGCTGTCTGACATCTAGTTCAGACTGCCAGCCCCAAAGGAGCAGGGACTGGCTCCTCCTCACTGTAGGTCAAGAACCTAGGACATGGCTGCACGTAGTACGACCTCAATAAATATTTGCCAGATAATTGGGACAACAGGTGTCTAGTGGTCCTGCGAACAGCCACCAGGAGACATCATGACCTGAGGTGAACTCAAAGCGGAGGACAGAGATAGAGGTCACTGATTGTTCACACTTGCTGGTGGGAGGGAGAATCAGGACCATGCAGAGGAACGGGCTCTGGGCATGTGGGCTCCTGCCACGGAGAGCTGGGCGGCTCTTCACACCCACCTGCTCCAGCAGACAGGCCCAGCCCAAAAGCATTTTCAACTTTTCATAGAAAAGTTTTAGAGCTGGTGCCTCTTTGCTAATTTCCAAGGGGTGTGTTGTTTCGTTTATTCAGCTTTGGTCAAGTCAGAGTTTCCTCATTTGCTAAAAAGAAAAAAAAAAAAAAAGGGACTTCCCTGGTGGCGCAGTAGTTAAGAATCCACCTGCCAATGCAGGGCACACGGGTTCGATCCCTGGTCCAGGAAGATCCCACACGCCGTGGAGCAACTAAGCCTGCACGCCAGAACTACTGAGCCCACGCACAGCAACTACTGAAGCCCGCGCACCTAGAGCCCGTGCTCCTCAACAAGAGAAGCCACCGCAATGAGAAGCCCGCGCACCGCAACGAAGAGTAGCCCGCACTCGCTGCAACGAAGACCCAACGCAGCCAAAAATAAATAAATACATACATACGTACATACCTTAAAAAGAAAAAAGAAAGAAAGAAAAGAAAAAAAAAAGAGGGAGGGAAGATCAGAAGATCTGAGGCAGGTCCCAAGCCCGCAGGCAGAGAGGGGCCTCCAGGAGCTGAAATCTGCGTTGCTATCTGTCCTGAGTTCATACGAGGCCTGGGGCCCAAAACAGTCTCCAAACATGGGCCTCTGGTTAAGAGGAAATCTCCCCAGTTTCTCCGTTGGGTCCCACCCCCACCCCGCGCCCAGCCCAAGGGGAGCAGAATTGACATGAGGGCGGTGAAGGCGGGACGGTGGTCCAGGAGACTTTGGGCAAGGCGGTTTAGGTGGTAGCTTCCGGACAGAGGTTTGTGCCCGGATGGGAAGGGAGACAATGGGGATGACCAGCTCCGAGCAGGAGGCAGACAGAGTCTGGGATCGCAGAAGCAAAGAGGGAGAATGGGGCTGGAGGAGGCTTCCTGAGATGGAGCATGGGGACAGACCAACAGACACTGACACACAGACAGCCAGTCTCACACGCAGGCCGGGCAGTGAAACCACTGAGAATAGGAGGCCCACCTGACAGTGGATGCCAGGAGACCCCAGGCTGGCTTCCTCGTCAGTCCAGAAGGACACAGGCCTGGGCTGCCCCAGGCAGAGCACATGTCCAGCCATGCCCAGGGCCGGAGCTGAGGCTCCCTGGCCAACCTGAGGGGATGGTCAAGGCCAGCCCAACCCAGGATTTCCCCACTTCCTGCCACCCCACCCAGTGAAGCCAGCCTGGGTGTGAAAAAAAAAAAAAAAAATCGAGAGCCCAGTACGAGAACTTGGAGCCTAATCTCACACCATGTACAAAAGTTAACTCAAAATGGATCAAAGGCCTAAATGCAAGAGCTAAAACTGTAAAACTCTTAGAAAGAAACATAGGGGAAAAGCTTTGTGACGTTGGGTGTGATACTAAAAGCACAGGCACTAAAAGAAAAAATAGATAAATTGAGCTTCATCAAAGTGCAAAACTTTTGTGCATCAAAGGAGACTCTCAACAGAATGAAAAGGAAACACACAGAATGGGAGAAAATACTTAGAAATCATGTCTGATGAGGAATTAATATCCAGAATATGTTTAAAAAACTTCTACAAGTCAATCACACACACACGCAAAAACCCAATTTAAAAATTGACAAAGGATTTGAATAGACATTTCTCCAAAGAAGACATATAGATGCCAACAGGCACATGGGAAATACTCAACATCACTAATCATTAGGGAAACGCAAATCAAAACTGCAATGAGATACCACTTCACACTTATTAGAACGGCTGTTATATATATATTAAAAAAAATAACAGAAAATAACATGTGTTGAGGACGATGTGGAGAAATTAGAACCCATGGCCACTGCTGGTGGGAATGTAAAATGGTATAGTTGCAGTGACAAGCAGTACGGTGGTTCCCCCCAAAATTAAACACAGAATTACCATATGGTCCAGCAATTCTGCTTCTGGGTATATACCCAAAATATTTGAAAGCAAGGACTCAAGCAAGTACCTATACATACATGTTTATGGCAGCAATCTTCATAATAGCCAAAAGGTGGAAACAACTCAAATGTCTACCCATAGATCAATAGATAAACAAAACGTGGTCTATCATATAATGGAATATTATTCTGCCTTAAACAGGAGGAGACTCCGACACAACATGGAGGAACCATGAAGTCATTAAGTGAAATAAGCCAGTCACAAAAAAGACAAATTTGCATGATTCCGCATATATGAGGAAACTGGAATAGTCAAATTCATAGAGACAGAAAGCAGAAGGGTATTCGCCAGGGTCAGGTCAGAGGGGGGAAGAGGAGGTAGTGTTTAATGGAGTTTCACTTTGGGAAGATGAAAAAGTTCCGGAGATGGACGGATGGTTGCACAACTATGTGAACGCACTTAATGCCACTGAACTGGACACCTAAAAATTATAGAAAAGGTACATTTTATATCATATGATATCGCTTACATGTGGAATCTAAAAAAATAGGACAAATGAACTTATTTACAAAACAGAAATAGAGTCACAGATGTAGAAAACAAACTTATGGTTACCAGGGGGGAAACGGGGGAAAGGATAAATTAGGAGATTGGGATTGACATATACACACTATACATAAAACAGATAACTAATAAGGACCTACTGTATAGCACAGGGAACTCTACTCAGTACTCTGTAATGGCCTGTATGGGAAAAGAATCTAAAAAAGAGTGGATATGTGTATATATAGAACTGATTCACTTTGCTGTACACCTGAAACTAATACAACATTGTAAATCAACTATACTCCAATAAAATTTTTTTTAAAAAAGGTACATTTTATGTTGTGTACATTTTACCACAATTTTTAAAAAAAGAATCCAGAGCCCCAGGCACCCCAGGTCCTTGTAGTACAGAACGGCTGCAGTGACCACTCACGCACGAGTGGCTCAGGACAGTCCCAATCTCACACTATGATGTTACTGAAGGCGGTTCTTTAATGCATAACAATGTGATTGTCATGCCATTCCTTAGTAGGACTTTACATAGAAATAAATCCTCTAATCAGGGAAAGTTCTGGACAGACCAATTTGGAGCTCAAAGAAAAAAAATTGCAAGGCACCAGGCGAAGGTGCCCTTATCGGGCAGGCTGACCCAGGTACCAAAGCCCTCCATCCTAGGTCCACTCTGTCCCCAGGGCCTCACCCCCACCAGCGGGGAACACGAGGCAACTCCAGCGAGAAGGTGCCTGGAAGGGGGGCGGGCAGGCTCCTGCAGTTCTCATGGGGCTGAGCTTCCCACAGCTCACCAGGGGTAGGGGACCCAATGACAAAGGCTAGTGGCCAGAGTGGGGGACGGCAAGTGATCTTGGGACATGGAATCATCCTGTGCATCCAGGATGCATGGGGACTGGAGTGGGTTGAATGGTGCCCCCCCCCAAATTCATGTTCACCTGGAATCTGTGGATGTGGACCTATTTGGAAAAAGGGTCTTGCAGATGTCATTAGGATAAGGTTCTAGAATTTTGGTCGTCCTGGATTATCTGAGTGGGCCCTAAATCCAGGAACAAGTGTCCTTATAAGAGAGAAGCAGAGGGAGATTTGAGACACAGAAGGCTGTGTGACAACAGAGGCAGAGACTGGAGAGAGGCCTCCACCAGCCAAGGATGCCAAGGAATGCCGGCTGCTGCCAGAAGCCAGGAGAGAGGCCTGGAAAGCATGCTCCCTCAGGGCCTCCTGAAGGAACCAAACCTCGGACACCCTGAATTTGGACTTCTGGCCTCCAGAGCAGGGAGAGGACCAACTGCTGCCGTCGTAAGCTCCCCAAGCGGTGGTACTTGGTTACAGCAGCCCCGGGAAACCAAGGCCCTCGTCAGTCAGAGGTGGAAGAGGAAGAGGGCCAGGAGGGCCTCGGGCCAAGCTTCTCATCTTGGAGACGAGGAGAGTGAAGCTCTGGCAAAGAGGGTCCAGGAAGCTGATGACCGCAGCGTCCATCCAGGCCAAGAGTATGAAATGCCCAGGGACCCAGAGACAAGAGGGTAGAGCAGAGTGAGGGCAGAGGCACGCCTCCCACGGTGGGGGCTGTCCAGTTCCCTGCCCGCCCCATGACCGTGACACAGGACCCCCCCGAGCAGAGTGCCAGCTCTCTCCTCCCGGGTGCAGCACCAACCTTCCTGACCGAGCGGAGAAACGTCCACATTCTCTGCAGACAACTCACCGCGTGGCCCTTCCCACCCTCCCCGAGGCCCAGCTGAGCTAAGTCACGGCCCCCCAGTGGAAAGTTCCCTTCCTGGAGAGTCTCCCTGCTGAAACACAAGCACTTGGAACAAGATAAAACTGCTTGATTTGTAAAAGCCACAAAGCCAGTCCAGAACAAGGAAAAAAGGCCGACCCTTGGCTGGAAGGAGCGGCCTGTGTCTCAGCGGCCAGTCACTGCTCCATGACTCATCCCCGCCCTGCTGACGAGCCCTCCGGCATCTTCCCAGTGCAAGGCCGCAGCCTCGAGAGGGCTGGAGGCTGCCTGACTGCAGAAGAGGACCCAGGGCCCACGTCCCAAACCAGGTGGGAGCCAGGTGCTCGCGAGAGACGGAGGAGGGAGATCTGAGGTCTCCTGAGGCCGCCCTCACCTGCCCCAAGGCCCCTCCTCACCAGCCCCTCCTGGACAGCTGCTGGGCAGCGGCCAAGAGTCAGCCAGACACGCCTTGAATGCCAGCCCAGTGGCTGTGACAGCCACTTCTGGAAACTGGCGGGTGGGGCGTCTGGCCAGACAGGCCCCCGTCCACACACGCTCGGCATCCTGGCCCCCAGCCCCACCTCCGCCCGGTGCGGACTGAGGCAGCTACAACTGTCTTACGGTGTCACAAAGGGGCAGTGCCCTTGAGAAGCAGGCCCGCAGCCGGCGGGGGTCCCCAGAACAGGCTCAGAAGCCCACTGGCTGTGGGGACGCGGCCTCGGGGCTGGGCTGATCCAACTCCCTCCCTTTACAGGTTGGGAAACTGAGCCCAGGGCTGCAGAGCGAGACTTGCTGGAGGTCCCAGCTGGGACGGGGTGGAATTTGCTTCCCCAGGGACTGCTTCAGCTCTGAGTTACAAGTAAAGACCAAGGTCAAGGTCTAACCAGGTTTGAGAAACATGGGGAGACAGCTTGGGGACTTCTTCTTCTGGAACCAGTTTCTAACCGAGCTTTGAAAGAAGTAAGTATTTTTTAATGAAAATGCATCCAAATGAGGATTTCACAGAAAGCACCAATTTTTCCTCAGGCACATCCTGGGAGAAGGTCCCTACTTCACCTCTCGTTGTGCTGTCCTCGGCGGAGGGCGTGGTGCTCAACACTGTTATAAAGGCACAAAGCGGACTGTTCGTTCAGCTCATGAAAAGCTCCTCAAGTTTGCTTAGCCCAGGAGGTTCCAAGACGTTGCCACCGCTTCTGATTCCCCAAGGACCCCCTCCCAGCCTCTGTGCCCTGGCTCTCTGGTCCCCTGGTGGTCACCCAGCTGGGCCTTGGCTTGGTCATCTGTTAAATGAAGGCTGGGCCGGAGGCCCCTGGCAGCCAGGCCAATGGAGTAACCATCCTCCTTGGTCCCACAGCCTGCAGCCCTTGCCAGCCGGAGAGCAGGGCGCCCTGGCTCGCGCCCCGTGCACCCCAGCTGGCCCGCGTCACTGAGCTCAAACACACGTGAGATGCAGTTCCACCAGCCGTGCCTTCCGCCGGTCTCCGCGGCTGCCCCACCTCCTGTGGTCAGTCGCGGTGCCCGTTTGTGTGCCCTGCAGCACAGATGTGCACGCGCACACACGCACCCCGCCAGCTGCTCCCCTGCCCGTGGCTGGCCCATCAGCCCTGACATCACATTGGGATCCGATCTGCCCTGGAGCAGCAGGCAAGGGGCTGTCTTCAGAGGAGCCACTGACATGCGCCTTCCTTCCCTCTGGCCTCTTGGGGAGCCCCCCCTGCAACGCACACAGCGGCAAACAACAGACCAAGCCAGTGGCACTCAGGGAGCGACATTCTTATCCTCACTTTGACCCAGGGGTCATCTTGGAGCACCTGAAGCCCAGAGGCTGATGCCCCAGGACGTCTCAGGCCTGCACAGTGTACCCCAGCACCTGGCTTGAGGGGTGTGCAGTAAGCAGCAGGCCCCGTAATGAATGGGAATTATTCGTGATGATGTCAGATGCTGACACAGGACGCCAAGCCCGAGAAAGAGGGGCTTCTAACCGGGGTGACTTAGGAGGGGCGGCCTCTTTTCTCTCCACTGCTTGGTTCTTGCTCCAATGGGTCTGAGCCCGCTCCAAAGTGACCCACTTGGCCTGGATCCCACACAGGGTGCGGGGACCGATCGAGGGACCTGGAAGGTCCCTCCAGCCCAAGGACCAGCCATCTGCCCTCACTCCTTGCCCCAACGTGACATTCTGATGTTCTGATCAGTGATTCTGCCCCAGAATCTGAGCGGAGCCCACAGCTCCGATCTTTCTGTCCTAAATCATCCCATCCAACCGTGGATGATCATCGCTACCCCCTGTCTGTCCACGGTGGCCAGGTGAGTACAGGACCCGAATGACACCAGCATCTCCAAGTGGGAGTCACCTTGGTCAACTCCCCCAAGCTTCCGGCAGAATAGAATAAGCTCTCTCCGCTGTATGTGTGCATACACGCACGCGCACACACACACACACGCATTTGTACATCTTGTCTGGGCACCGGGAGTTCCCGGCCCTGTAATCAACTCCCGGGAAGGCACCGAAATGCTATTTCAGGGAGAAGACCAAGGCGGCCTTGAAGACGGACTTTGGCTGGCAGCGAACAAACAAACCACACAGTGGACAAACAAACCACAATCGGCATCCCGGTGCCACCACCCCGGACCCCAGCGCCAGAAGCAGGACCCCCACCCTTTCCCAGACTTCGGCGCCCACAGTCTCAGCATTCACGGCCGTCTTAAGATGCAAAAGTGGCACATTGGGAAATGAAAGAGAAATAGTGAGGGGACGGAGAGCAGAGTTTAAATAAAAGCCCAACTTAGCGAAGCTTCACTTTTGGAACATTACGTCCCAGGACCTCAGAACAGTCAAGAGGAAAAGAAATATGTCCACAAAAATGAGTCAAAGTGACCCTCGGGTGCTTATTTCCCGAAGCATAAAGAAAGCTGTGAGTTAAGGGGAAGGGGCAGCGGGGGGAGGAGGGCCGCTTGCCTACCTGTGATCCGGTCTCTCTCCATCACTACGGATATATTTAGCAGCAGGCGGGAGTCCCGGCGTCCCCCTTTCCAGAGGCGTCCTCCCCTTTCTCACCCCGTCGCCCTCCCTCTTTCTGCCTCCTCTCCTCCTCCTCCAAAAACACTCTTTGTCTGGTCTAATTTCTTCAATCTGTTGCAATCACGAATGCATCCAAATTACCACATTTCCATGTGCTGATCATATGTTTGTGCTCCAAACTGAAGTAGCATTGTCTCTTGGAACCGGGAGGGGAAAGGCAGCGAAGGAGAGAAATAAAAGAAGAGGCGGGAGCAAGGGCCGGACGTGGGCCTTGAAAGGCTCCTGCGGTCCCCAGGGTCCTCCGGGCCGAGGACCGGCCGGCGGGGCTTTGTGCGGTGGCTCGAGGTGCGGCGTGCGGCGGCTTCCGGTGCCTTCTCTCCACCCCCTCCAGCCCCTCCGCCCGGGCTCGTCTCGCTGCTCCTTTTTAATATCCACTTGGAGAAGCTTAACTTAGCCTCTTGGAAACCAGCTCACAGAATCAAATTCCTGGAGACTTCCAGAGTCTTTCATTTCCCCCGGCCCGCGATGCTGCGATTTCCTTTGGTTGGAGCGTTTGAAAATCCTGGTTCCTGCCTGACCGCCTTCCCTACCCTCTACCTCTGCCGGCCCTTCACTCCCACCCTGACCCGGCCGGAAGGAGGGGCAGTCGCGCCCCAGGCAGGGGCCGAGGGAAGGTTCAGGAACACCTGCCTGGGATGAGCCCGGAGAAGTCACCCCTGCAGACGCCCGGGTGTCCCGTCTGCCTGCGGAGACAGAGGCAGCTGGCCGTCCCACCCCGGCCGAGAGGGGAGCGCGGGATGGAGACTTCCTGGAAGAGTCCTACCACTCACTCATGAGTCAGTGAGTCTCCAGCTGTCCCCTGGGAGGGAGCGCAGCTTCTCACCACCGATTTCCCCAGACTCAGCGCCTCTCTGGGAGGGGACACGGGGCCTGGCCGGGCTGGGGGCCCAGCACTGCTCCCTGCTATTCACCTGGGGTCCCGGGACTGCTCAGCTGGCAACTCGGGGGTGGAGGGGGACAGCACGTGGTCAGAGCGAGGGCTGGGGGGCACCCCCTCTGCCCTTTAAGCTTCGTTCACCGCAAGGGTTCAGACTGGCAGCCCTCTGCCAAGACACAGAAGCAGGTTTTGTATGCCTAACTGACCCTGTCTAAAGAAAATGTGTATTCGTGCCCATGTTGAAAACGAGCAATTTCACCGAGAACTCCAGATTTTCCTCTTCTCTCAGAAAAGGGAGGGCATAGAGCCACAGGGAATGAGCCTTCCTGCCTGGCCCAAGGGGCTGCCTCGAAGAGTGCTACCCTCTTCAGATGAAACCGCGTTTTCTGGATTGCTGTGGTCCCCACGGCCCCGTCACTCATTTTCATTATCTGCCAGCCCCTCCTCCAGGTGACCTCTGAGTTTACAGTCCTGCCCTACAGGGCCACATGAGCCACATGTCAACACAAGAGGGCCATGCACACTTCTCTGCTGGATGTCACAAACTCCCCATCCCCTCCTGCCCAGGGCAGGACCCCAAATGCAGTCTCCTAGCTAGCAAGGGCATCTTCTTGGGGGTTGGGGGGTGACACCTTCTGGGAGACACCAAATAGCAACACCCCACCCCCAGCAGAGTCCGGAGGACAGCTCCAAAGGTGGCCGCCTGCACAGTGAAGGAAGGTGGGCACTGTGGTAGGCTGAACAATGGCCCCAAAGATCTCACACTCTAATCCCTGGATCCTGTAAATGGGACCTTATTTGGAGAAAAAGTCGTTGCAGGTGGGATTAAGTGAAGGATCTTGAGACGGGAGATTATTCTGAATCAGGGGGTTGGGAGGGTCCTAAATGCCATCACGTGTACTCACATAGAGGGGGGCAGAGGGAGATCTGACAGAGAGAGAGACAGAGAGAGAAGGGGATGTACAGACGGAGCGGAGAGAGATGTGAAGAGGCTGGCCTTGAAGAGTGGAGTGATGCGACCACAAGCCCAGGAAGCCTGGCAGCCCGCAGAAGCTGGAGCAGGCAGGGAACAGCTTCTCCCCTAGAGCTCCCCAGGAGCCCGGCCCTGCCGAGACTTGGATTTCAGACTTCCGGCCTCCAGAACTGTGAGAGAATAAATTTCTGTTGATTTAAGCCCCCAAGTTTGTGGTAATTTGTTACATCAGCCACAGAACACTCAAACAGACACCACAGACAGACTTAAGAGCCAGGGCTCCCTGTGCGATGTTTTCTGGTGATTATGTTTCATTCTAACACATTACATTAAGCCAACCACCAACAATTAAGTTAGAACAATGGGAATCTTGGAGGTTTTTTGATTTGTTTAATCTCCTTTCTGATCTTGAAAAATATTCCTTATTGTTTTTCTCTGATTATAAACGTACTATATGTTCATTGTATTAGATTTAGAAACTACAGAAGACGTATGAAAAAAGAAAGCCCTTTAATGACACAGGGCCCTCTTCGACACCAATTCCCGCTGCGGTGAGCAGGCCCAGGAAGGCCCCACGAGGCGGCAGACCAGGCCAGCGGGGGGGACGGCTGGACCAGGACGAGGAGCCCAGCCGTGGCCTCAGCCACCCTGACCACCTGCTTCAGGTGCCGGCTGCACACGCTGTGGATTTTGTCGCTGCGGCTGGTGCAGCTGCTGAGCACAGCTTGACCCTCGGTTTTTCCCTGGCATAGTCTGGCTCAGTGTCCATTCCCCAACCATGCCTAAAACTCCAAGCATTCTGGCCCAAGCAGGGGATAATTTGAAACCGAAAACCTGGCAGCACCGATTGGCTCCGACGGGGCCGTGTTAGTCATGAGCCGAGAAGAGGCCAGGCGCAGAGGTGGGGTGAGGCCAGGCAGTGGGAGAAGGGGGCGGCCGACCCCCACTGCTCACTGAGTCCTGGCCTCAGCACCGGCCACTCTGGGGGGCAACTGGCCAGGTCAGGGCTCCCCACGTGGCTTCTCGTTCTAGCAGAACACGACAGGGCTCTGGGGTTATGAAAAACTTTGTCCTGGTCTTTGATTTCACCAAGCATATTAGCATAGTAAACCAGTGAGCAGCCCCAGTGAGGGGCCTGGCTTTTGAACTCAGCACATCCCCAAATTGACCAACACCTTATGCCCTGGGGAGGCAGGACCCGCCCC
Source organism: Balaenoptera acutorostrata (assembly GCF_949987535.1). NCBI lineage: Eukaryota > Metazoa > Chordata > Mammalia > Artiodactyla > Balaenopteridae > Balaenoptera > Balaenoptera acutorostrata. The sequence continues at coordinate 55,329,042 of NC_080083.1, forward strand.
CGGGGCCACAGTTCTGGGGAACTCTGTTTGTGCCAGCCAGCAAGCCCCAGCTCCCAGCCACTGGAGCCTGCCCACGTCCTGGGATGGGGACCGTTGCCCAGCAGCCCCTTCCAGACAGTTCTAAAGGCAGTATCTCTACCCTTGACCCCCACAGACCTGTACCTGCGATCTGCATACTCCCAGCCACGTTCTTTCTGACGTCACCATCACCAGCGAGGGGCCCAGTGCAGGGTAAGGAGGAAGAGGGAGGCCTGCTTTATCTTTAAAGACACTGCTATGCCCCTTTCCACAAAGTGCGTGTGCACGCCCCAGCACCTGGCTGGGAGGGGACACAAAAGAGGCAATCCCAGTGACCCCTTAACTCCCATCACAAGCCAGGAGGCCTGGGCTGGCCCAGCCATGCGGAAAGGGGGCAAGCGCTCCAGGTGAATCTGACACAGGCAGCGGAGGCCTCAGGAAGGGGTTGACAAGAGGGGCACAGCCTTGTTCCTGGGATACATTCTGGGGAGGGGCCTGTGAGGAGGCGGGGGAAGAGGGATTCGGCTGAAAACACTTTCTGAGGCTTTGGGCTCAGATTCTCTCCCACCTCTCCCCCTCCCCCTCCCCTCATTCAGGTACTTGCAAATCCTCCATAGTTAGCTCCAAGCTATAGGGAATGCCAACCGCTCACTTTAAAAAAAAGACTTTTCCGTTCATTTCCTGCTCATCCCCAGATTCAACCACAGAGTTTGCTTCCCTGAGTTAAAAATAAAGACGCTCCATCCCCCAGACCCCCTCCCGCTGACCCTCCTGCAGTCACTGCTACTGTACCTGCCAGCAAAGCGGGCAGCCGGCCGAGACCCTCCAGGGCCGGCCCCAGTCTGGCCGCCAGCAGCCTTCCAGAGCAAGACGAATTCCGGGCCCGGGGCCTGCTGCATTCCTCTCCGGAATCTTCTCTCCACTTTTTATTGCGCCTCAAGTTTCGGCTGTTCCTAAATAAATACGATCCAGCTACTCTCTGCCCTGGGGACTGCTGCAGGGTTTACTGGTGCAAACAGCCTGGGCCGGCCTGTTGCTTTGGGAGTTCTTCCAGGTCAGTGTGGAAGGAAATCTAGACAATGGAGCGAGGCAGCCCAGACAGGGCCAAATTCCACCGCTAACGGCCCTCACGCTCAGCCATCAATCCTTGGCTGCAGCCCTGCCGGAGCTGGGAGCTGGCGCTTTATTCCTAAAGGCCCCCAGCTGCCTGTACAGAGCAAGGAGGATCCAGGGGCGTGGAGACCAGGGTCCTTGACAGAGTCTGCCCCAAGGCCCCTGTGTTTAAACTCTCCAGAATACACGAAAACTCCCCGAAGAGCTGGTGTCTTTCACTTTCCACTGGGATCCCAACATTCTGTCTGCTCAGTGGCACCCAATAAAGGCTCTCTGGATGAACAATGAATCTGAAGATCCAGTGTGTAGACTAATCCAGACCAGTCCTGCCCAACAGAACTTTCTGCGTTGATGTAAATGCCGTGTATCTGTCGCGTTCAATATGGCAGCCATGTGAGGCTGCTGAGAGCCTACAGTGGGGCCAGTGCTACAGAGAAACTGAGTTTTTAATTTGTGTTAAAAAAAATAACTTAAATGTAAATAGCCACTGTGCCTACTGGCTGCCCTGTTGGACCCGTCTGCCTCTCCTCCTCGTCCTCCCTGGAGACATGGAGTTCTCCATAAATTCCTTCCCCAGAAGGCAAACAAAGAGAAAATCTACTTCTCAACCAAGGCAAAAGAAGACTGATATTTTTATTTTAAACTTGTTTTTTGGCCAATCCCCCCCCAGCTTCTCCTATCAAGTTCAATTCAACAATATTTGCTGGCTGCCTGCCACACGCCATAAGAGCACCCAGCCCTACGGGGTGGGGAGGATAGAGGAATCCCCACCACCCACCTGCTAACGGGATTGACAGGCTGGGTCAAATTACCCTGGAAAGAGAATGGCTTCCAGAGCTGTGACCCCTCCGGGCAGGGAGGGGAGAGCAGGGGTGAGAGGCTAGACAGGGGAGGGAAGCCTCATGCAGGGTTTACCGTTTATCCTATGAGGAGAAGGGAAGCAAGGGTTCTTTTAGTCAGAGGACCACAACCAGGGCTGGTTTAAAGAATCCCGTGGGTGAAGCCCATCACCCAGGGCCAGGCACACCGGCGGGACTGAGTAAAGCCCCCCAAACACCCACTGGACATGGAGGAGGACCCTCTGGTGGGGAGAAAGGGTGGGGGTGAGGGGAGACACAGAGGCCTGACCGAGACACGGCCAAGATCACGGGTGGCCCGTCCAAGGGCCATCTGGGGGGATGGTGAGTCGACAAGACCTTGGCCACCTGTTGACCTGGGGGCGCTGGGGTGGGGCAGAGGTCAAGGATGACACTGAGACTTGTCACTTGAGTGCCTGGGTGGATGGCGAGGCTGAAACATGAGAGAAGTGGAGGAGGGGGGGTGTCGGGGGGTGGGGAGGAGTAACAGCTGGGGATGCCTGCGGGGGCCCAGGTGTCAGGTGCACAGCGGCCAAAACTCTGGCGGCCTCTTCCTCTTCCTCTTCCTTCTGGCGGACCAGCTCCTCCACAAAGGACACTCCCTTCCCTCCCTCAGTGACAGAGCGAGCGGCTCTTCTGTGCTGCCCTGGAGAAAGGGTGGGCAACGAGCTGGAGGGGCCGTACCCCTCCTCCAGCGCCTATTGTCCACGGGGATGACAATAGGTACAGCTGAGTGACAGGACACTGGGGTGGGGCCCTAGCCGGGCCTGGAGCAGGGCCCCTCCCTAAGGAAGGGGTGTGTGAGCCGGGACTGAAGGCGGGGGTGGAGAAGGGGGACACGGGGACACCCGCCAGGGCCTCACGTTGGGCACCCCCCATAAGGGCAGGGACACAGCCCAGACAGCAGCGTACCAGGGAGCTCCTTGCGTGGGTGGGGTGTCGATCACAGAGGGAAGGGGCCCTAGCTTCCTGCAGCTACTGTAACAAATCACCACAAACAGAGGGGCTTAAAATAACAAGAAATCGATTTTCTCACAGTTCTAGAGGCAGAAATCCAAAATCAAGGTGTCAGCAGGGCCGTGGTCCCTCCAGAGGTTCTGGGGAAAATCCCTCCTTGCCTCTCTGGCTTCTGGTGGCCCCAGGCATCCCGTGGCATGTGGCTGCAAAACTCCAGTCTCTGCCTCTGTCCTCACGTGGCCTCCTCTGTGTCCCTCTTCTTATAAGAACCCCAGCCATTGGATTTAGGGCCACCCTAACCCAGTATGACCTCATCTCCCGGCCTTTAACTAACCTGTAAAAGCCCTATGTCCAAATAAAGTCACTTTCTGAGGTTCTGAGCGAATATGAATTGGTGGCAGGGGTGCGGTTCGGCACTGTTGAACCCATCACTCAAGGGATGAAGGTGGCACTGGGGCTCAGGCCACCACCCCCAGAGGTACTTGAAGGACGTAAAGCGGGACCCGGCCACACACCAGATGTCAGGGCAGAAGGAGAAGGCCCCAGGGATCCCAGCCAGGGGACAGACGGGCTGGGCTGGGCAGGGCAGCAAGGAGGTGAGGAAGCAGATGCAGGGGAAATGCCATGGGTGCCGTGGGAACCAGGGCAAAGGTCAGCCAGCAGCGCCCAGGGTGGCTGCTCATAGCACAGAAAGGGGGTGAGGGTGAGAGCAAAGAGGAAGGCCACTTGGGAGGGCCCGGGGCAAGCGTCCCAGAGCCCAGGCAATCTGCCCAGGGGAACACACACAGGCCCGGGACCCATGACAGTGGGTCCAGCAGTGTCTGTAAGACAGGAAAGCGTCCATGGGCCTCCAGCAACAGGCCGAGGGGGCGAAAGCTCTGCCCCCCTACGCAGAGGAACCCCCGCCTGCCCGCAGTCAGAGCAAATGAACTAAGCTACACGGAGCTGCGTGGATACATCTCAGTCGTCCCGTCTCGTGAAAAAGCAAAGGGCAGCAGCTGACTCCCCTCGGACACGTGATGCGATGCTGCCGGGGTCAGGAGCAGACGGCGTGTCGTCTGCAGACACACAGCACGCGGCACAGACACACCCAGCAGCGAGCAGTTCTAAATTCAGACGGCTGCTCACCTTGGCCAGAACAGGGTCACCCAAGCTCTTGGGCTGCACCTGTAACACCTTATTTCTTAAGCGGGATGGTGGGTGTACAGGTATCTTATTATATTCTTCACATTTTTTTATATGTCTAACAATTCTATTTTTGGGGAAAAAAAAAAAAAAAAGGCCAGAAAGTGAGTGAGCTGGTCAAAGGGTGACCGTGGGTGTAGTCTGAGCTGACAGACTGTGGCTCATGGCAGAAACGGCCATCTCTGGCCCAGTCCCAAACCCAGCCTCGTGAAAACCTGAAATAAAGGAGGAAACACCACGACGAGGGCCCTTGGCCTTCTGGGGAGGAGACGGGGTGCAGGGTCCAGACACAGGAGCTCAGGCAGAGGACGGGACAGGGGTCAGGCTGGGAGGAGGGGAGGGGGACGGCGGCTCCGAATGGGGGCATTCTGTGAGGTCAGAGGGACTGGGGGTCCAGGAAAGAAGCCTGCCTGGACCAAGGTCTTGGCCGCAGGGAGGCAGGGGTTGGAAAAGGGAGGCAGGAAGACGAGGAGGGGTGTCTGGGCCGGAGCCCGCAGAGGCCCCCAGAGAGTGGGTTTCATGTGTCAGCAGGCGGTCCCATGCGAAACCCAGATCACGGCTTTGCGCTTGGGCAAATTATGCCTTAGGCTTCCAAGCAGAGCCGTGGTCGTGGCTGCCAAGTGCTGATGGCACTGAACTGGCCTCTCCGAGCACAGGGAAGTAATGGCCAGAGGGAGGCTGCGTTCTTGCAGCCCCGGGCGCCCAGCCTCCTGAGACCTCATTCCTGGAGCGCAGGCGTCTCCCCCAGCCCATCACGCCGAGGGGCCCGGAGATGCAGCCCAGCGGCTGAAAAGGAGGGACACGGAGAGGCAGACAGCGGCAGAGGCCAGGGGCTCCGAGAAAGGCTTCCAGGAACAGAGCAGCAGCCGGGAAGCCCAGTGGTCAGCAGCCCAACGTGTCTGCAGGGGGCGGAGCTCTCGCTTAACCACGGACGTGAATCACTCACCACCCCAAGGCCTCCAGCCGGCGTCACCCTTCCCTTCCCACACCCGGCCCGTCCTGCACCGCAAGGGCCTCCTACACACTCATGTGGACGTCCAGCCTCCACGTCACATGTCACCTCACGTGCCCCCCACCCCGCCACTCCCAGCAAAGAGCCGCCATCGGCCACCACACGGGCCTGAGGGTGCCCAGCCCACTGGCGGGGGTTGCCTCTGGAGGACAGACTTGGAGAGAGGTCGGGCTGGCCCCCAGGGGCATTCGGGTTCAGAATTCTGGGGTCCCAGAGAGCCAGCATGGGCTCGGATTGTCTAATTTCATAACCACTAGCCACAGGTAGATATTAAGTGGGAATTAATAAAAAAACAAATTAAACAATTCTATGCAAATGAATGAATAAATAACATAGACAATGTATACTTCAGGTGCTCAATAGTCACGTGTGGACAGTCGCTAACGCACTGGACGATGCAGATAGGGAGCACTTCCACTGACACAGAAAGTTCTACTGCACAGGGCTGGTCTAGAAGGCGGGGCGTGGGCTCTGGGTGGGCACATCCCCTCCTGTAGAACAGCTGCTACGTCGCCGTTCTGTCCCTCTGCCTGTCCAGCCTGGGGTCTGACACCCAGCAGGTCCTCAACACACTTCTCCCACCTCCTAGGGGAGGCGAGTCCCTTCACCTCTGGGCCCCAATGTCCTCTGACAAGAGACCACGGATCAGGCACAGCCCCTGGGCCTGGCCGCTGGACGTGACAACAAAGACACAAGGCAGGCTCCCATGCTGGCCACGCCGGGGTCTGGGAGGCCGGAGCCGGCCGGTGGGGAGAAGCCGCACAGATCCCACCCCCGAAGCACCAAGGTTGAGAGGCAGAGCTCCACACCCCCTCCACCCCCTGCCCACCCAGGCCGGGCCGTGGTTGGGAGAGTCTCTTCGGAGCATGTGAGCAGTAACTCCTGCCCCAGACAAACCAAGGGGGCCAAGGCTGACCTAGCCACTTACCCGGGCCAGTCGGGTCGCCAAGCTTCCGGAGACGGCCGCTGGAGGTCCGCGCGACTCCTAAAGACAGGGGCAGAGGGCAAAGGTCACCCAAGGCCACTGGGGGAAGGTTAACACGGGGCGTATTCTCACCTCCGCTCCTGCCAGGGGCTCCAGAACCAGAAACCCGTCCCCTGTGGGGCCAGAGGCCCCAGTCCTCCCAGGTAACGCCTGGCCCCGGCAGCCACCTGCAGCTAACAGCCGCCGCCATCCGGATGCGCACCAGGCACTGGGTCAAAGCCTTTACACACGTTCTCCCACCTAACCCTCAGTACTCCATTTTGCAGATAAGACAGCCAAGTCTCAGTGGGGTTGAGTCACTTGTCTGAAGCCACACAGCTATGAGGAGGTGAGCCCAGGATAAAGACAAGTCCCTCAAACTCCAAAACCTGGGCTTGGCTCCTGCGTGCGGGGCTGCCGGGACTGTCTGCGCGATGGAGAGGTGCTGGCACAGGTCAGGCACGGGCCAGCCCCGGTATAACCTGCATCTACCTTGTTGGGAATTGGGTTTCCCTGTCCCAGGGTCTGTAACATGGAGGAAGCCGGGCTGGATTGGGGAGCATGGAGGACAAGCTGTTCTCTCCCCCGCCCCCCAGGATGGAGCAAGAACAGAGCCCCAGATTAACGCGGCCTCGTGCCTCTCCACACGCACCCCTCGGCCCAGCATTCAGTCCTTGGGGAGGCTCAGGGCAGGCAAGTCCCAACTCGAGCAGATTTGCTGAGGTGCTAAGCCGGCCAGACTTCAAGAGTTTTCTAAGAGGGAGTGGCAGGCGGCCGTCCTATCACTGCCAGGTCACGGTGCTCTAGGGTCTGCTGCCTGGATGACCAGGCCATCCTACAGAGGACGGCAGGGACACCCACGTTGGCCCAGCGGAGGCCTTCCCCACGGACAGCGAGACACAGTGGAGAAGAGCCTGCAGAGCCGGAGGGGCCCAGGTTGCACCCGCCTGCAGCCTCTGCCATCCAACATGCACCCAGAATGCTGGGGTCAGATGTGCTGGCTCCTCCCCTGCAGTCCTCCGGAGAGGTTATTCACTCCTTCATTCATTCCACAAACCCACCCTTAAACTATGACCAACCAGGAGTGAATGCAGTCAGCTTTGTTTCAAAAGGTTCCAGAGCCCTGAGCAGGGCAGCCTGCAGACCTGGTCTTCCGGTCCAGCTCCCCCGGGGCACACGCACTCTCCACATCTGCAGGATGACTCAACAGCTGACAAGACGGGAGAGGTCTGTCCTTCAGGGCCTGGTATTGACAGATACCTGCCGCTAAGCCCTGGCCTCTTTCCGGGCTGGGGAGGACGCCAAGACGGCCCCAGTTTTAGCTGAACTCACCCACCATGTAAACAACACTGCAAGAGATGCAAGTGACATGCGGTTCTGATGGGGGGGTGAACACCGGGGCCTGGGGTGACTGGCGAGGCTTCGAGGAGACAGGGGGCCAGGAAGGGGGGTGGCAAGCTGACCCTTGAAGGAGGGCCAGGTGGACACGGGGCTCTCACAGCCACTTCCAATGCCAAGGCTCCATGACAACCACGGGCTTGACATCCATTCTCCCACTCACTCAACATGACCATCCCACGAAGCAGGTGTCACCACCCCCATTTCACAGATGAGGGAAGAGAGGTTCAGAAGCCCTGAAGTTGTCGAGTCTCCTACAAAGCCCCCAGCCCCACCCCAGCCACGACGGGGACCATGATGGTTGACTATACGTGTCAATTTAACTGGATCATGGGGTGCCCAGATATTTGGCTAAACACTACATCTGGCCCTGTCTGTGAGGGTGTTTCTGGATCAGATGAACGTTTGATTGGTGGGCTGGGTAAAGCAGGTCACCTCCCCAATGTGGGTGGGCATCTTCTAATCCCTGGAGGGCCTGAACAGTACGAAAGGCAGAGGAAGGGAGAATTGTCTGCCTGACCACGTGAGCTGGGGCACCCATCTTCTGCCCCAGGACTGAGCACCAGCTCCCCTGGTTCTCAGTCCTCAGACTTGGACTGAATCCACCAGCGGCTTCCCTGGGTGTTCAGCTTGCAGACAGTAGACGGTGGATTCCTCAGCCTCCATAATTTCATGAGCCAATTCCTCATGATGACTCTCTCCCTCTCTCTCCCCTATTGGCTCTGTTGCTCTGACGAACCCTGACTATCAGCGGCCTCACACGGCAGAGATGCGAGCATCCTTCCCCAGCGCCCACTTGACACTGATGAGAAGTCTGCCCCCCTGCTGAGTGATGAACGCTCCATCCTTCCTCAAAAGTCCAATCAGAATGGTGATTCCAGGCTGGTCCTGCCAGACAGACAGGCTGGATGGACCACAGCCTCAGACCTGCGGGGGGCAGGAGGGCCCAGCATCCAGCTCCCAGAACTGACCGCCCCTTAAGACCAGGAGAGGGCACGTCCAGAGCGGCTCTAGTGGGGCTGCCCAGGGCTGGGGAGGAGAGGGAGGTGGGGACAGGCACGGGTCCCAGGGCTGTTGAGAGGGCAGAGGAGTGAGTGTGGGTATCCCCGGCCCCAGCTCCAGCCTCACTTCCACCATGGCTGTGACCTCCCTCCAGACGCCTAACTGGGGTCTGCACTGCATACAATGATACACGAGAACTCCCAACATCTGTCCCCCGACGCCACACATGCACACGATGAGCTACTTAGAGGTCAGCTGTCTGGGCTGAAAGTGGCACCAATGAGCGACAGCTGAGCCCATAAATCCAGTGAATCCCCAGTATGGAAACAGCATGGCAAGGAATGGAGAAGGATCGGCCACACATTCCTGGGGATCTAGTCACTTCCGGCCGCGCGTCCCCCCAGGCCAGCTGGGCGCCCACCCTCGCCCCCGCCTCTGGCTTCTGGACAAAGATAAAAATGAAGAGGGTCTGTTCAGGTTAAACCCCAACCCCAGGCATCTGATCCCCAAGAACCAAACCCATGGTCAGGGTGGAGACATGGTAATGAGGAAAACAGCATCTGTTTCAGATTTCTCCAGTGGAGTTATGTTTTATTTACACTGTTTATTTTTCAGATTTCCCAAAACGTGCAGCTGGTGCCAGGCAGCCCCTGGCACAGAGAAGACGCCAAGCCTGCTCCCTTAATAAAGAATGGGAAGCAGCCGCCCGGGGTTCCCGCGCTCCAACCAGCGTCCCGCCCAGGGCCGCCTCCACCGCAGCCCTGGGAGAAACCCCAGAACAAGAGCAGCTGCAATTCAGTTCCTTGGACCTAACTACTGAGGCCTGTGTCCGAGACCAGCGAAGAGGTGGCCAGAAAAGCCTCCAAGACATCTAAAGGCTCAGTCCTTCCAGTTGAGAACTGAGTTATTTTTATGTGATTTTTAAATAAAACATACTCGGAAAGAGAGGAGATGATTTGAAGTTTAGCTCTCTGGCGACATCCCGGACCAAATTATTTGAGTTCTCAGAGGCCAAGGAGGCAGGAAAGCCTGCAGTCAGATGAACGGGGTTCGAATCCAGACCTTGCCAGGCGCTCACTGCAGGCCCCAGGAAACAACCTCCCCTTTCCAAGCCTCAGCTTCCCCATCTGCAGAATGGGGACAGAGATGGGGATTACTCACAGGTGACTAAGACTAAACGAGGTCACACATGGTAGGCACTCAGCACAGTGCCTGGCACAAAATGAACACTCAGTAGATATTATCATTATTAGCATATTATATATTATATACTAATATAAATTATTATTATTATTATTATACGCCAGCCACATACACCAGCCTGGACCCAGGGATCTACAATCGGAAATTAACAAAGCTTGGCTGCCCTGTGCTAATGCATTAGACAAAATGTAAGTTATAACCAAGGCACCTTGCATGTTGTAGCCAGGACACTGCTACCCCAAGAAAGGCTACCAGGAGTCCTATTTGACTCCCTCCCAACTAAGGGAAGCTGAAAACCCTCCCAGCCTCCAGGATGGACTGCACATCAGAGGAAGACGGGGGGCAGGGGGGGGGGCAGTTTCCGCGATCCAGAGAAAACAGTCAGGATTTGGGAGGGACTCAGAATCCCGGTGCCCTCCCACACCTGGCCACACCAGGAACTCCCCAACTGGTGTCTGGGCTCACCTAGGCCAGGGCAAAGGCCATTTCACAAATGTTCATGAACTACAGGCCAGTGACAAACACCAGTCAGGTTTCCCACGTGGAGGCCACGAGATTAAAACACACTTCAGACGAGATGAAGCAAAAGACAGGAGAAGGGAGTGGGGACTCACTGCTGGCTGGTGTCCCACAGAGAATGAAGAGGCAGCATTTCAAATAGGAAAGAAGATGGCCAGACACAGAGATGGGGCTCCTTGGTCCTGGAGAGAAAGGGGAGGATGCTGGGCAGGGGGAGGAGACCTGGGATGCCCTGCGGAGCACTTCCTGGCAGGACCAGCATTCGGGGTGGGGAGCCACCACTGCAGCCTGACGGCGGGGCCCCCCTCCAGGTAAACAGCCCCGTGCCCTCCCTGCCCCTTCGCCACAGATGGGCCAGGTGCGGCCCCACCAGGCACAGGAGCCTGGCAGACCTGTGCTGGCCCCGCGTCTAGGAGCCTGGATGCCCAGCTCATGGGTGTTCCCCTGTGCATATAATTTGGGGAGCCTGGATAAGAGAGAGAAGGATACAGTTACTGGGAAGACCTTTTGTTTTTTCCTTTCAGCCAAATTTTTATTGATAGATCCTGGTATCATAAGATACACGGTTAAACGGGCACTGAGAATCTAACTAGACTCCGGAGGTAGTGTATTATTATTATTACGTTAATGATGGGGAACCCACGCACCAGCATCCTCTCCTACCGGAGTCGCAGAGCCACCGTCCCCACCCATAATCAGGGTGGCCGTCCCCAACCCTCCTGGGGTCTCACACAGCCCAGACATCTTAACCCAAGGAGAGGGGCAGAACAGGAAGCAGGCGGTCTCCAGCGGAGGGTGACTTGGCCCCGTGCACACACACGTGCACACACACACACGCACACACGCACACACACACCCTTCTGCTCTTGTGCCAGCAATGAGTGGTGCTGGACAGCCCTTCCCAGCCAGAAAGCCACCATTTTCTCAAAAGGGAGTTTTGCAGGAAGGGGCGCTGTGCAAACTCGTGCACAAATACCCATTTTCAATAATGACAGGAGCTTATCTACAGAATGGAATCAATTCTCAATGTTTTCTTAAAAATCATGAGAGTCCCTCCAGAAAGGACCTCGGCCGGGAGCCTCCTGTCTCTCTGGCTGCCCCCAGGACCACAGTCTTCCCCCTTCTCCTGAGGCCGGGGGGAGCCAGCGCTGGTATCCCCCTCTCAGGCCGGGGAAGTGCCAGCAGCTCCTGCATGTGGAGGGCTCTGTCCAGCAGGCAGCAGCACCACCAGACGGCCAAGTCCATCACACGACATCAGTGCTGACCAAGGACCCACAGAGCCCTTCGCTTGAAGGTTCACCAGTTGGGCGTCTGGACTCTGGGTCCAACTCCCATAAAAGACATTGCCATCTAAAACACACAACAATCAGGTAAATCTGAATTTCACATAAACAACGAACAATTTTAAGCATAAGTGTACCCCACATCCCTCGCCCTTCCCAGGCTCTCTTTAGTGGCAGAAGAGCTGACCTCTGCAGGCTGAGGTCTCCAGGTCCCCACGTCTGTAGTCTTTTGGCTGGATTCAACCTATAGGAGGAGACTGGAAGGTGGGAGCCAGGGAGAACCAGGGTAGATCTCTCCCCCGCTTTCTGCCTTGGAAGGTTTTTCCAGCAGCAGTTTCTGTCTATTCTGCAGCTGCAGCTCCCACCAGGCTGGCCTTTGTCCAGCCTCTCGTCAGGTGACCCTGGTCCCTGGATTCTAATAACACGCCTTCCTCTCTCTGATCCTCTGATTGCGGGTGGTGGGGTGCGGTAGGGGCTCCCCCAGGCTCATCTCTGGTTGTCCCCAGGAAGCTAAGGAACCTCAAGCACCAGGGCCCTTGACTCACGTGCATCCCTTTCAAGGCACTGAGAAGGGCCGTAGCGTTTTTGTAAAACTTGCAAAACAGAAGATAGTTTAACCCCAATCAGTTAAGATTGCTATCCCTTTCTTCTCTGAGTTCCTGCCCATCACCCTTTCTCCTGTGTAAGGTACCAGTGGAGGGATTGTTGGCATTTGGGGGCTCCTGCTAAGGAAAAGTTGAATTGGAAAGATATTTAGCTTGAATTTAGTTGGGTTTTTATTTACATAGTTCACAGTTATTTCCATGCATAGTTAAGTGACTACTCGTCGCCCCAATGTGCAAGGCCGGGAGTACTCCTTCCGTGTACTTTCCCGAATCTGTCTACTGTGCAGAATCTGAAGGGGTAAGATACGAACGTGTCCTGCAGTACCTGGTGCCGGAAGAACGTGGGCAGTGGGGGGAGAGCAAGATTTGAAACGTATGGAGCCAGAAGCTGGTCTATGGGAAATTATTCCAATCACCAGAGATAAAGTTGTAAGCAGAGAATTCAATTCTCTTCAATGTCGACTCAAAACAGAAAGTATCTCTGGTCAGAAAGAAATGCAATAATGCGTCACATACAGTTACAAATGCCCCATACTTGTCTACTTCTTTCTGGATGGGAATCACATAAAATGGAATTTATCAGAATTCTAGTGTTTGTAGGGTGAAAAACAGCAGCAGTACCACAAACTCTTGAGTTAAGCCACACTTTTTCATGCATCCCAACTACCAAAAGTAAAAATTAAATTCTGATTAACCAGGAAGATGAATTAACTTTCTATTCACTCAACAGAAAATGATATTACATAGTCATCATATAAAGAAGTGATCAAACAATATGCAGCCAAAAAGATGTAGGGAAAAAAATTACTTTGGAGATAGGACAAGTAGTTGATTGATAAAAACATTGTTATTGGGGCTTCCCTGGTGGCGCAGTGGTTGAGAGTCTGCCTGCCAATGCAGGGCACATGGGTTCGAGCCTCTCTCTGGGAGGATCCCACATGCCGCGGAGCAACTGGGCCCGTGAGCCACAACTACTGAGCCTGCGCGTCTGGAGCCTGTGCTCCGCAACAGGAGAGGCCACGATAGTGAGAGGCCCGCGCACCGCGATGAAGAGTGGCCCCTGCTTGCTGCAACTAGAGAAAGCCCTCGCACGGAAACGAAGACCCAACACAGCCAAAAATAAATAATTAATTATTTTTTTTTAAAAAATTGTTATTTTTCTGGATTTGGGGATGCTTATGAAATTTGCCCGTTGTTTAAAATTTATAATTTGTTGTTACTTCTTTTCTCACTCTTAACAAACAATCCCATTCATACCTTCAAAGAGCTGCATAAACCCCACCCAACCCCGGCTGCCTCCTTATGCTTGATTTGGCTTTTCCATCATCTGTACATTTGAGTCCTTCTGTTCTAAATCCTGGAGTGGTTTCTGTTTCCTGGTTAGACCCCGGTTCACACGCCATGAACAAATTGCACAGGTGAGAAAGATGAGCAGCCTGACAAAGTAGGGCCAATGGACCAAGGGGGAAATCATGGATACGGTGCAGGATGGTTAGAGATCAGAAATAGCTGACAACAGCAAACAGAGCCGCAAGGGCACGCCCCAGAATACGGGAAAGGCTGCATCAGTCTTCAAGCCCTTCTGTTTAATGGGCACCAAGTCACCAAAGAGGTACACGTGTTTCACTCAACCTGTCGACGGTCGTGAGATTATAATGCAAGGATATATTAATACATAGAGAGAGGTGCAATTAGGGACTGAGGGGCAGAGGCCCTGGGAGGGAAGATGGGAGGTGAGAGAAACAAAATAGCGGCCACGGAGGGTCGGCCGTTCAGGCAGCACTGTTGACTGGCCTGGGGCGCCTGGAGATTCCAGAAGAAACCACTGCCCAGGTAACCCGGCAGCAGAACGAATGATCTCCAGGAGAGGTGGCTGGTCACCTGGGGGCAGGTGGCCCATCACCAGGACTAGGACATTCAGGCTGGCCCAAGGAAGCAAAGAGACACCTCCTAGGGTGCATGAACATCCCGTAGGGGCCAAAGAAGAGAGGGAGAGAAGGAGAGGCAGGGCGGTGGGGGGGGGAGCCGCTGGCATTACGCGCCAGTCACAGAGAGGAATCACGACCGTGGGCAACGGGCGGATCTTTTAAAGGACAAGTAAACCCTGGGACTTCTCAGTGGCTCTAAGCAGGCTGATAATCAGGGCAAATGGCATTTTCGGTTCATTAAACCTCTTAATAAAATGCTGTGTTAAGAACACTTATTTGGTTTTTGGAGCAACCCCAGGAATGCTGGAAAAGGGAATCATCACGGGCAATATTTTATTAAATTAATTGCCAGCAAAAATTTCCAGTATCCAGCCAGCTCATGTCTCACAGCTCTAAGCACGGCTACTGTAACATCTGCCGCTCAGCACAGCAGGAACACTCCGTTCAGGGTCATGGGTGCACATCACCAAGGAAGAGCGCCAACGTCAGCAGAACGTTTAAGAGCTCTGGTGAGAGGATGGCTAAGTAAATTCGGGACCATCCTCTCTCAAGAGCCGTTCAAACTGTGATCAGGGAATCCATGCGTGAGATCTGATTTCAAGTGAAAAGTGCAGAGTTAAAAACGATTTGTACAGAGAATACTCAACTCTGTGAAAAAAAAACCATATACCTTTGATAGTTAAATCAAACGATGCCGCCCTGTACGTGTGGAAACAAGTACTAAAGGGAACACAGAAAGCAATGTTGTAACCGATGGGATTGGATAATTTGTCCTTTTAATTTCCTGCTCACACTGTTTGGTAACAAGTAATGAACAAAGTGAACAACCAAATAAATAAAGGCAAAAGACAAAGAAGAGAGATACAGCGTATCTGAGAAAGCTTTCCTTTAAAAAATAAAGCACAGGCTTGGCGGCTAGAGTGTCAATCCCCAGCTACCAGGAAGGCGCTGCCACCAGGATGACCCACTCCCCGTTGCTGAGGGTCTGTTGACCACACCTCAGGCGCCTAACATTGATGAGAAACCCACCACCTCCTCCCCTCCAGTCCCATGCCGTCGCCACTGTGTGTACTCGGCTGTTATTCCACCACCTGGTGTCCCCACGGTGTCTACACCGGGTCACCTCTGCACAAAAACCCACCACCTGTCCTTCAACACACACGTTGGACCCTGTAGCTAGAGTCAAAGTCACGTGCTCATTAGTGAGTTTTGCAAACCACCCTCCACATCCCTCCGGGTTGATTAGCCTAGTCCTTAGGCTGGAAGATGACAGGGGCTGGATTTAACCCACTTCCAAGTGGCTTGGGTTACAGAAGCATTATTCTCCCGCTGGGCCCCGATCCTGGTGGAAACAGAAGGCACAGTCCAGGGGAGGGCTGTGAAAGCCCCAGGATGCAGATCAGATCAGATTGATCTGCAGGACAAGCCCGAGGCGGCCTGCCAGCTTGCCCCTTCCCAGGTCTTTCTGGTAACCACGCTCGCTGGGAGTGATCCCCAGCCCGGGCAGTCTCCACTGCTGTCCCGACACGCCTGGCCCGGCTGGGACAAGGGGCCTAGGCACGGCTCTCAGGGAGATCTAGGGTGGACGTGGCCAGCCTCCGGTTCCCAGGTACAGCCTTGGGGCACCCGGGGGACCCAGCCACAGCCAAGGCTTCACTGCATGCCCTTTAAGAGTCTGGGGAGGAGCAAGCCCTCCCCAGGAGCCAGAAAGAGGGCAATGACCCCCCATCCGTCACCGGGAAAGGGAGACTCCTCCCTCAGCCCCGCCTCTGAAACCCTGGGCCAGGGAGGGTGCTACTCCCCAAGGAGAGTGATCTGGCCCTTCTTGCCCCACCCAGCACTTCGAGGGGCCCCTGGGAAGCTGGGGTCCACACATGCAGGCCGGAGCGACCATTCAGGGTTCCTCTCCCCATCACAAAGCCAGCATCGTTCAGAAGATGACCGTGACTCTCATTCCTGCCAGAGGCAGCCTGGGCCAAGGGCCGCCCTGAGACGTGGGATCATCTTACTCTCCCCGCCGTTGCCCCTTTCCCCGTCCCGGAGGCCTGCAGGCTGCCAGCAGTCACGCTTCGCAGAACCAGGTCAGATTAGGCCTGGAACAAAGCTCAGTTGTTGCAAGGCTTCCAAGAGGCCGCTGACAGCAGGACGCCTGGAGCCGCCTCGCCCGCTGTGGGCAGCGGCTCAATGCCCCCCTTCACGTGGGCTGCAAAGGGGCCCGGGCCCAGGGCGGGCACAGGGAGATGAGACAGAGAGAAACTGGGCTGGGAGCAGAGTGCCACACTCAGCCCAGGAGACCCGAGGCCAGGCCACCCTTCCAGAGCAGTGCTGAGAGCCACCAGCACGCAGGAAGGAGGCACGGAGCCGGCACTCATTGGCACCCGGCAGACACTTCTGGAATGAACGACTGAACCTACAGGGAGACTCAAAACAGGCCAGGGACCTTGGGGAGACGGGCACCCCCCCAGCTCAACCTGGCTGCTGCAGCTTCTGGGCCCAGTTACAGCTGCCCAACAGGGAAGGGGCAGGGACGGCCAGCCCACTGGCCTCGGGGACGCTTCAGTTCTCCCATCGAAGCTCAGTGCGCCATGGTCCCAGGCCTGACCGCAGTACCCCCGACCCCAGGGCCCTGTGCCCACCAGGACAGGCTCCCTTTGGTTAGTGCTTCTGGACCAGGCAACCTCTGGCAGCTGCCAGTGGGACTCTCTGGCCAAGGTCTCTCCTGGAGCACAGTGGGGGCTGTGATCTTGTGTACTCCAGGCCCACGCAGGTCCGCTGGGGGCTTCACCCGGCCATTAGCACCCACTGGTCCCCCATAAATCCCCCAGCAACGCCGAGGGCCGGGGTGTCCCAAAGTAATAGCTTCAACAAGGGTGTAGGAGCTCAGCATGTCACCTCCCTCCCCACCCAACCGCTCACCCCCCCCAGGCCTGGGGTCTCTCTCTCCAGCCCCCCTCCCCGCAAGGCCACCAGCTGGATCCGCCCAGGAACTGGCACTCACTTGTCGTCCCAGGGCCAGGCCCTGCACTGCTGTTTGCTGAACCCTTCTTATCAAGTACATCTTAAGCAAACTCCAGAGCCCATGCAACGCTGCTCACAGACAAACAGCAGTGCGTGCGGAAACGAGGTCCCCCTCCCACGTCCCATCCATGTGGGATGAGTCCCAGAGGAGCGCAGCCCAAACAGCTGGGTGGAGGATGGGAAGTGCCTTTTTCCTGCTGTTGGGGTCCCTGGGGAGATGTCCTCTGCTGCTGACACCCACACGGGAGCTCCAGGCATGTGGTCAGCCCGCCCTTCCACCTGGACGTAAACTCCAGACCGCTGCTCCTGAGCAGCGAGCCGGTGTCCCTTCTGCACCTGTCCTGGCTTGAACTGGTCACCCGGGGGCTCCAGGAGGAAGGTGGGCTGTCTCAAACCCAGGCACGTTGCCAGGTGCATGGCACTCAGTTCTCAGAACCCCTCTGGGCAGGCTGGGGATAGGCTGATGGGCAGGTGACTGTGGTCTGGGGTGAGCCAGAGGGGCGGGCAGACAGGAGCTGGCCTCCCTCCTCTGCAACAGGCCGGGAAGGATTCAGGCTCTGTCAGCTCCCCCAGCTCCCCCAGAAGTGGGGGATCTCGAGGTCCACAGGGGTCCACGATCCTGGGCACGAGTCCAAGGGGGCCATGGACTGACTGCCACAGGTGGCTCTTCCTCTCCGCCCAGGTCCCTGCAGGAGCCAGAGCAAGCAGGCTGGGGCGTGAGGAGAGGGAGGCAGGGCAGCAGGAGGGGGCGGAGGCGCAGGGCGAGAAGGGGAAGGAACTGGCCTTTGCACACTCCCCTCCTCGCCCTCACCCGGGGCTAGCGCTCTGGGGACGTGCTCTCCTCTCCTTCCCAGAACTCAGCTCCTGGAGCGACGGGCGTGGGGAAGGCCTCTTGCTGGCTAATCTCTCTAACCCGCCTCCTCTGGGTGCAGCCTCCCGCCTTGCCCAGGCCTCTGAGTCGCTAGTGCAAGGGCTTTTTAACCTTTGGTAGGCCAGGTACCTCTTCGGGGATCTCCTGAAAGCCACCAAGCATCTCCGAATAATTCCCAAGTGCACACTGGTCTGATTTTACTCCCCATTTCTGTGGCTCACGGGCCTCGGCTATAAGCATCTGTGCCACTGAGAATTCCCAGGGGAGCCAGGGCCACCGAAAGGCAGGCTCCACGTGAGCTGGTATGCAACCAGAAGCCCCAAATTCAGGACACCGGAGGGGTTCAGAGAGCAGCCCGCTCTGACAGCAAGCGGCTGGGGGAGAAGCCTGGGCCACCCTCCTGGCCTCCAAACCAGCAGAGGCCCAGGGAGGGTGCCGGCAGCCCCCAGGCATCCTGGCAAAGGCGGTAACACACCGCCTCCTCGTCCTTCGTCCTTCCTGCCGTTGATAAGGGTAATGAAGACAAGGGCAGGAAGTTATGGACGGAGCAGGCATTTTCAAGCCTTTCATGCAGCAATTCATTTCATCTTGACAACCAGTTGGCATCGTCCCTGTTTAACAAATGAGGCCAAGGAAACACCCGAGATCAAGTACCTTGCCCCACATCGAGGAGGGCCAGCCTACGATTTAATTCCAGGAGCCCGTGCTATGAACCACTGGGCCACACCGCTTGCAGCTCTGCCCCGTTGGAGCATCAGGTGAGGTAGATCCAGGAAGGGCGTGGAGCAGAACTGGAGCTACCAGACAGAGCCTGCCCCCACACACCCGCCTGGCATCCTGCAGCCCCACTGGGCATTCGCTTTGTTCCCCACCTAGAAGGGCCCTTTTTATTCTCCACCTTCTCAGAGCTGCTCACTCCTCAAGGCCCAGTTCAATCTTGCCTCTCCCGGAAACCTCCCGCCTGGGCATTTGGAGCCTGTACTGCTCGGGAGGGGGTTGGGGGCTGTTAACCAGCCGGGGTCCCACCTGCATCCTGCCTCCCCAATGAGAATGCAGCTTCCCTACAAGCAAGGACCACGTCTTTCCATCATCTTTGTACCGTGGAGGCCCTGGCTGCACAGGCCTAACATATAATGTGTGTCCAGTGAATGTATATCTAAGGCACTCGGGATCCCCTCAAACATTTTGAAAATTCCCCACTTTTCAGAGACTCGTGAGTGTTCAAGCCAGCTCTACCGAGAACATATTTGATTTATTTTGGAGCCCATAAACAGGTCCAGAAGCAATCATCCCACTCAACCCAGGTGAAAAATAAAAGCCCTCCTCGTTGGCTGTCCTTGAATTTTTGACACTGGGAATTTTTCACAGTTTGCTGCTTTCCTTAATTTCATGGCATTGATGCTATATAGGGGTCAGTCTGACTTCTGCAAAATGCCTCTCCTGGGAACCGGGCGGGGGGGGGGGGGCACTAAGAGAACCAGAGCCCCTCAGAATGGGTCCAAGCGGCCACTCCGCCCCTGGGCCGGCCCCCTCCAGCCCGACCCCACACAACTGCAACAGAGTGACCAAGCTCGCCTTGGACCATCGCCAGGAGGAGAACAAGCTGGAAGAGGTCCAAGCCCTCCCAGGCCCATCCTCCAGGGCCCTGCCCCTTCAGGTAAACACCGGAGCCGCGGAGGCTGCCTTCACAAGAGCTGATTCCTACCCACCCATGAACTCTACTTCTAACTACTGCAAAAACCTTCGTCTTCTTTTTTTTTTTTTTTAATTTGCCAGGGCAGGAGGGGGCAGGCGTGGAGGAGAACAGACATCGAGCCTGCCTCAGAGGCCCTCTGGCATCTGTGTAGGAGGGTCTCAAAGTCCCCCCAGGGAAAGGCCAGCTGAGGGGGGGGGGGCGCCCTGGTGGCCCCCACTGTCCAGACTGGCCAGCAGGAGGCAAAGTTCAAGAGCCAAGGGCAAGAGCCAGCTGGGGTCCCTGGGCCACACTGGGCTGCAGAACCCAGGGAAAGGGCCATCTCAAGTATTTGGAGCATGTTGGGGAGGGAGGCTGAGCGCCAAACCCCGGTGTACGCCACCTGGAAGCCCCCTCCTCCCCCACCATTACGTCAACGCTCCCACGCTCCTGAGACCGAGCTGTGAGCAGGCTGTCTGAGGGCCATGCTGTTTGCAACAGGGGGTGAAAGTTGAAATTCTATGCCACTGGCCCCGGAAGACCATTTTAGGGGAAGTTCTGAGTAACCCTCTTTGAGACGAGTTATTCTTTACTTGTTTTCCTTTCTGAATGTGGAAAGCAGGAAGAAACTGGAAAAAATGACCCAAAGGAAGGGTCAAAAAATGACCCCCAAAATGGCCCAAATGACCTCTTCAGCTCCAACTAAGTACCATGACTCTGTCCTCTTATGAAGAAAAATTAATTCATGAGTCCTTGGCAGAAAACTTCATGTCCGAATAGATTAAGGGGAGGAACATGAGGAGAAATTTTTCAGGGTTAGCAGAAGAAGAGATGCTGTTTATAATTTGACAACCGAGGAAGACAAAGGATCCTGCCTGGATCCTTTGGGGAAAATATCACCAAGAAAAAAAGGGAAATAAAAAAGAACAGAGGGCTTCCCTGGTGGTGCAGTGGTTAAGAATCTGCCTGCCAGTGCAGGGGACACGGGTTCGAGCTCTGGTCCGGGAAGATCCCACATGCCGCGGAGCAACTAAGCCCGTGCGCCACAACTACTGAACCTCCGCTCTAGAGCCCGCGAGCCACAACTACTGAGGCCCGCATGCCTAGAGCCCGTGCTCTGCAACGGGAGAGGCCACGGCAGTGAGAAGCCTGCGCAGTGCAGCGAAGAGTAGCCCCCGCTGGCCACAACTAGAGAAAGCCCCAGCGCAGCAATGAAAACCCAAGGCAGCCAAAAATAAATAAATAAAATAATTAAAAAAAAAAAGAACAGAGATCTGGATTACACTTAATCTGCCCTTCAAGGCTCGTGGCCTCAGTTTACCCATCCATAGAATGGAACTTCAGAGTACCCAAGGGGGAAATGGTTATAAAGGATCCTGTGCACATGATAAGAACTGGTCAGGCCCCCTCCACCTATGTGAGGTCAGGCCTGCTAGTGGCCCTAGGATGCCAGCACACCTGACGGCATCTTGATACCTAAAAGGTGAATCCGAGTTGCCAAGCTGGGGTGCAGCTAGATGGTCCCATTTGGCGAAGTTCCCGTGCTCCACTGGGTAGAGGAATAACAGGAATTCACGGGAAGAAAGGATGCTGTGACCTGGACCACCAGTCCTGGAGGCTGACCCCAAGGAAATCCTCCACCCAGCCCCCACCCACGCACACAAACGCCCCGCGGAGGTTGTGGGGGGGGGGTCGGGGGAGGTGGACCACAAAACGCCTGCACCCGCGGCGCCTGTGAAGTCAGCGATTCCAGAGAAGGTGCAAGGGGGGAGGAGGGCGAGCAGGAGGGTCGGCCAGCCCAGGGCAGCGGCTCCCACAGTGGCCCCTCCAGACACCTGAGCGAGTAGTGGCCGACGTACAGGGGCAGGAGACTCTCGGCCAAGGTCAGAATCGGGGCCCAACCGTGCAGGGGTCGGAAGTCTCGAGCACCCGCACTCCCCCAGGCACCTGTGGTCTCGGACCAGCGCGGGCCCCGCGGCCTTGGGGAGGCGACTTGGAGCAAAGGGGAAAGCCAAGTCCGTCGAGGGGCTCAATGCCTCCAGGACCCCGCGATCCCGATGCGGGGTGGAGCTGCGTCAACTGGCCGGCGCGAACGCCCCACACATCAAAATCTGAACCGGGAGCCCGGAGCCCCGCGGTGTCCCCGCCTCGAGGACCCACTCGGCCACCCGCGACCGCCTCCGCTCAGGTGAGACGGGCTCGCCCCGGGACACACCCCTCCCCAATCCGGTCGCGGCGCCCACCTGAGTACGACTTCCTCATGGTGCCGCTGTGGCTGCCGCTCCCAGGAAAGTGAGGCGGCGAGTCCGCGGGGCGCGGGCTCCCAGGTCGCTAATCCCGGGCCGGGAGTGGGAGGGATGGGGGCGGGGAGGACGGGCGGCCCTGCCCGGCCCCAGCCCCGCCCCGCCGCGCGGAGGTGAGCGCTGAGCCCCGCCCCGCGCAGCCCCATACCTGGCGGAGCCCCGCGGGCCGCGCCTCCCGACGCCCGGCCTGGAGAGGCAGCAGCCCTGAGCCCGGCCCTGCGCTCGACCCCCGTTCGGCCCGGGCCCGTCCCCGCGGCCCCTGCACTGCAGCCGCGCCGCAAGCGGTCCGAGGGTGGGGGTCGCCAAGGCGACAGCCGTCCTCAGCCGCCACACCCCCCTGGCGCGAATGGTTCCTTCCGGGGCGTCGCCGCCACTTTCTAGTCCGGAGTCCGGGCGGGGCGGGGCCGCGCCAGGTGGCAGCGGGAGGAGGGCGGAGGGAGCGGCCGCCGGGCCGGGCGGTAGCGCGCCGGCACAGCCCCGGGGGTCGGACCGGACGCCGGCTTAGTGGACCAGGGCAGGGCAGGGCAGGCGAGGTACCATATCTGTCCCGCTACTTTTCTGGTAATCAAGAGGGCAGACTGCATTGACTCCTTGAACTGGGGCCTCGGGTACCTCATCTGTAAAATGGGTGCGTTGGACCAGATGATAATTTCTGTCCCATCTGAGAAATATTGAGCACCTCCCCTGCACCGGGTACTGTGCACGCTCAGGGCCTCGACCTAGGAGAGCAGATACAAGGACACGCGTCTTTACAGCCCGGAGAATATAAGCAGCGAGGAGAGTGTGCGTTCCTGAGCAAAAATTGTACAGAAGAATTCTCTCTGCCTTTGTACCCTAAAGAAAGTTTCCATAATAAAACGACTTTTTTTAATGTACAGAGGAAAAAGTGATGAATTTTGTCTAGAGAGTGTTGTCAGAGTTTTACTGAGGTGATTCAAAACAAGGTTTTAAAGAATGAGCAGGAATTTGCCAGGAAGCCAAGGTGATGGGGAGGCAGGCTGTTCCTGGCAGAGGGAAGGGTGTGGCCGAGCCAGAGGCGCGTAGTATCCCAGAACCTGCGGAGAGAGATACGCAGGGGCAGCGAGGCCCCCAGATGAAAAAAGGGGTCGGGGAGCGCCGCAAACTGTCAGCAAGGGCACGACGCTGCCTTCTGCCCGACAATCCAAAGAGTGTACAGGAGACCGAAAGTAGACTTAACGTCACCAAAGCACCCTCTTCCCTTTTCTTTCTCCTTTACTTTCCTTGGGGGTCTAAGCAGCATTTTCATTTCCTGCCAGAGTGTAGAAAACCTGTATAAATAAGAACCGAGGCACATGTGGTTCCGTCAGATTGTCTGTCTCTCCTGTTCCCCTTCGTAAGAAATCTGTCCAGGACTTCCCTGGTGGTCCAATGGGTAAGACTCCGCTCTCCCAATGCAGGGGGCCCAGGTTGGATCCCTGGTCGGGGAACTAGATCCCACATGCATGCCACAACTAAGAAGTCCGCATGCCTCAACTAAGGGTCCGAATGACGCAACTAAGAGCCTGCGTGCTGCAGCAAAGATCCCGCGAGCGGCAACTGACCCGGAGTAGCGAAAATAAATATAAATAAATAAATAAATAAATAAAATTATCTCCTTTAAAAAAAGAAATCTGTCCAGCCACAGACCTGCAGAGAGAGCAGCCCAGCCACGTGACCTCCTCTAACCCCTGGCTAGAGCTGATTGGACCAGAGTGGACACTGGACTCCACCTGGGCCAACCTCCAACTCCTTATCTGGGGACCTGGGGAGGAGGCGAAGGGAGGGGAATAGCCACAGGCCTGGGGAGCAGAGATGAACGGTGAACAGCTGTCCTTGGATTCTGGGATATCGACACTCACACACACACACCCAAGTGCTGCTTGTACCAGCTCCTGCAAATTTCGGTCTGGCCAAGCCAGAAGGCTGAGCTCTGTCCTCATTCTGGCCAGTAGGCATGGTGATAGCACCCCCATACTGATGCCTGAGCTTCCCAAGGCCCAACTACCTCTCAAGAATCTGTCTAACGGGATGAACCAGTTTGCAGGGCAGAAATAGAGACTCAGATGTAGAGAACAAACGCATGGACACCAAGGCGGGAAAGTGGCCAGGGGGAGTGGTGGGGGGATGGGGGGGGTGGGAGGATGAATTGGGAGATTGGGATTGACATATATACACTAATATGTATGAAATAGATAACTAATAAGAACTTGCTGTATAAAAAAATAAAATAAAATTCAAAAAAAATAATTTTTAAAAAGGAAGCTGTCTAATGGGCACGTTAGGGGTTGGTTGTTTCGCTTAGCTCAAGTCAAAGGTGCTCTGGTACACTTCCATCCTCTGAGTAGATGGATCCTGGAGTCATGGAGAACCCTTGGGTGTCCTCTGTGTTTGGTTGGCCTCTCAATGATAGCATTTCTGCCTGTGAGTCATAATTCACAAGTACCTGAGCAACCAGGAATCAAGACACCTGTGTTGTAGTGATATTGCACATTAAAAAACTGCCAAAAATCTGAAGGAAAGACAAGAGAGAGGGAGGGAAGGAGGGGGAATGAGTGCTTTTTCAGGATGCATGAAGGTAAATTGTTTAAGCACGAAATTTTAATTTTATGTACAACTCTGTAAACTGTATGATGTAATCACTTGCCTCAATGAGTAGAGTATACCAAATGTTAGTGACCCTTTTTCTCGTGGCTCAAGATCATCTTTTTTTTTTTTTTACACATTTTAAAAAATGTATTTATTTTATTGGACTTCCCTAGTGGCGCAGTGGTTAAGAATCCACCTGCCAATGCAGGGGACACGGGTTCGAGCCCTGGTACAGGAAGTTCCCACATGCCATAGAGCAACTAAGCCCATGTGCCACAACTACTGAGCCCGCGTGCTACAACCACTGAAGCCCGTGCGCCTAGAGCCCATGCTCTGCAACAAAGACAAGCCACCGCAATGAGAAGCCCGCGCACAGCAACGAAGAGTAGCCCCGGCTCACCACAACTAGAGAAAGCCTATGCGCAGCAACGAAGACCCAATGCAGCCAAAAATAAATAAAATAAATTTTTTAAAAATTTTATTTTATTTATTTATTTAGGCTGCACTGGGTCTTAGTTGCGGCATATGGGATCTTTAGTTGCGGCATGCATGTAGGATCTAGTTCCCCAACCAGGGATCGAACCCGGGCCCCTGGCATTGGGAGCGCGGTGTCTTAGCCACTGGACCACCAGGGAAGTCCCAAGATCATCTTAAATGACACGTTTAACCATTACAGATTCACATACTACTACGTTGCTCCTTCACTAAGTGTCCCGAGGCTACCATGCTATCCAATTTTTAAATTGTTTTTCAACATTCAGCTCCCTCACCTACTGTGTGATTTGTGACAAGTCCTATAGTTTGTCTCTATTTCCACTCCTATAAACGGGAATTACAATCCCTTACATAGTGTGCAAGGCTGATGTAATGATTAGGAAAGTGATGTATATTAAGTGCCTTGCTGTGCTGCTGTCGCTCAGACCTAAAACATGTGGCACTGGCTATGAGAGTGCGAGGTGGGCAGAAGCTTGATTGTCTTGGAGGAAGTTGGCGAGAGCTTGAAGAGAAGCAAAGAGAAAGCTATTGGACGTGGGAAGAAAGGAAACCTTCGTAATTTGGTGGCAGAAAGTTTAGCACAACTGTTGCCTGCAGTAGCACAGAAAATAGACACCAAGTGTATGCAGCAAACCTGATGATCTAGCTAAGAGGGTTTCCAGGCAGAATGTTGAAGGCACTGTAATAAAATTAAAAAGGAGAGGGATGAGCTAAAAGCAAAATATCCAATTCCAAGTGGAATTAGGAGGGAATGCAAAGGACCAGGACAGTCTTTTCAGCCAGCAAAGGAGTCTCAAAGTCAAGGGCTTCAGAACAAAGAAGTCCAAATGGTACTAGAAGATCCTTTGTTAAGACTTCAGAGAAAAATGTCGAGATGCCTCATAAACGCTTTCACAAAGGCTTTCTGAGGATCTTCAGAGCATACCTTGCAGAAGATTCTAAACTCTCAAGGGGATCCACCCACTGCATCCTCATGTGAGGGTAGAGAGGGCTTAACTCAAAAACTTTTGTGGTGCTGAGCGGAAAAAGCCAATCTGAAAAGGCTATAGACTGTATGATTCCAGCTATATGACATTCTGGAAGAGGCAAAACTATAGACAGTAATCAGTGGTTGCCAAGGGGTGGGGGGAGGTGGGGGAATGAAGAGGTGGAGCACAGGGATATTTAGGGCAGTGAAACTACTCTGTATGACACTGTAATGGTGGATACATGACATGAAACATTTGCCCAAACCCACAGGATGTACAACACCAAGAGTGAACCCTGATGTAAACTACAGACTTTAGTTAGTAATCAAATATCAATATTGGCTCATCAATTGTAACAAATATACCACACTAATGCAACATGTTCATAAGAGGGGAAACGACAAGGGGGCGGTGCGTATGGGAACTCTCTGACTCTCCATAAACCTAAAACTGTTTTTTGTTTTTTTTTAATTTGGCTGTACCGCGAGGCATGTGGGATTTTAGTTCCCCAACCAGGGATCGAACCTGGGGCCCCACAGTGAAGGCACCGAGTCCTAAACACTGGACTGCCAGGGAAGTCCTAAAACTGCTCTTAAAAAAGTCTATTTATAAAAAAGAAAAAGGTTTGTGGGTAAGGTTTTTAATCTCATAGAATGGATTTTAAATTAACACATAGGCATCCCCCAGGTTTTGAGAGGAATTAATTAGGTTCTTTGACTCAGTGGGATGAAGGCAGGACAAAATGAAAAAGAGAATTTTGGACTCAAACTATTAGAGGAAGGAAGCAGGCTGGGAAAGCTGTTTAGTTGCAAACTCAGTTTTCTTATGAAAAAGGAAGTATGACTCAGAGGCAGAGCCAAGGCAGGGAGAACAACCCCCAGGGTGAAGACCTTGAAGAATGCCCCCCTCACCCAGCACCCATCTGCACTGATTTACAGGACTAGATCCTGCACCTCAAGTCTGAGCATGCACACCATGGTGGGTGAGACTTTCGGGGTCTTGGAGTCGAGTGAGCGTATTCTGCACGTGGGAGAGATGTGAGTTGTTGTGGCCGAGGGCGGGTTGTGTCAGACTGTTTTCCCTAAACAGTCACAACAATATCTCCCGCCCCTCCTGCTCCTCCACATATGAGCTTGGCATGCTTCTCTGTGTTCCCTCCCTTTGAATCCGGGAGGGCTTTTTGTTTGATTGTGACCCTTGAACTTGGAGCCCTGAGCCACTCAGTAAGGGTCTGATCACCCAGAGACCTCCGTATTGCAAGGAAGCCAGAGCACTGCGGTGTATTAGTTGTCTATTGCCACATAACAAGTCAGCACAAACCCAGTGGCTTAAAATGACACACATTTATCGTCGCACAGTTTCTGTGGTCAGGAATCCGGGTACGACTTAGCTGGGTTATTGGCTTCAGAGTATCTCACAGGCTACAGCCGAGGTACTGGTGGAGGCTGGGTCTCATCTGAAGGCTCAGCTGCGGAAGGAGCCACGTCCAAGCTCACATGGTTGTTGGCAGACTCAGCTCCCTAAACGCTCTTAGTTGGAAAGCCTCACTTTTTAGCCAACTAGAACTCAGTTCCTTGCCATGCGAGACTCCCAACGTAGCAACTTGTCCATCAAAGCCAGTAAGAAAGATGGTCTGCTGGCAAAATGGACATTACAGTCTCATGATCTGACCATGGAAGTGGCAGCCCAGAGTACCAGGAGGCAGAGTTCACTGGGACCATCTCGGAAGCAACCTGCCATGGGGAGGTCACAGCGGCCGCCCTGGTGGGCAGTCCTGGACTTTGAGTCGTCCCGGCCCAGGCGCCAGAAATGAGAGCAGAGAGCCTTCACGGGTGCCCTTACTGCACCTTGAGCATCGTCAGCAGGTCTGAGGCTTCCTGCCCCAGCCATGGCCTCTGCCATCTGCCTCCGTTTCTGAGCTCTGCTGCTTCTGTTCACTTTTTCTTCTTTCTCTTCTGTCCACTTCTTTCTAGTCCTTTCCCCAGCTGATCCCTCAGGTTTCCAGACCTGAATGGTCAGACTTGGCTTTCGCAGGCCAGCTGGGGGCATTGCCTTTGTCTCCTGACCCAAGAGGGGCCGGCTCACGCTGGGGGTGTGGACACCTTTGCTTCTTAAGCTCAGCTCAGCTGCTCTCTCCCCTGCTTGGCTTAGCATCTCTGCTGCTGACTGTTCTCTGACTTCTGATAGTCCCCAAGCTTGAACTTGTCAGATGACTGAGGCCTTGCTGCCTGTGTACAATTTACAGTAAAGGTGTGGCCGCACTGACGTTCTCGTATGCAACGTGGGAATGTACGCTGCTCCCACCTTTCCAGAAAGCACTTGGCGATAAAATTTAAATGGCTTTTAAAAAGTGCCCATGTGCTTTGTTCCAGTAATTATACTGCTTTCTCGTTGGTTGATTCAATATATATTTCTTGATTACTCATTATGGTCCCTGCCCTCTAAAGCTTATACTTTAGTAGGGGAAACAAACATTAACCAAATAACCACATAAGAAGGCACAATGAGGGTATACACTAAAAGGTTCGCAGCTGGTCTGGGGTCAGGGAGGGCTTCCCTGGAGAAGGGTAGATTGGGCTGAGGCCAGGAAGATGAACAGAGATTAACCAGGAAAAACAAGGGGAAAGAGATTGCAGGCAGAGAACAGCAAAGGCCCTGTGGTGGGAGGAAATATAGTCCATACAAGGAACCGGAAGAGGACCCAGGAGGCTGGGGCCCAGAGAGGCTGGAGAGATGGTGGAGGAACCAGGCCCGGTAGGCACGGCAACGCCTTGGATTTATCTTTAGGATAAAGATCCTACAAGAAAAGGGAAGTCATGGAAAGGTTCTGAGAGGGGAAGAGTGGGGCTGACATGACCAGATTGGCATTTTGAAAATGAGGCTCTAGATGAACAGGGGGGAGGACTTCCCTGGCGGTCCAGTGGTTATGACTCCATGCTTCCACTGCAAGGGACGGGAGTTCGATCCCTGGTCGGGGAACTAAGATCCCACGTGCCGCGCGGTGCGGCCAAAAAATTGAAAAAATAAGTAAGTAAACAAACAAACAAATAAATAAAAATAGACGAACGGGGGAGTGACAGGAGCGGATGAGAGTCCAGCTGGGTGCCTTAAAGCAGTGTTCCCAGCATGAAGAGATGGTGGCTTGGACCATGATGGGAAGATGGACAGATGTGAAGAGGGAAATTCCAGAGTATCCAAGAGGAATTCTGAAGAGCAAATCACCAGGACCTGGGGACAGGCGGCACGGGAGGCCAAGAGAGAGGGAGGTGACGGGGTGGCTCAGGATTCTGACGGGAACAGCAGGATGGCAGGTGGTACCCTCGCCAGAGAGAGGAAAGAATGACAGAAGACCGGCTGGGTTCTGGGTACGTGGTGCTGAGGAGACTCCAAAGCGTCCAAGGCTTCAGGGTGTGTGGTTTGGCGTCAGAGGTGGGGTCTCAGCTGGGGAGAGGTGGGAACTGAAGTGCGGGAGGGGACACGAATGCCCAGGCCCTGCCTAATGGAAACAGACTCGCCAACAAAAGGCAGACCCAAAGGTGCTGGCAGCAGTCTTACTGACAACACCGGGAGGTTTAAAACAAGCTAGTGCTGAAGAACAGGTTGAGATTTAAATAATAACAGTTCTCCTAGTTGGCAGAAGAGCAGACACAACTCTGAGGACTTCAGGAAATGTTTTGGAACTCACGGGGGATGGTGGTCGCACATCATTGTAAATGCTCTAAATGCCACTGAATTGCTCACTTTAAAATGGTTATTTTGTGAATTTCACCTCAAGAATTTTTTTAAAAAATATTTATTTATTTATTTAGGCTGCGCCAGGTCTTAGTTGTGGCACTCAGGATCTTCGTTGCGGCACGCATGCGGGATCTAGTTCCCCGACCAGGGATCGAACCCAGGCCCCCTGCGTTGGGAGCGTGGAGTCTTAACCACTCGACCACCAGGGAAGTCCAAGAAATTATTTTTTTAAATGAAGGCTATAAGGGCTATATGCACATAAAGATTTTACTTGTGTAGAAAATAGAAACATAAAACATATAATTTAAAACAAAATTTTTTAAATTTTCTTTTATTTACTTTTTTTGGCTGCGTTGGGTCTTCGTTGCTGCGCGCGGGCTTTCTCTAGTTGCGGCGAGCGGGGGCTACTCTTCATTGTGGTGCTCAGGTTTCTCATTGCGGTGGCTTCTCTTGTTGCGGAGCATGGGCTCTAGGCGCACGGGCTTCAGTAGTTGTAGCACGTGGGCTCAGTAGTTGTAGCTCGCGGGCTCTAGGCACACGGGCTTCAGTAGTTGTGGTGCACGGGCTTAGTTACTCTGCGGCATGTGGGATCTTCCTGGACCAGGGCTGGAACCCGTGTCCCCTGCATTGGCAACTGGATTCTTAACCACTGTGCCACCAGATAAGTCCAATAAATTATTTTTTTAAATGAAGGCTACAAGGGCTATATGCACATAAAGATTTTACTTGTGTAGAAAACAGAAACATAAAACATAATTTTATAATAATCAAAGAAAAACATAAAAATAAAGGAAAGCAATACATTGAGCGCCAACAGCACTGCCCGTCAGTCGTGGGATTGTGGGTGACTTGTTCCCTTTATTGTACTTTTCTGTGTTTTCCATAATGAACATATATTACTTTCATAATCTAAAAAAAAATAGATATACAAGCTATGTATACACATACGGACAAGAACCTATCAATGGATAATATTATTTTATCCATGGACACCTTTTTTTGAGGTCAATGTTGGTATATTGTAAAAGCCTCTTTGTTTTATCTTGAAATCTTTTACAACTAAACATATTGTTATTAGGACCTAAAGCAAGTTCTTTTTTTTCTAGATTTGGGCCATTTGGCCTGCCAATTTTCAAAGCACCTTTAACCACTCATTTCAGATGGGCAGTTCCCATGTAAGTCCTCATTATAGAGAATCTATGACATGGAGTCTGAGGTTACCCAGTGCACACACAGTATTATTTCTGTCCCCATGAAGCAGGGGTCTGGGCTTGTCATTGGCTGAGTCCCACAGACCATGAAAGCCAGGGCTGACCCCCAAATCCTGGGACTCAGACTCCCTCCCTTGGTCTCCCAGATCAGGCCTCAAACAGTGACTGAGCCTCTTCCAGGGAGAGATCCATCCTGGATTCACACAAAGTGCTTCCTCAGAGGAGACGCTGCCCTCCCTCACCAGCAGCCTGAGGAAGGGGCGGCTCTTCTGGAAGATCAGCCTGGGCAGCGCAGACCCTGATGACGCCCCCATTGCCCACACTTCTTCAGGGAAGCCTTCAGTGGCACTCCCGGGAACAACCACTAACTATCCTCATGTAGCTACTGCCTGCCTCCAGGGGCGGGGGGGGGGGGGGGGAGTGTCGGGGGCAGCGGCGGTTGGGGGGGGTGCATAATCCATAATGTTCACAGAAAAGAGAGCTCTGAGGTTACAAAGTGGCAACACTTAACATTAAACAATCCTGCTGGGCTGCTCTTCGTTGCAGGACTTCTCAGAGCCTTTAATATGCTCATAGATGCTGCGAGTCTCCATCTCAGGGTTGCAGCATGCAGCATTTCCCAAGCTCATTGAACTCCAGGACTCTCATCACAGGGCCCCTTACCGTTCCATGGGATGTCCTTTGGGAAAGGATGCTTGTACACCACACTTGGTCAGATGGGGGCAGGGAGGGCATATCTCAGCCAGGGCTAGACACACACCTTAGAAGACTCTTCTGAACCTTGGCCCTTGTCCCCTCTTGCTGGCCTTGCCTACTCCTACTCTATCCCTCTACTATCCCACAGGAGAAGGAGTCAGGATGAGCTTTCTGATGGGAAAACTGCATCCCAGGAATGAGGAAGGGGAGGGACTGACATTTCACCAGCGCCTTTGGCTCAAGGGGAAGCTGGGAATCTCCGAGAAGCCTCTAGAGGAGAGCGCAGGCAACCCCCCATCTTGGGTCTTGTCTTCATCACTGCCCATCCTGTTCACTCAATGGCAAGCACATTCCCACCCACCCCCACCCCCGTGCCTTTGCTCCTGCTGTCCCTTCCCCCGGGGAACACCCTTTCCAGGGACTCTAATCTGGTCTTTGGAACAGGATGGAGTTCCTCCTCCTCCTCCTCTTCTTTCTCCTCCTCCTCTGTGGGGCTTCCCCTCCCACGGGGAGGTTTCCTCTGACCTTATCTCTGTAGCAGGGAGAAGCTAGAGTTATCTCCCTCCATTGGAATCTCCCAGGGAGCTTTTACAGCCACCCACTCAGGCCCCGCCCCAGGCCCATTCGATCAGAATCTCTGGGACGGAGCTTTTACAATGCTCCCTGGGCTGAGCCCACGGGCCTGGTGGCAGGAAGCCAGAGGTCTGGGCTGAGATCCCAGCACCGCTGGCTCTCAGCACTATGCCTTCGTGCACGACCCCAAACCTCTGTACCTCAGTTTCCTAGTCTGCTCCGTGGGGATAAAGATGCCTGTCCTGGACTGTCCTGGGGTTGGGTGACGCCCCTGCGTCCCCAAGTGGACGGTGAGCCAGGTGTGCAGAGGCGCTTGATACACATTTGATGGTGGGGTGAAGGGCAGCCGGTGGGAACGGGCCCCACG
Organism: Balaenoptera acutorostrata; assembly: GCF_949987535.1. Classification (NCBI taxonomy): domain Eukaryota; kingdom Metazoa; phylum Chordata; class Mammalia; order Artiodactyla; family Balaenopteridae; genus Balaenoptera; species Balaenoptera acutorostrata. The sequence goes on from NC_080083.1 coordinate 55,361,581, forward strand.
CAGGACCCGAGAGGAAGGCCAGGTGTCTCCACTTATCATGAGAGCAATCGCGGTACAGTTCCCCAGAGTAAGTGAATCTTCATTTACTTTCATTAAAAACATAAATAAATATAGGGCCTGCCAGACAGGGCCAGTGAGAGTGTTGGGAAAGAGCTGGCAGCCCTCAGGGGCTGCAGCTGAGCGTGGCCGAGGGTCACGGAGGGGAGTCGGGGCTGGGGGGAAAATGACCATCCCCGCAGTGCCTCCTGGCTCTCCTTGGCAAACTCACAGTCCTCTTGTGCTCTAAGTGTCCCTCATGAAGTGGCCAGATAAAATACAGGATGTCCAGTTAGCTCTGAGCTTCAGATAAGCAACAAATAATTTTTGTAGTATAAGTATGTCCCATGTAGTACTTGGGATATACTGATGCTAAAAAATGATTGTTTATCTGAGATTAGAATTTAACCGGTCATCCTGTAATTTTCCTTGCTGAAGCTGGAAACCATGTGGCCTCAGCTCCCAGACCTAGACTAGTAGCCTTGCAAGGGAGCTTTGATCATCCCCACATTCAGGGTTCCCAAACACCAGGCTGGGGACTGGAGCCAGCCTGTGACAAGTCCTCACCTGTCAGAGGCAAAATGAGACAAGCGAGCACAATGCAAAGAGGTAAGGTTCTGGGGTTCTGTTTCTGGCTTTTTTGGTTTTTGCTTTTTTTTTTCAAGTAAAGCTGAAGGTGTTCAAAGGACTGGTCTTTATTCTGAAATTTTCCCTTCCTACATGTATAAATGTCCTACATGAGAAAAAGTCCTTAAAAAAATAAAACAATGGTGGGACTTCCCTGGCGGTCCAGTGGTTAAGACTCTGCTTACATTGCAGGGGGCCCGGGCTCGATCCCTGGTCCAGGAGCTAAGATCCCACACGCCCGCATGGTGCGGCCAATAAATAAATAAATTTTAAAAAATAAAATAATGGTAATAGGAAGTAGTGTGTGTCTTTTAAAATTTATCTTTTTGGCAAAATGAAGACATAGACACTCCATCTTAAAATCTCCAATTAAAAAAACAAACAAAACTGGACTGTGAAATCCCAAAGCTAGGGGCAGTAAAATGATTGTCTCTACACCAGAGTCCGGTGGGTTCACCCCTCCCCAGGTCCTGTCAGAAGTTACATTTCTCTGCTCCCAGCTGCCACTTCCCACCTTTCCAGCCCTTCCCCCCTGCTCCCCCTACCCCCCACCCCCAAGCCATGAGGCCTGGCTGTGCCCTCCTAGCTGGGAACCTTGGAAAAAGCCCTTGACCTCTCTGATCTTTTGCTTTCTTGACCTTGGGATGGAGACCATGACCCAGGCCACAGGGTTGCTCAGGATCGGGTAGAGGCTGCACATGTGTATCCACGTGCTGTGTTCTTCACGTCGTACACTTATAATCTGTGCACTTTTCTAGTGTCAATGCTATAATTCAATAAAATCGTTTATTAAAAATTAACAACTAAGTTCAATTAGCAAAGAGGCTTCGAATAGAGAGAAACTGACACGATTTATCTTGCTAGGAAATGTTATTACCTCCAACTTTTAAGTGGGAATAGTAATTTATTATTTGTCGCCTGCATGCAGCTGGCAGAGCCCACCCCTATGGAATAAAAATGTTCAGCTGAGCTCACATTTGGGTCAGTTTAATGAGGTTTTATTTTTTTTAATTAACCTTCAAACCTATTACATTCCAGGAAACTAAAAATGTACACTGGTTTTCCATTTTTAATGGGCTTACAATAAAAGGAAACATTTAAAGCTCAAAAAAAAAATAGATGGCACTTTTAAGTTCATTTTTCAAGTCATCCCATATAGACATAAGAGACAGAGAAAGACACATAAACTATAAAAAGAGAAACTTAAAAGACATAACCACAATAAAAAATAAGACACCCATCTCCATGTAACAGACACTAAACGAAGCAGGGACTGCAGCCACGCTCGGCACAGGGGCTGGAGCAGGGCTCTCAGCTGTGTACCTGGAGAAGTAGGAGGAAGCAATCATAGCTTCCAAGACATGACATCCAGGGACTTAGCAACCGGGTCCCCAATATGCCCAACATCCCCCCAGGAGATGGGTTCTCTGAGCCAACAGGAAATGACTTCACTGTTCTGGACTGGGACCACCAGGAGGCCAAGTGGAGGCCACTGGAAAATGGGGGAAGGTGGTGGAATGGGGGAGGATTGAAGAGAAAGAAACATCTACTCAAGATGAGCCTACAAACCTGACCCTCCGAACATGGGCATAGTTAATGCTAATAAAGATAATCAAGAAAAATCAACCATGGAGATATGAAATCATTCCATAAGAAATGGAAATAACAGAGGAATCTGAAAATGATTTTCAAATAAAAATATGTAGGATTATGAAATAAAATTTTTTAATTATGAAACCCAAACTGGCTTAAATGAAACAAAAATAGGTGGTCTTGAAAAAGAATCAACTAGAAATCCCGGAGGTAAAAGGTGTGATTATTGAAGTTAAAAACTCAACAGAATACACTTGGTTGGACACACTGAAGAGAGAATTAGTTGGCAGATATTACTGAGAATGTGGCTCAGAAATAAATAAGTGAAACAGACAAAATAAGAAGTTACAGGTAAGAAACACAAGGGTGGATCAAGAAGCTTCCGAATATGTCTAACAGGGACTTCAGAAGATGAGAATAGAAGGAATGATGCAAAAATAATATTCTAAAAGATAACACCCAAAATCTTTTGAACACAAAATGCAGCACATGATAAATAAATATCAATTCACACTCAGATACTGAATAGTGAAACTGTACCACATCCAAGGATAAAGAGAAAATCCAAAAAGGTAACAGAGACAAAAAGACAGATTATCCACAAAGGAATGAATAAAATTCAGCAGATTTCTTGTAGTCTGGAGAAATATTTCCAAGGGCTAAAGGAACACAATCATCATCCTAGAATTCTATAGCCGGCTAAACTATCATTCAAGAGTGAGAGTACAGAACAGACATTTTCAGACTTGCAAAGTCTAAGAAAGAGTTCCCCTACCGCAAACCACCCCTGAAAGATTTACCAAAGGGTGAACTTTAGCAAGAAGAAAAGTCAACCCAGGAGGAAAGAGAAGACTGCAAGAAACAAGGGTGAACACAGAAACATACCGGTTGATTTAGTACATGTTGATTGTGAAAATAATAACTAATTTCATGTGTTATAAACAGTGGGACTGAAATTCTAAAAACAGTAACAAAGACTATGAAGGATTATGTTCAATGGTAAGTTCAAGCTTGCAAAGAAGGAAAGAAATACTGAATAACCTTCCACTTTGTTATAAAAATTTATAGTTAAATATCTATATTTAAATACCGAGCAGGAATTCCCTGGCAGTGCAGTGGTTAGGACTCCACGCTCTTACTGCCAAGGGTGTGGGTTCAGTCCCTGGTCAGGGAACTAAGATCCCACAAGCTGCGCAGCATGGCCAAAAATAATTAATTAAATAATTAATTAATTCCTACCAAAAGGGTGCTTCCTGCAACTTCCAAACAGAGAAGAAAAAGAGAATGTTGAAACCCTTATCAATCCAACAGAAGATAGGAAGGGGAGACAAAGCGTCATGGTAAATAGGAAACATAAAATTAAACAACAAAGTCCAAATATATCAATAATGCAGAATGATACAAACAGCAAGATTGACACACAGTTCTAGGTATTCCTTATGGATATTTATACATGTTAAAAAATATATAAAATTATATTGGGCTTCCCTGGTGGTGCAGTGGTTGAGAATCTGCCTGCCAATGCAGGGGACACGGGTTCGAGCCCTGGCCCGGGAAGATCCCACATGCCGTGGAGCAACTAAGCCTCTTTGCCACAACTACTGAGCCTGCGCTCTAGCGCCCTCGAGCCACAACTACTGAGCCCGCACGCCACAACTACGGAAGCCCACGTGCCTAGAGCCCGTGCTCCGCAACAAGAGAGGCCACCGCAATGAGAAGCCCGCGCACCACAACGAAGAGTAGCCCCCGCTCGCTGCAACTAGAGAAAAGCAACGAAGCAGCAACAAAGACCCAACGCAGCCAGAAACAATAAATAAATAAAATAAAATAAAATAATAATAAAATAAATAAATTTAAAAAAAAAAGCTTTAGGGCCCAAGGCTGGACTGCCTTTCACCTACTGGCCCCCCTCCACCCCCTCCACACCTCCTCTCCCCTCACTCTGGTGGGGCAGGAGTGAGAAGGAAAGGGGGGCGAAGCCGAGGCTCACTCCGCTGGTGCCGGCGCAGTTCTCTTGCCCGTCAAGTCCTGGGCCGGGGGGTGTCCGAGCAGAGGCTCTGACGTGGAGATGCCCGCAGGGACCACTCCAGGCCCCACCGCAGCCCCTGGCTGGAGGCTCAACGCACTCGGGCAGCCAGCCCTCCAAAGACTCCCCACCTGGCCCACCCCGCGGTGCCACGAGGAGAATAGTAGAAATGTAGAGCGTGGCCACCCAGGCAGCCTTCAGAACGCTCCAGACGCACGCAGAGCCAGCTCTGCCTGTCTGCACACAGGAGCCCCAGTCACACCAGCCAAGCCTCCCAGGAACGCCCCACTTCTCACGTCCCGGGGCACAATTCTGAAGCTCAGTAAACGCCCGGCTGAGGATCTGACCTCTGCGAGTGGTTCCCTCAGGACTCCCTCTCTTGGCTTGGGTGGGGGGAGCACGCCTCCTCCTCCGCACTCCTCACCTCTGTTCCTAAAACCTTGCCTCCGGCTAAGCCCACTGTCAGAGTCTAGCATCCTCTGTGCTCCTGTGGCCTTGGCTCGGGCACGCCCCGTCTCTGTGCTTTACGAGCACGAATTCACTGAAGCCTCATCACAGTCCCATTTCAGACGAGGAAACAGAAGCACAGAGAGGTTAAGTCACCCACTCAAGGTCACACATTTGCTCAGCAGCGCAGCCTTAACGCAATCGCGGGCAGCACACCTCCTGGCTCTGTGCTCGTAACCACTGTGCTGTCCTGTCTGGCCCTCTGCTGACCGCTCTGCAGTCTCTTGGCGAGTCCCGCACGGCGTGGCCAGCACCCCATCTGAAACGTGCAGGCTTTGTCCATTCTTCTCTGCTTCCGGCCTTCATCCAGACCCCGGGGGCATCGGGGAAAGCCCGCTGGATGTGGGGAGCCCAGCGCTGCCTGACCGGGCGGGGTGAGGGAATAAAGGAGTGGCTATTCTCAGCCTGGACTCGTAGCATTTAAAGACTTATTCACAGGCAAGGCCTCTTGGGAACAGGCCTCTGGGCTCCTCACCGCAGCCCCAGGACCCGGCAGCTCACTGCAGCGCCCATGCTAGGCAGCACGCTTACCCGGCTCTGGGCAGGCGGCGGTGACTCAGCCCTCAGAAATTACAGGCTTCCAAGGATCGGTGGGCGTCTGTCGGAGGAGGTGGCCCAAGAGGGGCATAAATACAGGCTGGGGGAAGGAGAGCGGGGCAGAGCCGGAGCGGGGCAGAGCCGGGGTGGGGCAGCGCCTCTGCTGAGGGCAACCCGGGTCACACCTTCCGGGAGCCACAGACGGGCCCCGGCAAAGGGAGGTGAGGGGAACACAGTAAGGACCGGGGGCAGGGGGGCCCCGGAAGACAGGCCCCAGCAGGAGAGCGGGGGAGGGAGCACAGGACAGGCCTGGGGGCAGTGACTGGGGGCTGGGCCGGGCCTCAGCTCCCCCTCAGTGATGGAGGGGACCCCTCGCCCGGCCAGGTGCCAACCGAGAGACTGGCCCTGTCCGAACGCTGGCATCTGGAACCTTCCAGCGCTCTGAACTGCGACCACCTAGGGCAGGACTGGGAAGCATTCTCACTTTATTGCATTCCTGAGCCTGCGGTGCTCTTCCAGGGCTGGGCTGTGGATCAAGGGTTTGCGAACTGGCACGGAGAGCGGGGCTGGGTCTGATTCATCTGTGTGCCCACTCCCCACACCCTGCCTCTCTCCCAGCACGGAGTTGCACACAGAAAGGGACTGTCTATGTTTCTGGAAGGAAATGGAAAAGAACGGAAAAGGGGTGGCCTCTGGGGTCTCCCTTTCTTCCTGTCTTAATCCCCCCAAAGTCACCTGCCTTCACAGCCTCCCCTCCGGCCCCCACCCCGGCGGGGGTGTTTACACACTGACTCAGTGGCCAAGACTCCAGGCCATAAGGAGCTGGGAAGCTGGCGGGCTCTGAAAGGCAGCAGCTATTCCCTCTGGAACAAAGGCCCGTGACGGAGCTCTGAGTTTCATTAGGCCCACAGAACTTTCTAGAGGTTTGTGCAGCTCCCACCCCCGCCTCCTACTGCCCCAGGCTCAGGCACTGGGGCAGTAGGAAAGGAGCAGAGAAAGGAGATTTGGTCTTAAGAGGTCCCTGGGCTCAGAGGGATCCGTGGGGCTCGCCCCCCAGCTTTTCTGTTTCCCACTCCAAAAGGCTGCACACCCATCCTCACAAACCCTCCACTCGAAAGGGTGACCATCATCTGGGGCAGAGGTGGTTTTGCAGGTGTACCTCTCCCTGCTTCTCTCCATCCCTCAGCTGGGGAGCAGTTGGCTGTTTCCCCCCGGCCAGTGCTTTTCAGCGGAGGGCAGATGAGTAGCGGGTCCTTCAGGACACATCCCGTAGCCTGGGATCCTCGCCCATCGCTCCAGAGTGGTGCCCCTCGGGGGGTGGGACGGTGGGAGAAGCTGGCTAGCCTGCGAGTCCGGCCTGTGTCTCATGGGTCCAGCAGGAGGCAGTTCGTCCACTTTTCACAGAGGAAGGTCTTGCCTGGGACAAGGTCCTGTGTTCACCACTGTCCTTCAAACAGATGCTCCATCACTCAGACAAATAATTAGGGACGTCCAGCCTGGATAGCACGGTGCAGACTAGTCTCTTCCTGCTCCTCGCTGCTAAGCACAGCTATAAACCCTGGGATGATGCAGGAGGCAACCAAAGGGGGTTCTGACGAGTGGAAGGAGAAGGCGAGCTGGTCAGGTACCCCAAGGCTGGGTCAGGACAGTGAACAGCAGGGCACCTATGATCCGCCCCCCCGCAACCCAACAGAAGCAGGTGACCCAGGTGTGCATTTCCCAAGCTCTGACCGCGAAACAGGAGGCAGCCCAAGCAGGCTCACTACTCTGCTGGACTGACCCAGAGTCTCACAAAACACAAGCTCCTCCAGGCAGAACCAGCAAGAGGACCGATTGGGAGTCCCTGACATTAAGTGGCCAGGTGTCAGATGGTGTTATAATTTCTGTTTCAATCATCACATTTGATTTAGAACCCTTGTGGGGAGGAGAGTCTATCGTATGTACCCACATTTCTGCTCTTTCCATTGTTCTTTATACCTTTCTGATGCTTTAAGATTCCTTCTTGGGGCCTCCCTGGTGACACAGTGGTGAAGAATCCGCCTGCCAGTGCAGGGGACACGGGTTCGAGCCCTGGTCCGGGAAGATCCCACATGCCGCAGAGCAACTAAGCCCGTGCGCCACAACTACCAAGCCTGCGCTCTAGAGTCTGTGAGGCACAACTACTGAGCCCGCGTGCCACAACTACTGGAGCCCGTGTGCCACAACTACTGAAGCCTGTGCGCCTAGAGCCCATGCTCCGCAACGAGAGCAGCCACCGCAATGAGAAGCCCGCGCACCGCAATGAAGAGTAGCCCCCGCTCGCCGCAACTAGAGAAAGCCCGCGTGCAGAAACGAAGACCCAGCGCAGCCAAAAATAAATAAATAAAATAAATAAATTTATTTTAAAAAAAGGTTCCTTCTTTTATTATTTCCTTTCTGTTTTAAGAACTTCCTTTAGCCATTCTTTAGATCTGTCAGCTAGCAAAAATTCTTTTAGTTTTCCTTTATCAGAGGAGGCCATTCATTCCTGAAGGATAGTTTCACCAGATTTAAAATTCCCAGTTGACAGTTCTTTTATTTCAGTACTTTTGTGGCCATGATTCCAATGACAGTCTCACTTTCAGAGCCTTGGCAGTGCTGTTTGGGTCGGTCCGGTTTATCCGGTGCTTCTGGTGCTCCCACTGGTTTCTGCTGGTTCTGCTCAGGTGGAAGGAGGGCCTCCCCACTCACTGGGACAGACAGCGCTTCCCAGGCCGGTGCTTCTTGTGGTGGGGTTTCCCTTTGCCATCAGTGTCTCCCTCTCTCCCTATGGCGGCATTTTTTTCCCCAAGTGCCCAGAAAACACTCATCAAGATAGACCATATCCTGGACCATAAAATAAACCTCAACACATTTTTTTTTAATTAATTAATTTATTTATTTATGGCTGTGTTGGGTCTTCGTTTCTGTGCGAGGGCTTTCTCTAGTTGCGGCGAGCGGGGGCCACTCTTCATTGCGGTGCGCGGGCCTCTCATTATCGTAGCCTCTCTTGTTGCAGAGCACAGGCTCCAGACGCGCAGGCTCAGTAGTTGTGTCTCACGGGCCTAGTTGCTCCACGGCATGTGGGATCTTCCCAGACCAGGGCTCGAACCTGTGTCCCCTGCATTGGCAGGCAGATTCTCAACCACTGCGCCACCAGGGAAGCCCTCAACAAATTTTTAAAAATTAAAATCATACACAGTATGTTCTCTGACCCTAATAGTATCAAACTAGAAATCAGTAACAGAAAGACAATGGGAAAAACTCTAAACACTTGGAAATTAAACAACACACTTCTATGTAATCTATGGGTCAAAGAGGAAATCTACAAGGAAATTTAAAATACATAAAACTGAGCAAAAATAAAGATGCCACATACCAAAACATGTGGGATGTAGCTAAAGCAGTGCTGAATGGGAAATTTATAACCCTGGATGCTTACATGAAAATGAAGGAAGTCTCAAATCAAGTGTTTATGGAGATGAGTCCTGTGCTTGGTGCTGGGGTGACAGTGGGGCTTACCAGTACCCAAGGGGCAATTCCCTGGCGGTCCAGTAGTTAGGACTCCACACTTTCACTGCCCAGGGCATGGGTTCAATCCCTGGTCAGGGAACTAAGATCCCACAAGCCATGCAGCACAGCCAAAAAAAAAGAAAGAAAAGATACCCAAGGGGCTTACAACTCAAATGAAAGCGAGGCAAGGAAATAAAGATTTCACATGCAGTGTGGTCAAAGGCTTCCATCGAGGGTGGTGCAGAGGTCCAAGAGAGCAAAGACAGTGCCAGATCCAGGCTGGGGGAACCAAGGAAGGCTTCTCAGAGGAGGTGATCCTGAGCTGAGTCTGGCAGATGAGGTAGACCCCTAAAATGGGGAGAGGGAGCTCTGGGATCAGGGAGCTGGACACTCAGGAGTGCCTGGCAAAGGGGAACATGGCCTACTGAGGCCCAGTCAGCTTGGCCAGGGCAGGCAGACAGTGGCAGGCAGGGCCAGGCCCAGAGCAAAAGGGCCTTCCAAGACCGGTGAGGAGTTTGGGCTTGATCCCAAGGGAACCGTGGTTTGCAGATATTTTCTCCCCTCCCACAGGTTGCTCTGTCACGCTGTTGGTTATCTCCTTTGCTGTGGACACCTGGATTTAAAGGATGCATGTGATTAGCCCAACCTGATAATCTCCCTACCTTAAGGTGAACTGTCTTGGGACCTTAATGACACCTGCAGAATCCCCTCACTGCAGCGTCTAGACTGGCATTTGACCAAATCACCAGGAGAAGGTGTGAGCACACGGGGGGCTGGGAAACCTGGGGCATCTTGGAAGTCTGCCCTCAGCTGTCACTGAGTGGAGGAGGCGGCTGTCACTCAGCCGAGGGTGTCGGCTAAGATGTCACAGATACTGAAGCTGCTTATCAAGATGGCAGGATCTGGGTGAAAGGAACACAGTGAACCAGGGCCCAAAGCCCTAGGGTGTGGCAGTGGGGGCTGAGTCAGGTGGGAGCCCTGGCCTCAGTGGGGCAGGGGGAGGGGGAAGACCAGGCCTGGAAGCAGCGTGGGAGCCAGAGATGTTGCCTGTTAGAAAGGGGGTGTGGGGCTTCCCTGGTGGCGCAGTGGTTAAGAACCCGCCTGCCAATGCAGGGGACACGGGTTTGAGCCCTGGTCCGGGAAGATCCCACATGCCACGGAGCAACTAAGCCTGTGCGCCACAACTACTGAGCCCACGCGCCACAACTACTGAAGCCCACGTGCCTAGAGCCCGTGCTCCGCGACAAGAGAAGCCACTGCAATGAGAAGCTCGCACGCCGCAATAAAGAGTAGCCCCCCTCGCCGCAACTAGAGAAAGCCCGCGCGCAGCAACAAGGACCCAAAGCAGCCAAAATAAATTTATTTAAAAAAAAAAGAAAGGGGGTGGGGAGGGCAGAGGAGGATGGGAATCTGGGTGGCAAGTCAGCACCCTGCAAGGAGCACCCATAAGGCGCTCCTGCCGAATCTGAGATATGACCAGCTACGGGGCTGCCCCTGGACCTCACTGGGGGACAAGGGTCCTGGTGCCCATCTGTGAGCTCGGCAGACACAGGTCCTGCCTCTGCACTGCTCAGAGCCCAGCTCAGTGTCTTCCTTGGAGGCAAACCCCAGAGGTACCCCCAGCCAAACCCAGCAGGAGATGGGCTTCTGGTGTGTCCTCTGACCTTGCTCCTCCTTCACTGTTCTCCACCCCCTTGTAATTAACTTAAAATTATGCAATTAAAGGTTTGGTTCATTACAGCAGGCAGGTGAACAAAACAGACATGGTGACACCTTCCGGAGCTCACAGACTGGGATAAGGTGAACATGGGACAGATGAACAACGATGGTCCAACCTGGCGAGAGCTAGGATGGGGAACAGGCTGCTAGGCGAGCACAGAGCAGGAGTACCCGCCCTAACGTGGAGGGATCAGGGAAGACTTCCTGGAGGAGGTGGCCTCCTGGAGGTAAAGTTCCTCAGGTTAGGATGAGGGAGAGAACATTCCCGGCAGAGAGCCACAGGTGACTGTGGAGCCAACTAGCCTCGGTCGGAACCCCAGGCCCTCTGCCCACCCACAGGCTGTGACTTCTTTGGGCCTCAGTTTCCCTGTCTTTAAGATGGAGAAGCAACGGGGGAGGGGGGGTTAGGGGGGAGGAGTGCAGTGTCATCCTCCTGGTGCAGTGAGGCTCAGTGAGGACCAGCCCTGCGAGGGAGGAGGGAGGCCCAGTCCCCGCTGACCTTTGGAGTGTCCACTGAAGGTCCCAAGGCCCAGCTCTGGGTGTCAGACGCTTCCCCGTGTCGCGCAGTCTCCTGGCCTTGGTCCTTCCTTCCGGGACCGTCTGCCGGTGGGAAGGGCCAGGTAAGCCCCCAGCACCCTCGCCAGAGGTTGGGAGATGGCCCAGTGCCCGCCGGCCTCACTCCAGCAGGTGGCGCTGTTGCCCGTCGGACCGAGGCCCGGGGCTCCCTCCCCGCGGACCAGACCAAGAGCGAACAGAGGCGGGGTCGGGCCTGTCTTCATCTGCAAAGTGGGGAGAGCATCCTTTGTCGTCCCTCCCTACGGATAAGAGGGAGCTGAAAATTCAGGCCCATTTTCAACTGCTTCGTTTCTAATTATCCTGGGACCATGGAATTTGGAGTTGAGAAGAGCCTTCGAGATCTCACAGATGGAAGAAACGGTCTGGCATTCCTTGACCTTTGCACGTGCCCCCCATCCGGGGCTGAGGTGCCTTCAGCTGGCTTTGGTTTCACCTTCAGAGGGATCCTCCCTCTACTCTTAGGTCTTCGTCAGGCAGGTGAGAAGGTCGGGTCTCAGAGAGGCTGAGAAACTCACACCAGGGCCCACAGCCAGTGACTAGGAGGCAGGGCTAGAAGTCTGACCCCACCAGCCCAAGCCCGATGCTCTCGACCACGCAGTCTGCAGCCCCGAGACCCTGGGAGGGCCTGGAGACCCCAGCTCCCTGCCCTGCAGCCCTCTCCTGTAGTAAGGACCCTGACGATCCATCTTCATCCACCATTCAACCACCCCCACCTGTGAGACTCCGGGGCTGCAGCACTGAACACGGCACACGGGGCCCCTGCTCTCATGGGGCCCGAGTCTGCGGGTCACTTCAGAGGAGACTGCTGGTACCTGAGCAGGGGGTGCCATTTAAATCAGGTGGTCAGAGATGGGGCCATCAGGCCAAGACCTGGGGGAGAGACGGCAGGTGCAAAGGCCCTGGGGCAGAGACCAGCCTGACTTGCTCTGGGAGGGAAGGGAGGCAGGGGAGAGGGTCTGCAAAGAGGCTGAGCTGATGAGCAGGGCTGGTGTGGTGAGCTGCACACAAACCAAGTTCATACAAGAGACCAGGCGTTGGCAAGTGTAATCTTCCACCTCAGTGCTGGCCAGTGGACATTGTTCTCTCCATTTTGGTAGATAAGAGGCATGAGCTTCTGGGACTTCCCTGGTGGTCGGTGGGTAAGACTCCACGCTCCCAATGCAGGGGGCCTGGGTTCGATCCCTGTTTGGGGAACTAGATCCCGCATGCCTGCCGCAACGAAGACCACGCACGCCACAACAAAGATCACGCACGCCGCAACTCAGACCCGGCACAGTCAAAATAAATAAATATTAAAAAATTTTAACATAAATAAAAAAAGAGGCATGAGCTTCTGAGAAATTCATTCTCCCAAGGCCTCGCAGCTAGAAAATCATGGCCTGGGATGGGCGGTCTTTCTCTCACCGTGATGTGCTGTCTCAGAGCCTCTGCTCCCCTCGTTACCCTGAACTTTGCAGAGTTTAACTGCCCATCCCTTGCACAGACTCCCCTCAGGCCTCGAGTCCCCCCACCACAGTTCCTTCCTAAAGCTCTGAACTTTCCACTCTCCTTTCCCCCAGACTCCTCCCTCTCCCCCCACACAGTGTTGATTACAGCTGCCCCACCCCCAGCACCGTGCCCTGGGTCCTGTCACTGCCCCCTCCTGGCTGAGTTCCCTGCCCAGCCCACCATCCACTCTCACTGTTCTGATCGGCTCAGATTCCCCAGTGTTCATACCCAAAGTGGGTCACAAAAGTTTGAAGTGGATCCTTAGGAACCAAGCTTACAGGAGATCATGAACAGGTTAGCCTGAGGTTTGGAACCAAGGCTGCAAATACCCTGGGGGAGATCCTTCCACTGAGAAAACTCAGGGGGAACAGTCATCATGCAGTGGGGGGGTCTGCGGGTTCAGACCCCAGCTTGATGAGTGTAGGGGAGGGGCTGTTGAAGCCGTTACCTCGGATAGATTTGGGGTCAGGAACAGGATCTCTCAGGAGGGACAATCAAGGAGGCAGGGTGAGGATGCAGAGAGGACACTTCAGGCTCCAGGTCTGACAGCCACAGAGCCTGGCGCTGGAGGCAAAGTTGAATGAGCTGATTTCATCAGGAATCAGTGAGACTTGGGCACAAATGGTTCTACCCCCGCCACAGGTGAGAAGTGTCCCCTGGTATAGGGGGATAGGAGGTCTCCCATTTCCATACGGCACACAGAGGAGCCCTGACACAGCTAGGGGTAAGCGGGGCAGTGCATTCCGGTCTGGTGAGACATGAAGCCATGAAGCCATGAAGGTGTGCGCCCCCTTCCTTCACTTGCAGACATTAAGAAGTGGAGCTGGACAGAACGCACCTGCACACCTGCTGTAAACAGGTGTGAATGAATCACCTGGGAGACACGGGCTTATGGCAGGCAGAGGTTCTGACATTTTGGGGGTTTTGCTGGTACTCTGGCCTGGTGAGGCCTTGGGAAGCTCAGGTTACAGGCGGGAAGGAAAGATCGCAGAGCCAGACAAAACCCGTCCTGTGTCACTTAGCCACACGGTGACCAGCATTGCCACTTTAACCACACAGCTGCTACTCTTCCTATGACTGGGTCTCCTTGCCTAGGGCAGTGCACCTGCTCTGGGCCAGCATTCTACCCCCAGGCATGGGCCGAGGGGCTTTGAGTTCAGCCAGCTCCCCAGGCCCAATGTCTCGGGTCTGGAAAAGTGATATTATGTGTGATGCAGCCAGACTCCAGGCTCAAGAAGGACGTACAATTACCAGGAATCAATGAGAATTGTGTGTCCATGCTTTGCAGACCACGAGCAACCCCATGCTCAGATTTTGGTCTCTAAAACCAGTCTCTCCTCAAAGGAACCAGGGCTCCTTGGAGAAATGGCTGATTCCAGGTCTAGGGGCAGAGAATGTACAAAGTGATCATGGGACATCTTGTGCCAGAAAGCAAGGAAGCTTTCCAAGACTAATAGGGTCATGTCAAAAGGACACAGGAACCAGCTCAAAGAGGGTACCCCTGGCCAAAGCTGTGACCATTTGAGCATCAGAAAGAATAATGATTGAAACACACTGGATACATAAAAATCCATGAGTCCATTATAATCAACAAAGAAAAAGCAAAGACAAAACAAACAAATAAAACCTTCCTTGCCTTTCTTGGAAATGATTACACTTACTCCTTAATTTGAAAACAGGATATAAAGAGAACAAACCAAGTGTCAACACTGCCACTCAAGTAGGAACTGTATTTAATGACAACAGAATGGCCCAGTTGATGCGGCAAATTCTTCTTTCAGAAGAACGTCAAGCAATAAACGTAGAAGGAGTGATCAACTAGAAAATCCCCATTTTGTAACTCTGAATGAAAACGACTGATTCAAGCAGGGTCATCAGCAGGTGCTGGTGACAGACTGGCAGGGAACTACATGCTCTCCCTGTGCCACAGTGTCCCCCATGGGTTACCCGATGGCCCCCAAGAGGGGAGCTGTGGCTTTAAGAATGGAGAGGGCCAGCTCTCACCCACGAGCCCAGGGACCAACCTTAGAATCCCCGAGAGGGGTGTCACCACTGGCCATGATGTGTGTCCTGATGTGACGCATCACCTACAAGACGTTCCCGCCAAACGTCTAACCTTCTGTTCACACCTCGTTCAGATCTGACACCCATGTCACAGCCAATGTGGGGCGACAAAGCGAGTGACAGCAAGAGGAAGCAGACAAATCCTGAAGGTTGGACACTCTGCAAATCACCCGGCCCAGTCTCTTACACAGTCAGTGTCATAAAAACAAAAGGGGAGGCGGGTCTGGTTCTAGGTCACAAGTGACATATGAGACTTAACAACCCAGTGCAAGGCACCATCCCTGATCAGATCTTGACTGGACAAGTCAGCTCTGAGAGACATTTGGGAGATAAGTGGACAGATTTGAACATGGACCAGGCACTCAGTGACATTAAGGAATTATTGTTAATTTTGTTAGCTGTGATAATGGCATTTTTGTTTTGCTTGGTTTTGTTTTTTGGCCGTGCCATGCGGCAGGCGGGATCTTAGTTCCCCAACCAGAGATCGAACCCGCGCCCCTTGCAGTGAAAGCGTGGAGTCTTAACCACTGGACCACCAGGGAAGTTCAATAATAGCATTGTTGAAGTAGGAAATTTCCTTTTTTTTTTCTTTTTTTTTTTGGCCATGTTGCACGACTTGTGGGATCTTAGTTGCCCGACCAGGGACTGAACCCAGGCCCCCGGCAGTGAAAGCACCAAGTCCTAACTACTGGATCGCCAGGGAATTCCCGAAAATGTCCTTTTTCGAAGATACGTGTACTCAAATACTAAGGGCGGAAATGTCACGAAGATGGCAACTTACTTTAAAATAATTTTGGAAAAACCAGATGAAGCAAATATGGCAAAATGTCAGCAACTGCTAAATCTAGAGGATGGATGCACAGGCATTTGGAATGCTACTCTCTGTACTTTTCCATATGTTTGAAATTTCTCATAATAGTTTTTTTTAAACTTCCAATAAAGATCAAGTACAGATCACACAGGGGACGTGGGCGTTGTATAGCGCACAATTATAGTGGCAACAATAAAGGGCAGTCGATGGCCCTGACGTACAGGGAGGGGCCGTGTTGGAAATTCCACGTGGGTGCCTGGGAGGTGGGGACAGGTGCCAGGGGACGAAAGCCCTGGGGGCCCCGGGGGCACCTTCTCCGGGGCTCAGCACCCGGTCCATGGCTCACACACCCCACGGCCAGAGTGGGGACGGAGGAATTGTATGACTTGTCACAAACCACATCATTAGTAGGTGAGGGAGTTGAGTGTTGAACAACAATCTTAGAAACTGGAGAGCATGGCAGCTTGGGGACACTTAGGGAAGGAGCAATAGATGAGTACGTGGGTGGGGAGGCCCCGGCGCTCAGACTACAGCCTCCACCTAAGACCTCCGCTCCCGACCGATCACAGCACCTGCTGAGGCTTCTGGCCAGTTCAAGGTGTTCCTTGAGCCACAGGCCCCCGCAGGCCAGTCTGCGCCCTGCCTGGGGGATTCTGGTCACCCCTGACTCACCTCCAGTTTCATCGTCCCATTGGGAGGATTTGCTTTGTTTCCGGACGGGAGCTGCCTGTGTGAGGCTGGCAGGATTGTCTGGTGACGTGCGCTGCAGGCTCTCCCTGAGCCACTTTCATGGAAGAGGTGCTATTTACCCTCGCAATTCGTTTCCAGGGGGCTGGGGCTGTGGGAGCCTCGCCAGGAAAAGTATTGAGAAACTGCGGTCTCTGAGAAAGGTCACTGGTCCCTGCGGCAAATGCAGCGGCCCGGCTGGTCCGTGGGTGCCCCCAGGTCACTGCCCTGGAGGGTGCACAGCCGTCCTCGGCCACAGATGGAGGTACAGCGAGCTGCCCCACGGCAGCCATCCCGGGAGCCCGACCTAAGGACGGGAGTGTCGTGGGCACACGCGCTAGCAGCCCTGGCTCAGCTCGGGGGCCATGCGTCTACCTGGGATTCTCCTGAAGGCTCAGCCGTCTGGGGAGTGGGCAAGTCTGCAGTTGGCCCTTTGGAAAGGCCCAAGGCATAATGTGACACCCCAAATCAAGGGGAAGGTCTCCAGGAAGGAGTGCTGCCCTATGGGGTCAGGTTTGCTGACATTTAAGAACTAATGTAATCCAGCTATAGGTATTGGAGAATGCAGACTTCTACCATGTTATGTTCATTAGCTTGTCTCTCAAGTTTCAGGGGACCCTCAAGTTGGTCTGAGTCCTTTGCCTGGAGGAGCCTTGGCTGCTGGACCCCGAGGGGCTGTGTGGCCGTGTTCCCAGGACCACAGCCGCAGAAGCAGCCGGCGGCCCTCGCTGGGGTACACAGCCTGGTGGAGGGCCTCACCCTGTGTTCTGCTCCCCTACTTCTGTCTTCCCTCTGAGACCAAGCAGGCCTCCTCTGGCTGTGAAAGCTGGAGGGAAGGAACAGCGGAGCAGACAGCCTGTGACAACACCCAGCTGGGCTGAGCTGGAGCCCGGAATGGCTCTGGGGGCCTTGCTGCAGCCGAGACCCTGCAAGTTTCAGACTAGCTCTGATCACATCTGAGGAAGGAACCGAACCCTGAGTGTGACTGCAAGGTCCTTAGGTCACCTTGAATCATCGTCATCATGGGCTTCCTCCAGTGGCAAACATTTATAAAAGACTTGCTGTGTATGTGCCAGGCTCGAGGCTAAGCACACCATGCACGTGAGCTCATTCCACCCGGAGAATAACCCTCTTGAGATTTAAAGAGGTCCCATAGCTTCCCCAATGCCGGACACGTAGCCCGTGGCAGAGCTGAGGCCTGCAGTCCCCGAGCCCTCGCCGGCTCCCTGACCCCTGGGCTCCCGTGTCTCGGTCTGCAGACGTCCAGCCTGCAGGCGTTGAGACAGGACACACGCAGACCCCAGGGCTGTGGGACGTGCGTGGATGAAGATAAGAAACCCCCATCTGGCTCTGACCGAGACCGTCCCGAGGGAGTCGGGAGAACAGGCTGAAAACAGGAGTGACATTCTGCTCATCTTGGGCAACTTCCCTCCGATGTGCACGTCATGCGCCAGAGCCGCTGACCCTGTCTGGTTGACAACGTCCAATGCGTGACTGGATTCACGCACCCTGTTCTAGGACAGACAGACTCAGCCTTAGGGTACGTCTGAACCCCCACATCACACGCACACACTTGTATCGCTGCCCCCAAATAACTGTATTTGTGATTTAAGGAAATTCCCCTCCGTGTCTAGTTTCATTTACTAAACAGAAAATCAGGAAGTAACCACAAGGGGAATCTGGCTTTACTAAAGGATTCTTGCTGGGGGCTCCTTTCTACACCCTCTTCCCAGAGCACATCTTCAAATCTGATCTGATCGACTGGGAAGGTGTTTACTGAGGAGTCTGCAGTCATGTCTGGACCTTGGAGTCTGTGGTGAGTAGTTACCGATGACAATGAGGATGAAGACGGTCCGTGAGGCACAACAGCTGGAACAAACCCGGGCATTGTCTGGAGGTGAGCGCATTACTGTCTGGTCCAGATGTCCCGGCCCGGATCTGCAAGGCTGTGTTCTCTGTGCAGGATCAGGCAGGGGAGAGTCCACGTTGGGGCCTGGAAGTCAAACTCCCTCGGCTCTTGGTCCAGCCAAGGAGACTAATTTCTGCCCGTCCCAAGCGTCTGCAATCTCAGTGGCTGCCGTGGGAGAAATGGACCTTGGAGGAGTCCGAGTTGCACCCTTCATTAAAACCACGCTCCTCACACCGGCTGCTGCACTTGCAATGGGCAGAGAGCACCAATCTGGGGGCCCAGGACCAGAAGCCAAGCTCCAGCTCCGCCTCCACGGACTCGCTGTGTTACTTTGGGCAAACGTCTTAACCTCTCTGGACCTCAGTTTCTTCCTCCCGGTCATGAGAGTGTTGGATCAGAACAGCAACTGGGGATGGTTTCACCCCCACAGGGGGCCAGTGCACCACGTATGGAGACATCATTGGCTGTCACAACGGGGGGTGCTACTGTCACCTGGAGGCTAGAGGCCCGGTATGCTGCCAAACACCCTGCAGTGCACAGACAGCCCCCACCGCAAAGAACGATCCCGCCCAGGACGTCAGTGGGCCTGAAGTTGATGCCATTTGTCAGGATGACAGGACAGGACCAAGGTCGTAGCCAGCTCTGGCCGGGCAGGACTCGACCGCGGAGGCGGAGAAGGCTCACTGCCCAGTTCTCCCCCCGACCCTGTCCTTGAGGCTTTCCAGGGAATCTGGTGACATTCCAATGGGATTCCCTCCAGCTCTGGCAACAGCACAGAAGATGTGAGGAGCTGGCAGCCGAGCCTGGAGCTCGTGACAGTGAACCCTGGGAACTCGGGGTCAAAATGTCACATTCGGAGCTCCTCAGAGTACAGGGTGACCGAGGCCGGGGCCTGCCCTCTCTCCTCCATCCTGCCTTCGTTTGTTCATTTCCTAATAGCTTCAGAGACAGGTAGGCACCCCTTTAACCTGATAGATGTTCCCTGCCTATTTCCAGAGGCAGTGGAACCAATATTCTTGATGGTGGTTAATAAAAACCCATGTGCCTCTTTCAGATCTGTACTGGGAATCAGACCCTGCCCAGGAAACAGCCACCTGCTCCAGAAGCCCAAAACTGACCCCTAACAAGTGACCCACAGCAGAATAGAGCCAAGGTTTTGGGGCAAAGCCTTCCCCACTTGTCTCTAGTTTGCATTTTCTCTTCAGCTTTCTCTTGTAATTTTTCCAAACCAAACAGCGTCCTGGGAAGCATACTGAGGTGGTTTAAAATGAGGCAAGGGACCTCCCCGGTGGTCCACTGGGTAAGACTCCATGCTCCCAATGCAGGGGGCCCGGGGTTCAATCCCTGGTCGGGGACCTAGATCCAACATGCCACAACTAAGACCCGGCACACCCAAAATAAATAAATAAATATATTTTTTAAAAGTATTTTTTGTCAGTATTCGTAACATCTACGTTTTGTTCCATAGCTAGAATTCCATCAGTTCTTTGTCTTAGTTCTGTATGTAAATAGCTTACCTGTCCATCATCAGGCTCTTTTACTTTGTTTTTTTTAAAATCCATTGTGTATTTTTTACTTAGCACATCTCAATTAGAACCAGCCACAATTTTTAAAAAAATATTTATTTATTTGCTTGCGTCTGGACTTGGTTGCGGCTCACTGGCTCCTTAGTTGTGGCATGTGAACTCTTATTTGCAGCACGCACGTGGGCTCTAGTTCCCAGACCAGGGATCAAACCGGGGCCCCCTGTGTTGGGAGCGCAGCGTCTTAACCACTATGCCACCAGGGAAGTCCCAGGCTCTTTTACTTTTAATTCTTACCTTGGTGTCTTCTGTTCCTGATTCTTTTTTAAAAATTCATTTCTTGGTCCTGATTGGTTAGATTTTTTTTTTTTTAAGAAAGACTCATGGGTATTTTACTCTGTTCTTTTATGCATGAGAATCTACCTGTGGCTAGGTGTAATATTCCTAGGTCATACTTTTTTCTCTCCAAACTCTCTAGACATTGTTTTATTGTCTTCTGGCATTGAAGCTGTTTGAAAATGTTTGTATCCAGCTTGATTCCACCCCTACCCACCTCCACCTCCATGGATGATTTGCCTTTTCTGCCCAATGTCTAAATAATTTTTTCCCCTAGAAAATTAGTAACAACCAGGCTATATCTTTTTTTTTTTTTTTAATATTTTGGTAGAGTATGTGTTTAAATTTTATTTATTTATTTATTTTTGGCTGTGCTGGGTCTTCGGTTCGTGCGAGGGCTTTCTCTAGTTGCGGCAAGTGGGGGCCACTCTTCATCGCGGTGCGGGGACCGCTCTTCATCGCGGTGCGCGGGCCTCTCACTATCGCGGCCCCTCCCGTTGCGGGGCACAGGCTCCAGACGCGCAGGCTCAGCAGCTGTGGCTCACGGGCCCAGCTGCTCCGTGGCATGTGGGATCTTCCCAGACCAGGGCTCGAACCCGTGTCTCCTGCATTAGCAGGCAGATTCTCAACCACTGCGCCACCAGGGAAGCCCCAGGCTATATCTTGATGTTTGTTCAAAGCAGTTTTTTTCTCTTGGTATACAGTGGAAAATTTCCTCTGCAGATTCAGTTCTTCCTTCATTTTAGGAAAAACGTCCCTCTATTGTGTTTCTGAATGAATATTTTGTTGCATTTATTGGATCTTATACAGCAGTTAGGGATACCAATTATCCTTATGTTTGATTGTCTCTTGGTTCTCTTATTATCTTCTTATTATCTTCTCCCTAATTGCTTTACTCCCTCTGCGTTTTCCCTTTATATTTGCCATAATTATCTCAAGCCTTTTATCCATGCCATTAATTCAATTTTCAATCATGTCTTTCCTGTTACTTTGGCATTTCTAATTTATGTATTAGATATATAATGGTGTTGTTTCAGTTCTTGATTCATTTCCTTAGCTCTGAAATCTCTTTATTCTCCCTCTGTCATTTTATCATCTCAATTTTGAGATCTTATTTTCTCAGATTCATTTTCTTATTAAGGCCTTTTTGTGCAGTGCACTCCCTGGGGATCTCCTGTATCTTGGTGTTATGTTTTCTTCCAGACTGGTTTCTTCATAGTTCACCTATTACCTTCCTTCCTCCCCATCCCTCCCTTGTTTGTACCGTATTTACATGGTCACCATGTAATTTCTTTTCTTCTCACACTTGTTTAATAAAGGCGGCTCCAATCAGGTCTTTTTGTTAACTATTATAGAGTGGATGAGGTCTCTTTGCCCCTATTCCCACCTTATCTAGGATGAACGTGTTGCCTTCCCTCTGAGCTAGTTTTTGTTCATTACATTAGGTATTAGGACATCTTAGGATGCTTTTCCTAAAATGCAAATTTTATCCTGCCACATCTTTCTTAAAACTCTTTGGTGGTTTCTCATAGCTTTTAGGGAAAATGTGTAAACTTCTTAACTTACATTCAAGGTCCTTCATTATTTGGCCCACATACCTTCCTAGCTCAGGTCTCCTATCATTCTGTACCTCATTCGTTAATTGATCACAGGAGGCTTTTTGCTGAGCTTGGATTTGGCCTCGGAACCCTTCTCAACACAGGGCTTCAGGTAGCCTATTAGCTATCTTCTCTAGTTAAATCCCATTCATCCTTCAAAACTTAGTTCCAGAGTTCTCTTCTCTGGGAAAATTTCCCAGAATACTCCTCCCTTCCTTTTCCTTCACTGTGTAGTTCAGATATCCCTCTTTTGTGATTTTTCTGCCATATAATTTATCGTGCTTAATTGTAATTTTCTTTTACAATATGGTGTAATAGATTTTGGAGCCAGAACACCTAGGTTCAGAAATTAGCTCTGCCTTACTTGCCATCCGTCTGACTTTGGGGGTCCTTTCTGTGCCTGCTTCCTTGTGACAATTAAATACCTTAATGCATGTAAAAAAAAAAAAAAAAGACCACTTGATTTAAATAAATAAATAAATACATAAAATGAGGCAATAAAAGAAATCACTTGTCCTCGGACAACAGCCGGTTAGTTATCTGGCCGCATGTTTCTGGGACTCAGCGCTGACTCAGATGCTGCCAGCTTTGTGTCCACGTGAGGGCGCTCACGACTGTGGCCGCTGGGTATGGAAAGTGTCCACGGTCAACACCTGAGCCGACTGGCATTATTTAGCACTGCGATTTTTCAACTCTTAAAACTGTCTGTCGGGACTTCCCTGATGGTGCAGTGGTTAAGAATCCGCCTGCAATGCAGGGGACATGGGTTCGAGCCCTGGTCCGGGAAGATCCCACAGGCCACGGAGCAACGAAGCCCGTGTGCCACAACTACTGAGCCTGCGCTCTAGAGCCCGCGAGCCACAACTACTGAAGCCTGTGCACCTAGCCCCTGTGCTCTGCAACAAGAGAAGCCACTGCAATGAGAAGCCCGCACACCGCAAGGAAGAGTAGCCCCCACTCGCCGCAACTAGAGAAAGCCCGTGCACAGCAGCGAAGACCCAACGCAGCCAAAAATAAATTAATTAATTAATTAATTAATTAATTAAAAAAAAAAAACAACTGTCTGTCCACAAGCAGCTGCCCAGCTGGCCCTGGCCCTCCCTGGGGACCTGCTACTGTCCGCCTCTTTCTCCCCGCCCTCCCTACCCCCCACTCGGCACCAGTCCCTAAAGGATTTCTCACGAGGGTCTCAAGGAGCTGGAAATGAGTTTGGCCCTGCAGCGGCTGAATCTAGAGAGTCACTGAAGATGAATCAAAAGTCACTACATAGAAACCAATATCTGATGCATCAGAGATTTAAATGTGAAAAAATAAAGCCATGAAAGCACCTTAAGAATGTAGAAGATTTTTTTTTTTTTTTTTTTTGCCATGCCACACAGCTTGTGGGATCTCAGTTACTCGACCAGGGATTGAACCCGGGCCACTGCAGTGAAAGCCCAGAATCCTAATCACTAGGCCACCAGGGAACTCCCCAAGAATGTACGAGAATTCAGCATGGGGAACTCCTTTCTAAGCAAGATGTAAAACCCAGAAGCTACTACGGAAAAGATAATAGAGTTGATCTCATAAAGATTAAAATTTTCTGTTCAAAAATAAACAAAACAAAACAAAAGAGTCAAGGCCAAAGGACAGAAAAGACAACTGCTCCCACCTCATTCAGAGCTTAAGCCAAAAAGCTGGTGGCCTCGCAGGACCCATATAGCCTTTGGGGACCTAGCCTCCCCTCCCCCCCGACTCTGACCTCATCCCTGTATTTGCCAGGACAAGCTCCTTTCTGCAGTGGTGACAGATAAACCCTGACGTCACAGAGGCGTAATGCAGTATTAATTTACCCCCACTCACGCCAAGTCCAGTGAGAGGCAGGCAGCAGCCACTCCACGCGGTGACTCAGGGATCCAGTCCATCCTGGGCATGGGGCCATCACTGTTTGAGCTTGTCCAGAGGCAGCTCATCTCCTCGGTACCAGGTCCCCGTCCCTAACAGCCAAGTCCTGCGGTGCCAAAATCAAAGTGCAGGTGAGGGAGAAAATAGCAGCAGGTGCCTGTCCACAGACTCACACCTGTCCTTGCTCTATTTCCCGTGCAGAACTCCGACTTGCCCTATTTCGCTTCCAAACACAAAGGGTCTCCTACTTGCTTGTCTGTGGGTTGGCAGAGAGCGGTTCTGAAATAGGTAATCAGGTCCCAGGAAGCTGAGCGCCACCCTCCCCATACACCCACCCACCGACCACCAGGAACCCTTCCCCTCCTCCAGGCTTCTCCTACATGGTCTGTAGGGCACGGATCCTCCAGAGACCTCCGCAGGGTCAACACAGACCCAGCGTGTGCACATACACACACACGCACACATGCATGCACACGCATGCACACACATGCCAATGCCTGGGGCCGCGAGGGGGGCGACATCCCCTCCGGGAAGCGCTGCAGGGACAGGGCTGCCCGGCAGGGCTCAGGGTTTACCTGTCAGCGGGTGGCTCCGGACAGAACTTCTGGAAACGCGGCAGGTGCCTCCCCTCGCCCTCTGGGCTGCCCTGCCACTGGGCCTGCGCCGCCTTCCTCACCAGGCCCGGCAGCCCGGCACCCAGGGCCCAGGATTCTTCCAGGGGCCACCGAACGTGTCTTAACTTTTCTTAAAATCAGAAGGAAACATGAGCACAGCCGTCCCTTGGTTTCTGGGGGGAGTGGCTCCAGGCGCCCCCGTGGCGCCCAGACCCCGCGGCTGCGTGAATCCCTCACCCGGAATTCCGCCCGCGGCTGCGGATTTCGCATCCGCAGATTCGCTCCAAGCAGCCACGGTCAGTTGAATCTGAGGATGCGAAACCCGCGGCCGCGGAGGGCCCGACTGTGTCCCAGGGCTGAGTGTATAATGAGTGCAGACTGGATTACGTGCATCTTTCTGCCTCCAGACAGAAACGTCCTCCGCCACCTTGTCGAATAGAGGAAGGCGAACGTGCCCGGCCCGTGGGATCAGAATAACGCCCTGACTGCGAGGCCGGAACGATGAGAACGCCACTCTCACTGCACAGATATTTCGGGATGTCTGCCCCGTGGCAGGCACTGTCCTAGGCCCCGGCAGGGCCAGAGCCATGGGCAGGGTGAACCCCCGCCCCTTGAGCGTGGGGGCCTCGTCTCCGCCCGCCCCGCCCCGCCGCCTTGTGCTGAGCGCCCCACACGGAGCGCGAGGAGTGAGGCCCGCAGGAGGCCAGCGTGAGGGCAGAGAGAAGGTGCCGGAAGGCCTGGGAGCAGCTGTCCCGGGCAGCCACCTACCCCCCCCACCCCCAGCCCCTGGCTCCAGCAGCAAGCCGTCTGTCCTCCGGTTCTCACGGGCGCCTGAGCAGAGTGGCATTTAATCATCCCCTGTGGTTGTCCCATTTCCTCCCCTGAAGAGGGAAGAAAGGGCACCACGACGCTGTCTTACTGTTTGCCCTTTCTGATCTCCCCTGTGGTGGCTTGCCTTCCGTTGATGCCGAGCTCGTTCTTCTCCCAGAGGACCCTCCCGCGCAGGCACGGCGGGGACGGGCGGGCCCTGGTGTCTCCTCGGACCGGGGCCTGGCTGTGCCCCCAAGTCCTTGGTGCGCCCCGGCTGTACCGCACTCCCCGCGTTCGCAGAGCGCTTCCAAGTGTGTGACATGCTCCGGTATCGCTTGCTTGTTGTGTCTTGACAACGACCCGAGGAGATAACCGGATTCTTCCCACTTTATGATCAGCGGCAACGACAGCGAGATGGAAGGGACGCGGGAGCTCTCCCGGCTCAGCCTTCACGGTGGGCGGATGAGAATCGGGGCCGAGGAGGCTACCCTGCTGGACTCACGGCCACTGCTCGGGGAACCCCCCCCCCCTCACCCCCCTGGGCTGCACCTTCTCAAGCTGTGAGAGCTGGAACCAGATCAGGCTAAGCTCTCTGCCCAGCTCTGCAAGACTGGAATTTTTTTTTTCTTTTTTTCTTTTTTAGAAAATTTAATGGCTGCTTTCTTTTTTTTTTTTAATTTATTTTCTTTATTTTGGCTACATTGGGTCTTAGTTGCAGCATGCAGAATCTTCACTGCGGTGTGTGGGCTCTTCGTTGTGGCGCGTGGGCTTCTCTCTAGCTGTGGCGCGCCAGCTTAGCTGCCCTGCAGCATGTGGGATCTTAGTTCCCCAACCGGGGATCAAACCCACATCCCCTGCATTGGAAGGAGGATTATGAACCACTGGACCACTAGGGAAGTCCCCAGCCTGGAATTTTATTCTACATAAAATAAAGAAGGATAAGCCTATTGATGGAAAAAACCCAAACCAAAACACACACACACACACACACACACACACACACACACACACACACCCCAACGAGAGATGATTCCAGATTAACCAGTTTTTGGTAAATGTCAAAGGCTTTGCAATGCCAGGACTTCGGAGCAGACTTCCTGTAATCGGTCAAGGTTCCACAGAGAAACAGACCCAATAGGATGCATATATACAGAAAGAGGCTTATTATAAGGAATTGGCTCACGTGACGATGGAGGATGACAAGTCCCAAGACCTGCAGTGGGCAAGCTGGAGACCCAGGAGAGCTGATGGCATAACTCCCGTCTGGAGGCCGGCAGGCCTGAGACCCAGGAAGACCCGGTGCTCCAGTCCGAAGGAGAGAAAAGCCAGTATCCCATATCATGGCCATTGGGCAGGAGGAAGCCTCTCTTACTTGGGGGAGGGTCAACCTTTTTGTTCTATTCAGGCTTTCAACTGACTGCATGAGGCCCACCCACATTAGGGAGGGCAATCTGCTTTACTCAGTCTACTGAGTAAATGTTACTCTCATTGAAAAACACCCGCACAGGGACTTCCCTGGTGGCACAGTGGTTGAGAATCCGCCTGCCAATGCAGGCGACATGGGTTTGAGCCCTGGTCTGGGAAGATCCCACATGCCACGGAGCAACTAAGCCTGCGAGCCACAACTACTGAGCCCACGTGCCACAACTACTGAGCCCACGAGCCACAACCACTGAAGCCTGCACACCTAGAGCCCATGCTCCGCAACGAGAAGCCACCACAATGAGAAGCCCACGCACCGCAACAAAGAGTAGCCCCTGCTCGCCACAACTAGAGAGAGTCCACGCGCAACGAAGACCCAGTACAGCCAAAAATAAATAAATTTAAAAAAAAAAAGAAAAAAAAACACAGACACACTTAGAACCTTAGTTTGACCAAATATCTGGCCCATGGCCCAACCAAATTGCCACACAAAATTAACCATCACACCCCTCCCGAGGTAAGATTTCGTTAGACATGCGGGATGGAGACTTTGCTCCCATGGCTTGGACTCCAGGGGCAGAGCTGAAAGGAGCAAAGACACGCTCATCGCCCCAGCTCGGTGACTGGGATGCGCATCTCCCATGTGGCCACGAGGTGGCGCCCGCGGAGGCAGTTCCTTGGATGGAGCCGTGACCACCTGCAGCCGGCTGGAAAGGGGCTCCACCTGGGGGCTGAGGTTGGGTTTCACTCTCTGGCTGTAGCCCCAGGGACTCAGATCTAGAGTGCAGACCAGCCTTGCAAAAGGGAAGGAGAAGGACTTGGCAGCCAGACAATTCCATGGAAATCTGGAAGGCTCTACAGGTGGAGCTGAGAGGGTCCTCCTTTCTGCAGCCAGGCACTTGCCCCTCTTTGGTTCCCAGAAATAGCCCAGAAACCCTCTGTGCTTGTGTCTCACTTTGACACAGTGGTTTGGGGCTGGTGCACAGAGGCTCAGTGATTTGAATATCCCAGGGCTCGTAGCTGGCTCTCTGTCGCTGTCAAACTGGGTCCTGGTGACTGACCGAGCTCTTAAACCCAAAGGCAAGGTCAGAGTGGGAAATAGTCTAGTTGCTTCTATTTGAAGGAAGAGAAAGGACGGGTCATGGGCAGCACATGGCAAGGGGCAGAGCTTTAAAGGGACTGGCCTCAGATTTTTTCCTGGAGAACTGCAGGAGCCTTGCTATCACTTGTCACCAGCTGGGTGACTCTGCTTTGCTGTCCTGGGCACAGACACAACAAACGCAGGATCAAACACTAGCTCCTGCAGGGTACGTCCCCGGCCACAGTGCCTGGGCCATACGTGCCGGCAGTCCCCACCTGGTGATTTGGGTAAAAGAAGGAAACTCCCAACTAAAGAACCTGCGTTACTTTCCTTGAAGGCAAACTAACCCACCTAAAGCCCTAACTAAAACAAAAAACAACAAACCTTTCTATTGTAAGATAAAACACAGACATGGAAGAGCACACATGTCGAATCTGCGACTCAGTGAATAAGACTGCCCCACGCCTCCCATTCCCTGGGCTGCACCCCAGAAGGAACCACCACACTGGCTACGTGCATCTCTAGTTAATAGTTTGGTCTTGCCCATTATTAAAAATCTAGTAGGTCTCTTTAATTTATAGGACCCGCCCCCCCACCAGTTCCTTTCTTTCCCTCACAATTTATCTGTTGAAGAACCCAAGCCTTTTGACCTTTGTTTTCCACAGTGCGGTTCAACTGTTGCCTATCTTCTGTGCTTCCTGCAAATCGGCAGCCGGATCCAGAGCCTGGATCAGCTCAGGCTGGAGAACTGACAGGACTGTAGGTCTCCAGAGGCACAGCCTATCCAGTTGTCTCCCTTTCTGTGATCTTAGCAGCTGAGGATGCGTAATACCTGTAGCTGTTCACTCACTGGGGCTGCAAAACGGTGTTATTCTATCATTCCTTTGACATTTATTAGCTGGAATACTTTCATGGGTACTTCTCTCCACCTACTGTCAATTTAGGAAAGGCAGGATAAACCTTGCTTCTCTTACTTACCAGCTTTCAAATTTGGTTCCCTATCATCCTCCAAAGGTGACCAATTTTATATGAAAATAACTTAGTAACAGAATTATGAATTCATGGATTTTAACATATTCATTGGGTTGGAAATTGATTGCAATCCAAAGTGTTCCATTCTTGACCAGTGAAAGCCTCAAGTCAGCTCCTGAGTCCTTGTGATATGACCCTAGTAGTCTTTGATCACTTCTTTTCTCTTTGATGTGACAAGATGTCCCAGGCTCCTCTTATACATATCCTGTCCCAGACCTAGAATTAACCATTTCTCCAAGAATGGCTTGTTTCTTCAGTGAGGAATGGTATTTAAAGACCACAATCTGGGTGCAAGGGATTCTCAATGTTTATGGGTTGGTCATTGTTTTAGGTGTATATGTTTCCCCCACTACCTGAAAGTAGAGTGGTCCTACGAAACCCTTCATAAGTCGAAATGGCATTAAGGGAAGAAGCAATTACCTTAGGACACATCTTGATAACAGATGCACAGAATAAATTGAGATAAAGCAGAGATGTTCACAGACACAGTTCAAAGCTGCGGCGGCTGGATGTTGAGATGCTAAGTGTGGTTCCCGGAAAGGAGCTTGGCTGTGCCACTCTCGCCGCTCGGGATGCGCTGCCTCTATAAGGGCTGCTGCAGAACCAACGCTGAATGCTATTTTCACTCTCTGCCTTTCTTCATGAAAGCAAAAACCCTCTTCGGAGTTGTTATCGAAAACGGGTATTAATGTAGGTCTTTCATAAAAGCAAAATGATGTAAGACGAACTCTGGAAAAGCAGGCTATACCTGTATACACACACAGACACACACACACACGAACATATGTTATGTATGTATCCACACATATATACATAAACATGGTTATTCTTAGTATGTGACCTATGTGTCTGTGTATATGTGTGTGTGTACCCACACACACATATATTACATACCAAGACGCTCAGAATAACCATGTTAATTTCTTGCATATGCCGTCCCCACTCTCCCCTCATTTATTTTGGCTGTGCCTCATGGCTTGGGGGATCTTAGTTCCCCGACCAGGGGTAGAACCCGTGCCCCCTGCAGTGGAAGCGCAGAGTCCTAACCAATGGACTGCCAGGGAATTCCCAGACACTCCATTGTTTAACATGAGTCTTGTGACTATAGCTGGTTTGTGCCTCTATTTGGGGCTGATGAGGATACCTTATCTCCTACCTTTGTTGTAAATTATGTCCATAGTTTCTTCTTTTTTCTTTTTTAACTGTGGAGAATATATATCCTAAGCTTTGCCATTTAACCATTTTCTAGGGTACAAGTCAGTTGTACGTAGGTTTCAGGTTCCACATCCAGTCTTTCTGTTTTCATGTGGGGATGACACTACAATCTTCCCAGAATCCCCTGCTTTCCAAAGCCCTAACTTTTCAAACAAAACTGATTCATTGGTTTGCTTCACACCAACACTTTACCGAGAACACCCCTGCCACGACTCAGGACTGCAATGCGGCCTGTGGTTAGGCTCTGTCGACGTCTGATGAGACCTGGTGTTAAAGGGAACGACACACTTACGGATCAAAACATGTTACGGCTTGGTGGCCCGGTACAAAAACCTGACGCCCGCTGTCAGGATGCCCCGTTTCACCGTGGCCCTGAGACAGTCAGAGACGGGCAGCGGGGGACAGGTGCTCACAGCCTCACCTGCTTTTCACGTTGCTCTGGCCACCACTGTGAGAACCTGACGCTAAACCAAAGGCTTGGTAAAGTGGGCCCAGGAGATGGCAGAGCTCGAAGGAATTCGTGGAAAAAGCCTTTCCCTTCCCTCGGGGACAGGCTGGCGGAGTCATCAGCTGCACGTCCTGCAGGTGCTGCTGAGGGAGGACTGAAGCCCGCCTCCGGTCTCCACTGCCGGGGGGGCGGGCTCACAACCCAGACCGGGCCGCGGGCATGGGGGCACATGCAGGCGTCACCCGCTCCTGCCCCGTGGCCGCTGCCACCAAGGACGGGCCCTCAAGGCTCCTGAGGGGGGAGGCCCTGCTCCTGCATCTGCACTGCCCCTGCAGGAGCCATGGACAAAGGCGGCCCAGGTTTCTGAAGGTCCACCCCGGCCACCGGATGGAAGGACCCATTTTGTTACTAAAGAAACATCGCATCGTGGCTGAGTCCTGCTTGACCGCATGGAGTTTAAGGAAAACTACAGCCTGTTCTCTTCCGGGAGCGAGGGAGCTGTAAGTACCGGGCTCCGCACGCCTGAGGAATCGGCAGCCCACAGCTGCGATCTGTGTGCAGGACAACGTACAACGGCCCCTCACCAGCTAGCCACTGTTCCCGAGCTTCTGGACGCCAGTCCTGCGGCTCCAGCGTCCCCGCTTCCTTCGATCTCTAGAGTCTCCTAAGGACATCACGCTCTTCAGGGGAGGCTGCCGATTCACAGTAAGAAAGAGACGTTCTTTTTTTTAAACAGTTCACATTTATTATTGATAACAATAAAAAAATCTTTTAAAGACTATCAGTATTGTATTACCAAGAGTGAGGTAATATGTTTACAAAACATTTACAGAATTTGATACGTAAATAATGAAATTAGGAAAGAAGGTGAATTAAGACACTAGTAATAGAGGAGAAACCAAAAGGATCGTTAGTGCTGAAAACAGGTGAAATGACAGCAGCATTTTAAAAAGAGTGCAGGGCACTGAAGTAGAGTCACGATAAACTGCGTGATCGAAGTCTACCTGCCTCACAGCCCCCTTCCAAGGAGGATAGGGCGATGGGTACTCAGGAGTAACCCTGTAAGTACTTGTGCAGTGATGTGCTGTGAACGCTTAAGGATGCATTCAACTCTTTGGGGATAAAACAGTGCCACTTCTGAGTCAACTCAAAAAGAGCCGCTCTTCAGACTGGGGGAGGGGTGGCCGCAATGCAGATAGTTCTACAAGCGCCCCTGGGCTGATGTGTACTGTCGAGTGAAGTGTTTTCTTGGCAGCTGTCAGCAAAATCGCCATCTGAGACACAGAGAAAGAGAGAGAGAGAGAGAAGGGACCGTCTTCAGGTCCTGAGAATTTGGAAACAGGAAGCAGCACGGATGCACTAACTAACCCTATTGTGCTTTCTGGAAACAAGCCTCTAGGTGCCAATGGTGAGCTTCTCTTGTGAAGGAAACGCACAGCCGTGCTCCGGACGGGCCAGCAGCTCCGGGAGAAGCCCAGGAGCGGCCTCAGCGTGCAGGCAGCAACTGAGTATCGCTGCCTGGGAGGGCTGCGCCGCTCCTCCCGAGCCCTCCCGACGCCTCCCCGCGGGCACACACTCGTCCACACAGCTCTCCCGCCACGCGGCACCCACCTTACACCTCCAGGGCAGGTTTACAACAACGCAACTCAGGGTTTCCGTGCCCGTCACACGCTGACGATGGCCGGCTGGCTTTTGGCCCAGACCCTTAAAAGCACAGCCTCCGCCACGTGCCCACCACGGCACACGTCTTCATTGACCACAGAGACTGACCCAAGGCAACACCTGGACAGATTCGCAATGAACCTGCTTTTCCCATAACAAGCTGAGAAAACGAGGGCCAATAAAAGGTAGACCAGGCTTGGTAATTGGAATCAAAAAGAAAAAGTAAAAAGGAGACCAACCTCACAATCTGACCTGCTTCTATGAAATTGAACCCTTCATTACTTGAACTAAGTTTCTACTCGCCCCGTCCCTCACTGACACACACCCACCCCAAGACACATGCTTACAGGCACACACACGCCCACAGTTTCCTGTCACAAAGAAGCAGGGCTCCCCCAGGCCACAGGCCGTCCCGACATGGCCACACAGTGAACACAGGACAGTTTCAAAACGGCAGATGGGACTCACTGTCTCTGCAATACCCTCCTAGTGACTAGAAGAACCATTTGGGCTCTGACGCTACCAAGCTGTGAGGGGCCCAGGCGAGGCCGATCTAGAATGAGTTCGGAACTAACGCGTGCAGGTAGGAAGAGCAACACACCGGGAGGAAAAGGGAGAGGACGCCGTCAGCCCAAGTTCATGGACAGAGGAAGCCTGCTCTCAAAGTACCAAAAGGTTTGACAGGAGGAAAGAGAAAATAATGTTTAATGATGGCGGTGTTCTTCCTGGCATTGTGGGGAGTCCGCGAGAGCCCCTGACCCCCCCGACCCACTTTACAACAGTGGGTCCGTCTGGCCCCGGAGCCGGGCCGGGTGCCCACAGGCTCCCTCTGAGTCCTTCTGACGAAGCGGTGTCTGCTCAGAAGAGGAGGAGCCTAGCGGGCAGTCACTGAATCCCCGGACCGCGTCGACTACCGGCGGGGAGGAGGTGAGGGCCGGATGCAGGGCAGGGGACGGGTTGGCAGCTTCTGCTCCGCGGAGGAAGGTGGGTCACCTCTGACGGGCGGTGGGGAGTTCATCCACTAAGGGATGGTGCGGAGGTGCTTGGAAACATTTTTTGCATCAACATTTGAGACAAAGTCAACCTCTTAATTGGTATATAAACTACTTTTCTTTGAAGAGAGAGCCCTTGTGCTCTGGTTGGATTTTGTGCACACTGTATACAAAATCTATGGCTATTGAGTTAGAGTTAAAACTACCAGTCGAGATCGTTTCGCGATCAGTGCCTACGTTTACCACCTGGAGAGCTACGTGCTACCTAGAGGGCCAGAGGAGTCCGCACAACGTGGCTGCTGGGCGGGCGGGCGGCGGTCCGAGGCGGTGGGCCGTCCCCTCTGCGCACTGGGCACTACCTGGAGATCATGGAGCTGGAGTGGGACTGGCTGGACGAGGTGGTGGCGGCGCTGAGCTGGGAGAACCCGCTGTGGCTGGACTCCAGGCTGGTCATGGAGCCTCTGCAAGAAGCACGGGGCGGGGGAGGTGTGAGGACCCCACCGCGGCCGCCCACCACCTTCCTGGCCGATCCCACCCCGCTCCCCGCAGCGCCCCCCAGAGCCGGGACGGCCGCGCGGGGCCCAGGGGGACACAGCCCCCCACCGCCCTCCCACACTGATAACGCTGTGAACTGCCAGCGACGGGTGGCCCGGAGGCCGCCCCGGCCTGGACCCCGGCCTCACGCACCGGAAGTCCTCGGACCCGATCACTTCGGTGTAGTACATCACTTTGCACTTGTGGGAAGAGACCTGCAGGGAGGCCAGCATGTCGTCCATGCGGGGCAGGCTGGTGGCGGCACAGGCCGGCATGCTGTGGAACTTCCACTGCAGGATGTAGAAGCCCGGCCACCGTGTCACGTGGGAGCCCTGGAACGAGTCAGGCAGTGCCAGCTGAGGACCTGCTTCCCGTGCCCTCCCACAACGGGTCTGACAAACGCCAGGAGACAGGGTCCACTCGGATCCAACACCGATTACTGACCATCTCGACGGGGGAAGGACCGGCTGCCCTGATTCACAATCGGGGTCCGTCCCACGCTGCCTCCCGGGTGTCGGCCCTGCAGCCAGGCCTCTGCCAGGCGCTGGGGAAGCCGCGGGAGGGACCCTCAGAGGCTGTCCGCCCCCAGGACTCCGCCTCGGGAGGAGGAAGCAGGCGCCTGCAGGGTGGGAGCGCCCGGGGGTCCTCTGCTCACCCTTGAGGGCCTGGGGTCAAAAAAGGCCACTTGGACCAGGCAATGCTCTCTCTGATGTGCTTCCAATGACCTTACCGGTGTATTCTGGGTTAAAAGGATGGCAATCTAAAGTAGAATGCCAGTCTGTGAAAACTACTTTCTCCCTTAATTCTGGAACTAAAGACTGTGATACAGATTAAAATGTTCATTATTTTAAAAACTGAATAAAATACTCTCTTTTACTCTGCTTCTAAGACCACCAAAACACGGACAGGCTTATCCCTGAAAACCGTAAAGACAGCAAAATTATGCATCTATTATGAAGGCCAGAAGCACCCGAGAGCTACCATTCTGAGCTCAGGCACTCAGAATAACTAGCCAAAATTTTAAATGAGCTGACGGAGCATTTAAAATAAATTAGGATGCTTAGTAATGAGACTTAATAGTTTCCTAATTACTTGTTTCTCTCACTTCTATTCGGGGTGATTTTCCTTGAAGAGAAGAACGCCGCCAGGTCAAAGGCCGTTTTAGCAGAAGCCTTCTCAATCCCAGCTTTGTACGTGCACCGAATGCCTTTTCCTTTCTTCCATGTCGCTTTTGTGAAAATACTTCCAGAAATAATTCATGACTTCAGATACAAGTAATGGATTCTGCTGAGCTCTAGGTTCTTCTGGGATTCACTCGGTTTCTTGAGTGACTCTGACCGTAACTCAGAGGACACACTGAACTGCCTGCCTACAGACGCAGGACGGGGCCGAAGCGACACTTCCTTCTCCAGACAGAAGAGCCAAGCTGTGGGGACTCCCAGGAGACCTTACCTGCACACTTTCCCCTTCTTTGCAGATCAGAGGTGACTCCACCATGCTGTAGTCACGGCCCAGCTGCCAGATCCTGTCTATCAGCTGCACGTTGTTCCCTCCTGGGGAAGTGATGCTGTGCGCCCCCAGGGAGTCCTTTTTGGGTGGCTGCGGCGACCTCTTGGAGTGATAGATGTTAAAGACGATGTCCCCTTTGCACACATCAAAATCCCAAGTGATCACCGAAGAGGCATCCACAATCTGAATGAGAATCTGGAAAAAGAGGTTGCATCAACCCACCAAAATGACCACGGGCCTCTGAGCTGACGCCGTGGCAGCAGGTCCCCCCAGCGGCTTTCCCCTAGCTAGGGGGGTACACACGGCCGGGCCTCCTCACTCAGACTCCGCACTCCACCTTCCAGGCCTCTGCTCACTCTTTTCGTTCTTTCACCCAACTGCTCCTGCTAGGCGTCAGGGCCAAGCTCTGTGCTCTGTCACCTACACCTATGGTCCAACCTTCCCCTCAATTCCCTGAGGGCTTTAAGACACCCAGTCCTGGCTGTAAAAAGTGTCTTAATACAAAACAGAAATAACGCTAGACACCACAGAAGTGGTTCCGTGGGTTGCTCAGGGCTGAAGGGCACAGGGAAGGTCACAGAAGAGCCCAGGAGGGACGGGAAGGAAGCATCCAAGCGGGGAGGGGGATTGGACGCGAGCGCAGGCTGAGGGGCCTCTGCCCGTGGCCGCTGGGCTGGGTGGGAAGAGGGCGCCACGTGGCCCGGGATGGGGGAAAGGCCCCGGGTGTCGAGTGCCAGCCTAAAAGCTGAATTTCATGCGGTGCCCATACAGCTTCCCCACAGGAAATGATCAAAGTTATAGTTTCAAAAGATTACTGTGGGAGGGATGTGAGAATTAAAACCAGCTGTAATAAGTTATGTATTCACTAAAAAATTCCAGCAGAAGCCAGGCCCCGCGCCCCACCCTGCCCTGGAAGCCTGCCCGCTGAGTCTTCCGAGAGGCGTGTTAGCGCTTTGCTTCTCATCGAGCAGCCCTTTTGGTCCCACCACGGCCACTTCTCACCGCTGACAGACCCACACAGAATTTCCCTAAAGAGCGGATTCCATAAGCACAAGAGCTGCGTCTAAGCACAGCGGTGGCACCAACGACACCAAAGTGGATCTGAGGGCAGAGCTCCCTTGGACGTCAGCCCCTCTGCGGACCGGCACTCTCACTCCTGCATTCACAGCAGGGACGAGGAATTCAGTCCTCATTCAGGAGACCGCCGTCCTCGATTTGTGCTTTACTGAACCCCCAAAGCAGAACTGAAGTTTTCAGTTTTGATGTAGAAACACTTGCACAGATACCCTGTGACTCACAAGAACACATCACACCACTGAGTTCTCTACCCTGGATGAGAGCAACCACGACCTAAGGAAAGAACTTGGCCTCCTCGCGCCTGCCGGCCTCCAAATAAAAAACTAATACGAATAATCCTCAAGACACAGTCGACTTCTCCCTACAGAGGCTGTGAATAAGGCACACCAAACCTGTCTCTTTTGCTCGTTCAAACCACGGCCCCATGTCCACTTGCCCCACGAGGCACGGGGGGGCCGTGTGGGACACAGTCCGGCCAGGAGGGTGGGGGAAGCAGTACGGCGTCAGCGCCCGGCCACCACTGTCCGCCCGGCCAGCAGCCCAGCCCACTGAGCGGCCTCTCCGTGCCAGGTGCCACCCCTCCCGCGATCCTGAGCCACAAACCTCAGCCCGAAGTCCAGGAAGGGCCAGTCAGTGCTGAGTCCCTCATGACGCCACAGCACACACGCGTGTGAAAACACAGGCACACTCTTGCTTCTGTACCACCACGTGACAGCAAGGAGAGAAAACACATGTGCTAGTTTCTCCTCACTCCATCACATTTATAAAAATGGGCAAATTCCTTAAAAGTAACAAATAACCAAATCCAGTCAAGAAAAAACAGAAGATGCGACTGGTCCTGATCACTGAATACATTAAACTGAAGAGTGACACGTCTTCCCACGGGGAGACCTGCTACGCGCCCCTGTGTGTCCAGGCTCTCGGGTGAGCTGGACGGCGAGCTGCCCACTCTCCTTCCGGGCGCCCTGACCAAGGGCAGCCACCTTCCCCTCTGAGAGAGGCCTGCTCTCCTGTGTCGACATCTACCTAAACTGCAGATCAAGTGTCAACACAAACCTAAAGACCAAGACCAGAGAGAAGCATCTGATTCTCCTGAACGACACCCCACTGGGGAGACCCACAGAAGAACCTCGGTGGGAAGGGGGGGCCCGGCCCCCGTGGCTTCGTCCTGGCACCTACCTCGTGCGGGGCCCCTTTGAAAACGCTCGCAGACTGGTAGATAGTTTCGGTCCAGAGCTTGAGGTCTTCGTTCTCCAGCTCCTCCGCGGTCCTGTACAGGGACTTGGGCACCAGGCCCCCCTCCGGCACTTCACACTGGAAATGGAAACGCAGTTGTGCGAGCTGAGCCAACGCAGTCCGCTCCTTTGAGAACCAAACGCCAGCAGCGCCACGTCCTGACACACGCGACTCCTCGGAGCCGCTTAGGAAATGGACAACACCTGCCATGTCGCAAAACACTCTGCACTACTTAGCAAAATAATTGTGGAAAACCACTTAAATACATGTGTCTCGCTTTAAATAAATGAGAACAAGTTGAAGCTGATTTGCCACAGAATTCACACTAGTGCATATGAGGGCCTGGATCCAACTACTGAAGCTGGTTTATATAAGAATAGTTAAGTACGTATATTGAGCTGCAGAAGAAAACATTCTGTTAAGAAAAGAGTTTTATTCTCCGCAGCTACAGGCACTATTCTTATTATATACAATTACAGTCAAGATATATAATCTATAAAGGAAGCTTCGTGTCTAAGCCAGATCAAATGATCAGTCCATGATGCCAGCCAAAAATTAATAAAGAGCAGCAACTTCTGAATCTGCTTGAAACAGGCTAATTAGAATTTGCACATTTCATAAATTTCCTAACTGACCTGGATATAATGATGTAACACTCGAGCTCATAAAATCCAAGCACTGCCTACATTATCAGCCCTGGGAGGCGACCACACAGGAAAAAAACACAGCCGCCGACAGCGTGCAGTGCAGCGGGATGCAAACACGCCACAGCACCGAGGTCACGTTACACGGCGGCAGGCAGACGTGAGCACTGTCTCTTCAATGCCAGCCCGACGGTGGCACGGAAGAGCAGAGAAGAAGCCTTAATGGCCAGAGTGGGGAGATCTCTGCTAATTACGGGACTCTTCTCATCCTGAACACCTCATGGGGGAGTCGGGTCTGCTTCTGCTCCAGCCCAGGTGCTTTCGTCGTAGCTGGAGGGAGCGACCTCACCGGGTCGTGCTCTGATATAATCGACGTCTCTGGGTTTCTACAGATCTGACCTCGCGCTTTAATCTCACGGGCGCTGGGTGAGTGAAGGTCCTCTAACTCACTTGCTCCTTTGTGCTGCACTGCGATTCCTTGGAGCAGGACTGAAGGCCTGAGAGCTGATTCAAGTGCCGGTTAAATTCCTCGAACAATCCAGAGAGGTTCCCCCGAGCGCCCAATCATTAGCTAAATACATGAGTCAGCCAGGGAGGCCACATCTCAACATCTCAACGGCTAACCTCATTTACTATGAAGGATGATGGAAGTCCCTTCCCTGAGAAGAACCACTATTCTCTGCTGGCGCCCGTCACCTGTCACATCGGCAAGACGCGTGGCCCATGCTTCTGTTTCCTTCACCCCCCACCCCGTCAGGCCGTTGTGCCCCCGAGGCTGTACGGTCCTCAAGGAACTAAACTTCTCTGACTCCCTCGCCCCAGTCCAGGGTAAAGAAGTGGAGCCGCCTGCCTGATAACCTAGCAACTCAATGTGTTTAAAACCCCGCATCACATACAAGAGAACTAGCTCCCTTAACTATCCCTTTTAAAATGTTATCCTGATTTATTGTCAAGGGGGAAATCTTTTTGAGAATCAATGTGATTTTTTAATGTTTTAAAAAAATGCACAGCTCCTCTAAAACGATTAAAGAATCTGATTCACACAAAGCTGAGTGAATAAAGCAAGCTGCAATTACACCGATTCTAAAACAAATTCTCATTAGTATTTAACAATGAAGAATGTGTGTTATCAAAAATTACCTAAATGGTTCTGTTTAGTTTCACCCAGTATCAGAGAGATGTCAGCCAAAACAAAACTGAAAGACAATCAAATAATCCAAACTAAAAGTTCTGAAAATCCTCTGTGCAAACCAACATCCACCTCTGCTACCCTCGTAAGCAGCCAAATGTGCAGATGCTTTCCTAGATACATACCATGCACTCTCCACTCAGGAAATCTGGAATAATCTCCTTATCAATGTAATCCAGCAGGCCTCCAGGACCCTGGTAGTCATTTCCTGCATAAATAAGGAATTTCCTTCTGGTGTTGTCATCAATGAATGGACTAACCTATAAATAATTAGAAAAAGCCATGCAGTCATATTTGCTTTGCTGCCTGTATTTCAAAGATTAAAATTACACGGTGATATTACGTGGGGGCGGATTCAAGTTTGATACGCTTTTTCTGTAAAGTCCAAGTGCGTGACATTAGGACCCTCGGGAGTTCTTTCTTTCCTTAAATAATCTGAGAAACGTTGATGTCTCTGTGCTTATTTTGCTTTATGACTTCGAGTCACAGACGCGTACACATACATGAACGCACGTGTGTGCACCTTCCAAGCGGCTACCAGTTACGCAGAAGGGCAGGGAAACGCACCAGAGTCCAGAGGACAGGAAACACCCTGGGGGCGCGCAGGATCAGGAGGCGGCCCAGCGTCTCGGGGTAATTGGCCTCCACCACCTCGATGGTGCGCAGCAGGGCCTTCACGCCCGGCCTCCACAGGTGGCGCATGTTCAGCCCTTCCAGGTCCACCAGGCAGGTCCACGAACTGCAGGTGAGATGAGCTCCGTTCAGTACACGGCACGCTCGGCAAACCGCGGCCCAGAGCGACTTGCTTTTCTTTTCGATGTTATATACGGTCATTTGTATCCATTTCCAAAGATACACCAGGTTTTAAAAATCACAGTGTAATGAACGCTATTTATATCTGCTTGTATCAAGACATGGGATGGGTGTGGTAGGACTAACCCCTGAAACTTCAAAGCCACCAAGAGCTAAGTAAGGGACCGTGACTCAAAGCTTCAGTCTGACGCACTCAGCAATCCAGCGAAGGAGGCCATGTGCTGCCCTTGACCTGTTGAGCCCCCTCTACTGACCCAGCGGGGTGTGTGTGTGGCATTTAAATATGTGGTGTGACTGAACGGCGATGACCTAGTCTTTGACAAACATTACTGAGTCAATCACTGTGGCAGGAGCTGAGAATACAGCAGTGAGCAAAAGCCCTCAAAGTCCCTGCCCTCCTGGAACTTATGTGCTAGTTAACCATCTATACCCTTCTCTATGCCAACCTCTGAACCACTGCACATTTTCAAAAGAGTTTACCATAGCTAGAAGTTTGGTTTAATAGCACAGACTAATTTTTTTCTGTCCCATCTCCCCACCACCAAAAAAAAAAAGGAGCAAAAACCAACCACCTGTGACTCTGGGCTCCCAAGGACCATGCAGACCTCAGACATGCCAATCCACTCAGACCGAGGGGATGGCAATGCCTGGGGGCAGAAACACCAAACTCCAGCAACGGTCCCTCACAACTGACTATATTACATGCTCTACATATTTCTCTCTAATCTGCCTCCTAGGGCATTATGGTAAACAGTAAACTATTTCGACTTGGTCCTAAAAAATCAAACCAGATTTTGGTTCTAAAAATCAACTAGAAATACTTAACTCATATTCTCAACAAGCTAGCAGGACAAACAGCACCACACAGGTACCTGATAGGCCGGCCGAAGACTTTTGTATTTTCTTCACACCGTCTTAGCCCTTCTTCATTTATGGAGAGAACCTACGTACAAAAGGGCCATAAAGATTCCATGATGAGTCTAAGAAGCTACGACGACTGCACCAAAGCTATGCGACTGACAGTAACATGGCGTGTTTTAGGCAGGTGTGTAAACCCAGTCACGTATTTAGATCTTGACACACTCATACACACAAAACACAGCACGGACGAAGAACATCTCTTTCAAAGAGAATGAGCGCTGTCCTGTGTGGCAAAGGGGACAGCTCCCCAGTGAGATGACAGGAGTCTCCAGGTGGGCAGGGAGGGCACAAACTGCTGACCTATCTCCAGAGCAGGCACGTCCGGAAGTGTCGGACGTAAGTGTCCGTCAAGTGGGGACACTGTGATGCCACACGTACCAGCCAAGAGAAAGGGCAGTGTGAGAACTGACTTGAAGTCCAGCTGAAGGGAACCCTTCAATCTGGAGTAACAAGCCTTTCCCGGACAGATGTAGTCCACCCGTATCTTTGTGCACACACGTGTGTACGTGTGGATGCATACGTACGCCCACGTAAGCACACGCACAGTGGCGGGCGCTAACAGAATAGGCAACAGAATGCCAACAGTGGATATTTTGGGATAATGGATTATAGATATGCCTTTTAAAGTTTTTGCTTGTTTGTTTCTAATTTAAGGACAATATTCTTCTCTTCATAGCTGCCCACGCGGTGGAAGCGGCCCTGGAAGGGGTCAGGGAGACAGGGAAGGAGACATTTGTAGCCCTGATGAAAGACGCTAAGAGCCTGGATCGTGGGCGTGCCAGTGGAGAGAGTACTGTTAAGGGGTCCGATCTGAGAGGCATCTTAAAGAGAGAGCGAGGGTGGGAGGGTGGGGCCCGAGTCAGCGTGGGAGAGAAAGGAGAAGGCGACTCAGAACCAGCTCCCCCGTATCCTCTCAAGTGGCTCTACTGAGTTTTTGTTCATGCTGCCCCACCGTGAAAAACACTTTTATAATTTTTGTGCCCTCTTTTGAAGTTTTTGAAATATATTAATAGATCTCCTTTCTAATTATGAAAGTAAAGCATGCTGTTGCAACAGGACAGCTGTCCTCTCCCGCCCCCGCGGGCAGAGGAAGAAAGCGAAGCCACAGCGGAGCCTGGTGTCCTCCGCCGGGAGCACTCACGTATCTCAGCAGGGCCTCCTCGCCGAGGGCTCTCACCAAGCCTTTGGTGTCCATCTGGCCCAGCCGGAGCACGTAGAGGGGCCGCCCGTCTGCAGGGGAAGGACAGGCGTTGTGAGCGCCATCGCTGATGTGAGGCTGGGGACACAGCTCTGAGGCCCTGACAGGGAGACGGGCTCACCGAAGTTCCAAAGGAGCTTCAAGCGCCCTCCCGCTGAGAAGCAGCAGCTGCCTTCTGTGGTGCCCACAGGGCCCCACAACCCTGCCCCACCCAAGCCAGCTGACGGGGCAGCCTATCAGCAGGGCCCCGGAGACGCTCTGCACGGAGCGAGGGGGGCCCAGCGGAGCTCTGTCCTCCGCCCGGCTCTACCGCCCACACCGCGGCCATCGCCGGGCTCAGCCGTGACCCCACTCCACCCGCCACCAAGTCGAGTCAGGAAGCACCGGGCACGCCTTTCGACGGCGCAGGCTGTCCCGCAGGGCGCCGTGGTCGGGTAATCCGACCAACCCACGCACACCTAATCGTTCATTTTAGGGATCGTTGTTCTTGGTTTAAGTTTCGTTCACTCTCCAGGTAGAGCTGAAATTCTGATGTACAAAACCTGGCTACACGTTTTTACAGACACTGCAGGGGTTAAGTCACTGGAAAGTACCTTCACCAGCACTGTGCTCCTGAAAAACCTCTGCCTTCAAAGTGTTTTAAATAAAGTCAAACTCCACGCAACTAAGGGACGCAGTGGAGCAAGCTGCCCGAGGGCAGCGAGAGGGGTGAGGGAACAGCAGCCTCAGGCCCTGCCCTCCGCTCTACGGGGCATTCCCCAGGGGGCGGTGACGAACCGGGCCTCCACTTGCTCAAGCCGGGGGAGGGCCT
This sequence comes from Balaenoptera acutorostrata, assembly GCF_949987535.1. Taxonomy (NCBI): domain Eukaryota; kingdom Metazoa; phylum Chordata; class Mammalia; order Artiodactyla; family Balaenopteridae; genus Balaenoptera; species Balaenoptera acutorostrata. The sequence goes on from NC_080083.1 coordinate 55,404,259, forward strand.
CCACTTGCTCAAGCCGGGGGAGGGCGGGACAGCGCGCCCACGGGCCGCCTGTCTCTACGCGGGTCCTGACGCCAAGTCCCCGGCTACCTTTGTCGTGATGGTGCCAGCCCCCCGCGTAGTAGTCCTGAAGGACCTGGGGGGGCTGCCAGGTGTCGAGGATGTAGTCCACCTGGTGCTGCTTCCGCCAGGTCAGGGACTGACACATGGTCTCTCTGGCTTTGTCTATGTTGAAGTCCCGGGCGCGCAAGAACCGGAGAATATGCTCATCTTTCGGGATCTGTTGAGAGAAAGAGATGTTTCTAAGCAACGTTAAAAGCTGCTAAGGGCAAAAATCAAGTTACCAACGGAATAAGACTCTGAAAGTCTCACTTCTTATCAACAGCGAGCTGCCCTATCGCACTATGTAAAATTAGCCATTACCAGAAACACGTTCCTTAATGCTTTAGAAAATCAGCATGATTAGACTGAATAATCTTCATGCTACTCCCATTTTAGTTTCAGCAAAGTAGAGTGAAGGCATAAGTAATTTCTTAAACACCAGATGCTTCAATTCACTGAGCTAACCTACGAGTTATTATGATCTGTGCGCTTTTCTGTGTGTATATTACACGCAAATAAAAACCCAGAATACAAAACAGTGTTGTTGGTTTTGGTAGTGGTGCTGGTGTCCTGACACACAGGCACCTTCTCCAGGTTCCACTCCTGGCAATCAACAAGTTTGACAGGTCAGCTTCCCTGAGTAAAACACAAGGCCAAGGCTGTGTGTGGGTCTCCCGTGGACTGGCTGCCCTTGACCCCGGCCACGCACTCACTGCCGCATGCTGCTGGCGCACAGATGGGGGGCGTGTGGTTGGCACCCCCTAACTACCCCACTCCTGGGAAAATAAAGCACTGAGATGGCATCACCTTCTCTCAGAAAGGACCACCGTTACAAGGAAGTGGCTAGGAATGTCGGTTCCAGAACCAAAAGGCCTGGCTTCAAACCCCAGCCCACCACTCACTAGACGTAAGACCCTGGGCAAGTTACTGAACTTCTCCGTGTGTACCACAGGGGTGATAAAAATAGCACCACCTCATAGGGCTGCTGGGAGGATCTAATTAAGATCTTAAAACAGAGTCTAGTGCACGGTCAGCACACAACAAATGGCAGCTCTTACCACAGGGGTTGTGTTCTCGATAACTAATACAAACGGTCCTCAGATGTTGGGCGCTAGTGACCAAGACTGACAGACTTAGAGAGCAGGCCAGCGAGTGAGTAATTACCTGACACACAAATCTGCCTCTGCTCCACACCAGACCCCATCAGTTGGAGGATTACAAAAACCTAACTCCTTATGAGGCTGCTCACCAAAAACCTCAAAATCAAAGCCCAAGCAGTTCTAACCTCTGAATAACCTGTGAACCACTTCCAAACCTTCTGAAAATTAAAATGTATGAATACTTGGAATACAGTATTGCTTTGCAACTTGACATACAATTGTTTTTCAGCAAGTCCACTCTCTGTAACATCTACAAAAGTGCAGCTAATTATACACAGTAGGGCATCATAACTTGCCACGAAGGACTCGGATGCCACACCCAGGGATACGGATTCAATGACTTTTAGACTGGAAGGGACATTCCCAGCTGTGGCAATCGGGCACATTTACTCCGAGTCACTATGAACAGGACCAGGGGTCCGAGGTTTCACAACAGCGGCCCTGCACATGAGTGTGAATTCTCACTTTGCCCTTGTGGGTCTCCTGGAGCCACTGGCGAAGCCGGATCAGGCAGCTCTCCTGCAGTGGAGTCAGGTCACCCAGGTATCTCTTGATGTAGTCTGCGTCTAGTTTGTCTGGAATATAAATTACAGTACATCATTTACAACAAAGAACACTGGAGCTCGAAGGCTTCCAAAGTCCTCCTGCTTGGTGACGTTCCTGCGTGGTCCCGGAGCCTGAGAGGTGACTGAACCACAGGGACGGGCGACTCTAACCAGCCACGCTAGAGACCCCCCAGTGACAGTCTTTAAGCCCAGTCACTGCCAGAGCCACATAGAAACGTGCCGATTCCTTTACACCCCCCGACTGCCACCAGATCACCTCTGTCTGCAAACTATCAACTCTATTCATGACAGAATGACGGGTGTTAACAGATATTTAATGATATTTAATTCAAAGTTACATAAGGAGGACGCACATCATATAAAACTATGAAATAAAACAAACAAGTGGATCTAGACCTATTTTGTATGTTCAAGAACACGAGAAATCGTCCTCATAAGGTAACATAAACTGGAAGAATGAGATTTCAAATTAAGCATAGCAAAGAAAAATTCCCAAAGTGAAAAATAAAACATATTGCCAAACCAACTAAAATAGCTGCCACCTGCCACCTGTTGAAAAGTAATCAAGGGCACAGTTGAGCCGCAGAGAAGAACGTATGGAAAGATAAATGCCAATAATTCAACAAAACTTATGAGGGCAGAATTTTCTTGTATTTTCTTATTTTACCATGGGCACAAGGTTGAGAAATAAAAAAGGGGTGTGTGCGCGTGTGTGTGCACATGCGCACGGGCATAACGCACAAGAAAGGCGGCAGAGCATGGTGGAGCCTGCCACTGAGCCTTAGTTAACTCACGTATAACATGAGGACGGTAAGCATTTCCTACCTAAAAGGAACGATTATGAAATGCGTGAACATTCATAAAGTGCTCAGAACGGTGCCTTGAATCTAGTAAGCCTAAAATGTGTTTGGTGATGATATAATTGTGTTAAAAAGATCAGTTTCTACCTTACAATTCCCTGAAGATACCTTCAACTAAAATGAAAAACATTTCCTGGTCTCAATAAAAGAATAACTTGATACGCCCCTTCCTGCCCATTTTTTAAAAACTCATAAAAATAAGAAAAACTTATTTTTTTCTTAGAAGGAAGTTTCTTCATTCTAAGAGAAAAATAAAATCAATGTGTTGTATAAGCCAGAGGAAAGGGGACAGTAACGAGATCAATTTCCTGCTCGTGTGACCTCTAAGCGTCCAGAGAGGCAATGGCTCGAGGTAAGCCTGGAGTCTCGCTCTCAGAGCGAAGCCTCTCTCAGACCCACCGTCAGGGGTCCCCACCGCGGGCTCGGGCGCCCCGCTCGGAGTGCTGAGGGGCTCGCTGCTCAGCCCTTCCTTTAGCGCAGGGTCGGGGACCACTACAGCCAACGGCACTGCTGGTTTCTTGCAGGATGAGGACATCTCTGAAGAGGGTGCAAGGGAAGGTGGAGTCCAGCGGGGCACAAACGTGATGCCTTCTTCTTCTAGCTGACGAAGGTAGTACTCAATGATCTCTTTTCCCTTTGAAGCAAAACCGGTTTTAAAGTTAGTATATACTGAGCTTTCAAATTATTCATCCCTCACGGGTTTTTAAAACCATAATAAAAACTGAGTTACATAAACAGGAAAAAGAAAAACCAAATGCCTTTGTGGGTTTGTTTTTTTTTTTTTTTCATAATCTTACTTCCTCTTCTCTAAAGGTCTAGCAAATCATATCTAAGATGGAATTTTTTATATAACTAGTTAAAAGCACTGATTTACCACACTGGTACTCAACATGTGCTTTGTGTCTCAATCCAAATGCTTTCCAGTATCATTTAAAACAAGCCTTCAGAAAGCACTCTTAATCCCATACAGATACATTTCGCAACCCAACTGCCACAATCATCAGCAGCAGCATAAAATCGAGAAGGAAGGGAAGTCGTCCAAGGAAGACGAACCTCACCTCTCAGCGCCTGGGACCCGACAGACCCCCTGAAGTGCCTCTTCAGGGCAGCAGCGCCTTCACCAGCAGGGCCCTGCCGGCACCGGGGCTGCTGGGGGCTGCTGCCCGGCCTGACTACAGCGCTCACCTTTCCCAGAAAAGTCCGGACAGGGGGCGCCAGGCCAGCGCCCACAGACCCCTCCTCCTCCGTCCCCCAGCGACCAGCGTCACCTGCAGCCCCGCCCACCCCTTCCACCCCCGGGAGCCCTGACAAACCCATCCCCAGCCTCCCGAAGAGACTCCCGCCCATCCCCTTCCTTAAAATCCCAAGACAGACTCACTTTTTTAATGTTGCTGGTATACTGTTTCATTGCAATTTTTTCCACTGTACTTTCAAAACCAAAGAAAGATTTAATATCTAAACTTGCAGACTGTTCAAAACAGGTCCAATCTTCATTTTCAGGGTGAACCTGCAGGTAAAAGAGAGTATTCCCACTGATTATACTGACAAGTGAGAATATCATTTGCTCCTCCGTCAACTGGTACCCAGGAAAAACACTTATTTTACTAACGATGGTATTATCATGAAAACAGCGGATGGAAAAATTACACAGAGAGGTTCAAAATCATGAAAAGGCTCAAATGATGTTTCTAAAATTGTCTAAAAATGACTATTAAAAGGAGAGCTTCATTTTTATTCTTGGTTCAGTCATTCATTTATTCATTCATTCACCATATTTATCGAGCCATGTTCTCCATCATGAACAAAAAACCAAGATCCCTGCCTTGTGAAGCTTACAGTCTAGCAGGAGGAGACTGACAACTGGCCATAAACATAACAGGCAAGAAATTATATCACTGTTGGAAGACAAGCACTATGGAAAAAAGGAGAGTTGGCGCAGGGTTAAAAGGAGCGGAGGGCAGGCTACAGAACTGAACAGGGCGCTCAGGGCTGGCCTCATCGAGAAGGCGAGATCTGGGCGAAGCCTGGAGGAGGTAAGGACGGGAGGCAAGCGGAGGTCTGGGGGCAGAAGGAGCAGAGGTCCTTCGGGGAGTTTGCCTACACGATCACAGACAGCGAGACAGCGGGCAGGCTGTGCCCAAGGCAGGCAGGACAGCAGAGGAGAGATTAAGAGAAAACACGGCCTCGTAAGCCACTGCCACGCCTCCGGGCTTTTCCTCTGAGTGAAATGCAGAGACACTGCAGGGGTCTGAGCCCAAAGAAAGCATGATGTGATCTGACATACTTTAAATGGATCACTTTGGATTCAGTGTCGAGGATACATTGTAGGAAAGTAATGGTGGAAGCGGAGAGACCTATTAGGTTATCCCAATAATCTGGTCAGAGAAGTTCTTGAAACAGGGTGGTGAGCAGTGAAGACGGGGGGCAGATAAACACACTCGGCTCCAATCTTCGGGGGACACGATAGCCTGGGTCCCTCAATACACATTTCTAAAGTGTTAGAGCGGCCAGAAAAGACGTGGCATATCAGTATTAAAGAAGAAATCAGGCCATCACTTGGCCGCCTGAAGTGCGACACCACCACACCTGCCGCGCTGCCGCTCCGCCCATCAGAAACCAGGGGCTTTACGTGTTGCAGAGCTGCCCTCTCAGACAAAGGCAGCCCTCGCACACTGCTTAAAGCAGCGGCCCAACAACTCTCAGAAGCTCCGCGCCAGCACGCTCCGCGCCTCTGCCCGAGCGCCGGTTACTCACGCTGTAGCAGCAGTGCTCGTTGATGATGACGCGGTTAGAAAACGTTTCATTACGGGCCTCAATGTGCAAAGTACGTTCCCGAGAGTTCAGTGAGTTTTTCTGGATAAAATAAACATAATCGACTCCTGCAATCTTTAAAACAGAAACAGAAAGAAGACGGGTTAATAACACCCAAGAGCAACAGAAGCTAGAAGCATAACTTCATCTTGGTTTTGGGGGACTGCCTTTTAAGGTGTTACCTTTTTCAGCAGTCTAGGGGCATCTATATCCAGCTTGCAGCGCCTTTCTACAACATGAATAGCCCCATCTTCACTCCTGAATTCATTCACAGTGTCACTGTCCACAAACATCGGAATCAAAGGACACGTAGGGAACCTCCTTTCATAGGCCTATGAATAAAATTTTTAAAAAAGGAATTGAACAAAGATGCAACCTGGCAGTCTGTCATTGACAGTCTCCCTGGAATAAAATCATCTCTTAATACATGGCAACATGTTACATCACAGCCATCTTCATCTTTACACCTTAAGCTTTCATTATTTTAAAAAGAAAAAGACATTCAACGTTAATGGACTGGGAGACTCAATATAGTAAAGACGTCAATTTTCCCCATATGGATACAGAGTTTTAACGTAATTCCTATCAAAATCACAGCAAGATTTTCTTCTGTAGCTTACAGACAAGATTTTAAAATTTATATGGAAAGGAGAAAGAACGAAAATAGCCAAAACAATTTTGAAAAAGAAGACCACATTGGGAGGCATCCCTCTCCTCGGTATGAAAGCTTACTACACGGCTACAGGAGTCCAGGCTTTGTGCACGGGTGGAGGGAAAGACGCACAGGTCAACGGACAGAGCAGAGAGCCACAAGCTGACCCACACAAACATGCCCAACTGACTTTTTTTTTTAACAAAGCTGCAAAAGCAATTCAATGGAAGAAGGATGGCCTTTTCACAGCATATTACTGGAGAAATTACACACCCATGGGCAAAAAAAAAAGACCTCGACCCCTCGACCTAACCCCACACCTTACATAAAAATTATATCAAAGTGGATCATGAACTTAAACATTTCTGTAACATTCTTGAAATCACAAAATTATAGAAATGGAAAACAGATGAGTGGTTGCCAGGGGTTAAAGAAGGGTGGGGGGTGGGAGGGGAGTGGGTGTGACTACAATAGGGCAACAAGACGGGGACACTTGGGAGATGTTGTGTGCCTTGACTGCATCATGTCAATATCCTGGTTGTGATGATGTACAACAGTTTCCCTGGATGTAACCATTTGGGGAAGATGGGTAGAGAGCACATGGAATCGCTCCATAATATTCCTTGGGAATAACATGTTATTAATATACTATGAGTCTACCATTATCTCAAAATGAAAAAACTTAATTTAGAAAAAAGAAAGAAAAAGACTTGCTACATAATTCGTCCAAACTTTTAGAAAATGTACTTAGGCACCAGATTTAGTTTGCTCTGTAGCAATCTGTGAATATTACTGAACTAAAGATACTGTTGAATTCACACTCAAACCTAAGCCATCCAAAGGATCACAGGTGTGCAAAAACAGGAAACCATAGGGCATGGGATGACAAAGTGTCCGGTTGTAAGAAGAAACCTGAAAAAGGAAGCCCAGGGCTTGCCTCGCAGTTCTGCTCCCCCTATAATAAGGGACGGTACCGTGAGATGCTGTCGTGTTAGACTGACAGACGCCACTCCCCTCTTAGGCGGGAGTAGAAACGGCGGCAAGGGGAATTGAGACACCCCATCTTAAATTAATGACAACCAAGCACAGATTTAAGGAAGAAACTTACGGTGCTGAAAGAGTAATGCAAGTGTGGAAATGGCACCGATTGCTCTGACTGCACTTCTAACAAGGTGCACGTAGTTTCAGAGCACCATCATACTAAAAAAGTTGGCCTTCTTGGAGAAGTTCCCTGACGTTCCCCTTCAACAGGCTCGACCATTTGAATGTAAGTATACTCATCACACGAGTGGTCACAGAAGACCCCGTAAAACACCAGAGTGACCTAGCAATTCCTCCACCCAGGATGTTCACGACCATTTCATTCCAAGTAATTCTCAGTTTTCTGGTATCTTATCTTCTCTCCATAACATTATAAAGTTACCCCAATCTCAAAAATGTATGCTGCCCTCCTGCTGTCTATATATTTATACTGTACCAAGCTGGGCAACATGGGAGGGAGGGGAAGAGGAAGCGGACAGTTCGGGCAACGGTGTCAGGGAAATACACAAGAGTGTCCTAAGGATAAGCAAGTGCTGTAAGGGCTTAAGGAGAAGAAAACACACAGCTTAGAGGAACAGAGGGACGGAGGCTTCGGAAGGCTTCCAGGGAGAGCAGGCATTTACACCGGGCCTCAAAGCATGGAAAGGGCTGTTCATAGTCAGTGATGAGGGGAGAGCACTTCCAGGAAAGAGAACCCAGGAGCGCGACTTCGAGGATACCTTGGGGTGTGAGCACAGAACCACGGCCGGCAGAGGAGGGAAATGGGGGCCTGCAGTGACGCCGTGACAAGGAACATCCCTGCTCAGCACCAGCCACGTAGCCAGGCCCCGAGAGCACGACGGGGGTTGCGGGGGAGACCAGGACCAACAGAAAGCCCCGCCCTCTTCTGCAGGGAAGGAGGGAACGCCACCATGTGACCAGATGGTCAGGAAGGGAGGCAAAACCCACACGGTGACCGATTACATTTGCTTTTTAAATGTTTTTACTTTGGGAGTTGAAAATATATTCTTCATACTTATGTACTCCCCGCCATTCAAATATATTCTGAATTCTGTGACTGCTACCATGGGATGATAAATCACATGGTAATTCTCTTAATGCAGATTATAATAAACAACATTTAAGAAGTTTATTCAGCTGCTGAGATCGTAACATAGATAATTTAGGCCTCCATGAGGCCCTAAAATTTGTTAGTATTAAGTACTGCACACACAAACAATTCTAGAAAAAAAAATTGCTGACTATCATTTGTTCTACACACTAACACTGTCTAAACTGACTTTTAAATTTTACTACATTAAAAAAAAAAACTGGCTTTGTCCATTCCAGCACTATGACATATCAAGAAATTGAGAATACAAGGGCTTCAAACAAAACAATTCTTTTTAAGTTACATAAAAGGTAGAGTATGCACTTAGCAAGAAACAACCTAGGCTCAGATCTCTCCTATTTAAGTACCTATTATATATCATTTTCAAAATACCCACATCTTTAAATTCTTGAAATAGAGTGGTCAGCATAAGGCATTACCCACACAAGCTAGCCCTGAATTTAAAACATAGTAAAAACTTTCCATTCCCTGTAAAATTATCCCTCCATGTAGACTCATATTTGCAGAGACATTCATCTGTACCTCGGTATGCCCCAACCAAATGGCATTTGAGGTATCCAGGCTAACGAGCCACTAACACAGGAATCGGTATGTTCCTCTCCAAAGCTCTGCCGTTGTGGAAAGTGGTTAGTAAGCATCTACCCTCCTCCCTCCACATCCGTCACCCTGCCACCAGATGCAGGGTGACACTCAGCCACAGGGCAGAGACCAAGTCCTTTTTCTCTTTGATTATCCAGGAGAACAAGGACCTTACTCAATGCCTAGTAAGAAGAGAGTCACTGTTCAATAAACATTTTTTGAAATACGGAATAGAAGCTTCCTAAATAAACCAATGAATTCAGCTATTTGCTTCTGTGCTAACTTACCCTGGCCTATCTTTCAGAGATATGTGAGGTTAATGAGTCCTGTGTACAGTTAGCATAGAAAACCCTAACTTTCTAGAGGGTTAAGGAAAAGGAAAACTGCAAGAAGTTGACACAACTTTAGTCTCTGAAACTGCTTAGGATACCAGTACCCTAGTTTTTCAGCATGAACTACAACCTATAAAGTTTCTGAAGCCTCTGAAAAATAGCAGCATTCTGATTTTATGAAAAACATTAATATATGTTCTAGCTCTATCCATAGGAAGGGCCTAGAAGTGACGACACCTCAGTTGCAATGAGCAAACTTGGCATCCAGATCTTCTTTCCTAAATACCATTCCCTACTAAAAAGGAAGCTATGCTCCTTGGAGAAATGGCTGATCACAAGTCTGGAGCAAGGAAAGGTCAAGGTTAGTCTGAAGTATTTCTTACCAGAAATCAAGGAAGTGCTCAATGACTGATGGGGAACCAGCCTGAAGGGATTCCACTTGCCAATCCCGGGATAATTTGAGCACCAGAAAGAAAAAAGGTGGTAAAGCTTTATAAATCATATAGTGATACTCAAGAAAAATGGACAGGGGAGGAAATTTTACAGAAAAAGATCACCTAATAGTCATAGAAGGAATGACAGAATTAGAAAAATCATCATTCTGCAACCATCAATTTATAATAACTGATTCAGGCAAGGATCATCAAAGGTTTCTACAGAAAGGTAGTTGTTGGAAGATACCACAGTCTCAAATTATCGTCCTGCCGATCATTAGTGACAAAGGCACAATGGTACCTCTATAATGGAAAGATCTAGTAGACATCACCTTAACCAAACGATTGAACTTGGGACAATCTGACAATCCAATGGTTGCAATGGAAGGACACACAAACCCACAAAGTCCTCATGACGCAAACGGCAAACTAAAGGTAATCATGAGGAGCAATCAGACAAATCCAAATTATGGAATATTCTACAAAATAACCAGCCCGGACTCTTAAAAAAGAAAACCTGTCCATGTCTTGAAAGATGAACAAAGAAAGCAGGGAAGTGTCTAGAATAAAGACAACTGAAGAGACAGGACTATGGAATGCAATGCTGTCCTGGTTCCTGGATTGGAATAAAAATAGCTCTATGTACTACATATTAAATAATATTATTCTATCAATGTCAAATTTCTCAGGTGTGATAATGATGACAGTTATGTAAGAGAACGTCTATTCTTCAGTATTTAGGGCAAAAGTGTTAATACGCAGCTTACTTTCAAATGGTTCTGCAAAAAAAAAAAAAAAAATGGTGTGTGTGAAAAAGCGAGATAAAGCAAATGTGTTAATTTACCTGGGTGAAATGTATACAGGTGCTCGCTATACTTTATCAACTTTTTTTTTTTAATGACATTTGTTGTTGGCTTTTTAAAAATATTTATTTATTTATTTGGCCGCGCTGCGTCTTAGTTGCGGCACACAGGATCTTTGTTGCAGCATGCAGAATCTTTAGTTGCTGCATGTAGGATCTAGTTCCCTGACCAGGGATCGAACCCAGGCCCCCTGCAATGGGAGCGCAGAGCCTTAGCCACTGGACCACCAGGGAAGTCCCTTTTTCAACTTTTTTTTAATAGAAATTTTTCAAAATAGAAAGTTGGGAAAAATATTAATAGGAAAAGGTAACCCTGGGGGGGAAAGTCCATGTGTAAACCAACAGTGCTTTTGCAAGTAACTGATTAAATACAACATTGTCACATTTTACACGTGAAAATGTACACCAATTTTAGGTTTGCCCACAGCCCTAGCCCAAGGCACACCTGCTCCTCCTTGTGGGGCCTCCTGCCCGGGGCCGTGCACTGCAGCTCGGAGGAGACGCAGGCCCAGGGAGCTCCAGCTTATGGTTTTTCAAGAGAAGCCAGCAATCCGGATTTTATGAAGCTTCCCTATTTTTATAAAACCCTGTTTGGGCCAAAGAGCCCACACTAGCAGGCCTTCAATTTTATCTCAGCAGGAAGAAATCTCTAGGAGAGAAGTAGGAAGAACCCCATGTTTCAACGCTCACCAGGTTCCAATCACTGCGCCAGAAGAGCAGAGGTAACTTTCAAATGTCTTCTTATTTTTTTGCCAACTATCTGCAATATTATCAAGTCATTTCCTAATCACACTTGATATTTAACAAATACAAAAATCAAGAAAGGCTGAACAAAAGTAACTCTTCCAGAAGTAATTTCTTCAGAGGGGGAGAAATGTTCTTTGATGTCTCCTCTTAAAAGGAAAAATTACTTTTGGAAGAGAAATAACCATTGTAGTCATTTGCTCACTCTTTTTGTCTAACTTAGCGATCATTTTAACGGTAAAAGCAGCACTAAAGCCTTTTCCACTTGCCCCTGAGAGGAGAGTTGCTTCTGGGTAACAACTCCCGCCTACCTTCCTACACCCACTCTTCCTCTTTCAAAAGGGATTTCTGAGCCTGCAATTTGGGAGCTTGGCAACAGTACTTTCGGTTTTTAACCAACCTTTGAATGCAATTGTGACATATTAAAAGCTAGTCCTGTGCTAAAGAAAACCATATTTTAGTGAAGACATTTCAACTTGTGAATTAATGAGCTTAACATTGCATAGTGCCAGGAAAACCCATTTAAAAGAAATTCCATTTAAAGAACCTACCTTTCAGTTGAACTATGTTCATAACCAATTTAGCCAACAAACTAAGCCAGTTGCTTTCCTCCAACTTGGCTATCCTGTGGCACCAGACTTGACCCTCATAAACAGATAGGCTTCTACCCTGGAAAGAATCAGTAAGTGAAAAAGCTAACCATGGCTTAAGTCTCTCTTAGAAGTTGCCAGTGTTCAAAGAAATATACAACATATCAAGAAAACATGGCAGGGGCTTCCCTGGTGGTGCAGTGGTTGAGAATCTGCCTGCCAATGCAGGGCACACGGGTTCGAGCCCTGGTCTAGCAAGACCCCACATGCCACGGAGCGACTAAGCCCGTGAGCCACAACTACTGAGCCTGCGTGTCTGGAGCCCGTGCTTTGCAACAAGAGAGGCCACGACAGTGAGAGGCCCGTGCACCGCGATGAAGAGTGGCCCCCGCTCTGCGCAACTAGAGAAAGCCCTCGCACAGAAACGAAGACCCAACACAGCCAAAAATAAATAAATAAATAAATAAATTTATTAAAAAAAAAAAAAAAAGAAAACATGGCAAGTTGACCAAAGTCCCTCAGAGTTATATTTCTACAATTCACGGAGTCTCAAAACAACAGCTACGTAAAGAGGGCCTACCATAACGCAGCCCTAGGCTAAGGTTCTGGAAGACACTCGAGTGGAAGACACAGAAACACACGACTGTACACAGGGCAGCAGAGAGGCCCCAGGGAGAGGTGAGCAACACGGAAGGGGCTGTATGACAACAACGCCCCGGCCGGGTGGTTCCAGAGGCTTCTCGGAGGAAGTAGGTCTGGCGGGGGTCTTCAAGGGTGGGCAGCTTTACAGAAGTAACCCGAAGAGAAGGAAACATCCCTGGTGGGAGGAACAAGGAGCAGAACCAAAAGGAAGCCAAGCTGGACGAGCCCCAGGGAGGCCGCCAGGTTCCCTGGGAGCAGCTAGAGCACGGGGGTCGCTGCCCCGACAGCAGCAAGCTCCACGTCTGTGGCTGAAACTCAAAAGCAGATAAACACCCAAGCTAATTCCACACGTGAAAAGTGACAAGTACCCAGGGAACCCGGGGGCCCTGCACTGCACCTTGTCACAATTCAGCCCTCGGTGGGCCCTCGCACTCCACCTCTAAACCGAGGTTCCAAATCACATGCCATTTGTGAATAAATGTGTTCATACTTAACAAGATATTGATAAAACCAAAATTTGTAGAAATTTGAGCCCTTTTAAAGAAAAGTTATAATCCAGTTAGTCATGATATACTTCATTCATCCAAATACTTATTGACAACCCAACCAGATTAGCTATTTTCAAACCAGTACAAGACCAACAAAGGAACAACGGTAAAACGGCACACACAAGTACATTAGTAAGTGCTATATTTAACCCAAAGTCATCTCCCTCAATCACCAGTCTTCAGATAGACCAATATACCAAATCATAACAACAGGCTGGATACCCACTGGTAAAATCAAACAAGAAAATATAATTATTATTCTAAAACTAAAAAGATATATATAAAAATTTAATATACTCCAAGCCATTTCCCTTTAAGATCAAACATATCTGAAGTTTAAATTATGAATTTCATCTTAGACAACCTCAAATTCCATGGTCCTGATAACACACTTTTTTTAAACTAATTTTTATTGGAGTATAGTTGCTTTACAATGTTCCGTTGGTTTCTACTGCACAGCAAAATGAATCAGCCACACACATGCATACATTCCCTCCTTTTTGGATTTCCCTCCCATTTAGGTCACTGCAGAGCATTAAGTAGAGTTCCCTGTGCTATACACGATGTTCTCATTAGTCATCTAGTTTATACATAGTATCAATAGTGTATATGTGTCAATCCCAATCTCCCAATCCATCCCACCCCTCCCTTTCCCCCTTGGTATCCACACATGACACACTTTTTCCAGCGGTAATAATTTAGTCTGGAAAAGACTTGAGTTCAACCTATGATGCCATAATGTCTAAGGAAAGGGCATCTAACAGAATCACATAACCCAATAAGAAGTTGATTTCTTTTCTAGAACCTTCTCGTTGAAATGTGATTTTGATGAATATTGTGGAGGGCACAATTATAGCTGAAAGAACAGATGGTGAACGCATTGCTCACATACCATGCACCAAAACTCTTGCAACTCCAAACATTTTAGACAGTTTTACCAGGAACGTATCCCTTTCTCCCAACACGCACTCTCACAGTGCACAATGATATAAACCAGCTCTGTTTACTTTTGATAAATGAGCCATTTCAACATACATTACTCTGTACAACAGAGGGGGAATGCGCAAACACTGAGAAGAAACGTGGGGAATTTTGCACCAACATGTCACAGTTTCTCTCACTCATAAATCCACTCCTTTGCTTCAACAGTCCTAAACATGAAATATTTTTGTTAAAGGATAAGAAACTTCAGAACTGCTTCTAAAATCCACATCTTTTCTCTTGGGAAACAGCACACAGACTCAGGGCATTTGTGCCAATTGGCATGTCGGGCCTGCATGAAGGAAAGTCACTACTTCCAGTGACCGTCTGTGTCCTCCGCCCTTCACTCACACTGGACTCCACCTTTACCACCTGCCCCTTAACGGACCTTCAGACGACTATTAGCAGGCAACAGTGACACAATTCTAAAGGACCTGGTAAAAATTACCCACAAAATCAAAAGACTTCACATGTAAAAAGTTTTAATTCCACAGAGAGGTCAATAATCTGATTTATCCATACTATGATATTTTTAAATAGTATCCAAAAAGAAAAAAAAACAGTAGTAGGGTTTTTTTGTTTTTTGTTTTATTTTGGTTGCATTGGGTCTTCGTTGCTGCGCGCAGGCTTTCTCTAGTTGTGGTGAGCGGGGGCTACTCTTTGCTGCGATGCGCAGGCTTCTCATTGCAGTGGCTTCTCTTGTTGCGGAGCATGGGCTCTAGGCTCACGGGCTTCAGGAGCTGCAGCACGTGGGCTTCAGCAGTTGTGGCACGTGGGCTCAGTAGTTGCAGCTCACAGGCTTCGTTGCCCGCAGCCTGTGGGATCTTCCCGGATCAGGGATCGAACCCATGTCCTCTGCATTGGCAGGCGGATTCTTAACCACTGCGCCACCAGGGAAGTCCCAGTAGTAGGGTTTTTGACCTCTTAAAATATCTGGTTCGTGATGCCCATGTACTTGACTCTACTCCAAAAGGCAGCATTCTTGCAGATCTGAATGACAAGTGGGATGGAAGTGCTCTGAACCCAAATTCAGGGCGATGGTCTCTTCCCGAACAGCCACACAAGTTGTTCCTAGAGAGTTCTATCCATTTTAAGATTCTCTACCACAAATTTTCCTAATCCTTTGGGTCCTAGAAACAAGCACTAGTTCATGACCTACCCCCCCCCCAAAATATCAGTGAGCAAAGAAACAAAGGAGTGGGTACAACAGAGCAGCAGGCAAATATTAGCAAAGAACTGGGATGTCACCCATAAAGCATAATTGGACAGTGCCCGGCACCCACTGAACTCTCCCTGCAACATACAGTGAATTGTGGTTGTGATTTTACACTGCACATACGACAGTCACGTGTCCTGCTAACAAACTGTTCCTGGTTCATGGGAAATGTCTACATGTCAATATTTTATAATGTTCAGCAAGGAGTACCATGTCATCTAAGTATCTGAGCCATCGCTATGAGGTCAAAACAAGGAGGAAACAAAGAATTCTGCTTAGAAGAAAAAGAATCATCTAAACCTACTTACAAACTGGCTTGTTTACATTGGCTAAAGCAAGACTAGCACGGGGCTCTTGGTTTAGATACAATGCACAACAGGAAGCCAGTCTCAAGTGGGCCCTGGTTGAAGACGGAGCAGACATTACCCCTTCTCTCCTTGCCAAACCTGACACGTATGTGGATGCTGTATCGTGAAAGCTGTGACTTAGCGAGGCCTTCCAGAATATTGTACCTCAAAGTTCTTGTAATGTGTTCCTCTTCAAGAATTTCCAGGCAAGACCACCTGCAAACTTTTGTTAACACAATTTAATAGACTGACAGAGTTACTGGGTTTTCAAATAAAACTCAAAGGATAATCAGTATGCTTGATTAACTGCATCTTCTGCATTTTAATTTAGATTAGAAAACTATAGCCACCCGCGCTTGTCCAACTGTGTCACTTTCTGAAAGATCTCAAGATTGACATCTAAGTCCATAGCCTGGGCGCTCCATACTTCCAGTGGGTTTATTTTCTTGAAGATAATCACTGATGACATTTCTGACTGGCTTATCTGGGGTCATCTGTCCTTTAAAGCACTGTCACTTGGTGCTCTATGTCAGAGGTTCCCAAATTTCGGTTCACAGCACCCTTGGAATCTCAGCAACTTTTTCACAGTGCCCCAAGGCCAAAAGAAGTACCATTTATTAGACTATTAGGTCCAAACAATTTAAAAAGCATTTGTGTCTTAATAACTTAGTAACCATTTGAGAGAAATAATGCACTTAAGTTGAAGGAACAGATGTTTTTGTTTCATTCCTAAATAACCAGAATTACCTGAGGGTGTGTGCACCTCTTAAGAATCGAGCTGGGACCGCACTGCTGCCCTAACTTCCTGCTGGACACCAGCTCCTCTGGGGCACTTGCCTTTTAGCAGAGCAACCACTGCAACCCTGGCTTCACCAAGATGTCACACCATCAAGGGAAATGCAGTGTGATCCTGACCCGTGAACTACCTTGAACTAGGAGTCTGCAGTGTTTAAGAAATGTGGAGTATCCCTACGCTTCCTCAAAACTTAAGAATATCCCATAGCACTGGGGTGCTCTGGGGTGCTCTGGGGTGCTCTGGGGTGCCTCAGAACACAGTTTGGGAACTGTGGCTCCGAGTGCTTTGAATTTTATTCATTCATTCACAAATCCCTCTGCCTATAAATACATTATTCAAAATGCAAGCAAATGAGCTTCAATCCAAGTGATTATCCTCTACTATCAAACTTTCAAAGGGTCCAGTGTTCAAGTTAAGTTTCCAATTTCTGCATAAAGGCCTTCAAAAATCTAAGAGAGGGGTGAGCAAACCTTTGCCATAAGTGAAGGGCCAAATAGTAAATATTTTCAGCTTTCTGGGCCAGTCTCTGTGGTAAATATTCAACTCTGCCTTTTGAGGACAGAAACTGCCACAGACAATATGTGAACAAATTGAGTACAGTTGGGTTCCAATAAAACTGTATTTATAGAGACTGAAATTTGAATTCCACATACTTTTCACATGTCATAAAATAGTCTTTTGAATTTTTCCCAACCGCTAAAAAATGTAAGAATGATTTTTAGCTTGTGTACAAAAACAGACAGCAGGCCATCGTGTGCCCACTCCTGATCTAAGAGATTAACTGTAACAGGTTCCATTTAATTATCTTCTCACAAAAATTCAAGAGTTATTTTAAATGCCAACCAGTCAAAATTGTGAAGGACAAAAACTTGAAATAAAATAGAAAGGACTATAAAACCAATGGACTGTCACTTACTGTACTTGTACTTAACTGTTCTCCGTTATACAGCAGGGTCCCAACAGATGCACATCTAACTTACATACACAAATTTGACTATGTACATTTAACCCAAAAAAGGAAGTGGGGAGGAGGGGAGAGGAAAGAATGAATGTGAATAATGAGGGTAACTCCTACCATTCCACTCAATGAACAGATGCGCTCCAGAACCATCTCTTCTATAACCTGCAGCCACCAGCCACATGCAGCTATTTAAATTTCATTAAAAGCAAATAACATTAAAATTCAGTCCCTCAGTCTCACTGGCCACATTTCAAGTTCAAGAAGTTGCTCTGATCTTCTTGACTGACTCACCATGAATAACTTAAATCTGCAGCAAACATTCTGACCTGACAACTACACATCTCTGTCCTCGTTACTGTCCTTAGAATGTCTGTAAGGCTGTGGTGGCACATGCCCGAAATAATAAGTCTTATGATAAATTTCTTCTCTCCATGAAACCCAAGAGTCATTCATACTTGTTGATAAATGAATCTAGTATGAGTTTCAAATCTGTTTGATCAACTAGGCTTTTTTAATTAAAGACTTTTGTCTAGAAGCAGAATAGAAGGCTGCGCTATCTATTTAAAATTTTCTGGCATCAGAGGGAAATTTTTTAAAAAACAGGCAGCCTCTGAACGCACACCAATCATAAAGCCAACTTACAGGTAAACATCAGCTAATTCTTTCAAGGACAGCTGACTGAGGTGGCTCAAAGGCCTTTCTGAAGAGATTCTGGGGGCACAGGGACCACTGTCAGGCCACCGGCCCTGCCCGCCTCTGGAAGCCACACCTCCCGCCCCTGCAAGCTCCCTTCCTGTTCAACTCTTCCCCCAACTTTACCCACTGTATCCCTCCCTCTATAGCTCCCCAAGACTTAAAGATCTAGTTTTGTTTTCTGCCTAGACTATAACCTCAGTAACTGGTTTTTTCTCTTTTTCTTTTTCTTTTTTGGTTTACCGACTGAAAAGTATCTCTTTGTTTTCTAGTTTACAAGTATTAATCCTAACTTGAAAATATATGATAGGTTTTACTCTTGATTCTAACAACCAAAATATTAGAAAGGTACTACTGAATCAAAAAGTATTATCTTTTTTTAATGCCTATGTTTTCCACTGCAATGTATACAAATAATGGAACACTCTTCAGCAATACAATGTAATGAACTATCTTTCATCCACAATGAATGAATCCAAAATAATTATGCTGAATCAAAGAGGCTAGACAAAAAGAGTTTATGATTCTATTTCCGTAAAACTCTAGGAAATACAAACTAATTTATAGTAACAAAAAGCAAATCAGTGGTTGCCTGGAGGTGGAGGTGTGTTGGTATGGGAAGAAGGGAGAAATTACAATGGGACATAAAGCACTTTTGGGGTGATGGATATGTTCACTATGGTAATTATGGTGATGGTTTCACAGGTATACATATGTCAAAACTTATCCAACTATGTATTTTTAAAACATATAGTTTATTATTTCTCATTTACACCTCAATAAAGTGAAAAAAGCAATAAAAACATAAATACATATAGTTTTAATTGGCAGGCCAACTCAGGGAAGCATTTCTAATAGTGACCAGTATTTCCTGATAAAGAAGCTTGACTCGCCATCAACAGCACAGCTGGAAAACTCAAGGTTAAGTGAAAAGGAACGCAGCATAAAGGCTTTATTCATAATTGCCCAAAACTGGAAGCAATCAAGATGTCCTACGAAAGGTGAATGGATAAACAGACTGTGTGTGGTACATCCACACAATGGAGTCTTATTCAGCAATAAAGAGAAATGGGCTATCGAGACACAAAAAGACATGCTAGAAACTTAAATGATTATTGTTTAATGAAAGAAGCTTGTGTGAAAAGGCTGCAGACTGTATGATCCCACCTATCTGACGCTCTGGAAAAGGCAACACTAGCGACAGAATAAAAAGACCAGGGGCTGCCAGTGCTGGAGGGGAGAAGGGAGGGATGAAGGGGTGGGGCACAGAGGAGTTATAGGGCAGTGAAACTACTCTGTAGGACACTGTCCTTGTGGACACGTGACATTATACATTTGTCAAAACCCACAGGCCTGTACAACACAGAGAGTGAATCCTAATGTAGACAATGGACTTTAGTTAATAATAACGTATAAACACTGGCTCACCAATTAAAACAAACACACCACGCAAGATGTTAATAATAGGGGAAGCTGTAGAGGGGTATATAGCAACTCTGTACTATCTGCTCAATTTTCTGTAAACCTAAAACTGCTCTAAAATCTATTAAATATGAAAAAAAAGAAAGGGATCAAGTAACACCTTGGCCAAAGGTAAAAGCCTATTAACTACCTGTGGTATAAGAAAACAAAAAGAAAAGAAAAAAACTTCTTCTAAGAAGAACCTAGAGAAATCCGTAACATCATTTATTCAACAAACATTCGCTCCAGTGCCCATGACAGGCACTGCAGAGCAGGCACCGGGGACGCAGGAATGGAAGGCCAGGGCCCACCCTGCCAAGAGCTCTCACCAAGGTGGGCAAGGGGGAAGGAGCAGCACCGCCTCCCCACGGCCATACCATAAGCAGGTTCATGAAGAGTAACGCATGTACTGGGCAGACTCTTCCTGTGAAACAAGTTTCTCCCCCCTTTAAAATGAGGAAACAGGGGCTTCCCTGGTGGTGCAGTGGTTAAGAATCCGCCTGCCAAGGCAAGGGACACGGGTTTGAGCCCTGGTCTGGGAAGATCCCACATGCCGCAGAGCAACTAAGCCCGTGCGCCACAACTACTGAGCCTGGGCTCTAGAGCCCATGTGCCACAACTACTGAGCCCGCGCGCCACAACTACTGAAGCCCACGTGCCTAGAGCCCATGTTCTGCAACAAGAGAAGCCACCACAATGAGAAGCCCATGTATGGCAACGAAGAGTAGCCCCCGCTCGCCGCAACTAGAGAAAGCCCGCACGCAGCAATGAAGACCCAACCCAGCCAAAAATAAATAAATAAAATAAATAAATTTATTAAAAAAATATAATAATAAAATAAAATAAAATGAGGAAACAGAGGAGGAGAGAAGTCATATCCCGGGATCTGAACCCAGGCGTGTCCCAGAGCAACGTCATGTCTCAGAGCACAGGCCCTGGAAGAGAAGACCCGCCTTCAACCCCAGTCCTACCATCAGAAGAGGGCCTTGGGAAGGTTACTCAATTTCACTGAGCCTCAATTTCTTCATCTTCAATTCACCTTAGTTTCTTCATCTTCTTTAATGCACAGAATTGTGGAAGATTAAAAAAAGAAAATGTAGAGTGTTTAGCAGCCCTGACATGGGATAAGTACAAAACTCAAAAAATGTAGCTACTGTTCCAGGCTGCGCACAAACTTCTCAAAGACAAAAGTGATCACTAAGCAAAGACACTGCCACCCACAGTCCAGGAACCAACTTGGCTCTGCACAAAAAGAGGAAGAGAACCTTTCTAATGTGAATGGCTTTAAAAACTAAACATTTTCATTTGACATTTACCTTCTCTACTATACTTTGAAAATGCACCCCCAAAATCCATGTGTTCACCAAGCTAAAATGATAATTATATCCTCCATGGCCCTAAAAACACAGGATGTAAATATCATGAGGCTTGGTTGGAAACTAATTATCTTAAGTTTATAATTAGCCAACTGAAAAAAAGAAGGAACTAGGTGTAAGTAATATCATATAGGTCTCTTTCCTTCTTTAAGGAAAAGAAAAAGCCAAGACGGGATAAAGATAGAGATGATACTATTTCAATTTAGGCACTGAGTAAAATATTCCCTCTGTAATATGAAATACAAGAAACACATGGATTTAGTTATATAACTCATTAATTAGCTAGATATACTATACTCAGTTGCTGGAAGCAGAAAATATGGCCCCAAAGATAAATGACCAAAGCTGGGAAGAGAACTTTCATAAAATAAATGGGGGGAAGGGGAGTTGCTGAGGAACAAGATGTCCTCTGAAAGGTTAGGGTTACAGGTAGCCCTGAATCAGGCTTAATGCTAATGGTATCAACATCTTCTGCAGAATGAACAAACACAGTATACTTGGAAGGGAAAGAACTCGCATCAGGAAACGAATTGCTCAGCTCCCATCACGGCCTGAATGAACGTAAACATCAGACCGCTGTTCCCACAATCCTGGAACGTCATCTACTGTTCCAAGGACAAAAGCCTTCTCTGGGTAACCTTGCACAACTGTCTACCTGAGGGCGCCAGCACTCATGGCCTCACACTATTTTAAACGCAGAGCCCCTAGCGACTTGCCGTCCACTCCCTCCCTGCCACCCCTGCCGCCCAATTACCAGGTATTCACCTCAGCCACACAACAGCGCCCTTCCCCTCCTCTCCTCCAGCACTGTCACTTCAGGACTCAGACACAAACCAAGGAGCCACACGGCAGAGCCACACAGTAGAGCCAACGGAGAGCCCGGGCTGGAGTATCACCACGCCTTGATTTGAATCTCAGTGGTACCACCTACAAGCGCCAGCCTTCTGTTACAGAAAAGAGCAAGAAAGGCTGCGAGCCACCAAAGGTGGAGCATTAGGGGGAAAGCTTACTGCCCAGCCGGGAACCAGGTCAGACACAGACAGATCAGAGGGAGAATGAGGCTGCGGGAAGAGGACTGGGGAGGAACTTCAAAGCAAAGACTGCAAACTAGCCCTGTCCAGAATCAGGAAAGCCAAGGGTCTGAGCGCTGCCTGCGGAGGGGCGAGATCCGGGTTTGCCTGGAGGTGAGCCAGCTGCAGGCGGTCTGGGCTTACATGCAACCGGATCAGAGCCACGTTACCTGGGCCGTCTGCACCACGGTCAGTAGGCGAGGCGGCCAGGGCAGGGACGGTCACTTGGCAAGCAATTTAAATCTCAGTTTCCTCATTTGTAAAGTGGATTAAGAGAAGAGCCTATCCCAAAGGTACAAACTTCCAGTTATAAGCTAAATAAGTCCTGGGGATGTTAACTATACTGTATTGTACATTTGAAAGTTGGTAAGAGATCTTAAAAGTTATCATAACAAGAAAAAAAAATGTGTAACTGTGAGGTGATGGATGTCAACTAAACTTAGGGTAATCATTTCACAATATGTACATAAATCATTACATTGTTAAATGAATACAATGTTATACAGCAATTATATCTCAAAAAAGAGGGGGGAGAGGGGAGAAGAGCCTACCCCACAAAGCAAGTGTGAGCAATGAATGAGATACTGGCATACAGCACCCGATACATGCTCGTCATTATTCTTAGGTCTTTTAGAGGCTCTTTAAGTGTTTCTTAAATGGTGGTTCAGCTGTGAGACCCCCATCTGCCCACAGGGGCCCAGGCAACCAGGTCTCCTTGAGGGGCTGTATGCCGTCCGGTTGCCCACTGCATGCTCAAGGCCTAGCACAGAGGAATGCCCAACCAGTCCCCTCCAGGAGATAAGATAAGAAGACCTCTGATGGCAGAACTCGTTTTGAAATTGTTTCCCATCCCCCTATGGCATCCAGGCCTACTTTGCCTTCCCATTACATGACTAACATTCTCCAACGAAACTACCTTAAAAGTTTTAAGCTTTGGGCTTCCCTGGTGGCGCAGTGGTTGAGAATCTGCCTGCTAATACAGGGGACAGGGGTTCGCGCCCTGGTCTGGGAAGATCCCACATGTCGCGGAGCAACTGGGCCCGTGAGCCACAACTACTGAGCCTGCGCGTCTGGAGCCTGTGCTCCGCAACAGGAGAGGCCACGATAGTGAGAGGCCCGCGCACCGCAATGAAGAGTGGCCCCTGCTTGCCGCAACTAGAGAAAGCCCTAGCACAGAAACGAAGACCCAACATAGCAATCAATCAATCAATCAATAAATCTTTAAAAAAAAAAAAAAAGTTTTAAGCTTTAAGTTAAAAACATGACACAGTTGTATTTGAGGGCCATTCACAATCTAAAATTTCCTTCATGAAAAACAAACATGACCATGAGAATCACAAACATAAAAAGATATTTTTTTCCCCACCATTCCCCTGTATGGTGACAAAGCAGAGTCAAAATGTTTATGTTGTGTTAATTTCCACAGATTTAAGTCAGACCCGGAAGTTGAAGACACTGCTATCCCTATTTTCTATTCTCAGCCTCACCAGTCAATACTCAATTTTAAGTCAAAGAACTATGACTCCTGATACATTGCGCGGAAGGGCTGTCCACTATCATTGAAAACAGTTGAGCCAACAAGCCACTCAAGTGAATGTTTATCTCCCTCCCCAACCTCTGGTTGGTTTCAACCTTGGTTGTGTGTCAAACAAAACCCAATTTAAGGACCTAACTGATTTGGATTCATGAAAGTATAGCAAAATCTATCTCAGAGAAACGGTTTGAGTAATGTACAAACTCCTTTTTTTTTTTTTTTAAGCAACTTTTTTTTTTTTTTTTTTTTTTTTTAAGATTTCTTTATTGACTGATTGATTGCTATGTTGGGTCTTCGTTTTTGTGCTATGGCTTTCTCCAGTTGTGGCAAGTGGGGGCCACTCTTCATCGCGGTGCGCGGGCCTCTCACTATTGTGGCCTCTCTTGTTGCGGAGCACAGGCTCCAGACGCGCAGGCTCAGTAGTTGTGGCTCACGGGCCTAGTTGCTCCGCGGCATGTGGGATCCTCCCAGACCAGGGCTCGAACCCGTGTTTCCTGCATTAGCAGGCAGATTCTCAACCACTGCGCCACCAGGGAAGCCCCAAACTCCTTTTAAAAGATAAAAGTTTCCTTGGACCTTTAATGTTAACCAGTTATTTTTACTATAATGTTACTTAAATATGTACAAACAAACTGGGCAAAAACTCATACAATTATAAAATTCAAACTATCGATATAGGGACTTCCCTGGCGTTGCAGTGGTTAAGAATCTGCCTGCCAATGCAGGGGACACAGGTTTGAGCCCTGGTCCAGGAAGATCCCACATGCCGCAGAGCAACTAATCCCGTGTGCCACAACTACTGAGCCTGTGCTCTAGAGCCCGCGAGCCACAACTACTGAGCCCGCGCACCTAGAGCCTGTGCTCCGCAACAAGAGAAGCCACCGCAATGAGAAGCCTGCGCTCCGCAATGAAGAGTAGCCCCCACTCACCACAACTAGAGAAAGCCCGTGTGCAGCAACGAAGACCCAATGCAGCCAAAAATAAGTAAGTAAATAAATTCAGAAGTGGGTTGATGGAGGAAAATGGCATGAACCCCACCCCACCCACAGTATCAAGGCCTCCCCCGCCAAAAAAAAAAAAAACTAACAATATACATTTAACGGGAAGGATGACAGTTTGTTGAAGCTGAATTCCTCCTTCAACATGAATACGGAACTGATCAGCAAGGCACAGTTGCTTTCAAACCTGGCAGGCCCACACCAAGGGATGCTGTTTGATGATTCACCACTCCTGCCACTTTTCGCTATTTAAACCTGTATTTGTACAGCCCCCTGTCTGTGAAGTAACTTAGCTTATACTTGGCTCAAACACATCATTTACATATTAATTCCACCTCTATTCTTTTTGTATTTGCTTTCAACCATTAAAATAGTATTGTCTGGCAAACAACCGCAATCAAAAAATGGGCAGAAGACATTTCTCCAAAGAAGACGTATAGATGACCAATAGGCACAGGAAAAGATGCTCAACATAGATAACTATTAGAGAAATGCAAATCAAAATTACAACGAGGTAACACCTAACACCGGTCAGAATGGCCATCATCAAAAGTCTACAAATAACAAATACTGGAGAGGGTGTGGAGAAAAGGGAACTCTCCTACACTGTTGGTGAGAATGCAAATTGGTGCAGCCACTATGGAAAACAGTATGGAGGTTCCTTAAAAAACTAAAAATAGAGCTACCATATGATCCAGCAATACCACTCCTGGGCATATATCCAGAGAAAACCATAATTCAAAAAGATACATGCAGGACTTCCTTGGTGGCGCAGTGGTTAAGTATCTGCCTGCCAACGCAGTGGACATGGGTTCGAGCCCTGGTCTGGGAAGATCTCACATGCCGCGGACCAACTAAGCCCGTGCACCACAACTACTGAGCCTGTGCTCTAGAGCCCGTGAGCCACAACTCCTGAAGCCCACGTGCCACAACTACTGAAGCCCGTGTGCCTAGAGCCCGTGCTCCACAACAAGAGAAGCCACCGCAATGAGAAGACCACGGACCACAACGAAGAGTAGACCCTGCTCGCCACAACTAGAGAAAGCCCATGCACAGCAACGAAGACCCAACACAGCCAAAAATAAAATAAATAAATTTATTTTTTAAAAAAAAGATACATGCACCCCAATGTTCATCACAGCACTATTTACAACAGCCAAGACATGGAAGCAACCTACATGTCCATCGACAGATGAATGGATAAAGAAGATGTGGTTTGTGTTTAAAAACACACACACACACACACACACACACACACACACACACACACAATGGAGTACTACTCAGCCATAAAAAAGAATGAGATAATGCCATTTGCAGCAACATGCATGGACCTAGAGATTATCATACTAGGTGAAGTAAGTCAGAAACAGAAAGACAAATACCATACGATATCACTTATATGTGGAACCTAAAATATGACACAAATGAACTTATTTACAAAACAGAAACAGACTCACAGACATAGAAAACAAACTTATGGTTACCCAAGGGGAAAAGGGGTGGAGGAGGGATAAATTAGGAGTTTAGGATTAGCAGATACAAACTACTATATATAAAATAGATAAACAACAATGTCCTACTGTATAGCACAGAAAACTATATTTAATATCTTGTAATAAACCATAATGGAAAAATATGAAAAAGAATATATATACGTATAACTGAATCACTTTGCTGTACACCAGAAACTAACACAACACTGTAAATCAACTATACATCAATAAAAAGAAAAAAGTACTGTTTGGTGCCCCCAAAATAAACTTAAAAGCAAAACATATACTGTCTAATAGCACTTAGCTATGAATATGATAGGTATCCAGATGATCTCAATGTGTTTATTTTTTCCAATTATCAAAATAAAAGCACAACATTAACCAATCCCTGTTAGAGAATTAAAGGATAATAGTCAGAAAAAATAGAGGTATACACATCTTTAAGTAGATCTTTATACTTAAGATATCTTGTCTCTGTTAATAAATCTTGAAGGTCAAATGTTTAGCAGGCCATAGTTACTTAAGCCCTAGGCAAACAAGAATGTCTGGAGTGCTATGAAGGGTTTCTCTTCTCTTCGTTCTTTGTATTTGAAACAGTCACATGACTGATCCATGACCCAACGGAATCCAAAACATGCCATGATTTTCCAAAAATATTCCTAATCCATGAAATTTTTTGTCTAATAGAGAGCAAACTGAGTATATGTGACAATAAAAATAGCAGTTTTGCATATTCTTCTTCAAATTAAGCTGTATTTGGCAGAGAACTGTTTTACTTTCCAGAGTGTAAAAAATAAATTCGTGGACTTCAGAAGAGCATTTGATATTCCAGGGACCTGCAGCTGTCAGCTTTTAAAGATGCCATGTGTTTGCCCACATAAAAGAATGTAATGAGCTATGGAAATATTATCCGGTCTCATGAACCAGAATAAAAAATCCATCGTCAGTAGGCTGATAGTAGGAGTTGGTTTACTCCATCAGGAAAATATCTACCAAGCACTGCTTATTAAACGCCTAGATACAAGTTGTACCTCACAGACCTTGACGTGTTCGGTTCTCTGTTTTCTCTATCACTTCCCTTCCTTTATGGCAGGAGCCCCCATTCTGCTTCAGTGCATGCCCCCCAGCTCATCATTCTACATCTACTTTCAGATGCTCTTCTTTCTTTGTTAAGAAACTAACAGCGATGGCAATCATGAGATGTAACTTTAAAGATCTATTCTGAATAGGTGGAATGAAATACAGTGGTTGAATTCCTCAAGGAACTTGTCTTTTGGATCTGGAATCTATCAAATATAAAAGACCAAAAAAATAAACCTAGAGAGATATGCACTTATTTTTGGTTGACATAATAGTAAAAAACTAGACTTTAAAAACGTACAGTAAACACAATAGCCAAAAGGTGGAAGCAATCCAAGTGTCCACTGATGAATGAATGGATAAACAAATTGTAGTGTGTATATCTATATATACACGCATACGTGGGATTATTCAACTTTAAAAAAGGAAAAATCTTTTGACACATTACAACATGAACAAACTGTGGAGACATTATGCTAAGTGAAATAAGCAAGTCACAAAAGGACAAATGTTGTGTAATTTCTCTTATGTGAGGTATCTAGAATCGTCAAATCTATAGAGACAGAAAGGAGAAAAGGGGTGGGGCGTGCCAGGGGCTAGGGGTGGGGGAGGGGGAGTTAGTGTCCAATGGGGACAGAGCTTCCGCTTGGGAAGATGTGAATGTTCTGCAGATGGATGGTGGGGATGGCTGTACAACACGTGAATGTACTTAATACCACCGAACTGTACACTTGGAACTGGTTAAAATGGTAAATTTTATGTTATGTATATTTTACCACATTAAAAAAAGTACAAATCTACTCCACCTGAAAATTAGCAAATAAAGCCATACAAATAATTCAGTTAAGACCAGTTCAAGGAAGCACATGCTTGTTAATATAATTTTGCTATCACTAAATAAACTCAAGAACAGCAGTCTAGAGAAGGACATAAAGCAAATAGTCTCCTTTTAGTATATGTTCAATCCTGCGAAAGAAAACAAAATGTAAGAGTCTCTGTTACACAACTGTTAAAGAATCTATCCTTCAAAAATTTTTAAATTAAAAAAAGTTATAACTGAAACCAACTTCCTCTCTTCCTATTCCATTTACTACAAAGCAAATTAAGGACATCTAAACCAGTGGTCCTCAAACCTGAGCAGGCATCAGAACCATCTCCAGGGCCTGTGAAACCAGACTGCTGGGCCTGCCCCCAGAAATCCTGATTCAGTAGAGAATCAGAATTTAGACTGTTAGAATTTGCATTCTAAACCAACTTTGTGTTCAGTAAAATGAAGATAACATGCATTCGGGGAAGAGCTTTCTCAATATTAATAGCATACATCCTGCAATGTAACCATCTCTTCAATCAGTTTACTTCTTAAAATATGTACCTGCAGCTTTCAGTTCTGGACTTGGTTTTTAAAACATATATAGGCATTAAACTAGCAAAAAGAAAAACACACATTTTATGATTAGGACCACCTTATGTTACAGAGTAAATTATTCATTAAGAAAAAAAGAGTCATGTATCACCAACCTCTCAGGTTTAAACCTATAGAGATCTCAAAAAGAATTAGAAAAATTAGAATACCATTCTATCAGAGTCAAGAATTTTTAAATGAATTTTATGTTCTGTAGGAGAACCACAGAAACAAAATTTTTTATATACTTGGTATTCACTGCTATGGGAAAAAAGCCACTCAAACACCAAGTAATACATAAACCAGGACACGTTTGTCAGTCAACTATAGTAATTATAGGCTTCAGTTCACTGAACATAAACTCTATTTTACTCACAAAAACCAATTTGCATCAGATTCCTTCAAAACATGATATAAGTATAAGCAGTAAATCCAACCACAAGAGTATGTTCCAATGTGACCTTTTGTTGAAATTTTCACTGCCAGAAGCAGAGTAATGCAGGAAGCGAGAGCACGCATCCCAGGACTCGCTTATTCTTTAGACACATCAATTTCTGGGGCCTTCCTCTATGCTCAGGGTAAAAAGCAGAACATTTGGTTCCCACCCTCAAGACACTCGAGTGGAAGGGAAGGTGACAAGCCTAGCGACCCCGGCAAGGCAGGAACCAGGGAGGTGACAGTGGGACACCAGAGCCCAGAGCGGGAACTCCTCTGAGAACAGGATCTGACCGGTGAGAAGGATGGAGAAAGGCCCTCCAGGCACGAAGGCCAGGAAGCAGAATGGCACACTTGGGAAGCGGCCAGTGACCCCACAGAACTTGAGCGGGGAGCACGTGCGGGTCTCGCCTGCGGAGACGAGGCTACGAGAAGACCTTAAGAGGCAGAAGGCGAAGGGCTCCGGGATGGAGCTAAAGGGTCTGGATTCGTCTCGGAGGTGAGGGGCAGCCACTTGAGAAGTTTAAACTAGCAAGTGACATGGTCAGATGTACAACTGGGAGACTCGGCGGCAGCAACCCTGAGAAAGAGCGGGTGGGAGAGACAGGGTTGAGATGCAGAGCCCGTAGGTCACTGCAGGGACCTGGACGTGAAGGGACGAGCTGTGATCTGAGGCTGAGCCAACAGGGTCAAACGAGCAGATTCAGACCCAGGTCAGAAGACCTCCTCAACGGGCGAGGGTCCAGCCATCACCAGGGCTGAGGGGGGAGGGGGGCTGTCAGGGATGTCTGGGTTCCGGGTCTGAGGGTTGGGTACGTGGCAGTGGCACTCATCAGAAGCAGCAGCTCAGAGGAAAAGTAGAGCTTTTCAGAGGAATTTTATTGCGTGTGTGTGTGCGTGTGTTTTTTCTGTTGGTGCTCTTTGTGGGGCAGGAGGAAGGTGTGGACTCCGTTTCAGATGCACTAAATCTGTCTTGGAACGGCCAGGTGGAGATGGCCTGGCAGGGAGCTGGCTGGAAATCTGGAAGCTCCTGCGTGTAGGCTGAAGATAAGCTTTGAGAGCTTTGGTTCATAAAGTGACAGTTGAAGCCACGGGTTTAAATGAGGCTGCCCAGGAGGAGATGTCGGGTGAGAGAGAGCTGGGTATTCCTAAAATAGCATTAACTACCAATTAAAACACCTGTGATGTCCAGAAAACACAAAATATTCAACTAGGGGGTCTCAAAATAGCAAAACAAGTTATCATTAGAGGAAGAGTCCATCTGTACCCAAGAAGGCAAGGAGGTGGGTGGAGTAACAAAAGCAAGGGCGACCAGAGGGAGGGCCAGAGACCCGAGAGGAAGAGAGCTACCACCAGCCGTCTAATCAAACATGCGAGACATTTAGAACCGGACACTTATCAATCACTCAGATCTGCACTATGCATGTGAACGGTGCACTAGGGATACTCTAGTGCAAAAACGTGTAGGAGAGATCTATGAAATACTCGTGGCAGACTTCGGAATGGAAAAAGGATTCAGTACATATCGCGATATATTTAGCAATTATTTTACAGAGTGATAATTACATAAACCTACATACGTACATACGAAAAACAAAAACAAGGCCAGTACTCCTAACGTCAAATCGTACCTTTCAAGAGAACTGTAATGCGATACATGCTTTCTGTTGCAACATGTAAAATTATTCCACTAGAAGTATATTAAATTGTCAGTTTCACTCTCGCACAGGTTAAAAATCAAGATAGAAGGATCAATTATCACACCTGCCGACGCAAATCCTCTCTTCAGTGAATTTCTCTGTGGGCACTTCCCCAGCTAGACTGACATCCCCATCCGGGGCTCTAATGAAAGGAGCACAAACAAAGGACTGGCCAGCACCACTGCCACCACCCGCCCCCACCTCAGCGGTCCCCAAGCGCTCACAGCAGAGGCTACATAGAAACCCTCTTAATCACACCTGCCAGTAAATTAACTCCTTTCAACTGCTCACTATAAACAGCAGAATCAATGAAGTGGGTTACAAAGTAACTTTAAATGGAAAGACCCAGTTTAATTTGGGAAAAAAATGTTTTGCATCCTATTTGCAACTCAAAATTACAAAGGATAATCATGGGGATGAAAAAGGAGCAGCCGGTTTTAACCACTCACTTCAATCTCTATCAGCGAATGTTTAAACAGAGCTGCTAAAAAGTAGATGAACTGATTGGTCTGAGGTCTGCGCTTCCTCCCTGTGCCTATTTGCCGTAATGAACAATTAAATCAGCAAAAGGTTAAGGTAATTGAAAAGGACAAGTGACCCAGTTTCTGTAACAAAGCCATGGCAGGAAAGGAAACAAAGGAAAAGGAGGATGTGAGGGAACAGAGGAGGCTGAAGAAACATAATAACCAAATGCAAAGGTTTATTTGAAGCAGGATCCAAACAAGTTGTAAAAAGACATTGTTTTAGGGGCTTCCCTGGTGGTACAGTGGTTAAGAATCCACCTGCCAATGCAGGGGACATGGGTTCGAGCCTTGGTCCGGGAAGATCCCACATGCCACAGAGCAACTAAGCCCGTGTACCACCACTACTGAGCCTGCGCTCTAGAGCCTGCAAGCCACAACTACTGAGCCCACGTGCCACAACTACTGAAGCCCGCACACCTAGAGCCCATGCTCCGCAACAAGAAAAGCCACAATGAGAAGCCTGCGCAAAGCAACAAAGAGTAGCCCCGCTCGCCGCAGCTAGAGAAAGCCCACGCACAACAACGAAGACCCAACACAGCCAAAAATAAATTAAATTTAAAAGAAAAAGACATTATTTTAGACAGCTGAGAAAGTCTGAACATGGACTTGCTATTGGATGACATGGGGGAATTATCAGTACTCTTGTCGGGTGGATAATGACACGGAGGTTACCTTTTAAAAAGAAAAAGGTCCTTATAGTTTGAGGTGCATGCTGAACTGTTTTGGGATGAATTAACAAGATGCCTGAAATCAGCTTTACATACACCAGCAGCGGAAAAAGTGGGGAGAGCAGATGAAACAAATTGGCAAAATGTTGATGCTTTTGGAGCTGGGCCATGGGTACCTTTCTCTCTACTTCGGTATGCTTGAAATTTTCCATAATATAGGGTTTACCTGTTTGGTTTTTTAGACAAAAACAGGTAAATCAAAGAGACAAGGAGCTGAATCAGATCCTGCTTTATTTCTTCTTGAAATATCTCCTACTGAACCATAACTGTCTTCACCCTAGCACATTAAAAGTAATTCAGAGTGCATAATGTATTGGGAGAGTGGGTTTAAGAGAACGGAAAAGGCCTGGTTCTGTACAAAACAGTGTACAATGGAAGTATACTATAATTGCTCATTTTCAAAGCTAAGCAAGTCTGACTACAATCCCAGCTTTTATTAAACGCAATAGCATTTACACTATGGCATTCAAAAACTTGATAAATAAAAAGAGTACAATCTCCCCCACTAAAAACTGCCCAGGATCCTTAATATAACATTAGAGAAACTGGACCATTTCCCTTCACTCCTAGACTGAATAAAACTGGGTTTTTTTGTTTTGTTTTTTAATTTTTATTTATTTATTTATTTTTGGCTGTGTTGGGTCTTCGTTTCTGTGCGAGGGCTTTCTCTAGTTGCGTCAAGCGGAGGCCACTCTTCATCGCAGTGCGCGGGCCTCTCACTATCGCAGCCTCTCTTGTTGCGGAGCACAGGCTCCAGACGCGCAGGCTCAGTAGTTGTGGCGCACGGGCTTAGTTGCTCCGCGGCATGTGGGATCTTCCCAGACCGGGGCTCGAACCCGTGTCCCCTGCATTGGCAGGCAGATTCTCAACCACTGCGCCACCAGGGAAGCCCTAAAACTGGTTTTAAAGTTAGCGACCCCAAAATGCAGACTGCTTATTCCTTTGAGTAAAAACAAATTCTGTTGCATATTAGGCTCACTGAAGATCTAACAAAACCTCAATTAATGAAAAAGATGTATTTCAACATCACACCTAACCATCAGAAACTTGGAAACTACAAAAGGGTCCAGGGATAAAATCTAGGATGAGAGGAAGAGGATGTGCTTCGAAAAGAAAAGCAAAAGATGGAATGAAAATATTTCATAACTGAAATAAAGGTAAAAACCCAATATGCATGGGACTCAGGTCAGAGGAAGAAAACGAAATCCGAGGAAAGGGGACTGGGGCTGCC
Source organism: Balaenoptera acutorostrata (assembly GCF_949987535.1). Taxonomy (NCBI): domain Eukaryota; kingdom Metazoa; phylum Chordata; class Mammalia; order Artiodactyla; family Balaenopteridae; genus Balaenoptera; species Balaenoptera acutorostrata. The sequence goes on from NC_080083.1 coordinate 55,437,319, forward strand.
AGTATCTTCAGGCAAGGAGGAAGGGGTGGGTGAACACACAGGGGCTTCAGGAGGCAGCCACCCGCCTCGGAGCAAGAAGGCAGAGCAAGACGGGCTCCGGCAGGACCCCAACCAACAGAGGAACAATCTGGAAACGGATGCATGGGGAGGCCTCCTTGGGAAGCGCTCTACCGCCCGGATTTCTGTGCACCTCGCCCCCACCCCCGCCCCAGAAAGAGCCAACTTGATTGCCCTTGGGGTGAGGCTCCCCTCAGACTGTGCTGCGATACACGAGCCTACCCCGGGGTCCCCCACATTATCTCCCCAGCTGTCCTGATGTATAAGCTGTGAATGGATGAAATAAAGCTTAAATATAAATACAAATGTCTATTTAATCTAAAAGAGACACACATTCAGAGTTTATATGCCAGCATATGACTCTGCTGATTCATCTCTCCTTGTATTTGGGAGCGGGACAGGGGCTGGCTATCAGAAAGGGATGGGGGAGGCGGTGGATGTTTCCAGGCCCTGCCTCACCCACCGTCACGTCTGTGGTCTGCTTAATTCTATCACGTCCTCACAACAGTCCCCACTAGTGACTGGCCTAGTCACTAGGTTACAGAGCACGTCTGTGGCGGGGCCCAGCTCTGCACCTAGTATCACAGCAAATCTCTTTCTCCTCCCTTCATCCTCTAGTCTTGGTGGGAAGACATGAGGTATCTGAGGAAAGAGAAAATGAATGAAAAAAAACAGAGAACAAAACAAACAAGAGAATGAAAAGAGCAGAAGCAAATGTTGTTCTGGGGGCCACTCAATCAGCAACCACACGCTTGCAAAGAGGGCTTTTCGGTTACTCAACCTGTAAAAGTACATCACTTAAACTACTACGAAATTTGTCAAATGGGTTTTGCATAATTTATGAAGATGTTAAAAAAAAAAAAAAAAGCCAACTTCATCACAAAAGGGCTTTGCTCCTAAGGGAGGCATTGGTTAACTGAAAGGTCAGAGCATGTTACTTTTTTTCCATGGAGAAAACATAAATCCCTTGTCTGAAGACAGGCCACAGATCTGTGCTTCAGCCACCAAACCCACTTCCCATCTCCTCACACGAAAAGCTCAGGTGAACAAATAGCCACCAGCTGATCAAAGATATCTGAGTGCCTGCTATGTGCTTGGTACAGAAACTGGAGGGAACAAGGGAAAAAACAAAGCCTCTGCCCTCGAGGAACATACCAAATAGTTAGAGAATAAAAGAAACTGATTACCCACCACTGACTACACCGTTAAGGAGGAGTCGGAGGAAAGGGAGAGAAACACGGAGGGCTTCTTAGCAGCATCAGGGAAGCGGGTGGGCCAGTAAGATTAAGATTAGACAGCTGGGGAAGGTGAACATCTAACGCGGGGAAGGAAGTGTCAAAAGAAAGGGTGGGGGGCAGGAAAAGACACGGAGTGGCAAACAGGGACAGCACAGAATAGAGGTAAACATTCATGCTGGGAAGTTTGCATAATTATGAAATAAGCTTAAACAGAGAGGGTAGGACACGAAGGGCCCTGAAGAAAAAGCAAAGCAGTTTAGAACGGATATGACTGATAACAGAGATCACTTCAACAGAGGGCTGACAAGTGGAAACAGTGTCTGGCAGGAGAACACAGTACGGACCAAAGGGAGGAATGTATAAGTAAGAAATTAACAGCTCTGGTCACGCTCTCCAAAGGCTGGACCGAAGGCGGTGCTCAGGAGAGAAAGGGACAGAGATGTGACTGGAGAGCACAATCTAAAAGATGCATCTGCTAGGGATACAGATGGCCAAGGGGGTCTGGGGGCACGATGACAGGACGGAGAGAACAGGGAGAGCGTGCAGGTGCGGAGAGGAGAGAGCGACGTGACCAAGCCCGTCGGACGACAGGAAGCCCACTCGAAATGGGGCTGGACGAGGCAGCGACTCGTGGCGCGTCACAGAGAGCAGTGGGGCCTCTCCTGTCACGCGCTCCAGTGGCAGCTGTCCCCAGATGAGAAAAGGATCAGAGACAGGTCCTCGCCTCCCCCGCCACTGTGACCACAGCGGCCTCGGCCCGTGCCCGACCCCCTGCCTCTGCACGTTACTCTGTTCCATGGACTCTCTCTCCTTCGTCCTCCCTCTGTATCCTTTATGAAGGGGCCATGAACACCAGGAGGGAGAAAGCTGTAAGTTTTAAAATTTGTATTTTAACTCAGAAATTTCAAAACGAAACACTCAAACCCAAGCATCTCGGAACCACAGCTCCCACCTTAAGTCCCTTCTCTGCGGGCACCTCACTAGGCCCGGGTGAGACCACAGATCCTTGAAGGCACAATCCACTGGAATGTTCTGCACTGATTAAGTTCTCCTCCCACAAGTCAGGCAGAGCAGCCCCAGGAAATGTTTCTGGTTGAGCTTGGAAAGGTCACAGACATCTTCAAGGGCAAGAACCCTCATAACACATTCCAGGATACACATTATGATAAAAAGAACACCAAACTCTCTACCTCAGCTGACTGTGGAAGCTTTAACTTCTCTGAGGCTCAGATGCCTCACCCTCAAAGGGGGCTGAGCTGGGGGACTTCTCGACTCACTGAAGCTCCAACAATTGTTCCTGGGCTCACATCTAACAACAGAATGTCCCCCAGATGCCACAAATGCCTCCTGAAACACCTTCACTTCAATTCTGTTTGTTTACCATTAACATTTACATGATTTCTTAATTCTACCAGTATACTGACCCCAAAACAAATCATCAGTTGTCATTAAATCAATCAAAATCAATTAACATACTTGATACCCACTGTATACCTACTGACACAGGCACCTCCTACCTCAGCATATCCTGGCAATCCTAAATTACAACAAAACTCTTGGTTAAAACAAAGGCCTTAAGTGAACGGAACAGCATCTCCTCCAGCGGTCATCACAGGACCCTGTCAATTAGGACCTGGATCCACCTGTCAATACCACAAGCTGATCACCTGAGGAACACTTGTGTCACTGTCACATGCTGTGATTACTGAAGCACAATCACTTTCTGCGGTTCTCAAAAATATTTCTGTTGAAGCTACAGTTCCGTTCTTGCATTAACTATATACCTCTTTGCTCATCCTGAATGAAATGAAAAGAACATTTTTAGACTAACTCTTTTATACCGCTGTTTTTCATCAACAAGGGAAAAAACAGCAAGGAAAATACTGAGGATTCTATGTTGTGCAATTACAATCAGAAAAGCGGCAAGTGACACCACAAAAATCACTACAGGCTTAACGAACATTCTAGTCTGTACCTAATTCTGGAAGGAAAAAGGTAACACATTTCATTTTCAGATTAAAAAATAATTTCTAACAACTCAAAAAAAATTTACCACTGCTTAAAACAAAAGCAAGTGAAAAATCAGTTAATTTTAAAAGATTGAGGGGTGGCTGAGAATTTCAATTTCAATTTCTTCTGTAAATCCATGCATAAAAGTGACAAGGCAAACTGTACCATTCTGAAAACTGTAAAGAAAGGAAAATAAGGAAGCTGAACATTAGACAATCAAAATACCTCTTTATTAAAGCTAGTGTCTGCAGAAGAGATTAGTCTTTGCCTCAAATGATCAGGGTTGCATCAAGATTTTAAAATCGTCCTTAGCATTCTGGAAAACATAAGACACCAGTCTCATGCCTGCCCACTCCACCCCCGGGCATCTCCCGGGCTCACTGCCCTCCACCGCCCCACACAAATCCCCCAGCGCCACCAGCCCCTGCCAACCGAAAAGGGATAGGTGACCGAGCCCCACAAGGAATCCACAGGCCGGCCAGCAACCGACTTCCTGGGCCCAGGGGTAAGGACCAGATCTAGTCTCTCTAGAATCTGAACTAGGAAATGTGACAAGAACCGGTCACTTAGAAACTGAAAGAAGGCAACAAGAAATGCCACAAAGGCAAACTGGAGCCAGAGGGGTTATGACCAGCTGAAAAAGCACAGGAGCTGAAGCCGCAGGGGAGGGAAAGGCAGGAGAGAGCAAAGCAGCCGGTTGGTGGTGGGGGGAGAGGCAGATGGAGGAGGCAGAGTCCCAGGGTGGGGGGCGGGAGAGGGGGGAGTTCCGGGGACAACTGCTGCCGGGAACCACCCTCCGATGCAGGGCTCTTGGAGCTCAGCCGTGGCGCCTCGCATTCCTGGATTTCTGCACGATCTCATCGCACACAGCATGTGTTCCACCGACAATACCCCCTCTCAGGCCGGAGTGGGCCTCTGCTCCTTGTGACCAAATGCCAAACCAGCACCCAGAACATGCAAACAGGAAGCAAGCCTTTCTGATAAGCCCTAGACATAAAATACTGAACAGTCCTAGTATTGAAGGAACATACAGAACTAAAAAATACGCCCCCAACAACAACAAAAAACCCAAACCTCACACCTGACAGAGAAGGGGCACAAGAGAACTTTCTGCGGTAATGGATGGAAAGGCTCTGCATCTTGACAGAGATGCGTGTCACTCTTTAGTCAAAACTGATCAAACTATAAACCTGTGACCATTTCACTGTCTATAAATTATACATCAATTTAAAAAACAGACGCCCTAAATCTAAATTTTTCCCTTGAGAAGACTTGAGTTTTGTTTTGTTTTCCAAAACTAAATTGATCTGGATAAATCTCACAAACGATGCTGAGTAGGAAGAAGCCAGATGCAAAAACACCTGAGTTTCTATTTATACACGGAACAGACACAGAGAAATTCATCTCCGTGTCATAGCCAGAGTCGGGGCTAACTACGCGGGACCAGGAGAGCCGAGAGGGACCCTCATCGGGCCGGAAGGTTCTGGTTCTTCATCTCGGTTCAGACTGACACTTTCATCAGGGCATATTTCATGACAGAGGCATCTTCCTGTACATCCACTTATATTACACCTTAACAATAACATAAAAGAGAAGGGAAAGGAAAGAATACCTTATACTAATCTAAAAGGGATTGGCAAAAAGTTTGTTTTGGGTTTTGGGGGGATTTTTTTGCCTCTAGTGAAATGCTTATTTTGAACCAAACTCTTTAGGTAGTAACAAAGAAAATTCAGACTTTAGTTACCCCATTTGTAGAATTCTAATATGACTCATGAATTTGATATTAGCGGAGGAAATTCATTCAACAGAGTCCTTAGAATCTGGTACATTAAACCCCATCCTATGTGTCAGTTCCACATGGTGAATTCACCCAAATCTAAATGAGCAGCAGAGGGAAAAAACCACTCTCCACATCCCTTTTCTACTTTAACAAACAAAAAAAGAGCAAAATCCAGAGGAAGAATTATTTAGTCACAATCCCACTTCTGTGTTTTTCAAATGGAGAATTAACTGAAATTCATACATTACACTGAGGTGAATTATTTTAAAAATAAACATGCAGATTTTGATTTTCAGAGACTTATAGTTTAAAAACATTTCACAAACTTGATAAAGTTCAAAAGCATAAAAACAGAACAAGTAAAAGTGGAACAGGTCACCAAATTTGAATACCTAAAAAAATAAGAAGCTGAAGAGTAAACTGAAAAGTACTTACAGCCATAATTAATTCAAAGGGGTGTTTATACACCCTCACTGGTGACTGGTATTTTTGCACCATGATTGCAATAAAACAGCAATCCTCTCACACCTGCAAAACACAAACATTTGTGATAAATAAACAAGATGTGGAAAAAATTAAATCTGCATTTACACAACATACTACAGTCTAAGGAATCTCAGTGGGTCATAATTCTATGCACGCAAAAGTCAAAAGACGAGGCTTAATTGTACAAGGACAAGGGAAGGCGATAAAGACAGTAAGAAAAGGTGAAGAAAGCCCAAGTGGAGTGAGGGAAGCAGCTCTGGTCTGAGGGCTGGAGGACTCCATTGCCCTACCTGCCTCACCGCCTCTCCAGGGGCTGCCCTGGGTCCTTTCCAGCAGTGAAATGTCATGATTCCATTATTCTGATAACCCATACAATTAGTTCTTGAATCATTTTCTCTTCAACAACTTCCACTAGAAGCCAAATAAAAATGGTGGCACTTAAAAGATATTAAGCCCAGGACACACAAAAATAAAAGTGGAAAAAAACACTAGTGTGTCTCAAATTATGGGATACTCCTCAAAAGATATTTTCAAAGGAAACTTGTCAATTCCCATTTTCTAAGTGCAAGACCACAACTTCAGGGACTTCCCTGGTGGTCCAGTGGTAAAGAATCTGCCTTCTAATGCACAGGAGGTGGGTTCCATCCCTGGTCAGGGAACTAGGATCCCATGGGCCGCGAGGCAACTAAGCCCACGCACCACAACTACTGAGCCTGCGCGCCACAACTAGAGAGAGAAAACCCGCACACCGCAGCTAGAGAGAAGCCCGCGCACCGCAACAAATATCCCGCCTGCCACAACTAAGACCCCACGCAGCCAAGAATTTAATTAATTAATTAATTAATTAAATATATTTTTTAAAAAAGACAACTTCAGGGACCTATCTTCAAATGGCAGAGACACCACCAAGCACTCTGGCTAGAGGCTCCACTGACTTCTCCAGCCTCAAATAGCTGTAATATCAGGAAGCAATCAACTAAGTGCTGAAGCCTACTTCAAAGTCAGGAATCCTCCTGCCAGGGACACATTTACACACTGGCCCCAGCCTACCTGGATTTTTCTGAAAACACACTTTTATTTGGAGTCCTCTATGGGACTTCACTTCCCTATTTAAAAGGGAGGAAGAAAAATAAATCCAAAGAGCATACCTGTCCTACCGAGGATAATCATTAAGAATGTTATTTTATGCTGAATATGGTAAGAGGATATTCAGAAGTACCAAATGTAATATCCTCAAGGAGTCCAAAGTCTAGCTGTAAAAAAAGAAAACTTTACGAAGATATGTTTTATATCATAAGATTCCTACCTATATTATTACATTTAAACAGGTCTGGAACCTCCTCTGGTGCGTTTCGCATATCTCTCAGAGAGAACAGGTTCTGGCGGAAAACAGCCATATCTGGCACTCTGAAAACTGCTGAAGAATAACTCTGGGAGACCTCAAGCAAGTCATTTGACTTCCCCCGGACTCAGATCCACCTCTGCAAAGCGAGGTTTGGGGTGAGATAATCTTGAAAGACTTCCAGCTCTAAAATCATGAGACTCAGAGACAAACTCCTGAATCCACCACAATCAACTGGAATGCTGCCATTAATCTTGATTCTGGGACCGGCAGGTCCTGGTGCGCTGGGACCGTGTTCTATTTAGCTTTGCCAACCTGATAATGCTGGTGCCCAGCAGGAATTCAACAACCTTTTAAATTTCTAATTAGGAAAATTAATTTTAGGATATCTCCCACAGAAGGAGAGGCTGACTTGATACGGGGTATCAAAAGGGGTAGGGGGAGAATGTAAAAAAAAAAAAAAAAAAAAAAAAGAGGAATGCTCGGTTAAGACTCGGTAACACCCATTCGGGATTCCACTGCCCGGCAGAACCCAAAGCGACTACGCTCAAGAACCTGCTAATTCACGAGCTTCTGAACTCCTGCCAGTTCCCAGCTTCCGATGCTCTGGTCCAAAGAAACGTCCTACGTGGGAATCCGGAGTTACAACCGCCAAGTGGCACCGTGGACCAGGGCAACCTCTACTGCATGACAATCGGTGCTTAAAAATTAGCCAATGGCCAGACCCAGTGAGTCCACCCCGAGCAGGCTCAAGGGGCAGCCGGGCCCTCCGCTCGATCCGGGGGTCCGGCGCGGCGGCTCCTCGGGCCCCCAGCCCCGGCCGACCCGGGGAGGTGCGCCAGAGGCCGGCTGGGACCCCAAACTCTGCTTCCCCCAGGAGGGGTCCCGGGTGGGAATATGGGCGGGTGGGGGCGGGGAGGGGGCGACCAATACAGTAGGAGCGGCGCGGGGGGCGGCGGGCCGGAGGCGGGCGGGAAGACAGTCCGCTCCCGAGTCGGGGAGCCGGGGGGAGCCGGGGAGAGCCGGGGGGAGCCGAGGGGCCGGGGAAGGGCAGGCAAGGCGGGGAGGCGGACGCAAGAGCCTCGCGCCTCCCGGAGGGGCCGGGCCGGGGGCGCGCTCGGAACCCGCCGCGGAGACGCGCGCCTACCTCTTGTCAGAAGGGCCGGGCCGGGGACGCGAGGCGGCGGGGGGTGCTCATGCCGGCGGCTCCGCGGTGCCGTCGCCGTTCGACTGCTGGCTGCGGCAGCCCCGCCGCCGGTTCCGGGGAGTGGGCAGTGGGGCGGGAGCGGGAGGGGCCCGGCGAGGCTCCAGTGGTTGTTACGGGTGACGGGGAGGGCGGGGCCGGGAGAAGGGGCACGCGTGCGCGAAAGCGGCCGAGGGGCGGAGGCAGGAGCGACGACGGTTGCTAGGAAGGGGGAAGGGGTGACAACCTGGACCGAGCCGAGCTGCGCAGGCGCCAACTCCAGGCCGGCGGGCGTGGGAGGAGCTCGGAGTAGGCGTCGGCCCAGAAGCAAGGCAGGTCTGCCCAAAGGCGCCTGGCCCCACCCAGATTTGCGTCACGGGGCGGGCCTAGTGTGAGGGGCGGGGCTCGCGAGTAGCCGGGCGGAGGCTGCCGAGACACAAAAGGGGCGTCCAGCAGTGGCCCCGGGGAGTTCCGCTGACTTGGAACTGGGAAGTCTGCGAGGCATCAAAATAGCCGGGGCCTTCCGGCTTTGCGGGGGCCCAGGGCCGGGCTGGTCTGTCTGATCGGCGCAGGAGGCTCTCCGTACTTCCTCATTTTTTGTTGACTTCTGCGGTGTCCTGACCACATTCTCGCCGAGTAATGCAGATGAGGCAAACGCCAGGGCTGGGGAGGGGCTGGGTGGGCCCCAGCAGCATCTTGTCAACACGTCCGAGCTGTTCGATGGACCTAAGCCAAGTGGATCTGACGTTTCGGCAAGAGCTCCAACTTTGAAGTACAAGTGTGATACACACTGAGACATTTAGGAGTTCTTAAGAGGAGCTAATGACTAGAGAAGGACAGCACGCACGTCCACCCACACAACAAGGATGGTTTTATAGCCAACATACAGTTTCTCCATCAATGTCTCTGTTGTTACGTTTGCATTAGTCACCCTCGGTGGCTGTGCATTTGACGCTGCCAGTGCACAGCACATTTTTGGAACAGTTTCGGAATTTCCTTCAGGGCTAGTTTACCAGCCACACAAGAAAATCATTCATTACTTGATCACACCTTGTTTTTCAACTCAAACCATCATTTTCCAGCTTGATCACCCACCCTGCTTACTAGACTCAGCTAGGGCTGGCTTTTGCCTGTTTGTGAAAATCACATCCACCTTCAAAAGATGGTCCGAGAAAGAGACAACCCAGTAAACAGCAGCACTTATGAAATGGTCTCGCCCCAAAATTGACCTGATCTGATAAGCCTCTAGATGGCAACGGCCAATTTACAAGAAATGGGAACAGAGGAACATGTTAAATAATACCAGGGGGAAATAATCAGCCAAGCATAAATCATGGGAAATACTGCATGACAAACACATTCCTCATCAAAGGACAAAGGAAAAAATAGGGGAAGGGCCACACTATAGATCAAAAGAGATTGAGAAATTTATTGAGCCATACACCTATGATTTGTTTGCTTTTTTATGTAAATATTATACTTCAATTAAAATTTTTTTCACAGCTAAAAGTACATTGTTGAAAAATCCAAATTGTGAAAATCATCACCTGCCATTATTACATTAACATTTAAATAAACAGGCATTTTTAACAAACATTTAGACACTCAAAACCTGAAAAAAAAAAAAGAAGGCAGGATTTATAAATACATAAATACCCACGCATACTTTTAGAATGGTAGCTACTGGAAGATTGAGACTTTTTTTTTTTTAATTTATCTAGGCTGCACCGGGTCTTAGTTGCAGCACGGAATCTTCGTTGTGACATGCGGGATCTTTAGTTGCGGCATGCAGACTCTTAGTTGCAGCATGCATGTGGGATCTAGTTCCCCGACCAGAGATCGAACCCGGGCCCCCTGCACTGGAAGCATGGAGTCTTACCCACTGGACCACCAGGGACGTCCCAGAATGAGACTTTCTAAAACGCCAATCTAGACAAGATTTTCTTCCATTCCAATGCCTCTTTCCTACAGGTTGGTGATACCAAGAGCTTAAGAGAGCCATTGTTGTCAATGTCGGCATTCATGCCAGCCTCCTGTCCCAGTCTGCAGCTGATGATGAAAATGTGATGAACCTTCTGCCTTAGCTTTGATGCTTTTTCATTAATTCACTTCTGGTAGTAAACTAGGACTGGTCTGCCACTTCAACGCCATCAGACATTTCCATCACGTTGTCTAAAAGGTCTTTGTTGTAACTGCAACCCAGGAAGAAGTGGTTGGCCCAGACCATGGAGAGGGACAGCAGCTGGCCAGGCAGCAGTAGTTGTTGGGTGGGTCGCGGTAGTCGGACAGGTGACACAGGATGAATTCCATGTGGACCTTCCATTGCTTCTCGCGCTCTAAGTGGGAGAATTGCTCCCTGAAGTTGGTTGCCTGCCACACTCCTGAAAGCAACTCCTCCACCGTGGTGCCCGCCCTTCAATTAAAATTTCTAAAAAAACAAAACAAAACCCAGATACTTGAGGTAGCAACCAATTGCAATATATGAACTTTATTTCCATCTTGATTTTAATAAAATAGTAAAAGAAACTTTTATGAAACAGGGAAGCTTAAACATTATTAACAATTAATAAATTATTTTTGACAAACAGCGAGGTCCGACTATAGCACAGAGAACTATGCAATATCCTGGGATAAACCATAATGGAAAAAAATATTTTTAAAAAGGTATATATATGTATAACTGAATCACTTTGCTGTACGGCAGTAATTAACACAACATTGTAAATCAACTATACGTCAATAAAAAATAAATAAATAAAACATTATTATTAATTGTTTAGGTGGGATAATGGTATTATGGCTAATATTGATATCTCTTAAAGAAGACTTCTCTTTTTAGAAATACACGCTGAAATATTTGGGGGTGAAATGATGTGATCTCTGGGATTAGTGTCGGAATAATCCAGATGGGGAAAGAGGGGAGGAAGGGCCTAGATGAAATAAGGTTGGTTCTAAATTGATCATTGTTAACTATGTTCCTCTGTACACTTTTGTATGTGCTTGAAGTTACCTATAGGAAAATATTTTTAACAGAGAAGATGGTTTGTCACCACTGAGGATGACAAATCATGGCATAATCACAAATGAGGTATTGAAAAATGTCTCAAGAAAATAAGATACACAAACAGTAATCCCAGGGCCTGACCTGGATCACATGCCCATCCCTGAACCAATCTTTCGATCAGGGGGATCCAGAGCTCTCACTTTGCAGTTCTGGGTCATGTGATCTTAACATCTTTATTGGAGTATAATTGCTTTACATTGTTGTGTTAGTTTCTGCTGTATAACAAAGTGAATCAGCTATACGTATACATATATCCCCACATCCCCTCCCTCTTGCATCTCCCTCCCACTCTCCCTATCCCACCCCTCTAGGTGGTCACAAAGCACCGAGCTGATCTCCCTGTGCTATGCAGCTACTTCCCACTAGCTATCTGTTTTACATTTGGTAGTTTATATATGTCCATGCTACTCTCTCACTTTGTCCCAGCTTACCCTTCCCCCTCCCCGTGTTCTCAAGTCCATTCCCTACGTCTGCATCTTTATTCCTGTCCTGCCCCTAGGTTCATGAGAACCTTTTTTTTTTTTTTTTTAGATTCCATATATATGCGTTAGCATATGGTATTTGTTTTTGTCTGACTTACTTTACTCTGTATGACATACTCTAGGTCCATCCACCTCACTACAAATAACTCAGTTTCATTCCTTTTTATGGCTGAGTAATATTCCATTGTATATATGTGCCACATCTTCTTTATACATTCATCCGATGATGGACACTTAGGTTGCTTCCATGTTCTGGCTATTGTAAATAGTGCTGCAATGAACATTGTGGTACATGACTCTTTCTGAATTATGGTTTTCTCAGGGTATATGCCCAGTATTGGGATTGCTAGGTCATATGGTAGTTCTATTTTTAGCTTTTTAAGGACCCTCCATACTACGAATAGTATCTTTATTTTATTTTTTTTAGAACATTCAAACTTTTTTTTTAATATATGGCAAAATTTTAAAGTCTGATAATTTTTATTTTTTGGGTTTTTTAAAATTAATTTTTATTGGAGTATAGTTGATTTACAATGTTGTGTTAGTTTCAGGTGTACAGCAAAGTGAATCGGTTATACATATACATATATCCACTCTTTTTAAAGTTCTTTTCCCATACAGGTCATTATAGAGTATTGAGTAGAGTTCCCTGTGCTGTACAGTAGGTTCTTATTAGTTATCTATTTTATACATAGTAACGTATATATGTCAATCCCAGTCTCCTAATTTATCCCTCCCTCCCCTTTCCCCCTTGGTAACCGTAAGTTTGTTTTCTACATCTGTGACTCTATTCCTGTTTTGTAAATAAATCCATTCATACCATTTTTTTAGATTCCACATATAAGTGATATCACATGATATTTGTCTTTCTCTGTCTGACTTACTTCACTCAGTATGACAATCTCCAGGTCCACCCATGTCACTGCAAATGGCATTATTTCATTCTTTTTTATGGCTGAGTAATATTCCATTGTGTATATATGTACCACATCTTCTTTATCCATTCCTCAGTCAATGGACATTTAGGTTGTTTCCATGTCCTGGCTATTGTAAATAGAGCTGCAATGAACGTTGGGGTGCATGTATCTTTTGGAATTATAGTTTTCTCTAGATATATGCCCAGGAGTGGGACTGCTGGATCATATGGTAACTCTATTTTTAGTTTTTTAAGGAAACTCCTCACTGTTCTCCATAGTGGCTGTACCAATTTATATTCCCACATGAACAGTATCTTTAAGTAGTATCATTAAGATACATGAACAAATTCCCAAGGCCAGTAATTTGAAGGAAACAATACTCATCTAGATGCATAAGTTATGGTATGTTTGATTGTTTCACAATCAGTTCTAGGGATTTCCCTGGTGGTCCAGTGGTTAAGACTCCGCGCTCCCAATGCAGGAGACCTAGGTTCCATCCCCAGTCAGGGAACTAGATGCTGGATGCCGCGACTGAAAGACCCCGCATGCCACAACTAAGACCCAGCACAGCCAAGTAAATAAATAAATATTTTAAAATAAAAATAAATAAATAAATAAAATCAGTTCTATTGGGTGTGTATCCAAAATCTATAAGAAACAGTACTGAGCACCACGCTTCAGAGTTAAGCAGGAAGATCCAGTCCTTTTAACACATGTGCATGGAGTTCTTATTATGTGTCAGATGCTGTGTGAGGCATAAAGATGAGCACGTACGGAGGGGGAAGTGGAGACGTGTATCGGGATCAGGTTTGGCTGCCAGTGACCAAAAGCCCAAGGTAAAAGTGCCTTGACAAGATAGAAGTCTGTGTCCCTTGCATGTGAATGGAGTCCAGGGTGGGAATGACACCTCCACCATCACTGTCAATGGCCAACTCCCAAAAGACCACCAGAATGCGGATGCAGGTGGCCTCAGGTCTCATCATCAGGGACATGGGTTCCTTCTGTCTTGCTGCTTTGCCATCATCATGATGTATCCTGTACCTCCGGCAAGTAGGAAGAAAGGCTCAAGAGGATCAAATGTCCTTCCTCGAATGATGCTTCCTTGGAAGCAGTGTGTGTGCGTGCAGTAGTGGGCGTGTGACAAGCAGAGCAAAGGACAGGGCTGCAGCACAGAACACGTGGCTGCTCCTGTCCTCAGCTGCGCACCTGCTCTCTTCCTCAGACAGACTCTCTCTAAGGTCATATTATGAGAGTATCTGAAACACCTTGAGTGAGTCCCTAGCTTGAGGAGTGTCTGTGTCCCCTCTTACTTGGTAGATGGAAGCCCTGCCGGGTACTGTGTAAAGGCCATGTATCAGGTGTCTTTGTGATGGAAACGGAGGATTCCCAAGCTCTGGCATCCACAGCAAGACACTCTGGTTCCTTTGGGTTGCTCAGCTGAGTCCCCACTAGGAGCCTGAGTCTGAAGCTGCCGTTCCTGGTGGTCACTCTGGCTGACGACAGGATGCGGCATCTACAGCCTGGACACAGACCCTGTGGCCTGTTACTTCTTCCCCAGCAGGATTGACCTGAGCTGGGGACGCTGTTACTGGTCCCTCTGACCACATCTTCTCCATTGATCTTAGCACAATATGAACAGTCATCTCAAGGAAGGCATGGGAAGTTGTTGACACCAAGAGGATTGGGTCATCGCAGGAAAGACACTGGGAGACAAGTGACGGTCTTAGCTAAAATTTCAGCCTGCAGAACCCAACCTTTTCCCCACGACAGCGAGATACATCGGAGGTAAGTCTGAATGACCCCTTTGAACATTACTAAGTGGCAGGGTCAATGAAATATTTAGGCTGTGCTGAGAACACCTAGTTCTGATTCTCTGGTAGCCCTACCCACCTTGGCATTTGCACCTTGCACTTTGGCCAGCTACTGGGACGTGTCAGGTCTCTTCCACTTCTGGAAGGGATCACTTTCTCATTTGGTAGTAAAAGGGTAAAAGACAGCCTTGCAAGGCATGACAGATTATCCTGACATGGACCAGCTGGCAAATTTTCCAGCCTGGAAAAGAACAAAAAATATAGGTTACCCTACAGGCACAATTTCTTCATCCTGCTCTGGCAGTCATCCAGTGGTCTTGAGCTAATACCATTGCATCATTCCCAACCTGGGAAAACTTAAGGCCAAGAAACCAGATCTGCAAAAGTTATCATCCAGCCTTACATATTTCTAAAATATTTCATTTCAACCTGGAGAGGCAAAGCTCCCCATATCTTAATTGGTTTCCCCACCTCAGAGTCTTTCCTCTTCCAAGGCACTCTCCATGCTGCTGGCAAAATTCTCTTTCAAACACACACACACACACACACACACACACACACACACTCACTCCTTTGCTCAAAATCTAACACTGACAACAGAGATAAATTTAAGCTTCAAAGCCTGCCATCCGAGGTCTTCTATAAATCTTTCCTTTGTCCAGAATGATTTTAGTTTCATCTCCACTTTATCTGCTCATTTATTTATTCCTTCGTTAACTCAGCAAAAATGTATTCAGCCCCGTAATTTATTCAGACACCATATTTAGCACAGGAGTGTGAGAAGATCCACTATATAAAAACAGATTTTCCTTCAAGGAGCTCAGCCTACTGCATGGGACAGACATGTAAACAGTGACGACCACACCGCCTCTTAAGCTCTGTAACCCCTCCCCAAAGCCTTTCCTTTTCCTCTTCTTCTCCTCTGTGTCTAAGCACTTGACACTTCCACCGTAAGGCACACTGCCTGAAATGAGACTGTAAATGAAATGGGTCTGTCTCTCCCCTCCAGTTGTAAGTTGCTTGGGTCCTGGGATCACATCCACTCATGTTCTTCTGCCTATGCACTTGGCATTTTCCAGAACCCTGTTAAATACTGGTTGGGTTGAAGTAATGAGTCTTCAATTAGGCCTTTATTCTGTGTGCGTTAAACACGTCTCTCCACCCCCTGCACTGAGCTGATACGTCCTTGGGAGCCGTGCTCTCAGCACCTCACCCCACCCCCCTGTGCTGTCCCCTGTGTCACCAAGCGAGGACACCAAGCTTAGGGAAGCAGCCCAGCTTAAGAGAATTGCTGCCGTGTGCCCTGGAAAGCATAGCACTCATCCAATGAGATTTAGGACAAGAAAGGATGACCTGAGCCCTTTTAGCTTCTGGCTCAGAGGAATAAAAATAGGCAACGCAATCAGACTTTTTTTTGCTTTGTTTCTCTCACAGAATATTGTCCTTGCTTCTCCTACCCTGGTGCAGCTGTGTGGCGCTTTCATAGGCCAGATGGGGACTTAGATTAGCAAGTCAGCAATTCATCCCCGGCTACTCCACCTTGGGTCACACCAGGTAGGGTGGGGTGGCCTCGCACATGGAAAGGAGCGCTAACAAGGGACAGACCACAGGCCACAGAACAAGGGGGGACCGGGTGAGGATAAGCAGAGCGCCCCAAATTTGATTAGTAAAGCAATTTTCCCAAGGCTAAATATGGACGAGAATATCCTCCACCTCAGTTCTGTGGGCAGAGACTGGACTTCACAAGGAAGAGATGGACAGGACCCGTCGGAGCCCAGAGCTCCCCCGCTTCCTCCTTGACGTGGGTGAAAGACAGGGCCACGTCAGACCCCCAAATCGCCTATCCCCCCAACCGCTTTTTGTCTGTGGGGGGAGTGTTTATTTGGGGTGCATCCCACAGCCAGGCATCTTACAGCTCTGCCTCCAGAATATTATGTGACCTCCTGCTGAGAATCACACATCTGCTCATTTCACACCTGCTGAAAATTCCATCTCCCCTCCCTTCCCACCATGGCAGGGCCTGTGTGCCTGATTGGGCCCCCTCAGTAGCCCAAAGCAGCTTTTAGGATTTTTCTTTTCTAAAGGGAAAAAAACCAAAACAAAACAAGTTCTCTAAAGTCGGAAGTTGATGGGATTTGGTGTCAGAAAAATGTATCTCACAAGGTTGCTAAGCTGAGATAAGAAAATATTTGTGAAAACGCTTTGGAAATGGTTAGGCTGTATGTAAATGCTTCCCACAGCCAGGCATCCTACACAGCTCTGCCTCCGGAATGTTCTCTAAGCATAGATTATTCTCCTGCCTACCCCTGTGGTTGGTTACCAACATCATCCTCTATTATTTAGATAAGTCCTTCCCCCATCTTAAATTTCCCCCAAACGGAAAAATAATATGAAGAGTGTTGTTCAAAAGATCAGTCCTCACTTGAATGGCTGTAAGCACAGACATGCTGAAACAATACGGGGTCTTTCTTGGTAAACCACTTTCCATAATTACGAGCTACATAGGACTTGAAGGGATCAGGGGACGCCTGCAGAGATGGTCATCTTGCTTAGCCGGATACAACAGTCCCTGCCACCCTCCAAATTCACAAAGCTCACTGGAGCAAACGCCCAAGCGTGAGTGCATAACTGATCCTAACAGAGACGTGCCTGCCAGCCTTGATCCCGCCGTGACCTCTGACAGGTACTGTGCTCCTGCCAAAGAGTGACCCTCGGCTGTCTCCAGGACACCAGCCAACCTTCTGCCGCTCCCCAGAAACGTGCAACACTCTGATGCAAAACCAGGAGCCTGCTCGCCCTCACTCCTTACCCCCAGGGACACAAGCTACACCTCTGAACTTTACTCAGCAGGTTTACCACCTAGGCTCAGGAAGCACCTGGGGCTGGTGTGTTAGTTTCCTGGGACTGCTGTAACAAATTGCCACAAACCAGGTGGCTTAAAACAATAGAAATTTATTCTCTCACAGTTCTGGAGGAAAAATCAAGGTGCTGGCAGAGCCGTGCTCCCTCCTGAGGCTCTAGGGGGGGTCACTTCCTGCCTCTTCCAGCTTCTCCGGCCCCAGGCATCCCATGTCTTAGGGCTGTATTCATGTCCTCTAGTCTCTGCATCTGCCTTTTCCCTGTGTGTCTCTGAATGTCCTTTCTCTATAAGGACACCAGTCTTTGGATTTAGGGCCCCCCCCCAAATCCACAACGAGCCCTTCTCCCCTCCAGATCCTCAACTTAACTGTATCTGCAAAGACCCTATTTCCAAATAAGGCCATGTTCCCAGCTACCTGGGGTTAGGACTTGGACACATCTTTTGGGGGCAACCCCCATTCCACCCTCTACAGTTGGTTAGAACCGAAGTCCGGTTGGAGGGAAGGGGGCACTTCCTGCACGCTCCCCTTTCACTGCATCACCGGTTCAGCCTGAAGGTGAGAAGGTGCTTGCAACCCATGGGGGGGCCTCCAGGACTCCAAGGGCATGTGCTCTTGCCTGACCCCCAACAAGCGTGGTTTTAAGGAAAGTGAGGCCAAAAGAAGGCCAAGGCGGGCCTACAGTCCACTTTAGGGCCCAGGCTCTGAAAGAGCCAGAGAACAAAGACCCTGCTCTCGGGACTTCCCTGGTGGCGCAGTGGTTAAAAATCTGCCTGCCAGTGCAGGGAACACGGGTTCGAACCCTTGTCAGGGAAGGTCCCACATGCCGCGGCGCAGCTAAGCCCGTGCGCCACAACTACTGAGCCTGCGCTCTAGAGCCTGCGAGCCACAACTACTGAGCCTGCGCTCTAGAGCCCGTGCTCTGCAGCAAGAGAAGCCACTGCAATGAGAAGCCTGCTCACGGCGATAAAGAGCAGCCCCCGCTCACCGCGACTAGAAAAAGCCCGTGCGGAGCAACGAAGACTCAACGCAGCCAAATAAATAAATAAATAACAATTAAAAACAAACAAAAAAGTCCTTGGCTCCCGGGGCGGCCTCCGCGGTGGGCGGGCCTTGCTCAGAGGCTCACCACGTGCATCTGCAGAGGAGCTCGTCTCCGGGGACCCCCTCGGGCACACAAAGGGCTTCTCTGAGGACCAGCCTCTTGGCAGCTCGGGGGAGCCTTCCAGGAACCCCTGTGATGCTGGCAACCTGGGCTCATTCTACACCCAGGGAAACGGAGGCACAAGGAGGCCTGCTTAATCCCCACAGAGAATTCGGATCTTTGGAGGCAGTGGGTGGTGCCTCTCACCCCATATGGTAACTGAATATGGTACCCTAGTTAAGTTAGTTATGGTTTAATAACAGCCCCCTCTGCTGCACACTGACTGTATTGGCCGGCCGCTAGGCAGGGATCCTCATAAGAGCCCATTTTACAGGTGGGGACACCAAGACACACACAGTGACTTCCAGGGCAGAGAATGTGACCCTAACACTGTTTGACTCCAACACTCACGTGAGTGTTTCCGTTGCATTAACCTCTCTCTGCAGAGGTTAAACTCATTGTTTCTCCTTTTTGTTCTTTCTTCCAACTCACCAGGTTCAAGACCTGAACGCCCAGGTGTCGTGGTGAAATGCCCATCACCCCTAAGCACATAGGCATGTGGATGCCCAGGTGGCATCCGACTGGCAGTGTGGGAGCACCTGATGGACAGACACACCTGCGAGTCCCCGGACATTCTGCTGAGCTCGCAAACCGGGAACGTATCTGGCCTTAAGATATTTCCATATGACCTCTGTGTTGCAGTCAAATAGGCTTGACTCATACATTCTTTAAATAGCAAGTGGCAATAACCTGTGTGACTTTTTAATGTTCCATTTATTCTTCCATCTGCTAATTGTTCTGAGATTCATAATAATGGAGTTCCCAAGCGCCTGGCACATGACATAATGGAGGCCAAAAAACCCTGATTAAGTTCAAGTTTGAGAATGCTGAATGAAATTAAAGGTACCCTTAACTTGGTGAAAATAATAGAAAGGTTTTATTCCCCTTTCTTTTTCTTTAAATCCACTTATTTTTATGTCCCACCAGCAAAGACTACGAGGCCAACTGGGGTCTCGATACAAAGCAAAGCTTGCTCTCTGATGGAAGACATTGAACCCTCTGTCTTAGTTTCTGCATCCTTTGCATTACACAGTTTAGCAACTGTACAACAGGCTGAAAGAAACCGATGATTTCTCTGCAGCTGGTTCAAACTTGCTGAAAGTGATGCTGAGAAAATTTATGGATGCAGGAAAACCCGACATACCTCCAAGTGGCTCCTCTTACCCCCACCCTCAGATTTGCAATGCTGGGATCCAAGACATCTTCAAAACCATTTCATTCATCTTGGCCAAGCCCTTAAATGTTTAAGAAGTCTCATGAATGGATAAAGAAGATGTGATATATATATATATGATAGAATATTACTCAGCCGTAAAAAAGAATGAGATAATGCCATTTGCAGCAACATGCATGGACCTAGAGATTATCATACTGAGTGAAGTAGGTCAGAAAGAGAAAGACAAATACCATATGATATCACTTATACGTGGAATCTAAAATATGACACAAATGAACTTATCTATGAAACAGAAACAGCCTCACAGACATAGAGAACAGACTTACGGTTGCCAAGGGGGAGAGGGGGTGGGGGAGGGATAGTCTGGAAGTTTGGGGTTAGCAGATGCAAACTATTATATATAGAACGGATAAACAATAAGGTCCTGCTGTATAGCACTGGGAACTGTATTCAATATCTTGTGATTAAACCATAATGGAAAAGAATATGAAAAAGAATGTATATACCGTGTCACAGAATCACTTTGCTGTACAGCAGAAATTAACACAACATTGTAAATCAACCATACTTCAATAAAATAAATTTTTAAAATTTTTTAGATGTTTGAGAAGTCTGCATCAAATAATGTCCGATAAAAGCTTAGCGCTCTTCGTGGTTAGGGACACGATAAAACTTAATTTTGAGCCATAACACCTTAAGAAAGGAATTTTATTAGCCAAGGCAGGGAGCCCTGTGACCCAACTGATAGACATACCTGAGGAAATTCAGGCCCCATGACTGCCAGCTGGGACTTGTTCGGCTCTTGATGTTCCCAGAGATAAAACAATACCCTGAAGCAGAAAAAGAAGGCTTTTGTTCCAGCTTAGACCGTGATTATTTTCCATGAAGGAGCAGAAAGGTTTCATAAACAGAGGGGACCCATGGACACAGCTCCTGCCAAAGCTCTCACCTGTGGTTCCAACCACAACAAGGGTGATTTAAAAATTTTAAATATCAATGTAATTTTTTTAATTATAAAATAATATACGCTACAGCAGACTGTCTACACGGCATCCACTGCCCATGTCTTCCTACCCAAGGCCGGACTCTGCTCAGGTGCCCACCCTCCTTCACATGCGGGGAGCGGCGGAACTCCAGGGGAAGCTGACCCTGCCCCAGCTCTGGCAGGCAGACCAGGTAAATCTAAGGCATCCCTTCTCCCAGGCACTGATTTAGGAGTGGGCATGGAACCCAATTCTGACCGATGAGACCCACAGGGAAGTCTGCTAGCGGGTTCCGGAAGGGCTCCTGCCGTCTAAAAGGGAGACACCGAAAAAGACAGCCCATTTCTGTGTCTGGGCACTGCTGTGTCCACTCTGCTTCCTGGGACTGCGACACCTGTGCTGTGCCCACGAGGGGAAGTGGGCTTTGATGGGGATGGGGGCGTCCTGGGGCCACAGAGAGTAGAGGTGGAGGGAGCAGAGCAGGTCTTTGGTGACACGTCGCCGCCGTGCCTGGGGCTCCCCTTCCTGCTAGACTTCCCGTCATGTGCCCTTGTCAATGTCCGCATTGTGCAGTCCAGCTTGAGGAAGGGTTTTCTGTTCCTTGTCGCTAAAAGCAACCTGAGCCCACACTTGTTTTAGAAACGTGTTGAAATGCAGAAATGCATAAAGAGGAAAATAAAAATCACCAATCCTCCCACTATCCAGTCACAACCATAATTTATGTTTTGTTGCTCTTCCATCACCTGTTGGTGGTGCTAATTGTGATATATAACTACAGAAGGCATACACTTGCTTTTTGTAAAAAATTCAGAGAGAACAACAGTTGAATACAGAAATAGCCGCTGTAACCCCAGCCGCTCAGTGACGGACTCTTGGCAGTTTGTCATCTATTATGGAAATTTCCCCCACAATGTCAGTGTTTTCTAATGTAATTGGTGTTCCTGAAGGATGAATTGCTCACCTAACCTCTTGAGCCCATACGCAGGTAAACTGTAGTGTGACTCAGACTAGGAGAACGGCTGGGCTGTGAGAGCCGGAAGCCGGGAGGAGTAAAAGGAACGGGGGAAGGAGTTTCCCCTCCTTTCTGCAAGCAGGGCTGGCCTGGGCAGAGGAACAAAGTGGAGAGATCCGGGGCCTCGAGCACAAAAGGATCTGGATTCAAAGTCCTAATTCACTGTGGAAGGCTTTGTGACCTTGGGCAGGTCCCTTAACCATTCTGAGCCTATTTTCGCAGCTGTAAAATGGGCATAGTAATGCCTAACAGAGTTGTAAGGGTTGGAGATAATTCACGTGGTACAGACGCAATAAATGGTAGCCATTATTCAAAATATTTGCCAACTTCCCATTTCTCTTTCTGGACTCTTCTACTACATCCTGAACGTCTCTTCCCACCCCCCCATCCCACCGCACCACCCCCAGCTGTCTTTACTCCATCTGTATTAGCCAGGGGGTTCTTAGTAGCAGACAATAGGATCCACTCTAGCTAGCTCAAGCCAGAGGGGGTTTCTGAAGGGCCAGAGGGCTCACGGAATTGCTGGGCAGACCGGGGCTGCAAGCACTAGGCAGGCTTCCAGGAACAACCGACTCCCCGAGTCACCCTGGTTCACCAAGGGAGCTGCCACCTCACCAGGATCAGGAAGCTGCCAAGTCTGCTTGGTCTCCAGAACCGGGCTCCCTCTGCCACGATCCATGCCAACAAAATGATGCCCTGTTTCCTGTCTCTGTCTCCACGTGTCAGTCCTGAGTCAGAATCCCCTGCAGGAGCATGTGATTAGTTGAATCTAAATCGCACATCTGAACCCCAGTAGGTTTTATATTTCTGCATTAGAAAGGGGATACCTACAGTCTGGAAATCTGATTATGGTCAGTATGTGGAGAGAAGTCTCAAAACCTTGGGGGCAGCCTCAGATTCTGGGTGGGGAGCAGGCCAAGGACACATACTCAGAAGTGCTGTACCTCCGTCCTTGTTCCTCGGAGATGGCATTGTGAGATGCTCCAGTTACATACTTGGCTGAGCTCATATGTGAGAGGCAAAGCCAGGTGATTCAACATCCATCCCTAGGGACAGTGTTTAATGGGTCCTTCAACTTGCACTTTTAAGAAGATGCTTGGGACGTGGGGTTCAGGACATGCTCCCCCGCAATACTGCCCCTGGGTATATTAAATATTTTAAGCTGAAGGAGTTTGAGAAAATGGCAGAAGCAGGAAGTTCACACTGACCTTCCCCTCCTTCTCCCCTGAAACAGGTCATAAAACCCTTATGGAAGAGGTGCCCACCCTAGACCCAGAGGAAAGGAGCATCCTTACCTCCTAAGACAAAGGGACACCAGGAAGAATCCAAATGGGCCATGCAAAGTTTCCACCAGTTTGCTACACTCACTTCATACTCTTTGACCTATCATATTCCTCCACGACTGTCCACCCCATCAAACCTAGCAAGAAATACTCAGGTTTTACTGTTTCTTTGGGTCTTCATTTCTGTAGGAAGGCTCCCGGGACACATAAAATTGATATTACATACATTTGTATGCTTTTCTCCTGTTCATCCGTCTTTGTCAGTTTAATTTTCAGACCCAGCCAGGGACCCTAAGAGAGTCAAAGAAAACTTTTTCCTTCCCTACATTTGTCAACTCTAATCTCCGATTCATGACATTTTGGGCAGTATAACAAATGAGTTGAAATTGTTTTCGGTGCAGTGAAGGAGAATATTATGAGTAAGGGCAAATGCAGCCTGAGGGTCAGAGCAGCGTGTAAAAGTCCTCATGATCAGAGTTTTGAAATTTTTCCTGCTTTTTTTTTTTTTTTGGTCGCGCCCCACAGCATGTGGGATCTTAGTTCCCCAACCAGGGATCAAATCCATGGCCCCTGCATTGGAAGTGTGGAGTCTTAACCACCGGACTGCCAGGGAAATCCTGTTCCTGCTTTTTTAAGCTGCTGCCTTTTCTCTGGAAAACTGGATCAGAACATATTTGTACAGGCTCTGATTTTTCTAATAATTACAGCCTTTGCTCCCAGAGAGATGAGAGCCGGTAGGTGTGAGCACAGGCTGGCTGATGTAATCCAGGGATTACACACGTGATAGGAGTGTGAACTGCTGGAGTGTAACAGCCCTTCGAGACAAGCCAGACCGCGGCCCTCTTCTTATAGATGAAGACACTATTCATTGTCTGCGATTGTAGATGATATTTTGCATTCACTTATCATAAACGATTTCATCGAATATTGACTCGTTTTTCTGACGGGCAGATAAAAGGAGATGCTACCTCTTGTCCTGCCAGAGAGCTGGCATCCTCGACAACAACGCAGACTGCTCTCCCACAGGGATACCAGCTCCTTTATGAGGTTTTCCTCCAGCTGACGCAGTGATTTGAGAGTCATCCTTTCAACTCCTGAAAGAAGCGGGTATTTGTTCCTGGGTAGGACAGAAGCCTGAAATTCACTCATAACCCCTAAGGAAAGGCGGCCTAGTGATCATCTAGACTATTTTTCTTCCCCCGTCGCTGCATGCAGGGGTAGCTCTTGGGACCCTGCTTAGGAAGGCAGCAAAGCCAGGGCTTCCTTCATCTGGTTGAAGATGATGGGATGGTTACTGGAAGATACTAGTTATTTCTTTCTTGTTCTAAACCCCCTGGTATTACATTGCCAGTCAAAGCCTGTGCTCCCTGCATAATAAGATAGGAATGCTGTGCAGAGACGATGCTAATGGCAGCTAAATATAGATGGCAGCTTCTAGGTGCATGTGTGCCTGCACAAACACTAGAACAATTACGGGAAGAAGCCTTCCACGCTGCATGGTTATAACCTTGACTTTAGGAAAGCATGAACTTTTCTGGCTGGGCCCAGGGCTCTCCTTCTGTTAAATGGCATTCCTGGATGGGCAGCTGGAAATGCTCTGTCCTTTGTTACCCTTTGGACTTGGTGGCGCCCGGGATGTTATTACGTAACAGAAAAGTGTCTTTTGTCACTCGGAAATGTGTGGGGCTCAAAGGACAGTCCTACATGGGTGGAGATGAATAGGCCTCATTAATTAGTCACATTCCTTCCCTTCTCCATCCTTTATAATTAGGGCGTCAGACATCCCTGTTGGCCTGAGATAGTCTCAATTGATGCCTACGGACTCAAGGGAATTATCAATAACGTCCCCTTTCACTCTCAGAAGTGACCTGGTTGGGTGATAAATTTTTATTTTAATTTAATTTAATTTTTTAATTGAAGTATAGTTAATGTACAGTGTTGTGTTCATTTCAGTGTACAGCAAAGTGATTCAGTTATACATATATATATATTCTTTTTCAGATTCTTTTCCATTATAGGCTATTTCAAGATAGTGAATATAGTTCCCTGTGCTATACAGTAGGTCCTTGTTCTTGATCTATGGGTGATAAATTTTTTTTTTTTTTTTGGCCATGCCACAAGCATGTGGGATCTTAGTTCCCCGACCAGGGATCGAACCCTTGCCCCCTGCGGTGGAAGCTCGGAGTCTTAACTACTAGACTGCCAGGGAAGTGGGTGATAAATTTTAAGATCACTGATTTGTAATCCTTAAGGAGAAGGAGGGAGACAACACCGTTTTGTAGGTGTGGACCCCCTGAGAGCCAGCCTGGGTAAGAGGGCTTTAGATTGAAGAAAGAATAGGGAGAAGCAGCTTTTCCAAACCCTTCTAAAGAGCTGTCTGTTGTACCCATCCTCAATGGCTCTAAGTGGCCACATACCCCCAGCTTCTGGGGCATTGGGGTGATCAAACTAAGCCAGGGAGACCTGTTGGCCTAGGCAGTATGGCCAGACTGGAAAAATCAAATGGTTCCTGCCATCCACTTGACCCTGGAGCTGACCAAGGTGAAATGGTCACCTTACTGCTGGCCTCCAAGCCTAAGGTCATAGTTCAAGAGAATGTCAGAACTAGGCTTGTACAGGGGGTGCTGGCCATCTGTGGGGCTGGTCTTGTTTGTAGAGTCTTCTCCCCATGCTGGGTTGTTTCAGGGCCCATTGTAAAAAGCCAAATCATTCCCCGCTCTACAAAGATTCTCACCTAGAGTGATGAGAATGAAGGGGGAAGGACTGGGTGATAGCCTTAAGGGAGTCTCAAAGATCTGATGCCCCCAAACTAAGCCCTTTCTCTCCAATCCACTGGGATGAAGGACTTTCTAATCCCTCAGCCCTTCCGAATGTGTCTTCCTGCAAGAGGTGGCCAGTGCCAATAGGGGGCTGAGTTTTCTTGGGCAATCTGTTGGTGACAGGCCAACTCCATGGGGAAGATTCTCATCTAGGGCTTGATCTTGAAGTTACTCTCTAATTCATCAGCTCTGTGTAAAAGCTATAGAGCACATCGACCACCATTAGGCTGTCAAAACGTTCATTCAGCTGATGAGAATAGCTTAGGGCTTTTAAAATTACCAGTCTTTTGCAAAGATGTTGGTTGGGTTTCTGCATACACCCAAAAAGTGCCCTTGCATAGAGATTACTTCAGTAGCATTCACTGCAGAAAATAAAGACTGGAGACTGTCGGCTAGATGACATTCCACAGACCCAGAGATAACCAACTGTGGCAAAAGAAAAGGATGCTCAAGATTTAATTTTGTAAAGATGGGGTGTTGGCCTGGAATCACATTCCAAAAATTCCTCCTACCCGCAGACCAGCTCCCATCACACCCACAGCATTCGAGATGAGGTGGGGTGAGAAATTCTACGGTCGGCTACTGAGTATCCTGCTGGGCACCTCCTCTGCGGAAAAGTCTGTGAAATTCTAAGATTGTTCGAACATGCCATTACTGATAAAAACGTCCTTTCAAATCCCAAGTCAAAACTCCTGACTTTTAAGCAAATGTATGCCTATGCTAGTTTTCAAACTCGTAAAGCACAATATGGAAACAAGGATAAACATATGAGATTTTAGTTTTGCTGTGTCCCAGGAGCCACGGGCTGAAAACCTGGTCCCTGGTACCATCTGAGGACTTGCTGCCCCAGGACCACACGCCTCTCTAGGACTTTGAGCTTCTTCCACCTGGAATGTCTCTTTTCCCCATCTCTGCCCTCTGAAATCCCATCCCATCCGTCCGATGTAAAGGTCAGTATTCATTCCTCCTTCCTCTGGGTTCTGGATCTGGTTTTGCTCACACCATTATTAAAGCTCTCATAAGACTACGCCTTGGATAGAGACCCCTCACACACCCCATCCAGCAGCCAGAGCCCGAAACAGCCAAGCGAATTTTTGTAACATTTCAAAATACGTGAGTCAAAACGTTTCACTCCTTTCTTTTCATTTTCTTTACCACACAATGAACTGACTTCAAAACAGGCCTTGTTAAAGAGGATCTTAAATATAAGTGTTGCTTGATTCTGACAAGTACTCTTAGATCCTTGGAAAACATCTCCCACGACCTCTCCCGTGGCTGATTTTGTTCCTTTTCATTTAGGAGACAGTGATTTGTTTTCTGGGTTGTAAAAGCAAGAGAACACGCTGCTTTGGTTGCAATAACTCACGGGGTAGTCAGAGCAAAATGTCCCTTTACTTGGAGGTGGGCGGCATCAGAGAAGGGCTTTAGCCACCCAGAGTGAAGGCCCCAAGAACCCCTTCTCCCACCCCCAGCCAAGAGCAAGGGTCTGTCTGATCCCAAAAGGGCCTGAAACAAGTGGAGTCGTTGGTGAAAACACCTTGAGCCCAAACTTAGCTGCCACCGGCAAACGCAAAGGACAAACAGCATCTGCAGATGCTCTCAGCCTGACTGTTCCCGGTGTAAAGACCCCACATTTGAGTTTACCAGTTCATTTGAAACTGGTGGAGGGTCAGACCCAGAAAGGAGCTGGCAGGGGGCAGTCTTCTGGAGTGAATGATTAAAATAAGTGGCTAAAACTCTGCTCAATGTTATGTAATAACCTAAATGAGAAAAGATTTTGAAAAAGAATAGATATATGTATGTGTATAACTGAATCACTTTGCTGTACACAAAGTGTACAGCATTAACAAATCAACTATAGTGTACAGCACAAAGTGTACAGCATTAACAAATCAACTATACCCCAATATAAAATAAAAATTAAAAAATAAATCAATAAAATAAAATAAGTAGCTAAAGATAAAACAAGAGTACAGCTCTGTGCCTGTGAACTGAGAGGACCTGTGATCCTGCAGTTGATGCCCTTGAGCCTCCAGAAGATGCTCCGGGGACCCCATGTTTTGTTTGAAGTTTGTGCCTGACTCTTGAGTCATGAGGGATGGGGGTGGGGCAGTGGCTCCTAGGATCTCTAGGATAATGACTTTTATCATAGATACCCAGGTGGCCACACAAATAGTGTCGTGAAAAAGATGTCACTTAGGCAGAGGCGGCAGGCTGAGCTTTTGCATCTCTTTTCCACCCAGGGCGACCTTTATTGATCTTATTTGCACCCACATTTAGCAGCCGGGATCTCTCTCCCGAGACCAGAAGGCGTGTGCCTGGGAGTATGTTAGGCCTGTGAGTAGGGTAAGAGGCTGTGTTTATTATATCAGAGTTGGGAGCAACTATGGCAGAAGACACATTAAGACGCAGTAAGAACTCGTGTCTCAGGTGCGACTCCTTGGGAAGCATGAAGCCTTAAGGGTCTTCTTCACTTGTGAATTGTTGTTTGTCCCAAAGGCGGTGATAACCTCAGACTGGCAGTATTTCAGGGGCAGGTGATCAGGGAGACAAACTTATCTCGGTTGGCATTTCTTAACTTGTTCTTTATCGAGTCTGTGGCTGCAGATGCGTTTTGGGGTGCATTCAGCTGTGACCCAGAAAGTACCCAAGAGAGGAGGGCTGGCAAGGAAGGCAAAGGGGTGACTTGGAAGAAACCCATGCCAACTTCACACTCTCAGCGGTTCTGTGGGCAGAAGACGTGCTACCCCTCACAGACCCTGGGAAGGTGACCAGGCAACCCCCTGCGGAAAGGAATGTTAAGGTACCGCTGGCAAGTTTCCAATACTCCATCCCCAAAATGTAATTTGCTTGTTTCACATATTTTCAAAATTCCATAGTAAAGCATCCTTTTACTTCCAATTTTCAGCTTTAAAGTTTGATCAAAATTTTAAGCAGAAAAGCTGTTTTTCTGGTTAAGAAGATGACTCTGCGTGCCTGGAAGGAACAGAGAGTCTCCAAGGGCAGTGATCTGCTCAAGGCTTAGGTGCTTTTTTCTTTCTTCTTATTTATTATTTCTTCTTTTTTAAAATTTATTTATTTATTTATTTATTATCTTTAACTGTGTTGGGTCTTCGTTTCTGTGCAAGGGCTTTCTCTGGTTGTGGCGAGCGGGGGCCACTCTTCATTGCGGTGCGTGGGCCTCCCACTATCGCGGCCTCTCTTGTTGTGGAGCACAGGCTCCAGACGCACAGGCTCAGTAGTTGTGGCTCACGGGCCCAGTTGCTCCGTGGCATGTGGGATCTTCCCAGACCAGGGCTCGAACCCGTGTCCCCTGCACTCGCAGGCAGATTCTCAACCACTGCGCCACCAGGGAAGCCCTTCTTCTTTTTTTTAAATGGAAGTATAGTTGATTTACAATGTTTTAGGTGCACAGCAAGGTTATATATATATATTTATATGTGTATATAATTATATATATATACTTATATATATAAGTATATAAATATACATTTTATTTATATATATATAGTGCTTTTTGTTTCATCCTTTAGAACATTGACATCTCGGGTACACTATTACCTGCCCAGGACTGTCCTGGCCAGGAGGCTGACCACACCTTGGAAAGACACCATCCATATAGACAACTGAGATTTAATTCTTCTCATCTCAGAAGCAGTATGTGTATTCTCAGGAAAACTTCTGAAGGTACAGATAAGGAAATTAGCATTCTTAACTTTGTATTGTACGCTTGTGGTTGGCAGAAGGATGGCCCCCAAAGATGTCCACATCTAAAACCAGAACCTGTGAATACGTTAGATCACATGGCAAAGCGGAATGAAAGCTGCAGATGGAATTAAGGGTGCTAATCAGAGAAAAAAGGGAGATTAGCCTGGGTTACCCAAGTGGCCCAATGGAAGCACAAGGGTCCTGCCTTCGGCTTGATTTCAGCTCAGTGAGACCTCAGTCACACTTCTGACCTCCAGGACTGTAAGACAATACATTTGTGTTGCTTTAGGCCACTGACTTTGTGGTAACTTGTCACAGCAGCTCCAGGAAATGAATACAGTGCCCCTCCTCCCAGGTTTTTTTCTTTGCGTGTGTATTTTGAACCCCCCAAGATAGGACCATACTGTACGTAATATTTTCGGGTAATCTTTTATTGAAGTACAGCAACGAAACAGAGACTCACACATCCCCAGCATACAGCTGGACGATCACAAAGAGAAAACACCTGTGTGGTTACAGCCCCAGTCAAGAACTCGAACACGATTGCCCCCCGGAAGCCCCCGCAGTCTGTTCCCAGTCACCCCCTCCCCAAAGGCAATCCCCTCTTGACTTCTACACATAGCCTAGCTTTCCTGCTCATGAACTTTATAAACGAAACCACATGGTATGCACACAATGTTTTCTCTTTTATTGAGGTATAGCTTACACATACTGAAAAGCACAAATTTTAGATCTGTTTTCACACATGCAGACACTCAATTAACAGCCCTGTGAATCAAGATAAGGAGCATTTCCTGTCCCCAAAGCTCCCTTTCCTCTGCTCAGCACATATGCCTCTCCCCCAAATAACCAGTTTGCTGATCTCTATCACCATAGAATTACTTTTGCCTGATCTGGGGCTTTGTGGCTATAAGTGGAATCATGCAGTATGCTGAAACCTGTTTTCTTCCTCACTCATTAAATTATCATAAGCACCTTTCCACTGTACAGCTGGACCATCATTAGTTTAATCAATTTCCCCCTTTTGTGTATGGTTGCTTCCAGTTTGGGGATAATTTTAAGAATTAAATATCAAAGATGCATCGGGCTTCTTTTATTCATAGAGGCAGGTGGGCCAGGGATGAAAATCCTCCCCCATACAGCCATCTAGCTGGGTCCTCACGCGTCATTATCACCCTTTTCCCAGAGTCACTTCCTTAACTGATCCCTGCAAGACCCAGGCTCTCTGGAGGACACTAAGGACCGTCCCCGCTGAAACAATTGTTTTCTTACAGTCCAACAATACCGACCACTTCCTCTCCCTGCAACCCAGCAACCTCTTGGAGCTCAGTCAACTGTCTAATTACTTCAGCCAAAGAGCCACTGTTCAGAGCCTCATGTTCTAGACAGGAAAGAATGTTCCTCAGTGAATAAGTCCGCACCTCTATTCTGGGTAACACAGCAAAAGTTAAAGCGAAGCAGTTGTCCTGCAGTTGGTTCCAACTATTATGTTGTTTGCACAGAAAGCACGGACTCGAGAAGCACAGGGGAGCCTAGAGTATTCCAAGGAAAATGTTTGCAGGCTGACAAATTATGACGCCGCTTTCCAAAAATGTGCATATAGGATATTGGCATTTTCTGCATTTAGTTAATGTAGTAGATAACAATCTGTTCGACTGGAGTGAAACTGGGGGCTCTGATGACTGAAAATGAGTAGGTACTAAGCACTTGTGGATTATTTTGTTCCTTTTAGACTATATGGAACAGTACATGCTTCCAATGCCAGGCACAAAAAACAAACGGTACAGAAGGGAGATAGAAAGTAGACCTTAAGGGACTTTCCTGGCGTCCAGTGGTTAAGACTCCGCGCTTCCACTGCAGGGGGCACAGGTTCGATCCCTGGTCAGGGAAGTAAAATCCAGCATGCCGCATGGCGTGGCCCAGGAAAAAAAAAAAGAAAAAAAGTAGACCTTTAACAGTTAGTTTCGGTTTGTTCCTTTCAGAGGGAGGCAGTTAGAAAATCTGATTAAACATCCTTTACTCCTGTGTCATCAGGAGTTTTTTCTTGAGATGACCATGGTTTTAGCAGAACTGAGATGAAACATCATTCAAAACATGAAATGTCACGTTTATACAAATCATCTTATAAAACCGGGTCCCCTCCCTCTGGGCCCCTGTTTCCTTTACCTGCGGGAGTATGTTGGGTGGAAGGGGTAGAAGACAATGACAGAAATGTCAACCCCAAATTGTCCTGTGCAGAGGTTGTGGACTGGAACCCAGCAGCAAAGGCCCTTTGTCAAAGGGACTTTTGGGTGTCGTTGGCAGAGCTAGTGGGCTCCAAGGTAAAGCTTAAACAACAACCTGAACGTTTGCGTGTGTAAAACCTTTAGAAGCACTGTGGAATAAGTCCGGATGTCAGCAAGAGCTAAGACCAGCGCCTTGGGAATTCCCTGGCGGTCCAGTGGTTAGGGCTCCATGCTTTCACTGGTGAGGGTGCGGGTTCTATCCCTGGATCCCGCAAGCCAAGCAGAGCAGCCAAAAAGAAAAACAAAAAAAAAAGACCGGCCCCTTTAAGTCACTGGGGTCACCCCCCACCCCAGGTCTGGGCAAGTCCAGGGTCATGATTCATTCCCCCTTCCCTGTCCCTGTTCCCATGTGTGCAGAGGGGAGGGTGTACTGGTCTGATCCTCACAACGTCCACTTCTCTTTTCCTGTCTCTTGGACTCAGTCAATCTCCCTCTCTCTCTCCTTCTACGGCTTCGGCTTCGTTAACTGGGCCTAACAGAAAATGGAAATATTGATATATAATAGATATTTTGTACTTAAAATACTGTTAATACTTTTATATTTTGTTGGCTTAAAACCAAATGAATGAGACTCTCTCTTTACTTTGCATGGCGGTGGGAGTTGGGTACGGCCCACCTTCAAGCTCCAAGTTCACCAGCTGCCTGCCGGGCTGTCCCTGGGTCCCTGGCCCTCTCTCTCTACGAAGTAGAGAAAAGAATCGTCCGGCTTCAGAAACCTGTTCCTAGGAGTAAATGAGATGCAGGTGCCACGCTGAGCCTGTTGTCCGACGTGGGCTAGGTGGTCCTTAGGTGGAAGCTATTTTAGGTTCATAGGTCTTGGTTCCTTCCCCTGTGTGTCTACAGCGTGGTTGGCTGAATAAATAAGATTCTTCATCCCTGCCCCAGAATCTGAAGTCATTAAAACCGCACACGGAGCAGCTGTTTCCCCCCATTTCGTAAGCAATTCCCTGATGGTAAATTGCATGCCTAGGGGAACAAATGAACTTTTAGGTGACGCACAAGTCCCTGGCCTTGCGCAGAGTGGAACTCTGTTGTCACACAAGGACTCACGGGCGTGTCAGATGTCAGAGGTGAGGTCAGAGCAAGGGGACACTCAGGACTGGGGCCCCGAGCCTGACACCTCCTGCCTCTAGAGCAGATCTGAGTCATTTCAATTTCCTCTTACTTGGGAAGAGGGAAGTAGAGGGTGATTTCCTTGATTTGTACCAAAATTAGAAAAGACAAAGGCAGGTGAACGGATCCAGAATAAGAGTTCTGTTATTGTTTTATTTTCTGAACTCCCCCTTATAGGCCTAAAAGCAGAACTTCCCAAAATAATTCAACAGTCACAAATCCTCTCCCCAGGCTGGGATCACAACTTGGGAAGACTCCTCTCTCTGGAGAGACACCCACACCCAGATGAAAATTCCCCAAACAGACATAAAACTACCATAACTCCCATCTATTCTCCTAAAGCGCCATTTATCTTTCCTAAAAGTCCTTTGCTTTCCCATAATTGTCCTTCTTCCCCTCCCGTGCCACTTCCCTTATTAAGATGGTTTATAAGCCCCCAATTCTAACCACCTCCTTGAATCACATTTTTCATAAACTCCTGCAGACCTGTGTGAATTTTAAAAATCTGTCTTTTCTTTTGCTAAACTGTCTTTTGCAGGCCCCCAATTAACAGACCTAAGAAGGTAGAAGAAACATTTTTCCTCCCTGACAGTGGAGTTCACGTCTTTACTGTTAAATGTTAGAAAAAAAAATACTCAAAACCCTTGTTAGAGATGGTAAGGAGAACTGATTCCAGACTATCACAGTGGGAATGGGACCACTGCAATGAGATTTTACAGTGGGGGAGAGAGACTGGACTCAACTCGGGATACAGTGTGGGCAAGTGGAAACTTATGGAAAATTACTAAGAGGAAACATCAGGAGTAAAAGAGGTTCTGGGTGAAGTGACCTAACAGGATTCTTGGTGAAGGCAAGCTAGGGGGCTTCAGACATCACCTGGGGGATGGTGGAGGGAGAGGAACCTGATCGGTTATCGGGAGTGGGGGGTTAGGGTTTAAACTGACCCAGCGGGGCTCTTGCTAAAACTAGATTTTACAGGGAGGTGCACAGATGGGCCTAAGGGAAGGTCCAGGAGTCTGAGTAAAGTTCGGTCAAGCAAAGAATCTTTGTCATAAACTTACCCTCATTTAGTCCTTTTGAGGTTAATTTGAATGTTCTCTAAAAAGAACATATTATATAATATGATGAAAAGAGAAAAGTAGATACTATATAACGGAAAGAGGATGGTAAGTATAATTTATTACAGGCCCAGTAGGTCCTATGCGCTTTGCAGATGTCACCTCCCTGAGCCTCTCATGTTACGAGGGGGACATGGGCTCAGTGAGGGCCAGCTTCTGCCCAGGGTCCCGGGTTAGTGCCCGCTTGTCACTCACAAACATGGACTGCACCCTCAGGCACTGGGGACAGAGGGGTGAGCAAGACAGTCACCACAGCCCTGGGACAGACCAGCTGGCTGAGGAAAGACCCCCTCAAAGAGTAAAGCACACGGGGCTTCCCTGGTGGCGCAGTGGTTGAGAATCTGCCTACCAATGCAGGGGACACGGGTTCGAGCCCTGGTCTGGGAAGATCCCACATGCCGCGGGGCAACTAGGCCCGTGAGCCACAACTACTGAGCCTGCGCATCTGGAGCCTGTGCTCCGCAACAAGAGAGGCCGCGACAGTGAGAGGCCCGCGCACCGCGATGAAGAGTGGCCCCCACTTGCCTCAACTAGAGAAAGCCCTCGCACAGAAACGAAGACCCAACACGGCCAAAAATAAATAAATAAATTAATTAATTAATCAATTTTTTAAAAATAGGCTTTAAAAAAAAAAAGAAGCAGGTTGGGCGCAAGTGGAGGGAAGGGTGGCTGGGTGGGAGAGGAGGTCAGAGAAGGTTTTAGCTGGGCTCACCCCAAAGTTCAGGGGCCTGGGAGAGGAAGGGAGACTTAACCAAAGTCTCACTAACGAGCACTTTGTTCCCACTGATCAATGGGACAAGCTGTTCAGTTCATCACTTATGGGGCCAGAAGGGGAAACTGGAGGGTCCGTGACAGACCTTGACACAGGCAAACGGGGCGGTGGTGGGGGGGGTGGGGGGACATGGATAAGTCTGCTCTAACTCCGTGGCATTAAATCTGTCACCAGAAACACAAAATGGGTGGAGGGGGTGTTTCTGAACCATCGCTGTTTTTCAGGAGCTCAGTCCCCCCTTTTGTTCAAGATGGAGTCATAAATGTCCTGAGGGAGTGAACAGGATCGAAGACAGTCTCCGGCCCAGTCAGAGCCCGTTCAGCCTAGTGACAAAGCCAAAAGCATCCTTAAAGGGGGCGTTGACAAATCATTTGGGTTTCACTGAATGATGGCTGACAGAAAAAATGAAGAACCGCCAGCCATAGTTTGAATTTCAGATAACACATTTCTATAGTATAGGCATGGCCTGTATAATACTTAGGACATACTTATACTAAAAAAAAAAAAATCATTGTTTGTCTGAAATTTCACTGTGTCCTGTATTTTTTTTTTTTAACTTTCTGATTTTTTTTTTTTTTAAGTATTTGTTTATTTATTTATTTTTGGCTGTGTTGGGTCTTCGTTTCTGTGCTAGGGCTTTCTCTAGTTGCAGCGAGTGGGGGCCACTCTTCATCACGGTGCGCGGGCCTCTCACTATCGTGGCCTCTCTTGTTGTGGAGCACAGGCTCCAGACGCGCAGGCTCAGCAGTTGTGGCTCACGGGCCTAGTTGCCCCGCGGCATGTGGGATCTTCCCAGACCAGGGCTCGAACCCGTGTCCCCTGCATTGGCAGGCAGACTCTCAACCACTGCACCACCAGGGAAGCCCTGTGTCCTGTATTTTACTTGCTAACTCTGACAAACCTGCACTGAGTGGGTGCCTCAAAGTTACCCTAAAGAACACTTTTTAGCTTCTCTTTCCTGACATCGGTCTCAGGACCCTAGCTGCTCCCTACACCCACTCCCACACACCCCAGCTCTCACCACACACTCCAGGCCCCCGGCTCCCTCTGTGTTCTCTGAACCCCTGGACCCTCCTTCTCAGCCCTTTCTCTGTAATCAATTCAGCCTCTGACCTTGTAGAGGAGCAGAATTTGCCACCCCCCACAAAAAAGTTGTCTCTTTGGCATGAGGATTAATTTAGGCTGATTACTTTTAAGAAACAGAAGACTCAAAGTTTTTATTTCCTTCCCCTTAACTGCCCGAAAGAATTCAGATAAAGGGCCTGAGGTATCACCAGAGGTATCTGCAAAGAATATGGGGAAATTCGGCAGGGGCTGGAGGTCAGAGTCGACGCTGTGTCACATTGTCTCTGCGGCCCAACAAATGTTTGTCCACCAAACATTTGCTTTCCCGTCTCCAGGTGAATTGCCTTCCTCCCCTTTGAAGTCCCAAACCCTTACCCCCAGCATCCTCTTTTGTCTCTAGCTGAAGATGGTATTTAAGGTGAGGGTTTTGGCGATTTTGGTGAGTTACTCAGTCTTCCTGGGTCTTTCCCATGTATACATGTTATTAAACTTTTGTGTGATTTCTCTCCTGTTAATCTGTCTCCTGTCACTTTCATTCTTGGACCAGCCAGAAGAACCTAGAATGGCAGAGGAAAATTTCTTCCTCCTCCACAGCCACTGCCCTGAGGATGAAAAGTCCCAGCTTCTCAGAAAGGTGGGAGATTTTGTTTTGAATGATATTTCCCCAACGTGTGACTCCAGATTTTTTAAGCAAACAGCAAGGAAGACTTTGGGTATTT
Organism: Balaenoptera acutorostrata; assembly: GCF_949987535.1. Classification (NCBI taxonomy): domain Eukaryota; kingdom Metazoa; phylum Chordata; class Mammalia; order Artiodactyla; family Balaenopteridae; genus Balaenoptera; species Balaenoptera acutorostrata. The sequence goes on from NC_080083.1 coordinate 55,473,805, forward strand.
ATCATTACCTCTTGCTGCACCCGCATAAGTAAGAGGCCTCATAGAACCCAGTTTACATACTCTAAGAGGCCCAGGGGCATAGACTATAAGAAATTGCTACCACTACAGACTGTGCTGGGAAATTCTTCCCCAATGCAGAATGCTGGCTCAAAGGAATAACATCAATGTGTATAAATACTGCCAGTAATCACAACTGTGCTTGTGTCATACACTACAGTTAAATCCACCATCCATCCATGAGAAATGTGCAAAGCAACTAACAGCACTCTCCCTCACTCCTCAAAGTGTGGTCCCCAGACTGGCAGCACCTGGGAGCTAGTGAGAAAGGCAGAGTCCCAGTCCCGCCCCAGACCTACCTGCAGCTCCAGACTCTGCATCCGATAAACCTGCAGGGGATTTGTGCACATTTTTTCTGTAGCACTGAACTAGGACACTTTCATTTTTGTTCCTAGAACAAAAACACAACTAGATGGCCCTTCTTGACCAAGTCAGGTATTTAACCAAAACAGGTATGATGCCCAGGCCAAAAAGAGGGACTATAGTCCCTCTTTCTTATTAGCCTGATATAATTCATATCTTCCTTCGGGGAAGAGATTGGCATCCCTAATAAAATTCATAAGGTGTTATCTGGGAAACCAATTACCTACCCACCCAACTGACTGTCAGGACCATTAGCCATTGATTCTTACTGTATTTAACCTGACAATGATATTTTCTTATAAAATATACCTACCTAAAAATGAACTTTTTTTTTTTAATTGAAGTATAGTTGATTTACAATGTTGTGTTAATTACTGCTGTACAGCAAAGTGATTCAGTTATATATACATTCTGTTTTTTAATATTCTTTTCCATCATGGTTTATCATAGGATATTGAATATAGTTCTCTGTGCTATACAGTAGGACCTTGTTGTTTATCCATTCTATATATAATAGCTTACATCTGCTAACCCCAACCTCCTACTCCATCCCTCCCCCTCCTCCCTCCCCCTCCGGGAACCAGTCTCTTCTTCTTTATGTCCGTGATTCTGTTTCTGCTTCATAGATAGGTTCATTTGTATCATATTTTAGATTCCACATATAAGTGATATCATACGGTATTTGTCTTTCTCTTTCTGACTTACTTCACTTAGTATGATCACCTCTAGTTGCATCCAAAAAAATGAACTTTTGATTTGGCCTACAGGGGCCTCTCCCCTTGCCTACGAGATAGTGATAAAACTTTCACACATACTCATAACTAAATTGTTTTAAGTCTTCTTTCAAACTCATCTAAAATAAAATTAGGATGGATAGATTACTTAATGTGGTTGACCTCGCTCGTGTCAAGTTATGCTAAGAGGCTACTGTAAATGCAGGAAGAATCAGCAAGAGGTCCAAAGAAAGCTCAGCCAGAGAAACGGCAAGACAACTATGGGGGAAGATAAAAAGGCAAAGAGTGATTTTGCACATGCACGATAGTGTAACCTCTGAATGGTGAAAACAGAAATGATATAGGATGCATGCATTGGGAGGATGGACAAAGGGAAGCAGAGGGGAGGTGGTGAGAGCTCAGCCTGAATCCACCAGGAAGGAAGGCAGCAGGCCAGGATGAAGATGGTGAGTCAAAAAGAGCAGCACATACAGGTTATTCAGAAACAGGGAGATGAGTGAACTAGGAAGGAGCTAAGCTGAGCGCAGAGGGCTGTGGGAAGTGGGGAACTGCTGTTTAGTGTCAGCCTTTTCATCCTATGAACATTTTTTTTTTTTTGGCCGTGCTGCACGGCTTTAGGGATCTTAGTTCCCCAACCAGGAATTGAACCCGGGCCACGGCAGTGAAAGCACCAAGCCCTAACCACTGGACCACCAAGGAATTCCCTCATCCTATGAGCTTTTAAAACTAGTGCACTATTGATCACTTTAAGAAAAAAACTGAAAACAAACACCAAGCAATGTTTACACAGATCTAACATGACCAGAGGAAGTGAGGCCTTTATTTCATTTTGACTTCTTAATATCTTCTTTTTATCTCGCCCATTAACTTTCAAAGGGGTAATTAACTTTCAAGTAATTTGGAACAAAGATGGCACATTAGCGAAGGGGATTTACAGGAGCTTTGCCCATAGCTCATTACGGTAACTCATCGTGACGGAAGATGACAACCAAGAAAAGTTTGCAAGTGGGCACAAATGTTGGAAGTTTGACTCAGCGGGGACGGCCCACACAGGTGGAATACGGCTTACATAGCTGCTGGTGGAAGTCAGTTATTAAAAACCCACGTCTTGGTTTTGTTAACTAGGAATTTGTTGTTGAAAGAAAACAGAAGTCCTATTTTATTTTATTTATTTTATTTTTTAATTAATTAATTTATTTATTTTTGGCTGCATTGGGTCTTCATTGCTGCACACGGGCTTTCTCCAGTTGTGGCGAGCGGGGGCTACTCTTCATTGCAGTGCACGGGCTTCTCATTGCGGTGGCTTCTCTCTGTTGTGGAGCACGGGCTCTAGGCACGTGGGCTTCAGTAGCTGTGTCACACGGGCTCAGTAGTTGTGGCTCGCGGGCTCTAGAGCGCGGGCTCAGTAGTTGTGGCGCACGGGCTTAGTTGCTCCGCAGTATGTGAGACCTTCCCGGACCAGGGCTAGAACCCGTGTCCCCTGCATTGGCAGGCGGATTCTTAACCACTGTGCCACCAGGGAAGTCCAGGAGTCCTATTTTAACTCCATACAGTAATCTCAATGTCCTGCTGCTGGTGGCAGCATTGTGCAACCATCACATAACTGCAGAGCTGACAGGCCGAAGAGACACGTGAGCTTCCAATGACTTACTCAGCTCCACTCTAATTAAATTTGCAATAAAGACCTCCTTTTCTGCTGGAGCTGCAAAACTGATTGGAAAAAAAAATCAGAATGACGAATTTTTTAAAATGCATTCCTTATGTGTATCCACTTACAACCAAAAAAGGCTTGTACCTCATAAAGATTATAGAGAGATGTACTTCTTGTAGTTTTCTTGATGGTAATTGAATGATTTAAATGACACACATCTACTCTTTGTTGAAAAGACAAGTATACTGTTCCTATCAGGTGGAAACAGGCAGGAAAATAATCACAAAGCACGGCGAGCTCTGGTGGAGGCGTGCACGGGCGGCCAGGGACCAGGATCCTTGCTGCTGAGACAGGCAGACATCCGGGCAGCCTCTGCCTTCGTCTACAAGGTGAAGGGCACAGGGCCTTCATATGTGAAGAAGGTCATTTGTCCCAGGAACTTTACTTGTCACGTCTAAACATTTTTTCCATGTCACTCATCTCAGGACACCGAAGTTATGGTTCAACAGAGCCAAGAGTGAGAGGCTCCTCCAGGCGCCAGGGCAAAGATAACACTCTCTCTGCACAGATCTGGGATCAGCTCAATGGGCAAATTAGTTAACACGAGAACAGAAAATATCAATACTTCTAATATTAACTACTTTATTGGGGGTGGGTGTGAGAAAAGGTTCCTAAAAGATGAGAAGAGAAAATGTGAGCTACTGACGCTAACTCAGAGTAAAAGCCAAAGTCTCACAATTTCCTGCAAGATTCTGCAAGACCTGGTCCCCAGGCCCCTGCATCCCTCCTCGTAAACCCTTCTTGCTCACCGTTTATTGTATTGGCTGCTTTGGCTGCCTTTGCATTGGCTGTTCCCTCTGCCTGGGATGCTCTTCCAGGGTGTCACGTGACTTACCCACTTCTTTTAGGATTTTGCTAAAGGTCAAATATCCAGGCCCTTCCTGACTACCGGAACTAAAATTGCAAACCTCACCCTCGACTCCTTCCTAGCCCAGTTTCCTACCCACCCCCACCCATAGCAATCACACTGTCCGCTACTCTAGTGATGTTGCTGTCTCCCCTGCACTGGATTATCAGCTCCGTGAGGGTAAGGAGTTACCTCTGTTTCGCTTTCTGTCCTGGCCTCACTCGACCAGCAGTGAGTGTTCAGCATTTGTTCAGTCCATCCGGAAGCTGTCAAACAGGTTCATAAACCAGAGAACATGTAGCACTCTACTTAAAATTACACTTCCAGAGTGGTAACTCTTTTTTTTTTCCAGATCAATAGCACTTTTCCAACAGACAACCACATTGACTTTGCACAAACTTTTTTCAGTCTTGATTTGTCCCTTTCAATTTCAAGCATGAACAATGTTCTGGCCAGAGATGCTTCTAAACCCTTAACACCCTGCCTGGAACTTCAAATACTGGTATGTGTTGCACTGGATTCCTCAACAAAGAAAATCTTTCATGCTGAGTAGAACCACCTGTCGTCACAGGGAGTGACTCTGGACAGAAAGCTGCAATACAACGTGCTCTGATGCCCAAGTGCCAAGTGTCCTATGAGCAAGCTTGGTTCAGCTGACCCATGACATGATAAATACTTCCCAGGAACTGTGTGTAGCTGGGACTCCCTGGCAGTTTCCTAAGAAAGAGCCCAACCCTGCAGGTCAACCTTCCGTATAACTTTCCAGTGAATAAGGTCTTGGCTAAATTACAAACACAAAAACAAAAAAACCCCAAAACACAAAATCCAAAAAACTTTGTGCCAAGTTACAAAAGAGAACAGTCTGGTGTAGGATTCCACCCTCTAGTGGACAGAAAGAGAAGCTCAAAATCTTGACTTGATAGAACTATTCTTTAGCTCAATTTTTATTAACTTTTCTGCTATAGGGCTTTTGTGTCCCACAGCCATTTTTAACATAAAAAATTACTTCTTAGAGACCACAGTTTAATTATCCATTGCTACTAAAGTGTACCATCTTTTTGAAAGACTGGACTCCTGCCAGCTTTAACACTCTTACATAATCCAGAGGAGCAAACATCATAAATGCTAAGGCCCATCCACAGTACATAGCCTCCTATAACAGACACACACACACACACACACACACACACACACACACACACACACACGTATTCTTGGGGGAAAACAAGCATGCTGTCCCCGTGCCTCGACCAGCTGGGCCGACCCCAGGAAGGGGCTGGAATGGACTGGGCAGGAGACAGCTGGGGAACATTCCAGGAGGCACACGCAGGTGTGACATCCGCCACACACGTTCTCACAAGCCTCCTCCTGTGGGTTCGAAGTTTCCCTCCATCACCCCCTCAGGCACCAGCACACTCATCACGTAGGAGAACAAATGTAAACTCTTGTCTTGAGGTGCGGTCACAGACAAGGGCTGGAGGTTCAGTGTTAAGAACCCACATCCGGGCAGCATTTCAGCAGACGGAAACAGGATGCAAAGACATGTTTGTTTAACGTCCAGTGCTCTAGAGAATGTTCAACTGGAGACCCTAAGAACTTTCTCACTGGGAATAGTGTAGAATGATCTGGACAGTTGCATGTCACTAGTAGCTCCCGGGAACTGTCCTCCCCTATAGCGTTTCTAGCATTGGGTTCCATGCCAACCTTTCCCTTAAGCCTCTGCTTCCCCCAAGGCTGGGGTGTGTGTCTGACTCTATCAAGGACTCCCTTTCAGGCCATTTCACTCCGAGATCAAGGACCTGAGAGCTGGGAAGAGCCCTGGGGGTGTCCCATGGTTGGCACCCTCTGCTCTGTGGGCTGAGGGGTCCACAGAACTTACAGGAGACCTCTGGGACCAGGCTGGCTCAAGGCCTCGGGGGGCTGTCCTGTTTCCACCAGAGCAACTCCTACTTTATCTATTTTTTCCCCCACACATAAATATTCTTTTTTATTATTTCTAAAGTAAATGGTAGCACGGCAAACATATTTTTCTCCGCCTTGCTTTTCTCGTCACTTAAAAGTACATCTTGGGGCTTCCCTGGTGGCGCAGTGGTTAAGAATCTGCCTGCCAATGCAAGGGACACGGGTTCGATCCCTGGTATGGGAAGATCCCATGTGCCGCGGAGCAACCAAGCCCGTGCACCACAACTACTGAGCCTGCGCTCTAGAGCCCGCGAGCCACAACTACTGAAGCCCGTGCCCCTAGAGCCCGTGCTCTGCAACAAGAGAAGCCACGACAATGAGAAGCCCGCGCACCGCAACGAAGAGTAGCCCCCGCTCACCGCAACTAGAGAAAGCCTGAGCGCAGCAATGAAGACCCAACACAGCCAAAAATAAATAAATTTATTTATTTATTAATTTTAAAAAAGTGTATCTTGAAGAACTTTCTATCCACTTTCTCTTTTTTTATTGTGCTAAAATATAAATAACATAAAAGTTGCTATTTTAAGCATTTTTAATCAGGAAAAATTTTTATTATGGTAAAATATACCTGACATAAAACTTACCGTTTTAATTTTTTGTCTTTGGCCATGCGGCTTGCGGGATCTTAGTTCCCCGACTGGGGATCAAACCCGCACCCTCGGCAGTGAAAGTGCAGAATCCTAACCACTGGACCGCCTGGGAATTCCCAACCATTTTTTAAAATTAATTAATTAATTAATTTTATTTTTGGCTGCATTGGGTCTTCGTTGCTGCGTGCGGGCTTTCTCTGGTTGTGGTGAGCAGGGGCTACTCTTTGTTGCGGAGCGCAGGCTTCTCACTGCGGTGGCTTCTCTTGTTGCGGAGCACGGGCTCTAGGCTCGTGGGCTTCAGTAGTTGCAGCACACAGGCTCAGAAGTTGTGGCTCGTGGGCTCTAGAGCGCGGGCTCAGTAGTTGTGGCGCACAGGCTTAGTTGCTCCGCGGCATGTGGGATCTTCCCGGACCAGGACTCAAATCCGTGTCCCCTGCATTGGCAGGCAGATTCTTAACCACTGTGCCACCAGGGAAGTCCCCAACCATTTTAAAATGTACAGTCTGTGCGTTAAGTACATTCACAATGTTATGCAACCATCACCACTATCTACTTCCAAAGTTTTTTCATCACCCCAAATAGAAACTCCATGACCATTAAGCAGTAACTCCTCATTCTCCACTCCCCCCAACCCTGTAACCTCTAATCTACTTTGTCTCTAAGAACCGCCTATGCTAGGTATTTCATATGAATAGAATCATACAATATGAGACCTTTCCTGTCTGGTTTCTTTCACTGTTTTCAAGATTCATCCACGTGGTAGCATATGTCAAAGCTTTGTTCCTTTTACGGCTGAATAATATTCCACTGTATGTATAGACCACATTTTGTTTATCCATGCATCTGTTAATGGACACTCAGGTTGTTTCCACCTTGTAGCTTTTGTGAATAAAGCTGCTATGAACATGGGTGCACAAGTATCTGTCTGACTCTTTATTTTAAATTCTTTGGGGTATATACCTATGAGTGGAATTTTGGGTCACATGACAATTCTATGTTTAACTTTTTGAGGAACTTCCAAACTATTTTCCACAGCAGCATCGTTTTACATTCCCACCAGCAATGTACAAGGGTTCCAATTTCTCTACATCCTCCCCAACGGTTCTTATTTTCAGATTTTTGGATTCTAGCCATCCTAGTGGATAGGAGTGGTATCTCACTGTGGTACCATGACTAATGATGTTGAGCATCTTTTCGTGTGGTTATCAGTCATTTGTATGTCTCCTTTGGAGATGTGTTTATTCGAGTCCTTTGCCCATTTTTAAATAGGGTTTCTTGTCTTTTCGTTGTTGGGTTTTAGAAAGCTTATCTGTCTTAACTACTGGATTTCTGAAAAAATATTGCATCTAAAAAAAAGAGGTTTACTGATAAATGAAGGCTGGGACCCGGTCCAGCCTTTTTATCTCACATACAGAGAAACAGAGGCCCATGAGGTTAAGCCACATGGTAAGTAGCAAAACAGAGCCTGTCTGACAGATTGCTTCACCTCCTCCCATGTCACTCAGCACCTGGAGTGAGCAGCGCCCAGGTACCCGGCTCTGTGAGGAACTACACGTGCAAAAACAAATCCTGTCCTTCAAGACTTCTGGGAAGATGAGGCTGGCAGGGTTGGGTGTTCAGGGGGCATGGTGAGAAGTTCCTTGTAATTGAGGGAGGGAGAGAGAGGCGGCATACCAGGCTAGATTCTGAAGGATTTGAGTGCCAGTGAGTTGGGATTTTTAGCCTGGAGGCCCCAAGTCACAAATTCAACCACCTTCCTGGGACCTAGGGTGCTGTAAATGTGGAGAACAGTGGGTGAAAAGCAATAGGGAGTGGAGGGGGCCTGTGGCTAACCAGAGCGCCGCCCTGCCTAAAGGCAGATTCCAAGACTGCTGGGTTGTGATTCCTAACATAGAAAGCAGAGGGCGGATGGCTTCCTGACTGGCCAAGCTTGGGAAAGTAACTCATCTTCTCTGCAGCAGCGCTCTTCTCACCTGGAAAACAGGAGTGATCATTGTACCTACCCCCTGACTAAGGCTGCATTAGGAGTAAAGGGATAATTCACGCTCAGCACCAGGCACTTAGATGGCCTTCTGATTCCCTTGCTCTAGGACCCTCCCCTCTCGCTAGGGCGCTCGCCCCCTTTAATCAACATCTCGCGGCTGCGGCCCCTTTAAGGCGGCCATGGAGGACCCAGTTTCAAAGCTAAGGGCGACCTTCTAGGTGCCGTCTCTATGGTAAGTCGTCACGTACGGCCGGAAGTGCGTGTGCGGAACGGCTTTGGCTCGGGATTAGGGAGAGAGTGGCGACACGTGCTCTCTGGTGTCCTAGGGGATGTGTGCCCTCGCCCCCGACGGGTGGCCGTCCCTCGGCCCGCAGGGTGATGCTGGCCCGCGGCGCCGGTTCCCGCCCCGGGGCGGGAACGAAGCTCTGGGGGCCCGGACTTCAGGGACCGCCCCCCGCATAGCAACTGCGGCTTGGACGGAGGAGACAAGAATGTAGGCACCAAAATCGGGGTGAGGGCCTACTGTAGGACGCGCTGCACCCCGCAGAAAAGCCTTGGGTTCCCCGGCTGGGGGGCCAGCATGAGTTTCTGGAGATGTGTAAACATCCAGTGAGACGCATCGTCCTAGAGCAGGTGGTATCACTTTCTTTTCCCAGGTTTTTCTCAGACAGTAAGAGCTCTCCAGACCCCGGCGATTGGATGAAGGCATGCAACCTTTCTTTGCTCCTTCTTGTCGGTGAGCGTATTCGGAGTGACCTCAGTTTGGGGGATCCAGGTATGTCAAGCGTGGAGACGCAGTGTCCTGAGGCCGATGGTCTGGGGAGAGGCTCCTGTGTTGTTGAACCTGCCCAGTTGTGGGTGCAACCTTGTACCAGGCAGCCCGACCCTGACCTAAAGTAAATTCCCAGGAGAGGTTTTTCCTGGGTTTTGAATTTGCAGTAACAGGTGTGAACATTCTAGCAGCAGTTTGATGATCATGTATGATACTGCAAACAGGACTTCCACTGAAAGAAGAAAACCTGTAAACAGTGTTGATGTAATTTGTTTTATTCAATAAATATGTTTTGATTCTTTGGCCAGCCACCATGCTAAGTGTTAGGGATACAGAGATGTTACGGCCCTTGTTCTCAGGAAGCTACAGCCCAGTTGGGGAGATAAGATTAAGTGATCACCCTAAAGAGGGTATAATTCAGTCTGAGGTGAGTGCTCTGAAGGAAAGCATAGTCTAATGAGAATATGTGTCTCAAAGAATCTGATGGAGACTGGAAAATTTTCCTGAGGATGAGACCCTTGAGCTGGACTCTGAAGGACTCAAGAATGAGTAGGAGTTTGGTGGGAAGGCCAGGGGGCAGCATGTGCAAAGGTCCAGTGGCCTAGCGAGTATGGCTAGTGGAGGAACTGGAAAAAGGCCATTGACGCCTGGAAAGCAAAGTGGAAAACGGTGTGAAACGAAGCTGGAAAGGTGAGGAAGGGCCAGACGACACAGGGCCTGTGGCTTATGTTAGGATTTGGGGCTTTGTCCAGAGAATAGTGGGAGGTTAGTACGGGATTTAAACAAGAAGATGATGTACTGAAAATTATAACTTCAAAAGAGCCCTGTGTACAGAGCAGCACAGTCTAGCAGAACTTTCTGCGATGCTGGAAACGGTCTATAATCTGTGCCGTCCTGTAGAGCGGCCCCAAGCCTGGAGTGGAATTTTAATTTAAATGTAAATGGCCGCATGTGCCTAGTGGCCGCTGTGTGGGACCGCGTGGGACCGCGCAGATCTAGAACCTGTTGGAGGGGGCAGTGACAGATCGTGGCACACAGATGCCCTTTCACTTCCTGAAGAAAGGCTGAGATAGGTTCCACTTTGGGGAGAATCCACATGTTGATCTTTCCTGGGGATCTCACACGGTAACTGCTTGTGGAACTGCTTTTAGTTTTCATTTTCTTGGTGTGGTTCAGCCTGCTCCTTCATGAAGCAGCATTCTTCCTTCTACCTTTGCCTGTTTTGTTGTCAGCACACAGATGGAGAAGTGATTCTTCAACTCATCGAAGTACCTACAGCGGTCAAAGCGTTACGTCTCTGCTTTGGAGGGGCTGTCAAGAAAAGCGGTCCCTGGTGTTCCAGGGTTTGGGATGCAGAGGCAGGAAGTGCCCTGGACCCCAGGAAGGAGCGTTTCCAGTGGGACCCGGCAGAATGCGGCCCTGTGAGGAAGTAAAGGCCGTTTCCAGCCGATGAAACATGTGACCAAAGGGAGGAAGTGTGAAAGTGCTTGAGAGGGTGTGGGGAACTCAAAAGTTGGGGGGAAACTGGGAAACTGTACAGCGAGAGAAAGGGAGGAATAGGTAGGAATAGATGGGCTGGTGTTGAGTTATGGGGGGCTTTGTCAGAGTTCGGCTTGTTGTGCCTGGTATGGGCCAGGAGGGCCCCACGTGGTGGTGGGCAGATGTCCAGGTGTGCCTGCAGTGGTGGGTTAGGAAGTCACTGGGGTGGAGCCCGTAGACTTGGAAGGAGGGGGCGGATTGGTCGCTGCGGGGCACCGGCTGCGTCGGATTCTTGGTGGAAGGTAGATTTCAGATCTTGGAGGGTATTTTATTGTGTTAACAGTTTTAAATTCTCTGAATATTCAGACTTGCTGAAGTCAAATAAAAACTGATGAAGTGTGCTGTCTTTGAAGGTGAGTTCACTGGAAGATTTGTGTGTGCGCTGGGTGAAAAACTGCTGAGTTCGTTTCTGCCTGGTTCTGTGTGCCTGAAATGTAATTGTTTTGTTTAGCACTTTCCAAGTTTGTTTGGTTTAACTCTTGTCTACATAGTTTTTGAGTGCTGACCTGCTTAATGCCTTGTTTTGTATGAGAATATAAATAAAAGGAGGCAGACCCCAAGGAGACTTTTCATACACGTTTTGGGTTCCGCGCCCGGTGGCCACGCGCTGAGAGTGTCACCTCGGCCTCCGAGGGGCACAGCGGGCAGCATGGTTCCCGACTGAAGAGTGACTCACGGTCACACACCCTCAGTGCTGCCACTGCCCTGGACCGGTAAGTTAGTCCCCGAGCACCCCGACCCCGGGCTTCTCGGTGGGCGCAGAACCCCCCCACCTCGCCGAGTCAGACTTGTTCGACTTCAGCAAGCCTGAATATTCAGAGAATTTAAAAGTTAACACAATAAAATACCCTCCAAGATCTGAAATCTACCCCCACCCCCCCGACGCCTAGTGTGCGCACGTATCGCGGGGTCAGGAGGCTTTGTTACAGAGGTTGGGGGCTCTGCTGGCACTGGCTGGGGCCATACTTCACAGCAGAGAATTCTCCCGAGTCCCACTGTCTTTGAATGTTTTGCCATCTGTTGATGTGCAGAAAGGAAAAACCAGCCTGTGTTTTTTTGAGCTGTGATGGTGGTGGTTCTACGCATAGTTCCATCCTCAGAGCGTTCCATGCTATCTTCGTGTTGTGGTCAGGGCGTTACAGACAGTACATACATTTTTTTATGCGGTGTAGAAAAGTTATCTTGGACTTTGGACCTAGTCGAGCCAGAGCCAGGTACCTGCCTGATGTACTTGGTGACCCTCCCGACTTCACACCCACCTCGTTCCTGCAGCTCATTTCCCGAGAGGGTCTGGCCCGCTGGTGCCCACCAAGGCCGAGATGTAGCTTTGCAACTTCAAGGCCAGCCTCTGGTGGGTCTTTACGGACCAATAATCTAAAAGAGCTGCAGGTGCCAGGGGAGGGATGGCCACCACGGGCAGTGCTGGGAGCGGCAGCTCGTCAGCTCAGATGACCCGGACGGAGCAGTACCGCCGGGCAGACGTAGCCAAAGGCTCCACCGCTGGCCTGCAGTGTGACCTCGGGCCGGCCACTTCCCTGTTTGTGCCTCAGTTTCAGTAAAATGGGGATGATGGTCATAATGACGGTGATCCCTGCCAGATGGCACTTGTGAGGGTTGGGTTAGCCAATTGTGTAAAGCACTCAGACGTCTTAGCTGGTACATCCTGATGGTCATTTACGTTCTTCCCTGGATTTTCAGTGCATTTTACAAACAAACATGGAAAGAAGGGCGTGTTGAGAGGACAAGTCAGAAGAGCAGATCAAATCCATAAAACCGAGGCTGTATATAGTCACAGCTCGGCATAAGCCGAGAGGTACAGAGGGTGCTGAGGACAGCAGGCAGGACTTTCTTGTAAAACCCACAGAACATAAAATTTACTGTTTTAACCACTTTCAAGTGTGCGGTTCAGTTTGTTTGGTTTTTTTTAAAGTATATTTACAATGTTGTGAAACCTTCAGCTCTTACCTAGTTCCAGAATATTTCCATCACTCCGAGACGAAGCCCCCTCCCCTTTAGCAGTCATTCCCAGCCCCCTGCCCCCAGCCCCTGGGCACCTCTAATCTGTTTTCTGTCTCTGGATTTGCTGATTCTGGGCTTTGCACTTTGCATCCTTTTATCATCCAGGCCTCCCCTAGGGTTCAAATATGACCTCCAGCCCCTGCCCCACGTCACCCAGCCAGCTGGGGACTATAGAGTAGAGATTCTTAACCTTCTAAACCAGCAGAATCTGATTGGAATTAGGTTTATCCAAAAGGTCAGGTAAAGCGGGGATTAAAAAAAGCAGACATGGTACATACATTTTATTTTAATGTAAAATGGAAGAAGATAACACCCATTCACTAATGTTTTGATAGGAAGCTGAGGCCTTTTATTTTTGGTGGGCATGGTCTAAAAATTTTCAGGGAGGTCTTGAATATGCTTGCAAAGTAATCTGAGCAAATTCATCTAGATTTTTATGACCCGCCCCCCCAATCTTGTAGAGCTGTCCCGCTCACACCTAACTAAACAAGAAATATTTTTAGCTTTATAGACTCCACAGTATTCAACTAATGGAAGAAATTTTCAATATTGAGGTATGGGGAAATCATTATGGCTTATACATGATTTAACATGAATTTTATGCTAACTACAATAGCCTGCTTGTGGCCTATCAAACATACGTTGTACATCTGCTTTAATCATTAAAGAAAAAGGTGCATTGGCCAGAAGTAAAGAATGTCCATGTGAAAAATAAAGATGGGGACTTCCCAGGTGGTCCAGTGGTAAAGAATCTGCCTTCCAGTGCAGGGGACGCAGGTTCGATTCCTGGTCAGGGAACTAAGATCCCTCATGCCGCGGAGCAGCAAAGCCCGTGTGCCACAAGCAGAGAGCCTGCGCTCCTCAACGAAAGATCCCCCGTGCCGCAACTAAGACCCGACGCAGCCAAAAATAAGTAAATAAACAAAAAATAAAGATGAAGTGCCTCCCTTCCTGGGAGGCCAATGCTGGTCCTCCTTCAATGATAAGACTCCCTTCCCAGGTGCCAAGGCTATACTGACTCACTGTGTACCTGCTGATAGGTTTTGTGTTTTTTTTTTTTGAAACCTTGAAGGACTGTATCCCTGACTTGTTTAATGTTTTGTTTTGACAAGATACAAAACGTTGCTGAAAACCCTGCTTCTTCTGAGCAGTTGCTCAGAGTTATCTAAGAGGCTGTCTCCCAGGCTGTAGTCCTGTTTGGCTCAAATAAAATTTTTTTCTATCCCTATTATAGATTGTTAATTGATTAATCATTTCTGTCGACACAGCTTAGATTTGTTTTGTTTTTATTTCAAATAGGAGCAACACTTCTGTTTTGTTTGTTTTACAGTATTTCAGCAGTCTACATCATCCTTTATTAGATCATGTAATTATTGAACAAGGTCAGCTGGCACGCACAGGTTTGGGAACAAATACAAGTGGCTTTGGCAAGGCTTCAGCTCATGCGATTGGAGCAGAATCCTGGGTCATCCCAGCGAGGAGCGTCAGCCTTCGGTGTCCGAGTTTCCTGGAGACCGTGAGGACTTTCCCCGAGGACCAGAGCCTCGGAGGAAGGGGGAGAGAGTCCTGGGCGGAAACCGGAGGGGCTGCTCCACGGCCCCCGCTGTGCTCGCTGGTGGCCATTGTCGACAAAAATTAACCAATAGGCGGTTGAAAAGAGAAACAGGATTTAATTCAAGCCAACCTGAGGATTACAACCCAGGAGACAGTTTCTCAGAAAGCTCTGAGGGGTGCTTCACTTCTTAGAAGTGGAGGGCACAGGTATATGTGTTTTTGAGACGAAATGACACACTGACATTTTACAGAGTTCACGGACGGTACATAGTTAGTCCAGATCTGCACATCGGAGGCAAGCAGCAGGTCACCATGACCCCTGACAGCGTTAGGATAGGAATGTTCTTAAGGAATTCATCGCTGGTGTCTGAAGAAAGGAAGAAAAGTTGATCTTTATGGTTGAGTAGACATTCCTGCCTTTGAGGAGGTCTGGTTAACGTATGCACTGCCCATTAGGGAGGGCCCAACCTGGGCAGGGAGTTAGTTATGCTTACATTTTCTTGTCCTGCCTCAAAAACATAAATTTTACTCCATCACGGCTCTTGGTGGCGCTGCTGACCACAGGCGGGGTCAGAAACCAACCAGCCACCCGCCCCCAGCCTGGCTGTTCTGCTCAGAGGCCTACACGGTCTCTCTGTGAGCTGTAGGCTAAATCCAATCCATCGTCTTTTTCCCTTTCTACTTCGTTGTATTAACAAAATGAAACAACACAAACACATAAATCACGTGTTCCTTAAGCAGGGGAGAGGCATGGGAAGGAGCTGATGGTCCCCTGCCCCACCCCAGTTCCGGCCAAGACAACCTGTGGCCTGTGTGGGTCCTTGCGCACCATTCTTCAGGCTCGGGCAAACGCATGATACACATGTTGTTACGTATGTGGTTTCCAGAGTTATCTCGGCATTCAAGGCCCTCCAGAGCCCACGCCACCGGCTTCATCAATCTGACCTCCTGGGTCAGCACCTTTGTCCGCACACAGATGCCCCGCTCTGGCCATTCTGGTCAGCCCAGCCTGAGACACCCCACGTGTTCTCACTTAAGCAGAGCTCACCTGTCCTTCGAGACCAGCTCTGGTCCCAGCTGACAGTTTCCTCTCTGTGGCTCTTTAGTGCCAATTCTCTGTCCTATTCACCTGACCCATCTTGTGCCACCTGGGGCTGTCTGTCCTGCACCTTTTCATGAGGTCCAGCTGCCCTGCATCTGGCCTCTCTTTCTCAAGACAGGACATTGCCAGCATCCTCGGGCTTATGGGGAAGACAGGTTTGCAGTGAGAGCCTTTCCCCCCTTCCTCCCACCGACACGAGAGAGGGCGTGGTACCCCAGGAGAACGCCCAGAGTTGGGGAGGGCTGCAGGAAGCAGAAACCAACATCTCGTCCCCAGCTGGATGCTTGCTAAGCTGTAGACCCTGCCAGCCCATCTTGGTGCCACCACCGGGATGTGAAGAGCGAGTCCCCGGGAGAGGTTGACAGGTGTCCCCTGAAGGTGGGGTGTACCTGAGCACAGAGCCTGGTGCTGGCTCTCACCTGGGGAATTCCAGGACCAGAGGGTTTTGCAGTCACCCTTCGAGGCCAAAAGGGACAGGGGTGTAGTGGGCGTGGGATGAAGAGGACAGTTACTGTGGTCAACTGAATAATGGCCCCCAAAGATGTCCACACCCCAACCCCCAGAACCTGTGACTATGTCGCCTTACAAGGCGAAAGGGGCTTTGCAGATGTGATGAAGTTAAGAAATCTGGGATGGAGGCCATCATGAACTAGCCACGTGGGCCCAGGGTCATCACAAGGGTCCTCATCAGAGGGTCAGAGACAGAGAGATGTGATGCGGAATTTGAAGGGGGTGGAAGGGGCCACGTGCCACGGAGTGTGGCGGCCTCTAGGAGCTGGAAAGGGCAAGGAAATGGACTCTCCCCTGGAGCCTCCAGAGGGAACAGTCCTGTGGGCACCTAGATGTGTCACACTTAGCTCCAAGGGCATTTGGAAAGCGCAGCCTTTTACCTGGCTGTTCCTGTTGGGGGAGTGGCAATTGGGAGGGGTCTCTGCTCGATGCCTTGCGGGGCACGTGGAGAGCTTGCTGGGGCTTGGAAGGGCCAGGCGGCAGCTGGCACTCAGGAAATGATGTTTGCTGAAGCAGCAGACCTGCTTCTGTGTGTCATTCTTTTCAAAGTGTCCCCTCTGAAGGCCGAGCACATCTATACCTGTAACAGGAACCTGGCAGGCTGGCAGTGATTAACTGAATGTGGGGACCCTTTGCTTTGATTTAACAAACAACGTCATCATGCAGTGACACGGCTCGCAGAAATTATGATCTGGAGGAGGAGACAAGCTTGGGAATGCTTGGCATGCTGCCTGATGGTTAGCTGGGTGATTTCCGCTCATCTTAACCAAATCTCTTTACCCTCTTTAAGTCTAGTGGTTCAGAGAGGCCCAGGAGACCCTGGCAAAGCCCTGTCACCCCTCTGATTGGCTCTGGCTTTCTTCACTCAGGGGTCAAGGGGCACGAGCAAGCCCAGGGTCCAGCAGACAAGGGCTGCCTTCTGTACTCACCAGGCAGGACACTTCCCCTTGGGGTCCTGGAGTTTGAATGCCACAGTGTCATGGGAAATGTGCACCTTTGTACCTGACACCCCAGCACACCCCTTTTTTGGGGAGGAGAGCGTCTTACCCTGGCTGTGAGAGCTGGACCCCAGCCCGCTGCTGCGTTCCCTCTTTCTCATCCGCGACACGGCAGGGGAGCACTTCCAACGTGCCAGGTTTCCTGTGCACTGTCTCGTCTCCTCCCCGCGACAGTCATACGAAGCAGGGACTGTGACTGTCATCTCCATTTTGCAGATGAGAAACTGAGGCCTCGAGGTCAGGGAAACAGAGCTGGCAGGTGGCAGAGCCAGAACCTGAACCCAGAGTGGACGCTGTCTACTCTGCACACCCAAACCCCAAGCCCCGCTCCAGAGTAGTCCAAGCAGGGCTGCCGGATTTAGCAAATCAAAACAAAGAAGGTTGCCCAAGTTCAGTTTGAATTTCAGATAAACAAGGAATTTTTTTTTGAGTATAAGTATGTCCTGAATAGTGCATGGGATATACTTACACTTTTAAAAAATTCTGTGTTGTTTATCTGAAATTCAGATTTAATCGGGTGTTCCCTATTACCTGGCAGCCCTAACCGCAAGGCAAAAGTCACCACGTAGCCCTGTGTGAGCAAGTGGCTGTGGGGCAGGGAAGGTACCACCAGCGTAACATCGATGTGCAGAGTGAGGGCCAGGATGTCGAGTCTCTGGGCGTGGGAACCCATTTTGGAGAACAGGCTCTAGGCGCGCGGGTTTCAGTAGTTGTGGCGTGGGATGGACTCCTTTTGATTCCATCTGAGGCAGCCCTGTCCAATGTGGATATAATGCGGGCCACACCAGTAATTTTAGATTTTCGGTAGCCACATTAAAAACAAGTAAAAGGAAACAGGTGAAATTAATTGTAATAATATATTTAACTTAATATACCAAAAATATTGTTTCAGTATACAGTATAAAAATTATTAGTGAGAGTACTTGTTTTTCTAAGCTGCGTCTTCAAACGCCAGTGTGTATTTTACACTCACGGCTCATCTGGGTTTGCACCAGGCCCGCTCCAAGTGCTCAGTGGTCACGTGTGGCTGCCACCACGGGAGGTGCACGTCCAGGGCCTGTAGGATAGCCAAGCCCATGCCCTGATTCTTGGGGGTGTACAGGGAGGGAGGGAGGGAGATTACACCGCGGAGGCTGGCTCTTCTGTCCGTGGTGTCATTTAATCTTCAGAGCAGCCTCAGGAACTAAGTACTATTGTGCTTAATTTTTAGAGGCTCAGGCTTGCCTGAGGTCACTGGACAAATTGCTCCCCCTTCAGCCTTCTGGCTGGTCAGCTTGCTCAGGGTTTTTGCTGCCAGGACAGCTGGCCAGTTCCAGTCAAGGCCGGCCCTGCCCTCCCAGACCACCTCCCCGGCTGCTCTGCAGGGTGGGCCTCGTGCGGAGCTTAGCACTGGGCTCTCACCCGGCTGAAGACGTGTCTGGAGGCTGAAAGCAGACCGGCTCCATCCCGCTTTTTTGTGAAAGGGGCCTCTGGGGACTGAGCCTCCCCCCACGCCCCCTGATTCAAGCCCTCGCCCCACGGCCCGCCCACCTCGTGGGTACAGGCGTCCCGAGGACAGCTGGTGCGTTACTATCCAACCTGTGCACTTCGCCGGGCACCTGAAGGGCCTCTGTGATTATTGTCACTCTGCGGGGCGGCCCGAACCAATTTCCTGAGGATGATAGATTCCTTCTCATTGGCTGCTCTCAAGCTGCGGTTCCTTCTGTGTCCAGGAGCAAAACACTTTCAAAAGAGGCCGTCTGCTGGGACTAACCCCCGGGGGAGGGGGCTTTGGAAGGGGAGTTGTCCCAGGCAGCACCCACTCGGCCCCTTCTGCCAGGTGGTAGGGATGACTGCCCCCACCCCCCAGGCTCAAGGGAAGCCAGGCTCGGGGAAGGGAGAGGAGGGAGGGGTGGGCTGGTGGGGGTGGGCAACGAGGCTGGGAGGGGGTGTGGAGGGGATGGGAGTGGAGGGATGGGAGGGGTGGGTGGCAGGGAGAGGGCGGTGGGAGGGGAGGATTGTGATGGTTTGGGAGGGGCGGGGAGTGGAGGGAGGGCAGCCCGCCCATAGCTCCTGCTTGGATGTCCTCTGGGGGGTGGTTCTCAACTATGGTTGCATGTCAGAATCACCTGGAACTTTAAAGATCACCAGGCACCACCCACAGAGATACGGATTTTAAGGGTCCGGGGTGTGGCCTGGGATCCGGATGTTTAGAAGTTCCCCAGGTCACTCTAATGCACTGGATTGAGGCACTCTGTGTCCTGCAGTTGTGAACAGACGGAGACAGCCCCTTGTCTACAGAAATTGTCCAAGACTTGAAAATGGGCAAAATGATACTGGGCATGCCGGGTGCAGCTCACTCCCAGGGGTTGCCTTGTTCTGGCCGAGCCTGGACCCTTGCCTTTCTCTTCACGAGGCTATTTTACAGCTCGATGGGGGAGAAGTTGAGCTGTAGAAAATGGAAATAATTCTTGTCCACAACAATGCAAATGGATTTTGTCCCGCAGAGATACAATTGGTTTCTGTCATCTGGAGAAGATGACCTCAAACATTACATTTTATTGCCCTATTGACCAGTTTTGCATCTATTAGCAAATTCGTTCTAGCGTTCCTGATTGCCTATATACATGGCTGATTTTCAAATTTTCCTTTCAACTGGTCTTAATATCTTATCGGTTCCCTCATTAATTAATGAGTTGGAAACAGTTACTTACATATATCCATTTTATATGTGAAAGTCATGTTTTCAACTTTTTGAAAATTATAATTTAGCCCCCCTAAGGGTGAGCGGGGTACTCCTTCCTTCCTGCTTCCTCAGCCCCTACACGCCATCCCGCTGTCTCCATCACCTTGTGCTGTCTGACCTGCCTGTCTCCCCAGCTATACTCAAATGTATTCACATAAAATTGTTCATAGTATTTATATATAATTTTTAAATGTCTCCTACATCTGGAGTTAGATCCCCTTTTCCATTCCTGATAGTGTTTGTCTTTTACCTTTTTTCTTGCTTTTTTTCTTGGCTCGAGTTTTTCTTTTTTATAACTTTTTCAAAGAAAAAACTTGTTTTATTGATGCTCTCTCTTTGTTTTCTATTGATATTTCATGAATTTTTGCTTTCACCTTCGTTATTTCTTTTATCTCACTTTCTTCAGCTTTACTCTGCTGTCTTTTTTTTCTAGCTTCTTGAATTGCCTGCTTAACTCAGATTTTCCACCTTTCTTATTTTTAGGGGTTTCCGGCGCCCTTTAAGTACCATGTTAGCTGCATCTCCCATGTTCTGATGACCTAGTGGACACCTCCTATGCACTTCTGTGGCCCCCCTTCCTTTTTTTAAAATTAATTTTTAGATTTATTTATTTATTTATCTATCTATCTATCTATTATTTTTTGGTCGTGCGGCATATGGGATCTCAGTTCCCTGACCAGGGATGGAACCCTCACCCCCTGCATTGGAAGCGCGGAGTCTTAACCACTAGACCACAAGGGAAGTCCCCTGGTGACCCCTCATCTTAACTTCAGCTGCCACCAGCACTTCTGCCCAGAGGGGGCATCCAAGTGGAGAATGCAGAAGCTGCAGACTCCTTAAGTCATAGCCTTGGATATCACAGTATCACTTCTGCAGCGTCCTATTGTCAAAACAAGTCACGGGGCCAGCCCAGATTCGAGAGAGAGGAAAATAGACTCGACCTCTTGTCAGAGAGTGACAAAGAATTTTCCATCATCTTCCATCCACCACCACAATGAAGATACTGCCCATCTAGTCTATTTATATAAAGTTCAAAACAGACAAAACAAATCTACAGGAATAAATAGGTGAATAGTGGTTGCTTCTGGGTGTTGGGGCTGGGGATGGACTGAAAAACTATACAAGGGGATTTTCCAGGGTGCTGGCAAGACTCTATAGTGATGGGGGGTTGTCAGTTACATGGGTGTATACGTATTTGTCAAAACTCATCAAACTGGACACTTAAAAGCTGTGCATTTTACTATATATAATTATACTTTAATAAATAAATAAACAGGCAACGACACATACTACACAGCTGTCTTAGCCTTAGTTCCCCTCCCCCCTCAACACACACACACACACACACACACACACACACACACACACACAGACACACTAACCAGAGAGCCAGAGCCCAAGGCTTATTTATTTGAGAAGTAATCCCGGTGAGCAGGAGTGAGGGATATGGGGAGCGGAACAGGGGAGGCGGGAAAATCAATATAAGACACATCATCCATTTCCTGCTGCCAGTGGTGACTGGTGCTTGATTTCACCAGGACCTTCTCAGGAGCCTTATGAAATGTATCTCAGAACTGTCTGCCTGGAAGGACAGAGGTGAAGCATTTTTCCATTGGCTCCTGCCCCCCATGGTCCAAGTTGACTTTTGGGCATTAACTCCCTGGTGCTGAAATGGAGCAGGACCCTAGGGTCCTTGCCTCCCATGTCCTCAGCCCACCTTTTGTCTGTGGAAAAGCTTTGGCCGAAGAATAAGTTTAATCAGAGAAATGAGAAAATACAGAAGCAAAGGAAAACAGTCCAACAAGACTAAATAATAACAGTTTAGTCACTAAGCAAAGGCAAGGACCTTTAGTTCCTCCTCAAGGGCTGTAGATAATATTCTGAGCCATATCCTGTGAGCTGTCTTATAGATACTGAAAGCCCCACCAGGTGGAAGAGGTTAACTACATGATGCCCAGGCTGTAGGAGCCATAACAGAAGCTGCCACAATTCTGAGAATTGGCCTCAAGGAAATGGGAACAAACCGACCCTGGAACTGAAGATTAACTGTACTTAAAACAGTCAAGATGATGCTGGTCAGACCACCGATGACCAGTTTCAAGATGACGGCCAGAGCTGACTGTGCTGTTTCTACACGTAGCCCCCTCCCTCCGTCTATAAAAGCTCTTGCCCACTGGTTGTCGGTTGGGGGGAGTTGGCCCTCCCCCATCCCAGCTGCTGGCCTTTGAAATAAAGCAAACTTTCCATTCCACCAGGCTTGCCTCTTCATTGGCTTTTGAGCGGTGAGCAGCCGGACCCCACTTTCAGTTACAGTACTTTTGGGTTGTTCCCAGCTGTGATAGCCAGCTCCGAGATGGCCCCCAATGATTCTTGCTTGTGCACTCACAGCTCTGTGTGGGGTCAGCGCCCTCTAGCGCTTGTGGACACAGCACCATGTACCAGCCATCCATCTGGTGCATCCACCACATCCTGGAGGACAGCACACCTGTGCCGCAGGATGTTAACACCTTCTCAGGTGCCTTCGATAAGCCTCTAATGGGCCATCCTACTGTTCTCTGAGTCCAGATGCTTCCAGATGATGGAGTATCTGGCGAGACCAGTGGATCTGATAGTGGTCACCTGTACATTATCACATCTCCTTTGCCTCTGGGAGTTGGGAGTGGGGATCGATTGGGACAGAAGGGAACCTTCTGGGGGGATAGTAGTAATGCTCTATATAGTGATAGAGGTTTGGGATACAGTGTATGAATTTGTCCAAACACAGCGAATGTGCACTTCAGATCTGGGCATTTCATTGTGTGTAAATTTTACCTCAAAAGTAAAAACTATAAATAATTAGCTCTAGCTAATGATAGGTGTGCTGAGTTACTTAGGGGAAGAGTACAGATGACAGCAATTTACTTTGAAATGCATCAAAAATAAGATGCATGGATAGATGGATGTGGGGATGGACAGATAAAGCAAGAGTAGTAGAATGTTAGTGGTAAAACCAGGTGATAGATATATGTGTTCACTGTCTAATTTTCTCAACTTTGCTGTATATTTCAGAACATTCATAACAAAATGTTGGAAAAAAGAGTGGGAAATAGCTAGTGGCGAGAACCCAGTGGGTTCACTTCCATCTAGTGAGTTCATCACAGTGACACAGGGAGCAGAACAAATTGGGGGTTGATTTGGGCTGGTTCTGATCTCCTCGAGGGTTTGATATGTAGGTGAGTCAGGGCTGCAGGGAGCCCATAACTGGGAGGAGGACTTTTTAATCTTGCAAAAAAAATTTTTTGCAGCAACATAAATAGCCTAAATTATGTCCACTTGGGGGTAAGGTGTTTTAACCTGCTCTTTGGGGAGGCCATGTAATGAATGAAAAACACTGGTCTGGCCTCAGACAAATCCAGTTTTTAGCTTCAGCTCTATTACTTATGAGCTAGGCTGCCTCAGGCAAGTCACTGGACGTTTCTGTTTCAGTCTCAGTCTCTCCATGTGTACTGGGGGGCATAGTTATGCCCACCTTGGAGGTAGGGTTGAATCCTGTCTTTAATACAGTTTGGGGCTTCCCTGGTGGCGCAGTGGTTGAGAATCTGCCTGCCAATGCAGGGGACACGGGTTCGAGCCCTGGTCTGGGAAGATCCCACATGCCGCGGAGCAACTAGACCCCTGAGCCACAACTACTGAGCCTGCGCGTCTGGAGCCTGTGCTCCACAACAAGAGAGGCCGCGAGAGTGAGAGGCCCGCACACCACGATGAAGAGTGGCCCCCGCTTGCCGCAACTAGAGAAAGCCCTCGCAGAGAAACGAAGACCCAACACAGCCATAAATAAAATAAATAAATAAATTTTTTAAAAAAATTCTTGGAAAAAAAAAAAAGTTTGTGCTTGGTACAAGTCTGTTCTCAATAAATAGTAGTTTTTATTCCTCTACATAGGTAAGTAAAGACACTTGCCCAGAAATATTTGATTTTGTCTGGAACACAACTCAGAAGGATAATAAGCGTAGGGTTTTGAACCGAGAAGACATCTCATCAAATACCATATTTCTGACATGTGTTTATTCAAAGATCCTCTTCATCCACTGTTTCTCAGCTTCTTTGATTCTCAGTGGAACTTGAAAAGAAAATCCACCCCATCTCACCACGTTTTACAGCATGTCAGTGTCACCATATTATTCGCTATGTTTCTTCTCCCGTCTTCCTTTCAAAACAGCAGTCACAGGACGAGTAGCATGTAATGTTTTATAAATTCTTTCTCCCTCCTGTCGATTTCTTGGCAAGCGGCTGATTCCATCCTGACATGGAGAATCAACTTCGGGCCGCAGGAGGCTCCCTGAGTTGCTGTAATGCCGGGGCATTTATTCATCATCCTCTCCCATGCTGCTCCCAGCCTTGTCACTCAGCACAACAAATACCCCGACTCCTGCGAGGCTTCGCACTTCACAACCAGGAGGTTCTGCAGTGGGTCTGCTCTTTCCCGCTTTCGTGAAAAAAACTGGCAGAGGGGTAATCGGAAAGTTTCATTCACCCATCTCCTTCTTCTCATCTGTAAGGGCTTCCGGACACGCATGACTTATTTATATTCTCACTCTGAGAGACGCTTGCTCCACGAATGCCTGCTGGGTAATTGAAACGACGGTCTTCAGAATTTTTCCACTTCCTGTCATTACGCGTTCTGTTATCAACAGTGGCATTCCTGAAGGATATACTGCTCTTGCGAGCACTTGCTGAGGTTTTCCAAGGGTCTTCAGGAGCCATTTTGGCTTTGTTTACACTGGCTGTCTCTTCCGGTTACTCGACATGGTGATGTGCTGGGTGGTACCCAGCGGTGCTCAGGAAGAGCCCTTGTGGATAGAGAATGATGGAAACATTGTAATAGGGAAGAAACTTTGTATTCTGTTACAAGTTCATCACTAAAGAGATGTTGCCTATAAGCTTAAATTATACATAATGGCCCATCTCTGGGGACCCTGCCTCCCAGGTAATGAGCATTAAGCTAAAATACCTCTGTTTAGCTCACAAGAAACATGCTGACCAAGTCCACCTGTGAATGACTACAAGAAAGAAGAAACGAACACATCCCCTCCAGAGGCTGACCGGAACCAGGAAATGATTGACTTTACTCCCTCCTCTTTTAGTATAAAAGAAGCCTGAATTCTAACTCAGGCAAGATGGTTCTTTGGGACACGAGTCCATGGTCTGCTGGCTTTCTGAATAAAGTTGCTACTCCTTGCCCCAACAATTTGTCTCTCAATTTATTGGCCTGTTGTGTAGTGAGCAGTGCAAGTCTGGACTCGGTAACAACATCTTTCTGCATCCTTTTCTCCATGGTTTTTCCGTTCTTTTTTCTTTATTGCAGCTATGATGGTTTGCCAGAGACAGAGGTCAGTGTAGCAGAGGGATGGGCACACAGGCTCTTGAGTCACACAGCCCTGAGTTCAAATCCTGCATCCCCAACTGTAGTCGATAAGATCTTTGCTTCTAATTCCTTACTCACTCCCAGTATCAGAATTAGACATTGTTGCCCTTTCGGCATGTGACTTTGCAGCCCCTCCCACTAGAGTGGGCAGAGTACGTGGGATGTGGAAGCCTGGTCCAGCCGAGTGCTTCAGAGGTGCCGTCTGTCCTGCCTCCGTGTCCTCCATCTACCCTGAGAAGAATATGCCCTGGGACACTGTTGATCCCAGAACGATGCAGATGGAGCCCACCTGAACCCATCCTGCAGCCTGGAGATAATCCCAGCCAACCCAGAGAACTGTGAGTAAGGAACACAAATGTTGGGGAATTCCCTGGCAGTCCAGCGGTTAGGACTCGGGGCTCTCACTGCCAGGGGCCCTGGTCGGGGAACTAAGATACCGCAAGCCCTGCAACATGGCCAAAAACTAAAAGACAAAGAAAAAGAAATGTTAGCAGGGTTGGCCCACTTTTCTTTACAGTACCAGCTAGTAAATAGTCTGGGGTTCGCAGGCCATCAGTCTCTGATGCAGCTTCTCCACCCTGCCATTGTGGTACGGGAGCAGCCGCAGACAATACATAAACAGATGAGTGAGGCCGGGTCTAATAAAACTTTACTTATGGACACTGAAATTTAAACGTCATATAATTCTCTCATGTCACGAAGTATTCCTCTTCTGGGTTTTTGGGTTTTTTTTAACCGTTTAAAAATGTGAAAGCGATTCTTAGCTGTGGGCCATAGAAAGACAGGTGGTGGGCTAGATTTGGCCCACTGGCTACGGTTTGATTCCACCCCCCCCGCCAGTTTTCAATTTTTTCATCATCAGATGGAGGTAACAATAGAATATTTCTCTCTGGGGAAATGAAATGATGTATAGGGATGGCTTTGATGATAAGCATTTAATCTATTATGGTTAATCATGATTAATTATGAGGAATCATTATGAGTTTATTCTACAGTTCCGTCATTCTAGTAGAGGGCGGGGAGAAGTGCTCTTCCTTTCAACCCAAACCAAGAGACGGAGTCATTCCCTTGCAAACAAATCAAACAAGTGGGGCTCCGAGGGGATGGCTCTTAGCCTTGGGGATCCCTATAAGAAGAGGCTGCAGGCAGCTCACTCCCAGATGGGCTTTTGCGGATCTGCAATCTTCTCCACTCCCTGCTCTCAGAACAGACTGGGGCACAGAGGAGGTGTGCCCAGGGGAGCTTGGCCTGGGTGCACTGGAGTATCATGTGTAAAAAACATAGAAACAGATGTCCGCTTCCACCTGGAATATTCTGAGGGCAGGAATGTGGCCGGAGCAGCTGGTGGAGGCTGGGCAAGTAGTGACTATGACGCAGTTGCCAAGGAAGAAAGGATATGGGATCCCCCAACCCATATCTTCACAGTTCTTAGAAGGCATTGTAGAGGCCCGCATTGCCTCCTGGGGTTCCATGCCAACGACAGTGAAGAGGCGGGAGTTGTAGACCGCCCAGGCTGCCCTCAGGTGGACCACTGGGGAAGGGCCTGAGGTGATACATGGGCGTTCCTTTCAGAGGGCGTCCTCAGCAATGGAGATGATGTCCAGCGTGAGTCTGAACAGCCCCCTAGAGAACTCGGGGGGGTGATGGTCTCCATGGAGACCACCTTGAGAGGAGAAACTACCTGGGACAGATGGACCAGACCAAGTCAGAGTAGATGGGCAGTGAGCCCCTTCCACTCCTGTCTCAGAGCCACGGCTGGGCTGGGGTGGGAGACTGGGACCCGAGAGCTTTGAACTGGATGTGAGGCAGTGATTTAAAGCCAGCAGAATTTGTAATAACTGAAAGTGATCAAGAAACAGTGGGATCTGCCTGGGCTATCGGTAGGAGAAGGAAAGCAGAATTTGACAGAGTGCGGCTGACAACATTGATTAGAGAAAGTGTAAAACCATTTTGTTTATACCCCCGAGTCTGAGACTGCTCAGTAAACCAGCTACACAATTGATTACAATCTTCATATTTTCCCTTCACCCCAGCTCCCCAGCTCCCCTGCCTTTGGGGAAATGTTACAAGCCAGTTATACCTTTTTGCCAAAGGAGGGAAGGAAAAAGAAAGAACGGAGAGAGAGAAAGAAAGAAAAGCACCGTTGGAGGGCTATTTGCAAGGACACACTGAGGCCCAGGGCGCACCATTTATCATGAGAACTCCCCTGAGTTAGATGTAACCTCGGTTCCCTTTCCACTCTGGTGATTCGACTTCAGATTATGACCCACGTGGCTTATAAAACCATGGAAACACAGCTAAAAAGAGAGTTTACACTCCTGAGCTCAAATGAACCAAATGTTTGCTTCCTTTTTGGGTCTTTTCCCTGCTTTTCCCCTTAAAAGTTCCCAGTTTGAACTTTTATCTTCTCTACCAGCACGGTTTAAAGACTCATTTCCTGAGGTACAACCCTTAACTAATGGAGATCTGAGGTTCCCCCCAGCCTGACTGAAATGCAAATTAAGTCACAAAAAATAAAGACATATTCTTTATGTCTTAATATAATGGTATATCCTTTGTGTGTCTTAATATAGAGACATATTCTTTATATGCCTTAATATATCTCTTAATATCTTAATAGATGTCTTTATATTCTTTAAATGTCTTAAGAATTTGTTGACTTGGTTTATAGCCACCACACCTAGAAAGCTTTCTCTACTTTGAGAATCTAAAAATATCCAGCCTTGTATTTATTTATTTATTTTTTGGCTCTGCACGCCGCTTGTGGGATCTTAGTTCCCCAACCAGGGATGGAACCCAGGCCCCCAGCAGTGAGAGTGCCGAGCCCTAACCACTGGACCGCCAGGGAATTCCCTCTTCTAGTGTTTTAATGCTTTCATTTTTTACATTGATGTCTCTGATCCAAATTGGATTAATTTGTGTGTAAGGAGGGAAGTGAGAGGCACAGTTTTAAAACAAATGCGTGTTCCCCTGAGTCATGTGATGCCACAGTTCCCAGCTTCCCGCCTCCATTTCACAGTTGACAGGTAATGTTCACTTGGGTGATTCCCCCCCACCCCACCCCGACCCCGTGAGCCTGTGCAGGGCTGAGCAGGTGGCTGGAGGCTCAGGAGAGTGGACGGGACACAGACACGGAGGGAGGGCCCTTCTCACAAAGACAGTGGAGGAGGTAGGAGGGGGAGGCATTTTCCAAGGAAAGTAGCAGAAAGAAAAGCAGGTGCTGAGAACTGAACTCAGGGGCACTGCCTGGGCTAGGAAGTGCGAACAGGAAAGAACACCCTCAGGGTAACAGGCTGGTTGGAGGGTTAAGGGAAGAATGGAGTAGGTTAATGTAGCAGCAGTTTGGCCAAATATCACACAGAAGGACAGCCCAACAGCTAGAATCGCTTCTGCTGCATCCAGGATCTCATCAACATTTTGGGGGTAGCTGGTCGCAGAAGCAATAGCGCGGGCTTTGGGGTTTGACGTCCTGCCTCAGTCCTAGACTAGCCGGGCGACCTTGACCAGGTTAACTAGCCTCCCTCAAAAGCCTCCACTTCCTCCTTTATAAACTAGAAACAATTCCTGTCTCTGGGGCTGTTCTGAGGATTCGGTGGGAACATCTGTAAAGCTTGCAGCACAGTGCCTTGTGCCTGGGAGAGACTAATACCTTCATTAATTTTTCTTCCCCTCCCTCTTCTTTTGATTCCACAAGAGGGAAGAAGTGGCTGAGGACCCAGCTACACACATTTCTTCAGGTGAAAAAGGTTTAAAGGCCTTCCGAGTGGTTGGTTTTGGGGTTGGAGATAGTGGTGAAATTGGCGGGGGGTGGGTGCTTTGGGCTGTAAAGCAGGACTTCTTTATAACGTCCACTCTGGAGGGGAACAGAGCCCCAACAATACACCTGCACCTCCTTTCTCAGGTTCCACATGTCTGTAGCTGGTATTTATTGTCTGCAGCTTCCAGATGGCCTGTAACTGGAGGAAACAACGATGGGGGTCCCACGTGGACCCATCTCTCAACTGTAAAATAGAAACACACCAGCGAAGCCGACTTGAAAAGGTTTACCAGGGAACCAGGCTTACTGGAGCATCTCCTTAGCTCTCAAGTGGTACCCAGCGGTAAGATGTGGATCTGAGTACTCACCACCAGCAGAGGTCAGTTTCCCACAGGTGTCCAGGAGGGAGGTGTTGAAATCATCTTGTAGCTGAGAGAACACAAGTCACCTCTTCTTCCATGTTGTTTTGTGATTACTGCTCGAGAGAGACAAAAGAGAGAGACTGACAGATGGGAGTGTGGGGACGAGAGAGACAGAGAGAGAGAGAGAAAACGCACTAAGGAAGGACTCTCAAGATAATAAAAGAATTCCAAGTCCAATTTTTGTCTCTAGAGGTTCTCATTTTGCAAGCTGCCACAAGGGTGTGGGTGTTCACGTGCAAACACAATTCTCCGTAATCCTGCAGCACCTGGGCCCAGTGACAGACTGAGTCTGGGGACACGTCACCCATTTGTTCTTCTGACCAGGCTCCTGCCACACACCATCCATCAGTCGTGGATGGAGGGAACAGAGCGTTTCCATGCTGTCGGGATTCGCCATCTCTCTCCGCCTGCTGGAGATGCCTCTGTAGACAGGATGCGGTGGGACTGGCCCCAGTTGGGCCCCTTTGCCTCCTCTGTCCCTTTTTTTTTTTTTGCTTTCTGGTCATGCTGTGCGGCATGTGGGATCTTAGTTCCTTGACCAGGGATCGAACCCGCGCCCCACTGCAGTGGAAGCACAGAGTCTTATCCACTGGACCGCCGGGGAAGTCCCAGCCTCCTCTGTCCCTTTGCCTTGGGTGGTCTCCAAGGTCCCCGGAGCTCAGACCGTCCTGAGGCTGATTGCCTTAGAATGATCTCCCAGTGACACCCATCAAGTTGTTCTGGAAATCTCCTTTATTCCGGTTTGGGGGGCAGAGATGGAAAAAAAGGACGGGAAGTTGAGCTTCCGGGCCCTCCAGTTCTGTGCTTCAAGGGCTCAAAGGAAAAGGAGCTTCCTAAGCAGAGTGGTCCGGCTGGCTTTGCAGTTATGTGGGTGATGGGGCGATGAAAACACAGGTGCAGCCTTGGCGCTGAAGCGGCAGCGGGGCCTGAGGAGGGAATTGGCCGCGCGGGGGCGCTTGTGGGCCAAGTACACTTGGGACCCTCAGCTCCTTCCCCCCGCCCCACCCCCGCTTGGCACCTCGCCTCTGTGCCTCCCGCCTGCTTCCTGCCAAACCTTGTTGGTACCCCCACCAGCTCCCCACAATGGCCGTGACAGCTTGTGCTGGGGCCACGTGGTGGGATGGAAGGGGGTTTATCTGTCCTAAACACTCGAGCCGCTGGCATGTTTTATGGGATTCCAAAACCGTGGCGAGTGGAGGGAAATTCTTCCCTCACGAGAGAGAGAAAAAAAAAAATGAGGAATGAGAGAGATGAAAAGGCTTTTTTTCTTCCCCAAATTGGAACCACACTTCAGATGAAAATAATGCATCTTGAAGGTGGTGATAAGATGGAAGAGAAAATTGCTCTCGAAGTGTTTAAGGTGGTGCTTCCCTCTCAGCTGCTTGTGCCCCTGCCTGTGGGGCACGATGTTTTCTGCTGACTGAAAAAAACCCAGAATGTGGAACAAAAGCTGGTCTCTGAGACCATTAGCCCCTTGTTTAAAGTGTTTAATTTCAAGCCTTCGACACTTTTTTTTTTTTTAATGAATCCATGAGGCAACTGTGGGGGTAAAACAAGAAGAGGCCGCCAGTTAGTGCTGTGTCTTGCTCGCTTGTCCAACTGCTCTATCTTTTGTTAAAGCCATAAATGCATTTTTCCAAGCCACTTGGCTTCTCGGATGCTGTATATTTAATTTGCCTGGAACATTCCACAGACTGCGCGCTTTTCAACAGCATCTCCTTAGAGCCTTGTGTGACTGCCCATCTCTTCATGGGCGGTGCAGTGCTCAGCTTAACGGGCAGCCTTCCTGGCTGACTTTCGTCAGAGAAAATGCGTGACTTGTGTCCCCTCCAAATTCATATGTTGAAGTCCTAACCCCTAGGACCTCAACACGTGACCTTATTTGGAAGTAGGGTCATTGCAGATGTAATTAGTCGAGGTCATTAGGGTGGGCCCTAATCCAATACGACCAGTGTCCTTATAAAAAGGGGAAATTTGGTCAGAGAGACATGCACAGAGGAAAGACAGCCATCCAAAAGCCAAGGGGAGGCACCTGGAACAGATTCTCCCACCAGCCTCAGAAGGAGGCTGCCGACACCTTGATTTCAGACCTCTGGCCTCCACAACAGGGAGAGAATACATTTCCATTGTTCAAGCTGCCGGTCTGCAGTGATTTGTTACAGCAGACACAGGAAACTCAGACATCATAGCAAAAGCCCTTGCGTGGTCTAGAGGGTGAAGGAGGCTGCCTCGCTTTCGCCATGTTGCTGAGCAAGGACCTGGTTTAGGGGACGGCGTCAGCTTTATTCAGCCCTGTTTCCCAGGCCTCTCTTCGCTCGCCATCACCCACCTGACTCACACCTGGGACCACCAGTCCAGGAGGCCAGGTAGAGGTGAGAGTGGCCTGCGGTCTGGTACTGCTCCTTCAGCACCAGCTCCCGTGGACCACTGGGCCCTGCTCTGGCTGCCCTAGAGGTGCTGGGTACCTCAAACATCTTGCTCTGGCCGGCCCATCCCTGACCTCCAGGCCATCATCTTCTCCAAGGCTCTCGGGCCCACGTGGGGAAAACATTTCCTTAACATACTAAAAGGCTAACCATTTGACCCAGGAAGCCTGGCTTTCTAGGACATGTTTTTACACAGAACAATTGTCTGGACACTTGTCCTTCAGAGGCCTGCCTGGACCAATCGGGCAGTGAGAGCATCTTCTGAGCCCCTTCTGACCGTGAGAAGCGGGCTGGGGGCTGGATCCTAGAACATGCCCTACACGGCTGCCTGTGTTGTTGCAGCTGGTGCCTGGCTGCCTGCTTGTGCCGGGGTGGGGGGGGGCGCTGGTGGGGGAGGGTGGAGCCTGGCAACCGATCTGGGGACACTTCGTGGGGTAGGGACAACTCTGTAGCCTCTTAAAGGTGGGAAATGATGGAGCTGATGGTGGGAAGTGATTTCCACTGTGAACAAGGCCAGACATGACCAACGTTGTGAGGTGGGAGCCGGCAAACCCAGTGTGGAGGGCCTGAAGTGAAACCGATGCCCTAAAACCAGGTTCCTCTGCTGAGCTGATGATTCCAACACCTGTTCCCCTCAAGACTGGGGAGTATCAAAGAAAAAGGGGGATCGAAACCAAACGGGGCCCTCCCAAGTACAGAAGCCTTTCTGCGTCCCCTGTTGCTCGTTTGTAGGAAAAAGGGCTTCAGCCTCCTGGACCTTCCCCGAGTTCCAAAGGTCAGATTCAAACAATTACTAATTAGGGAAGGGAAGGAATGCAGAAACGGGGAAAGAACAGCCAAGAAACAGTAATGCAGCCATAAAGCAGGGTCCTTAACAACATACTCCGAGCTCTTCTACAGGAACTAAAGCCCCCACCCCAGTGGAGGATGGTAACTTCAGGCTGAGCACAGGCACGTGGACCCCAGACTGGTTGGAACCGGAAGGCTGATGATGAGATTCCTGGAGCACCGCCCTGTTACCTCCCAGCAACCAATCAGAGGAAGGTCACACACCTGCAGCCCGCCTCCCTAATTTTGCCCATAAACGCTCTTCCCTGAAGACTAGCATGGAGTGCGGGCTTTCTAAGTGCAAGCCGACTGTTCTTGCTCAGCCCCTGCAGTAAACCTTTCTGCTCTCCAAACGCGGACGTTCTGGTTGGTTTGGCCTCACTGTGCGTCAGGCACATGAACTGGACAGTGCAGGGCTTAGGTGAGGGCTGGGGCAGAGGACACGAGTGGACCTATTCTCGACTCCAAGGTAAGAAGGGAACCCAGATAACAAGTGCTCCATCTCAGGGCTGCTGTGGGCGTAATCGTGTCCCCCCATTCGAGTCCTAACCCCTGGCACCTGTGAATGTGACCTTATTCGGAAATTGAGTCATTGCAGATATAATCAAGTTAAGATGAAGACATACTTTTTTTTTTTTGGCCGTGCCACGCAGCTTGCAGGATCTCAGTTCCCTGACCAGGGATTGAACCCAGACCACAGCAGTGAAAGCGCCGAGTCCTAACCATTGGACCGCCAGGGAACTCCCGAGATGAAGGTATACTTGATTAGGGTGGATAAGGGCCCTAATCCAATAGGACTGGGGTCCTTGTAAGAAGAGAAGACACACAGACACATACAGACAACACCCTGTGGAGACAGAGACTGGAGTGATGTGTCCACAAGCCAAGGAACGCTGAAGATTGCCGATGACCACCAGAAGCAGGGAGAGAGGCTCGGGACAGACTCTCCCTCAGAGCCTCCAGAAGGAACCAACCCTTCTGACACCTTGATTTTGGACTTTTGGCCTCCAGACCTGGGAGAGAATAATTTCTGTTGTTTTGAGCCACCCTGTGTGGTCATTTGTTACTGCAGGCCCAGGACATGAATACAAGGGCCTGCAGTGTGCAGGGCTTCACGTATGTCTCCATCGGATCGGAACAGCCGGGACGTGGGAGGTGGCTGCATTTTCCGGAAACATGCTCCCAGCGAGCCGCAGGGTGAACACCTGAACCCCGGGCCACCCGACTGCTCAGAGGGCCCGCCGGGTGGGGGCGGAGACCGCCCCTCTCCCTCCAGGACGTTTAACCCACTCGACTGTCTCCTGCTCTGGAAAATCTTCCTCCCCTGCTTCCTGGCCCAGGCAGGGCCAGCCCTGTGCCTTCCACACACTGCCCATCGCACCCTCCGGCCTCTGGTGGGCAGAGGGGTGGAGCTGGATGCCAGAGGGAAGGCTGTACCCACCATCTGAGGTTGGAAAACCTTCTTCCACAGGCAGGACAGCAGGATGTCTGGCCGCAGACACTTGCTCCCCCATACAGGTCACCCCAGGGCTATGCCAAGCCTATGGCTTTCCAGAGATCAGGGCCCTGGTTTTGCCCAGCAGAGGTCTGAGCCAGACCAAGCTAAACTCTACAGCATCATTTTAAAGGCACAGAGAATTCTGGTTGTCACGAGAACTTGAAACCCTGTCCACTGTTCTGGAACACTCCTGGCTACTGGGTCTGGGAAGCCACTAGATGGCAGTAGAGACCGGGCCTGGCCCCAGTCTAACCGAGAGGGGGTGGAGGGGAGGAGGGGACCCAGAGGAGCCCGGGAAGGGGGGCATTTGAGTCACCTGTGTCAGTGAGGGACCCAGGAGGGGAGACCAAATTGTCAACATGTGGGGAGTATGGGCTGGGGGCCCCATGGTTAGACCCACAGAAGCCTCCTGCTTGGAAGGACGTCCCTTGGGGAGTCCGCCTGGGCCCTCCATTTTTTAATTTTTAAATTAAAAAAAAAAATGTTTTGGCCACACCACGTGGCATGCAGGATCTTAGTTCCCCGACCAGGGATCGAACCCTTGCTCCCTGCATTGGAAGCGTGGAGTCTTAACCACTGGACCGCCAGGGAAGTCCCTGGGCCCTCTATTTTGAAGCAGGCTGCTTTCCAGAGGCCCAGGACTTCCTCACGGGGCTTCCAGGTCCAGAGACTGATGGCCAGACGGTTCCCACCTGCGTGTCAGGCCGGGGAGACCCAGGGAGACGGGGGGGGGGGGGGGGTGGGCACAGCTGAAGGTACAGCAGAGGCTGCTGGGAGAACACAGGCCCGGGGGAGAAGCCGGGTGCCACTACCTGCCAGCTGGTGACCCCAGCCGGGTTACTGAACCTCTCCTCACCTGTGAATTGAGGGTATGGACAGTATCTACCTGGTAGGGTTACATGAGACGGTGCCTGCCACCCAATCCAGCCCAGGGTACACACCACCGCCATCATCACCAACTCTGTCATCCTCGTTGTTCCTAACGGTATATGGTGACCTTAGAAAGGTGGGGCAAGTGTAAAAAAGACAAAACCAAACCAAACCTGACTCTTTCAGGTGCACGGACAGTCTGGACACGAGAAGCCCAGCTTTGAATGGCATCGTGGTCCACCCAGCCTCCTCTCAGACATCTTCCCAGGGTGACCCCTTCCCATGGGTCACTTGGGGCGTCTGCAGATGTACCCAAGCTCCCCGCTGACCGTCAAGGGGCACCCTATTTGCCAGCTTCCTATTGGGCGGGGCCTCTATCTGCCATTATCTGTGATGGTCAAAGACGGTAAAGGAGTTGTGTTCTGGAGGGGCCCCCAGGTCAAAGCCAAGGGAGCGAGCCCCAAACTGGACGTCAGCTGCAGGGCCAGGCTGAGAGTAGGAGACACTGTGTGGAGTGTAATGAGAGAGGACTGAGGTGGGGCGGAAGGTCTGAGAGGCCACGTGCCTGGAGGCTCAGAGGGCGACTGGCAGGGGAGAACCTGCAGAGAGAAAGCAGGGGCATGGCAGCCCTTCAGGTCCTTCTGCAGCACGTTTGGTTAGTGAAGCTGAGCAACGCCAAGTGGGCAGCGTGCAGCCTGGATCGCCCCCGCAGGCTCATGGGGGTACTTATTTGGTTCTCTGGAGGGATGTGGGGGACGCTTATGGGTTAGAACAGGAGCCTGTGTGTCCCCGCCATGAGCCCCTCTATGCAGAGTGTTCACTCTCAGTAAACACTGAAAGAAAGTGTCAGTAAGTGAACTTCTCCCGGTCACTTTGAGCATCATGTCCTTTATTCACTTCATGTACATCAGACAGGATCCTTCTGGATCAGTTAGTTCATCCAGATCTTTGGGAACCTCTGGAGAAGCATCAATTACCATTTGCCAGCAAGCCTGGCCACGTTCCGCTTCCCTGAGCCAAAATCACAACCATCCTGTAAGATGCTTCACAGGCTCTTTGGACCTGGTGTTGACAGTGACGAAGAGGCACCAGGGAAGCACAATGAAGGCGTTCTTAGTTCTTAAAAAAATAAAAACGACAGTAACAGCTAACATTTGTGGAGTGCGTATGATGAACCAAGTATTTTGCGTGCATTACCTAATTTAATTTGAAATGACCCTCTGAGATAGGAAATAAAATAACTCCTGTCTTACAGGTGAAGAAACCGAGGCTCAGAGACCTATGCAGTGTCACAAATCCAGAAAGTCTTGAAGCCAGGGTTCAAGGCAGGCCCTGGCTCTGGTGAGCCCACTCTACAAGAAAGATGCTCAGCATGTGTGCAAAAGCTCAACGTCGGGACGAGAGGTGAGGAGTTAAAACTGTCGTGAGGAAGCGGTTAAAGGAAAGCCTTTGGGTTGCAGAGTTGCTTAAGGTCCAGTGCCACTTTCCCCTAAATGTCTTTTGAGAACTTTACAAAAGGTTACATGAAAAGAGGGCTCCACGGATAAGACAGCTTGCGGAATGCTGGGTTAGGTCAAGTGCGACAGGGTTCTTTGTGGCAGGGTTTCCCCGGGGTTCCATTAAAGCCGGCGTGGGTCTCTGAGAAAGGAGGGGAGGGAGGGACGACGGTTCTGAAAGCTGTTTGATCCAGAACTCTCTTCACCATCACGCGTCTGATGGGACTCGGGTTCCAAAGGACACACTTTGGGAAACACTGCTCCGTTCGAATCTGGAAGACTAACGTTCCCTGTGGTTGGCAGGATAATGGTCCCCAAAGATGTCCTCCCTCTCCTGGAGCCTGTGAATATGTTAGTTTCATGGTGTACAGTAAGGGGTAAACCTTGCCCAGAGAAAGGCTCCTGGGAGGTCACCTCTGAGCCCCGGGAAGGTCCTGCCTGATAAGAGTGTCTTTGTTTACCTGGGGGCCTTGGCCAGCCAGGTAGTCTGTGCTAAGGATGTGACTTGGCGGTGGGGGGCAGGGAGGTAGAGAACTTGGGCTTGACTTCTGGTGGGGCTGCAGACTAAGGTCAGCCACGTGGACAGTCCGCCGTGTCACATGACTGAGACCCAGTGAAGACTCGGGGCACCAAGGCTCAGGTGAGCATCTCTGGTTGGCAATATTCCATGTGTGTTTTTGCACATTGTTGCTGGGAGAATCAAGGGCCGTCCACACAACTCCCCCTTGGAGAGGACACCTGGGAACTTACATCTGGTGTCTCCTGGATGCTGCCCCAGGTACCTCTTCCCACTGCTGATTTTAATCAGTGTCGTTTTGCTGAAATAAACCATAACTGTGAGTGTAACAGATTTTTTTTTTTCCTGAGTTCTCTGAGTCTTTCTAGTGAATTATCAAAACTGAAGGTGGTCTTGGGGACTTCCAAACGTTGCACATGGCCAAAGAGACTTTGCAGATATAATTAGAGATCTTAAAATAGGGAGATTATTTGGGATTATTGGCAAGGGGTGGGTGGCTGGGGGGTGTCATTACATGAGCCCTTAAAAGTGGAGTTTTTCCAGCTGAAGACAGAAGAGGAAGCAGAGAGATTTGAAGTGTGGTGGGCCCTCCACCTGCCACTGGTGGAGGGGACACATGGAAAGCATGAGACAGAATGTCAGCATCAGCTAGGAGCAAAGACTGGCCCCAGCTGACAGCCAGCAAGGAAGGGGGAACCTCAGTCCTGCAACTTCACAGAACTGAATTTGGCAATTACCCGAATGACCTTGGAGACAGATTCTTCTCAGTATTTGCTGATCACAACCCAGCCTGGCGGACACCTTGATTTTGCCCTTGTAAAACCTGGAGCAGAGAGACCAGCGGACCAAATGGACTTCTACCCTGTGAGCTAATTAATTTGTGTTGTTGTAAGCTGCTAAATTTGTGGCAATCCGTTGCAGCTGCAACACGAAATTAATGTACTCACCCTTTATGTGTTCTTTCTATTCCTGTTTTCCAGACCAAATTGCATGATCTCTGGCCCCCTTGCAGCAATGTTCCATCCTGGGCATCCCCAGGGTCTGTCGCTCTCGACCCCGGCTCCAAGGGTGAGGCCTGAGTGCCAAAGCTCAGAGGTCCTTTTCAAATTTTCAGTATGAAATGGGGTCTTTGAAGCCTGGAGAGAGCGGCAGGGGAAATGTGTTTGGCCCAACAAAAGCTATTTTGAATTTCAACACAAATATTCCAAATCTAGAAGCCTTCTGCAGCACACAGACTGCATGGAAAATTAAAGTTGCCTAAATATGATTATCTGGCTTTATGCTGAGTTAAAGAAACCAGACACAAAAGAGTCCATTCTCTGTGATTCCATTTCTGTGAAGTTCTAGAATAGGCAAAACTAATCTATGTGACAGAAATCAAAATACTGGTTGCCTCTACTGCATGAGTGGTGGGATGAGGGGGGCTGGGTAGAGATTGACTGGGGAAGGACAGGAGGGAACTTTCTGGAGCGAGAGAACTGTTCTAAATTTTGATAGGAGTGTGGAGTACACTGGGATATATATGGGTCAAAAATCCTCCAGTTTGGGGCTTCCCTGGTGGCGCAGTGGTTAAGAATCTGCCTGCCAATGCAGGGGACATGGGTTCGAGCCCTGGTCCGGGAAGATCCCGCATGCCGCGGAGCAACTACGCCCGTGCACCACAACTACTGAGCCTGTGCTCTAGAGCCCGCGAGCCACAACTACTGAGCTCACGTGCCACAACTACTGAAGCCCACGCGCCTAGAGACCGTGCTTCGCAACAAGAGAAGCCACCGCAATGAGACGCCCGCGCACCGCAACGAAGAGCAGGCCCTGCTCCGCTCACCGCAACTAGAGAAAGACTACGCAGCAACGAAGACCCAACGCAGCCAAAAATAAATAAATAAACTTATTTTTTTTTAAATCCTCCAATTTTGTACTTAAGATATATTCATTTCAATATATGTAAATTACCTTTGATTAGAAATTAGAAAAAAATTAGGATAATTGCTTAAAGAAAAAATAATTGAGTAATGCGAACAAGCCTTTGTCATTTAGAGGAAAGGAACTACAGCTTTACAGATAAAACAAATTTCTCTCTAGACCTTTTTGCGTTTGCTCCCCATGCCCCATTTTTAATTTTGTTTTTATTTTTATTGTATTTTAATTGTTGTTTTTTTAGCTGCGCCACGTGGCATGCAGGATCTTAGTTCCCCAACCAGGGATCTAACCCATGCCCCCTTCAGTGGAAGCACGAAGTCTTAACCACTGGACCGCCAGGGAAGTCCCTACTTTTTATTTATTTATTTATTTATTTATTTATTTATATCAGGGTATAGTTGCTTTACAATGTTGTGTTAGTTTCTGCTGTACAGCAAAGTGAATCAGCTATATGTATGCATATATCCCCTCTTTTTTAGATTTCCTTCCCATTTAGGTCATCACAGAGCACTAAGTTCCCTGTGCTATACAGCAGGTTCTCATTAGTTATCTATTTTATACATAGTAGTGTATATATGTCAATCTGAATCTCCCAATTCATCATCCCATCCCCCTTTCCCCCCTTGGTGTCCATACATTTGTTCTCTACTTCTGTGTCTCTAGTTCTGCCTTGCAAACAGGTTCATCTGTACCATTTTTCTAGATTCCACACTTATGCATTAATATACACTATTTGTTTTTCTCTTTCTGACTTACTTACTCTGTATGACAGTCTCTAGGTCCATCCACGTCTCTACAAATGACCAGTTTCGTTCCTTTTTATGGCTGAGTAATATTCCACTGTCTATATGTACCACATCTTCTTTATCCACTCATCCATCAATGGACATTTAGGTTGCTTCCATGGCCTGGCTGCAATAAACATTCAGCACTGTAAATAGTGCTGCAATGAACATTCCTATTTTATTTTTAAATGCAGTAAAAATTGTGCTAGTCTCCTTTGCTGTATGGACTTCAAACTGCATGAAATGCAATAAATCTCATTTTAGATTAAAAAAATATATATACATATGTATATAAAACACACCCTTCAACAGGCATGCTTGGCTCTGGGGTTCAATGGTGATAGATAGACATTGGTCTGTTTCTGCTGGTCTCCATCCCTGTGGGTCCTAACTGTAGGAAGGTCATCAATGTGTGATAGACTGGGAAAGGATGGGGATTCTGGTATTGGGTATAGGGGCTGGGGCACAGGACCTTGAGGTGCCCATCAGATGGGTTTGGGACACATCCCACAGCCCCACCTGCCTTTTGTAACCAGGAGGGGCTGCGAGGGTGTTAAGTGCTCAGAGCGTTAACCGAGTGTGGAGAAAACATTCCCTCAAGCACTGAGGTGTTACAGTCTTGGATGGTTCCTGCTGAGATTAAGAGTTGGGTCGGAGTCGACCCTGCCTGCTTGCCTGGGTGGGAATCAGTGTCCCTCCGAGGAGGCGGGGAACTGAGAGCTCTGGTGACCCTGCCTGCAGCTCCTTTTGAGCATCTGAGGAAGCTCTTGACAAAGGTTGGTGTGTGGATGCCAGGGAGGTCTGGGTCAAGGCTGCAGGATGTGGTGCCTAGGGGAACCCCAGAACCTGGGACAGACCAGGGAAACAGGGCTGTTCCCATCATCAGGCCTAAAAGGTGGCTGGGCAGAATGCAGGATGAAGACTTAAAGTGGAGGGATGTACTGAAAATAAGAAAGACAACAAGAGGGAGTTGGGAGTCTGGACTGGTCCTGGGTCCATGGAGCCTTTTAGAGGTGCTGGTGAGCAGCCCATGGGTGGATGAGACCCTAGGAAACCCAGGGCAGGCATTTGACTTTATTTTTTTAACCTTTAGATTTAGGGGCACATTGGTAAATTTTAACAACTGATTCTCTGAACCAAAAAAAAAAAAAAAAAAAAGCCATGATTTACAGTATTTACCAATTTCTGTGGTGTAAACACTCTCCCACTGCGACTGATTTCAATCTATCAGCATGAACACAGGCTTAAGTTATACCATTATCTAGTATTTCCACCATATAAATCCAATAGACATAAACAACCTCAAGAGCATAGATGACGTAAAACATAGTAATCAGCAAGTGATGAGTTTGAGTATTCATTGTCTTTTTGTATAAAGTATGTTGTAAGTTTACGTAATTTATTTTTTAAGTAATGGCTGTGTTTAACAATTGGTTTGCCGAACAGCTGAAAATTTCACAATCTTATGAGCCAGTATGAGCTGGCTCCCGAATCCCACTGTTGAGACTGAATCTGAGAAAAAAACAGCCTGAGTAGCTCCAAGCTGGGAGTTTGGGCAGTAGCCAAGACATTGAAAAGTCCAGTTGGAAGAATGGAGTTTTTCTAAGCAAGGCTCTCCTCTGAGATAACACAGTCCCTGGGAATGTCATGAATAGAATAGGCCCTCAGTAATGCTGGTCCAGGAAATAGGCACTTACCTTTCCCTCAATTCTACCCCACTGGTTCTTTGTGTGTGATTTTAATACCTTGTATTTTTATGCCCTCACGTACAGTTTTCTGTCGATTTTCATGCCCCTCTTGACAGCTTCGATTTGTTTTCCCACATCCTCTACGTGGATTTCAGTGTTTGGATGTTAGTCGGAGGTTTTAAGCTCCTAGATGCCCAGTTCTGTTTGTCAATGGTTCTCAATCTCAGCTGAATATTGAGATCTCCTTGGAGGCTTTTGAAACTCTGAGGCCTGGGTTCCACCCCCACCCCACCCACTGATTTGGAATTAATTGCTCTTGGGTACAGCCAACAATGGGTGGTTTACAAACTCCCCTGGTGGTTCTAATGTGCAGCCATGCTTGAGACGTGATTCACATTAGTTAATTCATTCACCACATGCTGGCTAGGTTTCATTCATTCCTTAAACACTGACCTCCTGCTTTGTGCCAAGTTCCTGATATGAGCCAGACATTGGGGAAACAGGTGAAGAAGCCATCTTCCCAGCCCTCGAGGACCTCCCAGTGAAAGTCCAGTGGGGAAAACAGGCCACCAAGTAGAACAGTCTTGCTGTCCATTCCCCAACACCCATTGCAAAACGTGGCCACAGGTTCCTTCCATCCCTGCATGGGCATCCCTTTGCAATGTGACTTTGTCAGTCCTTCCATCCAAAGGTGAAGTCTACTCTACATTCCCTAGACTTGGTCTGGCCTTGAGATTTGCTTTGGCCAATAGAATGTGGCAGCAGTGGCATGTGATGAAGTTTAGGCAAACCATGAAGTTGAAGGGGACCATCCTCCAAAAGACTGCCCTCTCAGATACCAGCCACAAGTTCTGGGGTCCCAGAACCATGCTCACTTCAGACCAGCTGGCTGTGAATTTGGGGGTCCCCAGAACCACCCTCAGGTTGGACAATTCACTTAGAATGACACAGAGCTTAAGAAGATACTATATTTACTATTACAGTGTTATAACAGTGAATGGATGCAAATTAGAACCAGCCAAAGGGCAAGGTGAAGGGCAGGTAGGGGTTCA
Source organism: Balaenoptera acutorostrata (assembly GCF_949987535.1). Classification (NCBI taxonomy): domain Eukaryota; kingdom Metazoa; phylum Chordata; class Mammalia; order Artiodactyla; family Balaenopteridae; genus Balaenoptera; species Balaenoptera acutorostrata. Next base: position 55,515,935 of record NC_080083.1, read on the forward strand.
AACATTAAGCATCCAATCATCCTTCCTGTGGAGTCCTGGATGGTGTTACTGTCTCCTCGCTACAATACATGACAATACTCGAGTCTTGCCAACCAGGGAAGCTCACCAAGCCTCGGTGTCCAGAGTTTTTACTGGGGCTCAATCACATACTGCCACATGGCTGCCCTTCAGTTTCCAGTTCCTTTAGAAGCTGCAACTGATGTGGCATGTCCCAAAGCCCCATCATAAATCACATTGATTTTAAATTCCAGGAGCCAAAGCCCCCAACAGGCAGGATATTGCAGCGGCCTAGAGATTGTGTTCCAGCAGCTGAGGGCAAAGGCCAAACCTCCCTTTGGTTAATGTTAATTCTTCATTCAGGCATCATGTAACTTGCAGCTTCCACTAGTACCCTCTCAGAATGTCCCTGTCACCCTATGAAAAAGCCCAAGCTAACTTCTCTGAGGGTGAGAGACTCCTTGGAGGAAGATGTCAGCCTGACAGCCTGCACCAACCTCCAGACAGAGTGAATGAGGCTCTCAGGCTGTCCAGCCTCAGTCGAGCCACCAGATGACTGTAGTGACCCTAGGAGAGGTTACCAGATAAGATACAGGAAGCCCAGTTAAATTTTAATTCCATATAAATGGTAAATAATTTTTAGCATAAACTATTGCCTGGGACATACTTTCACTGAAAAATTATTTGTTGTTTCTTTGAAATTAAAATTTATCTGGGCATCATGTATTTTTATATGCCAGATCTGACCATCCTACCATGAGCGAGACTGTAAACGACCTGCCCAGTGGTGCCCAGTCTGAATTGTTGATCCAGGGAGTTAGGAGCAAATAAAATAGTGTTGTTTTTTTTTTTTAAAGGATTTTCTTATTTATTTATTTATTTATTTATTTTTATTTTTTTTTGGCTGTGTTGGGTCTTCGGTTCGTGCGAGGGCTTTCTCCAGTTGCGGCAAGCGGGGGCCACTCTTCATCGCGTTGTGGGGACCGCTCTTCATCGCGGTGTGCGGGCCTTTCTCTATCGCGGCCCCTCCCGTCGCGGGGCACAGGCTCCAGACGCGCAGGCTCAGCAATTGTGGCTCACGGGCCCAGCTGCTCCGTGGCATGTGGGATCTTCCCAGACCAGGGCTCGAACCCGTGTCCCCTGCATTAGCAGGCAGATTCTCAACCACTGCGCCACCAGGGAAGCCCAATAGTGTTGTTTTAAGACCTAAGTGTTGGGGTGCTTTGTTCCACAGCAACAGATAATGGATGCACCATCCCCAATGGTGAGTCTGGGGATGGTGCATCCATTATCTATTGGAGCTCTCAAACTCCTCCATGCATGAGAAGCACACAGAGAGCCTGTCAACATGCAGTTTGAAAAAAACTAATAGCATTTCAGGTTTAACATAGATGAAGTGTTTTTACATAAAATCATGTGCTTTTCATTTTGTAAAATCTTAGACATTTTTATTTGGGAGATCTTTGTTTCCTTAGGGAATTACATTAGGTATTGTTAAGGTCATCTTCTGTTGAACAGTGGTTAAACCATGGTAATTATACTAGCTAATAGCATATAGTTTTTAAACTATATGCTATTAAAATGCAGCTTGCTGAGGCCTACCCCCAGAGTTTCTGATTCAGTGGTTCTGGGATGGGGTCCAAGAATCTCCATGTCTGACAAGTTCTCTGGTGAGACTGATTCTGCTGGTCTGGGGTCCACGCTTTGACAACCAGGGGTCAATTTGATCCAGGGAATAAATCGTTTCGTGGCCAGTGATTGGCTCAGGAACGACCACGTGACTCCATTCTGACCAATGAGTGCTGAGAGGAAGTCTGCTGAAGAACTTCTAGGAAAGACATTCGTGGACCTTTTCTTCCTTTGGATGTTGTTCTCCGGATTCGATGCCTGGAGCCACCTCAGCCATCTGGCAGCCCTGAGGGGAGCCAGCCTGGGGCCATGGCCAACATCCTGGGGAAGGCAGAGCAGGGAGAGAGAGAAGCTGGGTCCTTGTGACATTTTTGATCAGCTGGCAGCAGCCTGCTCCCTGCCCCTCCCCCACTGCTCCCGCTCCAGAGACAGCAAACCCCTTATCGATAAAGCCAAATTGATTCAGGGTGTCTGTCACTGCAACTAAAAGTACCTAAACCGATTTACCAATAAGCAGTCGCCAGGCGCCATGACAGATGCTAGAATGGAAATAGACGCAGAACCTACCTAACACAGGTCACTGAGGTGCTTCTTGAAGCTTTTCATGGACCGAGCTAGTGGTGATGTTGGGATGCAGATGGTGGGATGTGAGGATGGGAGAGCACGCTAACCTTTATCCTTGTGCCCGAGTTTCAAGGTTAGAACGTCAAGGTGTAGGGACCACTTGACAGCAAATGTCAGGAGTGCCGTGTGCATCGGCAGTGCAGCGCTCGACCCAGTACTCAATACTCGACTGGATTTGAGGGGAGGGGGCTGGCGAGGGGGACTCTCCAAGCTCTTCTAAGCTTCCCTGCAGTGGGGTGGAGGAAGTGGGGCTGCTTCCTAACTACTTTCGCATGGGGAGATTACTTTTCAGTCTTCGAGGAGAATTAAAAAGGATTTTCACTACTGGGTTTGCCTTAAGGAGACAAAGAAACCCTTGGTTTATTGGATTAGCATCACTGAGGCAGCAGCTCATCCAACTTTCCTTTGGGTGCTTCGTGAGCAGGACAGTAGAATCTCAGAAGCACTTGGCGACTGTCAAAACCTTGCCTTGAGGCTGCTAAAGCTTTTTGTTTCTTTGGGGCATGGTCTAAAAATAAAAAATAAGGTCCAAAGTCCTGAGCACAAGCCATTCAGATGCCACATCATGACTGACATCATTTTTCTGGCAAATATATGTCCCAGAACAAAGCGAAGGAAGAAGGGAAACAGGATGATGGAGCTGGGTGCTTACAAGGCAACTTGAGGTTCAAGGTCAGAGCCTCTGCTGCAGGGCTCAGGGAAATGGGCAAAACAGGAAGTCATCTGTGACCATAGAGGTAATTTGTGTGAAAGCCAGGCGTGGAAGGAGTCATTCAAAAAAAAATTGGGTTAAAATTCACATAACATACAATAGCTCTTTTAAAGTGAACAATTCAGTGACATTTAATACATTCACAATGTTGTGCAACCATCACCCCTGTCTAGTTCCAAAACATTTTTATCACCCTAAAAAGAAACCATGTACCAATTAAGCAGTCACTCCCCATTCCTCCCTCTCCCCACAACTGCCCAGCTTCTCTTTATGGATTTACCTATCCTGGACATTTCACATAAATGGAAACAAACAATATGTGGCCTTTTGTGTCTGGTTTCTTTCACTTAGAGCAACATTTTCAGGGTTCATTCATGTCTAACATGTCTATGCTTCACTCCTTTTTACAACTGAATGGTATTCCATTTTACAGCTGCATCACATGTTGCAGCCTATATCAGTGCTTCGTTCCTTTTTATGGCTGCATAATATCCCATTGTACAGATGGACCACATTTTTTTTATCCATTCATCAGCTGATGGACATTTGGGTTGTTTCCACCTTTTGGCTACTCCGAATAATGCTGATTGAGCATTCATATACATGTATTTGTTTGAATACCTTTCTTTAATTCTTTTGAATGTATTCCTAGGAAGTATAACTTCTTATAGGGCAAGCCTAAGCAAGCGGACACACAAATATGTTCACAAATGTACCTGCACACACATGTAAACACACGTACATCCAAGAAACCCACAGATGGGGCGTTGGGAAAACGTGACTGCTCTTACACCCCCAAGTTGATATATAAGCAGCATAACACAGGCTCCCACACTTAGTAAAAACAAAATCCCTGCCCCCCACAGTGGTCAGATAAACGATGGTACATTCAGAAGAAAGAATACAATGCAGCTCTTAAGACTCTATTTTGCAAGACTATGGGATTATGTTCAGTAGAACAGGCAGAAAGCAACAGCGTAATATGTAATATGATCACTATTTGGTTAAAAATCCATATGCACAGACGAAGGGCTGGAAGAAAATGCGTGATGAGACTACAGGCTTTATTTTCCTTCCTTGTAATTTTGTATTTTACAAATTTTCTACATTGAAAATATTAGGAAGATTAAATGAGCTAATGTATCTAAAAGACTTAGAACAGGGCTTGTTGTATAGTACGTGCTATATAGGTATTTACTCTAATTATAATGATTTCTGCTTATAATCAGACAATTCTTAAAGAAAAAATACTTCCTTATTTCTGTCTTTCCTCAGGATTGGAGCAAGTGCCGTGAGAGGGCGGGGAGGGTCTGGTGGGGAGGGCAGGCGCTGACTCCACGGATGTGGTGAGAAAGACAGCTTCCCATCCCTGGCAATTGTCCCTGCATGGGGCAAGAATCCACCCCCACCACTGAGATCCCCATCCAATCTAGAAATTCTGCAAAGGGGCCTTCGATGTGCTCTCAACAGACTGTTACTAGGAAAGGTATAAAATAGCATCTGACCGGAGCCAAGGTGATACCTGAGGATGGCGTTAGTCCCAGGGGAGCTGTAGTTTCCAGGTATCCAGGGGGCTCTGCCCGATGAAAAGCACCCCATTACAGGTTTCTCCCCCCAACACCCAGGGCCCTGGGGGGAGGAGGAGAGTCAGCAGGGGACAAGATGGGGTGTGCCTGTACCCCCTGCCTCCCACCCCCTTTCAGGTGTCAGGAAGGTACCTGGACGCCAGGTGTCCAGACGCTGTGCCTGCGTAGCTTTGCCACAAGGGGGAGCTCCAGGCACCACGAGAAACGTCGATGTGCCGCCTGTTAAAGAAAAGGAAAATGATTATCATCTTCTTATGGCGAGGGGCAATGTTTTAGACGCAGCGGATCATTCCTAACCCGGGTGGTGCAAATTGGGCAAAGGAGGAGCTGGGGGCAGTTGGTGTCATTTCTCTGCCTGGCCTCAGGACAGGGCCTGAAGGTGGAGGCCTGGCCTTCTGCAGAGATATTTGCTCTTCCCGAGAGAGGCCGGTCTGGGCAGGGTGCCGGAGGCTGAGAGGCAGAGACTTCGGGTGCCCAAAGGGGCCCCAGAGGTCGAGGGGGCCAGAGCTGGTCCCTCCCAGGCAGGCTGCCTGGCTGCTTAGAGGCTTCCGGAGGGCAGGCAGGGCGGCGACTTCTGGGGTTAGCAGAGGGCTTGGGCCCCGAGTGTCTGCTCGGCGTTGAGGCCTGTCTGCTGGGGCTCTCCAGAGCCTTCTGGCACACAGCAGCTAAATATCAAAGTGTTTACAGCGTGTGTGGCCGTGCGTGCATGGCGTGTCCTCTGGCTACCCACAGAATGCCTGCTGGTGGCCGGAGTGGAATGTTTCTGCCCTGGGCTTTCTGAGGTGAAACTTGACCTCATCTCTGCTATCAAATACCCAGGCCTCCAGCCCAGAAGACATACACACACGCATGCACACCTGTGCACACATATGCACAGATGCACACACATACACACCTCTACTGGTTGGAGATAAGGTGACAAGAGACTCCAAGATGAACAGAAAAATGTAGAGGCTGGTGCAAGCCAAACCTCAGGCTCCTGGTTACCTGTAATCAGCTCTCCTGAGTCATGACTGAGGCAGAAACCCAGTGATTTTCCTGCTGACTTCCCGTGGAAGTGCCCCTAATGTCATTTGCTTCTAAGTGGAGCTGGCTGTGCTTTTCTGGAGACTCAGCAAGGGTGGGGGGAGCCGGGGTCCTGGGAGGAAAGGAGCAGACCTGGGCTGGGCCAGGCTGAATTTGCTGGAGATTCTGGCACAGCGGTGGGGGGGGTGGGGGGGTGGAATCCAGGCCCACACCCAGGGAGGGGACAGAGAGGCAGGGTGAGAGCACAAGCTCCCCTTCTGCCGGCCTGCGTGCGGAGCTGTGACCTCAGCCTGGCTCTGCTCCGCGCGTGACCTTTCAACCTTGAAAGCAGAGCCGGGAGTTTTTGTTTCTGTCCTGGGTGCCGTGGGCACCCCCTACCCCCGCTCCACAGGGTGGTGAGCTGCTGTGCTCACCAGCTGCTTGGCCGGGGGGTTTGGAGAAAAGCCTCCTCTAGCTTCCGGCTAAGGCGCTGCCCCGCCTGGCTGCCCGCTTGTCCCCTCGAATTCTGCCCCTGAGCACACACACGCTGCCCTGCCTGCCTCTCAGGCTTTCCTGCCCCTCCCCACCCCAAAGCCCTTCCCTCCTCTCATCCCTCAAAGCCCTGCCCTCATCCCCGCACACTTCTTCTTTTTAAAAAATGAGCCTTTTTCTTCCTCAGAAAATTGCCCTCTTTCCGCCCACCTCATCCTGGGAGGGCCTTTACGGTAAGGAGTAAGGAGAGGCTTCCTTTGTGTGATTCCTGCCTGAGTCTGTCTGCAGAGGTCTGTGGGAAGGAGGCCTCCTGCAGGATCCGACCCCAGAATGGAGCTGGGATCCTGGGCAGGGAAGGGAGTGGAGAAGGGGGAGGCTGGGAGATGGAAAAAGACAAGGGGATTGTGGGGCTGAAAGGGAGGGAGGCCAGGGAGAGAGGGGCCTCCTGGTGAGATGTGGGTGTGGGGAGGGACGGCAGATGACCCCATGGTGGGGGGGTGTTGAAGGAACATTTGCACTGCCCTCTGGACGCCGTGAGCACAGGACAGGCCACGACGAGACCTTCCCTCCTCGGAGTGTCTTCACGCGGCACTGTCCCAAGGCTGCAGGGACAGCCTGGGGGTTACAGGCAGGCAACAGAGATGCTGCTGGACCCAGTCTGGGGATCTGAGGCCCCAATCCCAGACCACTGTCTAGATTCCCTAGGTTCCCCCATCCCAGGGTAGGAGGAGAGGGTGCAGACGGAGGCATCACACCATTTGCAGGGACCAGGGTGGGCAGAAAAGGAGGAATGGTGGACGGGGCCAGGCCTGGGCGGGCAGGACGGTCCAGCCTCCGGAGCTGTCCACTCCAGGCAGCCAACTGGAGGGTGAGATGGTGCCCCAGCCATTCAGCCTGGACCCGCCCTGCAGACGCCCTTAAGCCCTCCTCACCGAGGTTCCCCCTTGGCCCTCAAGGTGGAGCCTGGGTTCCCTGAAGCCCTGCCTGGTCCCGAGACGGCCCTCCCTGGGAGGCTGCTGCCTGAGCAGGCCCCGCGTTCAGTCCTGCAGCCAAAGTGACGCGACCAGAAGAAGCAGAGTCAGGATTCGAATGTGGGCCCCTCCGCCTCTGAAGCCTGGACTCCGCTGCACCGGGATCCACCCGTGACCACGTCAGTGATGGTGGCAGCTGAGGGCTCCGGGTGCTTACCCAGTGCCAGACTATTCTCGGTGCTTGCTCCGCGTTGCTCATCTGGTCCTCACAGCCAGCAAGCCAGCGGCTGTTTGTATCACTGTTTTATGGCCAAGGAAACGGAGTCCTAGTTTCAGATGGAGGGCTGGAGAATGGGAATTTCAGGTGGAGGGAAGAGGAATGAGAAAGAGGGCTGGTGGGGCAGGGAGGCACCCACGGCCCTGTCTGCGGGGCTACAACTTCCATTCAGCTCACAGGGGACGTGGGGAAGTGGACGAGGCCAGAATTGGGCTTCTGTCACTGCCTTTTGGATAAGCTTGCTCTTGACGTGGGCTGACATGAGAGCACAACTGAGGGAGTTTTCTATTTGCATAGTTTTTGATTTATCGTTTGCTATTTTTTTCCTAATGCTTTGAGGAGGTTTCAAATGCCTATCAGTAATACTTTCCAAATGTCCTTGGATGTGTTAGCTCATTGACCGGGGCTGGCGTCAGGGCATGAAGGAGGGAGGAAGGAGGAGGGTGCCCAAACAGCATCCTTAGTGTGGGCAGGCATGCACTAGCCTCTTCTCCATCCTGCCACAGCGGGGTTAACCAGGGACAGAGTTGGGGTCCCTGGCAGGGTAGCCTAAGCACCTATTTGTCTACTCTTGGTTGCCTTTTTTTTTTTTAAAGTTCTCTTTCCCACTTTATTTTTAGGTGAAATCCAATGTTAATTTTCATTTGCCTATAGTTGAAAACACCAAACAACAAAAAATTGCAGCCCCACTCCCACCCTGGCCCAATCCCCAGTCCTGGGACAGACACTTAACAACATTTTCGTCTTTTTCTTCTGGGTTTCGCCTCCATGATTCTAAACTCTATGCTTACACTGTTATTTTCTTGATATGCTAAGTTTAGGTATTATCTATTTATTTTCTATTCTGGTAGGTGAGGATTTAGCTCTCTTATACTCTAACTTTACCTCCTATTCTTTCCAACAATCCTCCCGGTATGCTTATATTTCATTTTTCTGGTTAATGACATAGTCAGTGTTTAGATTATTATACCTATGTAAATACTGCCCTTTCCTTTCTTCTGTAGCTTTTTGCTTTTCCTGGTGTTAATCATTGCCTCAGTGTTTTCTTTGTAGAGTTCTCAGGTTAGCTTTTGATAATGTCTTCCCAAATGCTTTGAAAATGTTTCAGATGCCCATCAATTATATTTCTAAATGTTCATTAGGCATTAAGTAATATACCTGTTTCATTATTTTCTTGGTGACCTCTCTTTTCACTCTGATCTGGAGCCATTCTTTCCATCATCCTTCCCTTCTCCATCATCCTGGGACTTCCTCTCACTATTTTCCTGTGGTTGGATCTCCTGTTCCTTGGATCCTGTGCTTTTGTCTAATTTGATTTATGTCCTTGTTTTGCTGGAGCACATCCTCCAATAACTTCCACAGAGGGGTAAGTGGGAGGTGATGTCTTGGTGACTCTGAAATTCTTCTGTCTAGAGGGTTCTACTCTGCTCAGTGCTCATACCGGCCCCCTCCATGATCCAAAGAGACAAAATCATCCAGAACCAAATCCCAGGCCAGAGCCAGGTGAGTTCCAAGTGTCATAAGAGGAGGACAAGCTGTGGGTCATCAGCCTCCAGAGGATCCTGCCTCCTGCATCTGCCCAGGGCTCACCCCAGCTGGTCTGGCCTTGAAGGCCCTTCTTTCCCAACCATCCTGCCCAAGCCTGCTAAAGCCTGGCCTCATGGTATGTAACCTCAGCAGGATCATCCGAAGGGGCTCCTGCCCTGGGTACCAGCCTGGGGGCCCAGCCTTGGGTGAGCTTCACACACTCAGTGGCCACACGCTTTCCCCAAACCCCGATATTCTTTTTTTCTTTTTTCAGAAAAGAACACTACCCCCAGCCCCCACGTAGCCTACTTCCTTCTCCAGATCTGTCTCTAGTGTGTATCATAAGGCAGTTCAGGTGGGAAGGCCCTGAGCTCAGAGTCAGAGCCTGGATTTGAACCTCAAACCCAGCCACCATGAGCAAGTCACTCAGCTCCGTTTTACAGATGAGGAAATAGAAGCTCAAAGATCCAGAAATACTTTCCCATGGTCATGTTCAAATGAGAACATATATGAAAGGGTTTATATAGTGTTTACACACCACACTCAGAGTTTGGGATTGTTATTACTCTCGAAGGAAATAAAGTCATTCCTGGGGGTCCAGTCTATTGGTTGATTTGCCAGGTTGCTGAGATTTTCAGGGTCCATTTTACCTGTGTGCAGATGCTATGCAGAATTGAGTGACTATCTTAAAGCCAGAGGGATGCAGAGTTTCCAGGGGCTCATTTTAAAGCAGAAGGAATAAAAGTGTTTAGAGCAGCGGTTCAACCTTGGCTGAACATTAGACTTACCTGGGGAGCTTTAAAAAAAATCTTGTGCCCAGGCTGTACCCCAGGCCCATTAAATCAGGATCTCTGAAGCGAGGTCCTGCCATCAGTATTGTTTAAAGCTCCCAGAGAATTCCAGTTGTAGCCAGAGTTGAGAAACTCTTGCATCCAAGATTCCCATGAGGGGGTGATTTTCAACTCTGGCTTGGCATTCAAATCCCCCACTTGGGGGTGTGTTAAAACCCTGATGCCAGACCTCACCAAAGAGGGCTGGATTGACTTGTTTTGGGACAAAAACAGCCCAAGTGATTCAAATGTGCAGGCAGGTAGAGAAACTTTGCTCTAAAGCCGTCATCATCCTTCTCTGGGCCCCCAGGAATTAGAAGGCAGGGGCTGAGAGTGGGTATCTTGTGAGCCACGGAGCTTCAGGAGGTAAAATTTGCTTTGCCTGGAGGAGCCAAGGGGAGCTGGTATTGCCTTTCAACTGCTTGTCCTGCCTTCGCAGTCGGTGCTGCCATTTCTTTCCAAACCATTTCCCCCATCATTTTCTCCGCCAGTGCAGCAGACTCTACAAAACTGAGGGTGATGGAGGGCAGCCTTTCTGCTCAGCTGGAAAACTCCATTGGTGAAGTGGGCGGGGCCAGGGCTGGAGGGTGCGCTTCCTGAACGCGTGCCTGCAGAAGAAGCTTGGGGTAGTTCCTTTGCCCACCATAGTTGAGAGGTCTGCCTGGAATCTGGGGACACTCAGACTGCACACAGAATGTCTCACCCTTATGAATATACCATGATGGGGGGGGGATAATTATTGGGAGTGGTATATACCTTTTCCACTGGAGAGAGATGAAAGAATCTGGGTTTGTCCTCCTGTAGAGAACTTGCTCGTTGTCTGAGACATGGCTTGCTTACTGCCTCTGGGTATACGGATCACCCTCATGAAGGGGGTGTAAACCCAGTCGCTTCCTGGCCCACAGAGGACGGAGGCTTGCCAAAAAGCAGCAGGATTTGGGTTTCACTTCCTGACCATCAAGACAACAATACCCTGCGCTGGTCCTCTTCGTGAAATGTTGGATTCACTCTGATGAATTAACAGCATAATTGCCAGGCACTGTTGAGCTGCCAGAATTCCTGGATGAAGACTGCAGTCCTTGCCTTTAGGACCTCTCCCGGGTGCCACGCCGGCGGGAGCCTGAACCAGGCTCAGCATGGAGGCAGGTGGATTCTAGGTTGGCATTTTCACTCACCCATCCTTGACCTGGACTTTGGATGGAGGTTTTCTCACCTGTCAGATAAGATAATTGCTTTACTTAACAGGATTTTGTGAGGCTCAAACATGATAATGCTAGTGAATTGGCTTCGAAAAGCATTTCCAAGGCATATAAACACAAGGGATTATAGGGCGAGGTCCCTCTGGCTCGGCGGTGCTATGAAGCTGTGTGCACAGCCCATGATCCCCCGTGGAACTGGGGACGGCAGAACTCATTGCCTTTGGAGTCTCAATTTGCTGTGTGTGCACAGTGAAGAGGAAATGGGGGAGCCTGGCCTTTGCCTTTTATGTCAGTCTGGGAACTTGAAACACTCAAACCCATCATTCTCAAAAAGCTTTTTATAGTCCTTCAGAAGCTTTATGTCTCCTTCAGAAGCGTATGTCTGGGCAGATCCACACATCACGGGTACGCGGCTAGACGGGGCTCATTAAATCATGAGCTAATGCAGGGGCTAATTAAATGCTTCTGACACTTGTGACCATCTGCTGAGGCTGGAGTAGAGTCTGAAAGTTCTGTGGGTTTTATTAAAGCCTTCCAGTCTCCACCACCCCTTGGGGTGAGCGCCTGTGGCTTCAGCCCCAGAACTAAGCAAACACTATCAGAAGATGGATTCTATCCTTAACTGATTTCCATTTTAAGACACAAGCTTTGGGGATTATTACAAAATTACTCTTCAGTTAATTAAAAAAGAGAAAAGCTCTGAAGTAATTTACTAGCGTTTATGCACTCAGTCCCAGAGTGGTCTCCGCAGATATACTAAATTCTGGGACGGTGTGGCTTTCCCTGTCACTGACTGCAACAAGGAGAATCTATGAGATTAATTTTTTTTAATTAATTAATTTATTGATTTATTTTTGGCTGTGTTGGGTCTTCGTTTCTGTGCGAGGGCTTTCTCCAGTTGCGGCGAGCGGGGGCCACTCTTCATCGCGGTGCGCGGGCCTCTCACTATCGCGGCCCCTCCCGTTGCGGGGCACAGGCTCCAGACGCGCAGGCTCAGTAGTTGTGGCGCACGGGCTTAGTTGCTCCGCGGCATGTGGGATCTTCCCGGACCAGGGCTCGAACCCGTGTCCCCTGCATCGGCAGGCAGACTCTCAACCACTGCGCCACCAGGGAAGCCCGAGATTAATTACTGACATTGATTTTCTTGGTCATCAGATGAATCCCTCAGTACCTCTGAAGAATCTTGGTCAGTTGGGCTTGGAAAATTGATTGACTGGTTTCTTCGAAGTGGCCTTCTTCTCCTGCAGTAAACATGTGAAGAGATCATTTCCATGGTTAAAGGGAGGTTGATGATGTCAACCCCCGGTCCCCCACGTTTCCCCTCTCCCCAGACGCAGTCTAAGCCTTCTCTTAATTGATTTTCATGTTTACATTTGGTTCTAGGAGAAAAGAATTAGAAAACTTTTATTCAAAAAGAGTGGTTTGGGGCTTCCCTGGTGGCGCAGCGGTTGAGAGTCTGCCTGCCAATGCAGGGGACATGGGTTCGAGCCCTGGTCTGGGAAGATCCCACGTGCCGCGGAGCAACTAGGCCCGTGAGCCACAATTACTGAGCCTGCGTGTCTGGAGCCTGTACTCTGCAACAAGAGAGGCTGCGATAGTGAGAGGCCCACGCACCGCGATGAAGAGTGGCCCCCGCTTACCACAGCTAGAGAAAGCCCCTGCACAGAAACGAAGACCCAACAGAGCCATAAATAAATAAATAAATAAATAAATAAATAAATAAAAATTAAAAAAAAAAACTTAACTAGATCACAAAATAAAGATTGACACTTTAAAAAAAAAAAAAAAAAAAAGAGTGGTTTGTCACCTATGGTGCAGTGTCTACTTTGTCCTTAATGATTAGTAAGGGCTCTTGATATATTCCAGACATGACTCCTTTGTCAAATAATATGTATTGCACATACCTCCTTCCACTCTGTGCGTTGTGAATCCCTAATAAGCCATCAACACCTGCCAAGAGAGAACCAGGCATTATAGACTACTGATAAAGACTACTTATGAAGTAGTCTAACCAACACATCAAACCTGGATCTGACCAAGCTGCTTGGTCTAACTACCAATTCACAAGAAATATGGGGGAGGGAGGAATATGGTAAACCAGACCACAGGGTGTAAGATTCAACTCATAGGACTCTCTACAGGACAAGTGAGCCTCCTTTTCAACAAATAAGATGCAAGGAAAATCGGTAGATTGAAAGAAACTGAAGAACCATACCAACCAATTACAATGTTTGAAACATATGGATCCTGACTATTGTAAAATTGTACAATAATTAAGACAGAGACATTTGAACACTGACTGGATATTTGATGTAGTGAATGAATTAAGCTTATTTCTTTAAAGTGTGATAATGGTATTGTGCTTTTAAGAGTACTTCCCTTTCAGAGATGCCTACAGAAATACCTATGGATAATGTTAAGAATTTGCTTACATATAATATGATGGGGGAGGGGAGTGGGGGAGGGTAGGCTGAAACTGAATTCACCAAGGGTTGATAATTATTGAAGCTGGGTGATGGGTCCGTGGATATTCATTATAGTATCTCTCTGTGTAAATATTTGAAATTTTCTACAACGAAAAGGATTTTTATTTTTATTTATTTAATTTATTTATTTTGGTTGCACTGGGTCTTAGTTGTGGCAGGTGGGCTCCTTAGTTGCGGCTCACAGGCTCCTTAGTTGTGGCATGCAAACTCTTAGTTGTGGCATGCATGTGGGATCTAGTTCCCTTACCAGGGATCAAACCCATGTCCCCTGCATTGGAAGGCGGATTCTTAACCACTGTGCCACCAGGGAAGTCCCGAAAAGGATTTTTAAACAAGGGTTTGCTCCAAGCCAGGCTGTCAGATGAAGCATTACTAAAGTCTTGAAAGCAGTAAGTCCCTCTTCTCCCTGTGATTTGATTTCCTGGCTTCACATGCCACTGATCCTTGACAACCAGCCCCACGGTGCTGTTCCACTATTCACAGTTCCCTTTGTTTCATGAGGATGGTGTGAAAGCTTCCAGTTGCCTAGCAATGGTTGGCAGCAAATCGATCCTCCGCTCTGTAGCGCAGTAGTTGAATATTGATTACCTGGGTGATTTGGAGATTTGACTTTCTGGATGAACAAATTTTTTTCCTGGGTAATTGATCAGGGCTGTGGCAGGGGCGAGCAAGAGATATTCAAGAGAGAGGCTGGGATCAGGTAAAGAGACTGGCAAGGAAAAGGAGAGTGGTCAGGGAAGGGGTGGAGAGCAGCCAACGGATGGCAGTGATGTCTGAATACTCAACCCTTGAGTCTGCTCTCCAAGACCTTTCAGAGGGCCCACCCCCCAGCCCCCTACCCTGCTCTCAATTCAGCACCTCTGCAGCTGGACAGCGCCTTGGGAGGCCAGGTTTTCTGAGGGTGGGCTTCTACAAAGCACATTCCCTCATGTGCCGGGATGGTCCCTGTTACAGCCGGCTAGTTCAGCGGATTAGCACACGTTGTTAAGGAGGCCAAGGCCCCAGCCTGGAGCCTGATACTGACCAACTGGCTTGACAAGAGCTGAGCTAGCTTTGCTCTACTTATAAGCATATTGATAAGTATTAGGGGGTGGGTTTTTGTTGGGCAGCCTGGGTAGATAATGGGTCTGACTCCGTGTAAGGAGACCCTCACTCCTGGAAAAGCTACTCTAAGTTCATGCTCTTCTTTGCGGATGATCAGCAATGCCAGTTGCTGCCAATTTCATATTCAAAAGAATAGCTAGTGGGAATGTGGAAGGAAAGGAAGCCTGCACCCTTGAATTAGTCAACTATTCTTGCTTACCAACCAACTGCAAAACTCAATGGCCCACAACAATAAGCAATCACTTCCCACTCATTTGTCTGTAGGTCAGTGGGGGTTTGGCTGATCTTGTTTGGGCTCAGCTGGAATCGGCTCCACAGTGTGAGTGGGGTCCAGACCCACTCCATGTGCTCTCATAACTCATAACTCATTGGATTTGGAGTTATTCGGGGCACATTCTAGTCATAGGTGAAGGCAGGTGGGCAAGAGGACAAGCCTATTCACATATATATACTTCAACCCACTGTTTATAGTATGTCTGCTAACATTTCATGGGTCAAAGCAAGTCCCAAGGTCAAGCTCAATATCAGTGGGGCAGGGAAGTATGCTCTGCCTGTAGTGTACACAGTGAATATTTGCTGAAGAGTAATTTAATTTATCACATCCCACACCTGAAAGGTGGTCTGAATTCTAGCTTGAATAGTCCTGAGAGAGACATTGGTGGGAGGGGAAATATTAACAGTGCACACTGCAGTTAGCAATTGCATGTGCAGGGTCTGGCTCTCGCCCACCTGCCCTCCATGGGTCCCTGAATGTGATAAGAAGTAGGGAAATGATGCAGGAACCTGGAAGCTGCCAGCTGCCATCACGGGGCTAAGAGAACCCCTGGAGGCTGGGAAAAGTCTGCAGCTTTTTTGAGCTGAGCAGTTTTGCAGCATGAGAAGTTCTCCTCTGTGTGTGTGCATCTCTCCCTCTATTTATAGACTCCTGGGGGGGGGCAGGGATAAATAAGGCCTCCATCACCACCAGGCAGAGAAGGCAAAGGGACTGTCAAGTCTGCCAAAGATGCTTCGAAGATGCAGTCTTGTTTGCACAGAAATCCCTGGCGCACAATAAAGGCTGGGAAGAGCAAAGAGACTGAAATTAAAACACAGTCTGGCTAGTTACTAAATACAATGTTTTCTGGGAGGTGTTAGCAGCTGTTTAAATTCCAGAGCATGGAATAACATGTAACTCTGTCTTACTTAGTAGCAACTACGCAGTGCTCTGGCTGGAAACTGACACAGAGTAACTGGAAATGCAAATGCATCAGTAATCCCACAGATTCCTAGATTGGTACAAATAGCAGGTAGGCCCAGAGAGCCCCTGGCTGGTTCCCATGGCAGAACCTCAGCAGGAGATGCTCCCCTTCCTCCTTCCTGGAAGAAAGTGACAATAAATTACCTCAGCCCTGGCACACAGGAGAACCCTTTCTCTGCCTCCTACCTGCCACCGTGTGTGTTTGTTTGTTTTTTCCCTTCAAATGCAGGATCAGAGAGAAAATGGCACCATTTCTGGAAATGGTAGGGGGGGCTCCCTGCAGAATTAAGTCTTGAAATACATTTAGGCCGAGAGGAGTGTATAA
Source organism: Balaenoptera acutorostrata (assembly GCF_949987535.1). Classification (NCBI taxonomy): domain Eukaryota; kingdom Metazoa; phylum Chordata; class Mammalia; order Artiodactyla; family Balaenopteridae; genus Balaenoptera; species Balaenoptera acutorostrata. The sequence goes on from NC_080083.1 coordinate 55,531,936, forward strand.
GGGCATTCTAGACTAAGGAAAAAGCAAGAGGAGGCAAGAAGTCAAAAACCAAAAACAACAGTTTTTGTTGTATCAGTCTGTATCAGTCAACTATTGCTGCAATAACGCTGCATAACAAACATCCTAAAAAGTGGCTGAGGGTGGGCTGGAGTGACTGTATTCCATGTATATTCATCTGGGGACCCAGACACAGCAGCTACCACAGGAAGCCCTTCTCCCAGCAATGGCAGAAGTGCAAGAGGCAAGCTCCAGTGCACCTCCACTTACGTCATGCCTGCTCCATCCCATTGATCAAAGCAAGTCACGTGGCCAAGACTTACCTTTGGTGGGAAGACTGTAAATGCACATCATAAAAGGTCAGGATACAGGGAGGGATGATGAATTGGGACCAATACTAACATCTCCCACAGTATCTGAGGGGCATCCACAAACAGTCAAACAATTTGTTGGAGTATTGCATGCAAGATAGGGTAGGGAGGAGAAGGCATTTAAGAGACAGACAAAGTGGGACAACTGGAGCCTTTGGGTGCTGTGCAAGGAGCTTGGGCTTTTCAAATGGGCAATAGGGAGACCTGTCTTAGCTCTCACTGCTATAACAAAATAGCATAGACTGGGGTGTTTCAAAACAGACATTTGGGGCTTCCCTGGTGGTCCAGTGGGTAAGATTCCATGCTCCCAATGCAGGGGGCCCGGGTTCGATCCCTGGTCAGGGAACTAGATCTCGCATGCATGCCGCAACTAAGAGTTCATGTGCCACAACTGAAGATCCCACCTGCTGCAACTGGGACCCAGTGCAGCCAAAATAAATAAATATTTTTTTTAAAAAACAGACATTTATTTCTCACAGTTCTGGAAGCTTGGATCTAAGATAAAGGTACTGGCTGATTATTTTCTGGTAAGAGCCCTCTTCCTGTCTTGCAGATGGCCACCTTCTCACTGCATCCTCACAATGTAGAGAGAAAGAGAGCAAGCTCTCTGGTGTCACTTCTTTAAAGGGCCCTAATCCCATCATGAGAGCCCCACCCTTATGACCTCATCTAAACCCAGTCACCTCCCCAGAGCTTCATCTCCAAATACCATCACATTGGGGGTTAAGGTTTCAACATATGAACTGGAGGGGAAGGGGGTGCAATTCAGTCCTAGCAGAGCCTGTGGTGGATTTTGAGCTGCACTGTGATGTGACCAGGTTTGTGTTTTGAAACGTTGCTCTAATGACTGTGCAGGAGAAATTGGAAGTGTTAAGACTGGTTATGATATTGTGTGTGTGTGTGTGTGTGTGTGTGTGTGTGTGCATCTCCCTCTCTATTGGAACAGGTTTGAAATAGCCTGTGGTCATAAGAAAGGATCATAAGGCAGAGGACACAGTTTTGAGAAATGTGTTGGCAAGAATGGTACCTGGCAGGGCGAGGTAGATCAGGTGATGTAAGCAACCAGGGCAGAACACCTGGGCTTCCTGCTTGGGGACTGTGGACACTAAACCCCTCCTGAGACTTCAGGACGAGATGCTGGCCTGCAGAGGAGTAACAAGAATGTGCATTCTAGTGTGAACCTGCCCAGGCCTCACAAACATCCTCCTAGGGAACCACTGGGAGAGAGGAGCCATGGGGACAGGACCTTCTCTGGTTTATTCACTGCTGGACCCTCAGTGTCTCAAACTGTGCCTGGTACCTCAGGAAATGAATAGCTGGTTAATATCTGCCTGGGCATTTGAGTCTGGAATTCAGAGAGAACCCTGGCTTGGAGTCACGATTTGGGGGGCCATCCAGATCCAGCCGGTCACTGCAACATCTGGGGACCAACTTCTCTGTAATTGTCCCGAGCAGTCAGGTGGATCATATGGCCATTATAGCTGGTTACTGTTTTCCCCCTGAGTCTTTCCCCCTCCGTGTTGAAGAATTCCCATTCCTCCAGCATGGCCCCCTCCAGTCTGTTCCCACCCCCATCAACCCCCTCACTCCCATCCCCTCACTGCACTTTATGGCCTTTCCTTACTGTGGATGCCCCATCCCTCTTTCAAGCCCTGTATTGCCCTGCCTCCTCCACACCTTTACTCCTATAGTTCTCCCAGCTTTGCATGCCCTCTCTCTCTTTTTCATGTCCTGAAATGCTACTCATCCTTCAAGGCGAACCTTAAATATCACCTGCTCCATGAAGCCTCAGCACCTCACCGCTCCAAAGGAAGTGCTCCCACCTCACGGGCCCCTGCTGTGGTGTAGGCCTGAAATTAACATGCGATACTAAATGCTGCCTTGAACTTGGAGCTTCACAAGATCCCAAAGGCGTAACTGAGTTCTGCTACTCCCCCCAGATATCCACCCACAGTGGGAAAGCTCCCCACCTGGCTAGTTCCCCCACCAGCCAGACCAGCCGCACCTGACGTGGTCCTCAACCCCATGGTCTCACCTCCCTGCCAGCCTGCAAAATTATTCAAACAAGCCAATTGCATCCTCCCATGGGAACCAAGGGTCACCTCACCCTCTTGGTACTACGAAGCCTCCTCCACACAGTCCCTGGTTTTTCACTCTCCTCCTGAGCACGGCCCCCATGTGGCCCTGCATGACCTACGGTGTCTTCCTCCCCCAGCTGTGAGTATCTGTATTAGTAAGCTGCTGACAATCTCATCTGTCCAGTGTCTGCTGTGTGTTCCACCATCTCATACTGTTTAGTGTGGGCTTCCCTCCATCACCAGTGGGGTGACTAGGACAAGGGCAGAACCCCTCCCCTCCTGCCTTGGGTTGTTAGGCATTTTTGTGCCCTTTCCTCTCTTCCCCTCAAGGTCAGGGACAACATGGCCACATCTTGGTGGCCCCAGCATCTTGCTTGGCCCAGGAAATGTGTATGAACTCGAGGTTTCCTTCACCTTCACTGCCCCACCCCCTCCCTCATCCCCAGCTCTCCCAATGCCCTCCTCAAGTTCCCCATCCCCCCAAGACACATGGTACCACATAAATGTTTTTAACTTGGGGGCATATCTTGCTTTCTAAGTCTTCTTTGTCCACACCTAAGCTGAGTTAGGGAATTCTGGACAAACATTTATAGACCACCCTGAGTCCTTGCAAAGATTTCTTCCAGAATCAATACCCAAGACCATTTAAATATTGTCTGATACCAGGCCAGTCCCCCTCATCTCCCCTGCTCAGCTCTGAATGATGTTTAATTTTTCTATAAATTAACTTGCACAGCGTCACACCACATTGCCACACCTTGGAACATTCCTATTTCGATATGTGAGCAGCTGACATGCCAAGTGATGCCATGGTTTTCTCCGGGGACATTTTCCCATCATGTAGCTGATTAAAATATAGCTGACTGTAGGAGAAGCAGTGTCGCTCCAGCCGGCCTCGGGCGAGCCAGTGAAACGCAGAGATAATGAATAATGGTTTGTGGCAAAACTGATAATGTACTCGCTATTATATTGACTGAGGCTTCGGTTTCAGTTAATCGTGCTAAATTGCTAGGTTGGAGCTCTGTTCCGCTGGAGGCCTGGCTGCTACCGTGCTCTTCTGAAAACGTCCATTTGTCTGAAGTTGGGTTCCTGTTTCTTCCTCCTGTAACTCCATTCAAATGAGATGGCTATTTTTGCTGGCGGCTGCCTGTGGGAGTGGGAGTTTGGAATATGCATGAAAGCTATGAACTCCATCTGCCAGCCTGTGTGCACACCTTCCTATTGGGGCGTTTATCATGTGCGCTGGGCCCTGGGTGCCATGCCCTCCAGACGCGAGCTCTCCAGGGGAGGAGACAGACCCCCCACCCGTTGTTTCTGTGCTGCCTGTTAAGGGCTATGTGTGGGGCTCTGCAGTCCGTCTGGGAGGGGGTTCGAATCCTGCCTTCCCCACTTTCTAGCCACGGACCTTGAGCCTCAGCCCCTTGTCTATAAGGTGCCCACTTTAGAGTGTCGTGGCATTAAACGGGCCACAGAAGTAGACTGCTTAGCACTGTGCTTGGTATAACGCGAGCTCCTGCTAAACGGGCCTTGTGGTCATAACCGAGGCCTGTGCAAAGGGCCACAGGGCACAGAGGAAGGAGTGACCGGCTACCGGGAAGGTCAGGACAGTTTCACAGAGGAGGTGACTGGGAGTCCAGTTTGTAGGAGAGCAGAGGCAGAAGGAGTGCTTGTGCAAAGGCCTGGCGTGGCCGGAGAGGGCAGGGCGAGGCCCGTCCCTCCGATCTCGGCCATGGCTGGGGGGCGGCCTTGACTTGTCTCCTGCATCAACCCCTGCTTGGAGCAGCCCCGAAATACAGGGGCGCCAATGGCCCCGGAGACAACCCTCCGCCACTGTCCTGGAGTCCTGGCCTCCTGCCCTGTGGTGGGTAAGTCTGGGGCACAGTCCTCGCGGCTCCTAGGGGCCCCCAGAGGCTGGGGTCCCAACACATCCTGCTTCCTGGGGTCACTCCCTAACAAACCATCCACATCCACGTCCTTGCCTCAGGTTCTGCTTTCGGGGAACCCAGCTGAGGGAGACGAGCTCACCCCTCACCATCCCACTCCCACCGAGTCCACGCTTCCCTGGACGAATCTTGAGAAGAGGAAACGTGGACACACCCACCCCACCCCTATCCTGGCCAGTGATATACCCGCAGCGGGCAGGTCACTGGGACATAAGCGTGGGGAAAGGCCACCCCAAAGAGAAGCCTGACTGGGGGCTGGGTGCTGCCTGGAGGGATAACTGGGGTCTCCCCCCAGCTGCGGCCCACCCTCTGTCTCACTACAGTCCTCAGCAGGGAGTGGAGGGGCCACTGGCCCTTGGTGTCCAGGGCCCTTCCTCAGCTCCAAACCCACCAGAAGGTGCCCCAGGTGCCAGAGCTGCCCACGTGCAGCTAGACTGGCTGACTTGCCCGATGCAGATTCTGGTTCAAATTCAAGTGTGTCAGTTGTCAAGTGCCACAGAAACGGTGCATGACAACTCAGCCCTCTCTGGCATTCCACACGGAACAATCGCTTTGGCTCACAAGGCATCTACGGCTGGCGGGGCCATTCTGCGGCCCCGGGCTGGGCTTGGCCAACCTCAGGACCTCGCAGGCATCTGCTGTCAGTCAGCGGGTTGGCTGGGGTCCACATCACTGCCATCCTCCCCAGGCCAGCCTGGGCTGGTGCTCACCCTGGTGAGGGGGTCTCAGGAGAAAGGGGGGGCTGCGGCTTGGAGCTGGTGGGCCCACACTTTTGTCCCAACCTTGCGGCTAAAGCAAGTCACATGGCCAGTTCAGATTCAAGGGGTGGGGAATAGACTTTGCATCATCTGAAAGAGTGTGGGTAGAGGGGAGGGCAAAGGATTGGGGCCATTTCTGCAATTGGTTCAGAGGCAGCCTGTTGTGGGGAAAGAACCAGGTCCAACCCCTGCCCTGCTCCTCCTTGCTGTGTGAACTTGGGCTGGTGCTGAACTCCTAGTCTCAGTTATATCATCTGCAAAAGGAGATTAAACCCACCAGGAGGCTTCTTGTGTGGATTAGAGACAATTCATCTAACCTGTTTACTGAGTGTATACTATGTGCTAAGCGTTCTTTAGGAACTGAGATAATCAGAGAATTAGACAAAGATGCCTGTTCTCGTGTTGTTTATATTCCAGCAGCAGGAGACAGACTGTGAACAAGCGGCATGGTCAGTAAATGAAAGAGAATTTAGGAGGTGCTAAGTGCGGTGGCAAAGTAAGGCAGAGAGGAGATGGGGGAGTCTAGGGTGTGGGAGTAAGGATGCAATCAGAGCAGGCTTCACTGAGGAGGTGACATTGGATCCCAGGCATCAAGGTGATGAGGAAGTTAGCCACACCGACATCTGGGGAAGGAGCATTCCAGGCAGAGGAAGCAGTGCAAAGGCCCTGAGGCAGGGGTGTGGCTGGTGGTTTTTTAAATTTAAATTTATTTATTTATTTATTTTATTTTGGCTGCATTGGGTCTTCATTGCTGCGCGCAGGCTTTCTCTAGCTGCGGTGAGCGGGGGCTACTCTTCATTGTGGTGTGCCGGCTTTTCATTGCCGTGGCTTCTCCTGTTGTGGAGCACGGGCTCCAGGCGCGCGGGCTTCAGTAGTTGTGGCGCACGGGCTTAGTTGCTCCACGGCATGTGGGATCTTCCCGGACCAGGGCTCGAACCCGTGTCCCCTGCATTGGCAGGAGGATTCTCAACCACTGCGCCACCAGGGAAGCCCTGGCTGGTGGTTTTGAAGAAGAGTAAGGAGGCCAGCGTGGCCGGAGCCACGGAGGTGATGGGGCCAGATCGGATCGCGCTTGGAAGCCCCTGCGAGGACATTTACTTGGTGAAACAGGAACCCGTGGAGGACCCCAAGCATCTGATTGCCATGTGTGAGAAGCTCCCCGTGCTTCCCCATGGAGAATGCTCTATGGGGGCGGTGCTGCTAAAAACCAAAGAAGCAAGACCCGTTCGGGGGAACATCATAATCCATGTGGTGGGAGCGGGGCGGGAGCAGCAGGGGTAGATGGGGGAGTGGTGGTCCCACGCTGGGTCTATTCTGAAGGTGGAGCCGTGGGATTTCCTATGGATTTTGGATGAGGCGCGGGAGGGGAAAGAGAGCCAAGAGAGGCTCCACACCACGTACAGGAGGTGCCTGGAACAGGGTCGTGCGGGGGGAGAGGAAATAGAAGACGTGTGTGAAAGGCCTCAGGACAGGAGCGAGAGGTGACTGCGAGCACAGGCTCCCGAGTCCTGCGGGCCCAGGTACGAGTCCCACCTCTGCTGTTGACTAGCTGTGTGGCCTTAGTCAAGTCGCTGCCTTCTCTGTGCCTCTTTGTAAAATGAGGGATTAATAATGCCATCTTCGGGACTTCCCTTGTGGCGCAGGGGTTAAGAATTTGCCTGCCAATGCAGGGGACATGGGTTCGAGCCCTTGTCCGGGAAGATCCCACATGCCACGGGAGCAACTAAGCCCATGCACCACAACTACTGAGCCTGAGTGCCACAACTACTGAAGCCCACGCGCCTAGAACCCGAGCTCTGCAACAAGAGAAGCCACCGCAGTGAGAAGCCCAAGCACCGCAACAAAGAGTAGACCCTGCTTGCCGCAACTAGAGAAAGCCCGAGCGCAGCAACGAAGACCCAATGCAGCCAAAAATTAATTAATTAATTAATTAAAAAATAATAATAATAAATAAATAATGGCATCTTCCTCACGGGGTGCCATGGGTACAAAAGGAGCTAAAGTCTGAAGCACCATCTGGTGGAATTCGGGACAAAGATGATGATGTTGTGACGCGTGGGGCTGAGGCCCCCGGTGGGGTGCCCACGGACCCCCTCCCCGCCTCCGCTGCCTCCCCCTCTGCCCCGGCACAGGGAGCGGGAGGCCCAGACCCAGTTCCCAGACAGGGCCTCGTGCAGGGGTCGCCCCTTCGAGCTCTGCAGTGGGCTCCCCATCAGTATTCTCTCAGATCCGCGTCCTGGGTAAGGGCTCGGAGTGAAAGACCAGCTGCTGAGCTGCAGCGATTTCCCCTGAGCCTCTGGCAGTTATTTATCACCTTCACAGCCCAGAGTGATTCATTCTGCACAGCCGGCTCTGCACTCCGGTGTGCAAACCGCCTGAACTTCCTGACCTCATCCCTCCAGGCTTGGAGGCCCTCCACCCTCTCCTCCCTGCCCTCTCCTCCCCCATCCAGATCAGATAATGTCCCCCAGTGGTCAAGGCTTCATCCTGCTCTTTGAAGGCGATTCATTAAATGGACAATCATATGCGAATTGGCGTGCACACTTTTGGTGAGGCTTTTTATATAAGTAAATGGCTAAATCTGGAAAACATCTTTGGGCAGACCATCTGTCTCAATTTGAGCTTTGAAAAATATGGTCACCTAGCAATGTTCCCATGTCAGACTCTAAAAACGAAAACCGGGCAGGCAAGCGAACATCACTCATGCTGTCAAAGTGGATTGTCGGCCTCGGCTTCATGAATCACCGAAGACCTCCTTCCAGCCACAGCTGACTGGGTCTGGGGCTGTCCAGAGGAGGGGCCAGCTGGGGGAGGGACTGGGGCTCTTTGTGGAGGAGGGGAGGTGAGCAGCCCCACATCTGCCTCTGGGGCCTCAGTCCGGCCACACTGAGAGGTGCATACACAGCGTTATCAGTGTTCTCCTGTTTTATTTTCTACGTCTCTGTGGCTTTCACTGTGGCCAAACCGGGCTGGCCTTTGGGGCACCCCACCTCCCCAACCTGCCTATCCCTCGTGAAATCAGATGCAGCAGCTAGGCATCCTTTAGGGAAGCTGAGGCAGCTCAGGACTGAAAGATATTGAGGGATGTGAGAGAGATGGGGTGGGTGGCGAGTGGAGGAGTTGAGTTCCAAGTATGGAGGTACGAAAGCATACAAAGATGGCCCCTCAGTGAGAACACAGGAGAGGAGATTCAAGGATGGAGCTTGGGTTGGACCAAATACTCTTTGATAATTTTTTCACTTCCATGACCTTTTCCTTTTTCTTATTATATTATCTGAATATCAATGAGGTCCCAAACAGGAAATAGAAAACACTCCAGGTATTAAAACTGGAGTGTATTTAATGTAGGGAAGGTTGGGAAAGGCAGTCACAGTTTGCCGTCTTTCCCCCTGCACCGTCGCATACAAACAGGCCTTGAGCCTGGAACGTGTCCTCACAGAGAGATAAAGAGCCTGTGAGGGCATCTCCCTTTGTTTGGGACTATCTTTCTCTGCTCTGGGTTTGGTTGTACTTCTTTGTTCTGCTTAAGCAGGTCCGCCATACAGCACGTGGCCAACCCCACTGTTAGATCCGCTCCTGGTGGGGAGGGGCTGGGGTCCCTCACCTGCAGCATGAGAGGGGTGCTTGCAGACCATCGCCCTGCGCCGGCTGTGGGGCAAGACCCACTGGCCATGGGGGACCAACACACTTGAAGCTGATCTTGCCTCCTCATCTCCGTGCACCTGGTGCCCGCGTAAGTCGTGCCTTTCTTGGCGACCCTGACAGCTGCAAACCCTGGGGCTGCTGCTGTTGGTGGCAGATCCCCCAGCAGGGAGCTCCCTCCCCTGCAGGTGCAACAGGCGCCACGTGCTCCAGAGTCAATGTTTGCACAGATGTCAGAGGAGCTGAGCATCTAACCGGGGCAGTGAGGCGACCTAGAAGTTGGCATTGATAGGAAGTTGCTACCACCCTTAGGGCTGCAGGGACGAAGGGCAGACGTGGAGCTACAGGACCTCCGGACTGAGATCACTGTTGGGGCCACTGGGAGAAGACACAGCCCCTGCGGAGGCGCCCCCCAGGGCAGAGGAGAGGGAGGAGCTCTCAGGTATTCCCATCCTCCCGTTTCCCTCCAGTGTCCCCCATGGCCTGAAACCACTGACAAGTCAGAAGCCCAGGGACATGGAAGCCCAGGAAACAGCCTGCAGGGCTCATACCCCCGGACCTCAGCCACAGAAGGCGAGGAATGGATCTGAGTGCACACAGGTCCAAGACTGACCAGGTCATACATACATACTCAGGACAAAACTCAAAAGGTATCAGGACAAGGATAGTTTCCTTTGGCTGTTGTAACGAATTACACAAACCTGGTGGCTTAACGCAACACACAGATCCGGAGATCAGAAATCCAAGATCAGTTTCACTGAGCTGGAATCAAGGAGTTGGCAGGGCTGCACTCCCTCTGGAGCCTCTAGAGGAGACTGTTTCCTTGCCTTTGCTGGCTTCTAGAGCTGCAACCCTTGGCTTGCATCTTCTCCATCTTTAAAACCAGCAGGGTAGAATCTTCCAATTTTTCTCTGCTGAGGTTCTCACATCACCTTCTCTTTTCCTTATGGTCAAATCTCCCTCTGCCTGCCTCTTATAAGGATGCTTATGATTACATTTAAGTCCCAATGAGAGCATCCAGTATAATCTTCCCTTCGTAAGATCCTTAACTTAATCACAGCAGCCAAATCACCTTTGCCATATAAGGTCACATCCATAGGATCCAGGGAAGAGGAGCAGGATATCTTTGGGGGCCATTATTCAGCCTTTCACAGGTACAAAATTGTACAGCCTCCGTAATACTTATCTGTTTCTGTATAACAAATTATGCCCAAATTCAGCAGTTCAAAACAATGAACATTTATTATCTCACACGATTTCTGTGGGTCAGATATTTTGGAGTAGCTTAGCTGGGTGCTTCTGGCTCAGAGTCTCTCGTGAAGTTGCAGTCAAGCTGTCAGCCAGGGCTGCAGTCATCTGAAGGCTTGACCCGGCTGGAGAATCCACTCCAGGGTGACTCACTCATGTGGCTTCTGGCAGGAGACCTCAGGTCCTCACCGTGCTGGCCTTGGCATAAGGCTGCTTGAGTGTCCTCACAACATGGCGGCTGGCTGGCTTCCCCAGACTGAGTGTTCTGAGTGAGAAAATGGGCTGGACACCAAGATGCCTTCATGACCTAGCCTGTATCAGTTTGCCAGGGTTGCCATGACAAAGCACCACAGATTGGGTGGCGTGAACCACAGAAATATTTTTTTCACAATTCTGGAGGCTAGATATCTGAGGTGAGCAAGTCAGCAGGGTTAGTTCCTCATGAGGCTTCTCTCCTTGGGTGGCCAACAGCCATCTTCTGTGCGTGTCTGTGTCCAGATTTCCTCTTCTTATAAGGACACCAGTCCTATTGGATTAGGGCCCACCCATATGGCCTCATAGGACCTTAACTGCCACTTTAAAGTCCCTCTCTCCAAATACAGTCACATTCTGAGACACTTAGGACTTCAACATGTGCATTTGAGAGGGGACACAATTCAGCCCACAGCACAGCCTCAGAAGTGATATACTTCTGCTGTATCCTCTTGGTCACACAGACAATCCCACTACAGTGAGGGAGGTGGGAAATACTAGGAGGTGGGGCTCTTTGGGGGCTGTCTTGGAGGCCTCTCCCTTCACTCCAAGGGGAATTCTTGTTATTTATTTATTTATTTATTTTGGCTGCACTGGGTCTTAGTTGAGGTATACAGGATCTTTGTTGAGTCATGTTTAGTTGCTGCATGCGGGCTTCTCAGTTGTGGCATGCAAACCCCCAGTTGTGGCATGCATGTGGGATCTAGTTCCCTGACCAGGGATCGAACCCAGGGCCCTGCATTGGGAGCAGAGTCTTACCCACTGGACCACCAGGGAAGTCCCCTTATTTGTTCTGGTATGTGTCTCTAGGGATATCCTACATATGTACAGCTGTGTGTGTGTATATATGTATGTATGTATATATATAAACACACAAGTGTTTATATATATAAATATATATGTATACATATATACACACACATATATATACAAATATATATATATATATATATATATATATATATATATATATATAAACAAATGAAGCGCATAAACCTGTTGTTCTGCTGCCCGCTTTCTTCACTTAGCCAGGCCATGAAGAGCTGCCTGATTCCTTGCTATATTCCACTGTGTGAACTGCTGCCATTTATTTAACCAGTCCTCTGGATGTTTATGTTGTTTCCAATATTTTGCCATGGCACATGATGCTGCAACAAATATTCATGTACTTGTGTCGTTCCTGGTGCATGCCACTGTGTCTATAGGATAAATGCCTGTTGTGGAATTGCTGGGTCAAAGGCCATGAGCCTGTGATAGATGTTGTCTGGTCACCAAGTCACTTTCTTGGAGGTGTTCCCATTTACACTCCTGTGAACAATGTACGAGGGGGCCTGATTCCCCACAGCCCGGCTGACTGACACGGGCTGCCATCAACCCTATTCCTCTTGCCAGTCTGATGGGTACAAAATAGTATCCTGGTGTAGCTTTTTTTTTTTTTACACAATTGAGGTAAAATTCACATGACATAAAATTAACCATTAAAGGGACTCCCTTGTTGTCCAGTGGTTAGGACTCCACGCTTCCACTGTATGGGGCACAGGTTCGATCCCTGGTCAGGGAACTAGGATCCCGCAAGCCACACGGCACGACCAAAAAAAATTAACTGTTAAAAAAAATACTTTATTTTTTAGAGTAGTTTTAGGTCCACAGCAAAATAGAGCAGAAGGTCCAGATATTTCCCATAAACGCTCTGCCTTGACTCACGCACAGCCTCCCCCTTTATCAACCTCCCCCATCAGAGTGGCACATTTATGACAATGAATGAACTTCCACTGACACACCATAATCACCCAGAGTCCATCGTTCACATTACGGTTCACTTTTGGTGTTGTACATTCTATGGGTTTGGACAAATGTTTACCAATATTTTCCTATCCCATCACAGCTATTGCAGAGATCTTGAAATATCACTTACACTTATCACTATTAAAAATTACAGTGGTTATTAGGACTTCCACTGGATCAAGCTTTAATGTGCTAGTAAAAAAAAGTACATAGCTTTCTACTGTTTTTTTAATATTTTGATAAGTAGATTTCAGTATAGTTAGAAGTTGCCTGCTTCATGGGGCATTGGTAGTCAATAGTTCATTTCTACTATTCCTCAGTATGGGTCCAGGTGCCCATCTACCTACCAGCACCCCCTCTCCCGCTGTGGGCATGATGCCCAAGAAACACAACTCACCTTCCACCACCCTCACCCCTTGACTCGCCCACTCCATTTTCCCTTTACCTTTTCCCCTTGCCTACCAGAAAACTCCTACTCATCCTTCAAAACCCAGCTCACATATGACTGATGATCCCCCCCAAACAGTGTTGGTCACTCCCATGACTCCTCTGTGGGCACACCATCTGACACCTACAGAATAAATGTTATAAATGTATAGAGTTGGTTGTATAGAAAATTAACATAATACAGCCTGCAGTAGGCAAATAATCTGCTCTTCCCCTTTGCCAAATAAATGTGCCCTCTTTGATTCATTCATCACTCACTTGGAATTTGGAGGAAATAAGAGAAGGCTAGACAGGCTCCTTTAGCACTGTCCATAATAAATGACTTAACCTTTCTAATCTCCATGTGTAAAATCAGAGTCATAACCCTCTGCACAGAGGTGGTGTGAGGATTAAAAGGGATAATGTGTTCAGAGTGCCTGGTACATAGTAAGTGCTCAATAAACAGGAGTTGTTATTAATCCTACAAGACAGCAAGAAGTCATTAGCAAAAAAGTGAAATAAATGAGTTATGAGGGAGTTCACAGGAGGGAGAAATAGCCTCCAACAGAGGGATAGGAAGATATGGGAATAGATGTTTGGATCTGGAAGGTGCCTGGTGGAAACCGCAAGGCTGTTTCCTGTGAAAGCACTCTGCAGGGTTTGGGCTGGTGCATAGGGTACCACCGAGTGGAAGCAGAATTAACTTTCCATCCTTCTCTCATACATGATGGAAATGCTGATTGCAAATTGTCTCTTCCCGTTCACTCCAGCAAGAAATTTGACTAGGCAAATTCTATTTTGTGAGTTATGTTGCTGTGCGTATTTTAGAAGTTCCTGAAAAATCATCCAAAAATCTATAATTCAGTCTTTTCCCATAGTAAGACAGAGCTTGACCCCAGTTAGTCTAAATTAGAGCTGGTTTTGGAGGACGGAAGCCAGCAGCCACCTATAGGGACCACCTGCTGTCCCTGTTCTCTCCTCGGAGATTATCTGGGGAACACGTGGGGTGATGTCAACCTCCCTCCAAGTGTGGATGCTACGACTCCGTGCAAAGCACCAGTTTCTCCAGATAAATGGCTGTTCCTAAGGCTTAATGAATTGTTTTCATTCCTTTTACAAATTTCTGCCAGCCACGATTCCAGGTACAGGGATGTAAAGGTGTTGGCGGTTTGGACCTTGCCTCCTGGGTTGGCAGTCTGTGATTGGATCAGTCCCCAGTCTGAGCACCCTTCCCCCTCCACCCCTCCTGCCTACTGCCTGCCCCTGCATTTCCTACCCCCGCTCCAGGGGGCGGGAAGCTGCAGCAATCCTGGGGCTCATTGGGCAGAGGAAAGTGGTGCTTGAGAGCACCAATCAGCAGCCTGCTTCTAGTCCTGGCCTCTGCCCCGTGCCTCAGTTTCCCCATCTGTAAAATGGAGACAAGGTAGTTGTGAGCATTTCCTGAATTAAAAATTATAAAGTTCTAAAAGCTGTGTCCTGCCCAGAGGAAGCTCCCCCTAAATGTTTGTTAAATTACATTCATTCAGTCATCATTTATCTATTATGACCCCATTCTTTCATTATTACTTTTTCTCTTATTATTCATTCAGTTATTCTTCTTCATTCATCCCACAGGCCCTGAGCGTGACTTCAATACTGGGGACACGAGGATGAACAGGGTGGATGTGGCCTCTGTCCAGGGAGCACGATCAAGGCCACTCCAGACCCATTCCATCTGCCCCATCCTGATCCCTGGAGAATGCCAGGCCTGGCTGAGGTTAAGTGACAGCCCAGGTTTCACAGCCGGCAGATGGCAGAGGAGGATCTGATCCTTGGTGCGTCCACCTTGTTAGGCCCCCAGACCCCTGCAGCCACACACCCAGCACCTCCTGGGTTTTAGCAGGAGGCCTCTGAGTGCATCTGACACATTCCTGGCAAGTGGCAGCAGGAGGGAGCTGCCCTCTGACAGATGGCACCCAGCCCAGCGCCTGGGCGCCTCCCAGCCCACCTGTAGGGCTCTGAGATGTCCTAGGCCCCATCTGGGCTGCTTGCAGGGCATGGAAACCCTGGGAAGGAACACGGTCACAGGGAGGCTGGCCCGGCCCAGCTCCTGGAGTCTGTCCTCGGCTCCTGGTTCCAGAGATGCAGCCGGGAAAGTTATCCACAGGCACACTTCTGGAGCAGCCCCGCTGGGCAGGCGTTGATGGCAGAACACTTGACGGTGTCGGGAAGATTAGCCACCCTCCCTTTGGTATTCAGCGCTGTAACTGCCTTGCAGAATCTTCCCTCCATGGAGAGCAGGGGAACCAACATCCATCAGAATCCCCCAAATCCCCAACAAGTGGCAGTCCTCATGGGGGTCCCTTGCTCCCAAATCCCTCCCCCACCGAGCTTGCTGAAGTCCCAGGTTTCCTGCAGACCCTTGTCCTGGGTGGATGGGAATGCTCTGGGCAGGCAAAGCTGCTCAGACTCTGAGTCATGTGGGTGGGGAGCGTGTTCAGGCCCTTCCTGGGAGTCTAGTTTGAGGGCAAGGAAGGGAGAGCCTGCAGGCCCTGGGGCTCAGAAGTAGAAGGGCGAAAAGGTCAAGGTTGGAGACTGTGGGTCTGGTGGTCAGGCCTGCTGGCCCTGGCCTGTCCTTAGTGTGGGAGCCTCTGAGTCTTGGCTGCATTTCGGGGGCCTGAGGAACACCCATCACCTGGAATGTCAAGGGTTTGAGCACTATCTTACTTCTCTTCGTACTGACCTGGGGAGGCAGACAATCTAATGATCCCATTTTACAGATGGGGAAAATGAGGCTTAGAAGGGAAGCAATCATCCCAAGGTGACACAGCTGGAATGCAGCAGGGGCAGGGCTGGACCCGTGCTCTGCTCCCTCACCCCCAACGCCTTGTCAATGGGCTGTGCTGGGCCCACAGGGGCTCAGAAGAAACAGGGAGTGCTCTTCGCTCCCCAGAAGCTTCCGCTCATGTGTTCAGCTTGGGACAAGCATTACGTTTCCAGAGACTAAGGTAAGATAATATTTAAGAAAGGAATGGGGAGGGAAAGGCAGAGGCTGTAGAAGCTCAGAAGAGGGCAGCTCCCAGGAAGGGGGAACTTGAGTTGGCCTTGAAGGCTGGGCAGAAGTCAGGAAGACAGAACTAGAAGGACATGGAGTGTTGAGGGGCAGTTTGAAGAATAAAGGGTTCAGATCTGGGAGCTGAGGGGAACAAAGGGACGTAAAGTCAGAGGGGTGCCCTGGGGACTCGCTGGGACAATTACATCCAGATTTCAAGCCTGGGCACTGGTCAGGCAGAGCTGGGGGCCTCAGGCAGAGGCTGGACTCGGGATCGGGGAGGGGGTGGAAGACAGGGTCCTTGGTCCCCTTCACCCCTGTGGAGGGTTGAATAGTGAGCATCCCCCTAAAATTTGTGTTCACTCAGAGCCTCAGAAAGTGACTGTCATGAAATGAATTGCGTCCCCTCGAAATTCCTATGTTGGGGCCATAACCCCCAATGTGACTGTTTTGGAGATGGGGCATTTAGGCAGGTAATTAAGGTTAAATGAGGTCATAAAGGTGGGGCCTGATCTATTAGAATTAGTGTCCTTTAAGAAGAGGAGGATACATCAGAGTACTCTCTGCACGCACAGAGGAAAAGTCACGTCAGGACACAGCTAGAAGGCAGCCGTCTATGGGCCAGGAAGAGAGGTCTCACCAGAAACCAACCCTGGTGGCACCTTGATCTCAGACTTCCGTCCTCCAGAAATGCGAGAATGTAAATTTCTGTGGTTTAAGCCACCCAGCCTATGGTATTCTGTTATGGCGCCCCGAGCTGACTAATACAGTGATCTTATTTGGAAACAGAGTCTTTGCAGATGTAATTAAGTTTCAGATGAGGCTCACCTGGATTAAAGTGGGCCCTAATCCAATATGACTGATGTCTTTTTTTTTTTTTATTAATTAATTAATTTATTTTTATGGCTGTGTTGGGTCTTCGTTTCTGTGTGAGGGCTTTCTCTAGTTGCAGCAAGTGGGGGCCACTCCTCATCGCGGTGCGCAGGCCTCTCACTATCGTGGCCTCTCCCGTTGCGGAGCACAGGCTCCAGACGCGCAGGCTCAGTAATTGTGGCTCACGGGCCTAGTTGCTCCGCGGCATGTGGGATCTTCCCAGACCAGGGCTCAAACCCGTGTCCCCTGCATCGGCAGGCAGACTCTCAACCACTGTGCCACCAGGGAAGCCCGACTGATGTCTTTATAACAAGAGGAGAGGGCACAGACAGACCGACAGAGGTAGAAGGTCATGTGACAACAGAGGCAGAGATTGGAGTGATGCTGCCACAAGCCAAGGATGCCAAGAAGTGCCGGCCGCCACCAGAAGCTAGGAGAGAGGAATGGGGCAGATTCTCCACCAGCCCCCAAAGGAACCAACTCTGATGACGCCTTGATGTCAGACCTCTGGCCTCCAGAACTGTGAGAGAGTAGATTTCTACTGTGTTAAGCCCCCCAGTTCATGGCGCTCTGTTACGGCAGCCCCAGGAAATGAATACAGCCTCCTTATCCGTATTGTATGTCACAGCGTGAAGCTTTCGCCAGCAGTGTTGGCTACAAGAGGGGTCTGCTTGTCCTATGGACACTCTGCTCTGAAGGATGAGCCCATCCAGGGCAAACTGGACTCACAGCTCAGAGTACAGGACGTCTGTGGAGTGGAGTGGGGTGCGCTGGGGTGGGGACAGGAGGCCTCCCCTGGGTGCTGGCAGAGACGGCTTGTTCCCCTGGCCATGCAGAGTCTCTGCCCTCTGGACATCGCTCTCCTAAGCTCAGGTACCAGTCTTGAGAGCCATTGGAGATGAGACTTGATTCTGGAAGAGGGGTCAGCGGGAGCTGTAGATCTGGGAGCCACCCACATACAGGCAGAATGCAGGATTCTGTCCCCCTACAGGGCCTCAGTTCCTGCGGAAAGGATTTCTGTTTTGAGATCCAGTAAAAATGAGAGCTGTCTCGGATCTTTCTTGGCCTGTGACGCTCCTGCCGCTGGGTACATCTTTCCGTACATTTTCATTAAGAAATGTAGGAACTTAATCAGCACTGATTTCAGCATGATTTAAAGCACTCCAGATTCTTGCAATTTTGATTGATGTGCATTTGTATATGTTAAAAATTAGTGAGATCAGTAGATGCACATTCCTGGCATGTAAATAAAAGCAGAATACACATTATTTTATCTAAATTTCTGTTTGTGGACTCGGTCTGCATATTTTGATTTTTGATCTCTGTACCTCCTTCCAAGATGCTAAAATTCCAGAATTGGTTTAGCTGTAGCCCAAGTCTGGGTGAATGCTTTTATTCAGGGGCCTTTCTGAGGCCATTGCTCAGAACATTGATTCTGGAAGAATACACCCAATGACAGCAGGACATGCAACGCCCCAGGCAAAGACTGGCCTGGGTCTGTGTTCACCAGTTAGTGCCCAGAAAACAGTTCCAATGAGAAACGGCAAACCGGATTTCCGGACAAACATTGGCATACAATAGCTTCATAATACAAAGCACTCTGATTTAATCAGCGTACATTTTCACAGTTACTTCTGCACAGTACGTCACCTCAGCTTCTTTGGACATAGCCTACTCCAGCCCATCACCTTGCATGTGGGTGCTTGAAGACAAGCAGTCAGTGATGGGCAGGAAATAATTAATGGGGACTAAGCATCTGGCTGGGGCCTCTGCCATCAGAACACTTGAGGGTCCCCCTCCCCCCATCAAGGAGTAAAGACCACTAGCTAGGACAGGACAGACCCGGATAAAGTACCTAAATGCCACTGTTGGTGGGGTAGGTAAGTATGGTCCCAGGGAGGGAGCCTGGGGCCAGGAGGAACAATATGAAGGTCAGAAAAGGTCTTTGGGGGTTTTCTGAGCAACCTGATAACCCAGTTGCTAGAATAGACCAGGCCTGGTGAATCTGATGACATGGACCCCTTGCTCTAAACATCAGCTACCTGGCTTCTGGATGGTTCGATCTCCCCTTGGCCAGTGCTTACCCTCAGTCCAGCCGGCCAACGGCACCCCAACCCAGCCTCCTTCCCAGGCCAGGTTCACGGGAGGACCCTGTGCTGGGTTGGATGCTCTACTGTCACCAACTTGAAATACTTAATAATTTTTGAACAAGGAACCCCACATTTTGATTTTGCACGGGGGGCCAGAAATTATGTAGCTGGCCCTGCTCCTTCTATATCGGAAATTTCTGTTCTCTTGTCTGTCTCTTCTTCTGGACTACAGACACATAACCCTCTCAGTCTGTTTTATTGACACCTGCGTCCCCAGAAAGGACCTGCTCTATAAGAGGGACCTATAAGTGTGGTTGGATAGATAAGGTTTCTAAGCAGCAGCATGTGACCAGCGGACTGGGTCAGGTGGGCCCAAAGCCAGCGCTCTCCCTGCATTCGGGGCCCGAGAAGAACCCCAATTCTAGCTGCAGGTCAGCGCCTCTCCCAGTGGCTGCTGGCGGGCGGCACAACCCATTAGCTGATCTGGGGGGTGCTGCATTTCATGGGCTGCGAGTGAGTGTCTGCTTCTGAAGTTCACTCCTGGGGAAGAACTTAACAGCTGGGTTGGCATTTAAATGTCCTAAAATCGCTGCTAGGAGTTTAGTCTAGGGTAGATTTTCATGCATGCAAATGAAATGTGTCTTTGCTTATGTAGAGAGCTTGGCGGGAAAATATTTGGGGAGCAAACTGGGGTGGGCGTGTGGGCAAGAAATGGAGCAGATCCAAATAGAAGGGGCAGCTGTGTGTCCCTTCCTTCGGCAGATGGGGAGGGTCTTTTCTTTTCAGACAAAGCAGGTGAAGGTAATAAACCTGTACTCTGCTGGGCCTTGTGTGCCAGGTGCCAACAATAAGGTACACACAAGAATAAATTCTTAATTTTGGCACTTTAATTTCATCCTTTCCTCCTGCAGCTCCAGACTGAGCAGCTGTTTAGCAGGAAAGAAAATTCAGAGCAGGGCAATAAAGAAAATTCGGGGACGGGAGCAGCTACCAGCGTGTAACTGTATTAACCATGTTTCTAGTTTCTGTAAACTCGGTGTCTTCACATGCATATGCTGGACCCATCTTGTTCTGGACAACTCAACAATATGCCCGGGTCACGTTACCTTGGGCTCCTGCTCCCTCACCTGTTTCCACCCCACCCCGTTTCTTACTCTCCACCCTGCACCTCCCCCCAAATCAGAGGGAGTCCTCCTCCCTGAGGGCCACGCTTTTCCAATTCAAACAAACCAGTCCAAGAGTCCACAGCCCAACCACCTTCCTTATCAGGCTCTCAACACTCCTGGCCCTAATCACCCCAGCGCCAGCCCCTATGCCCCAGGCCCAGCTGAAATTACTCAGAGTAGCCAATCCTAAGCCTGCTCACCCTGCCTCGCCCCCTCCTCTCCGTGGAAACCACAATAAAGACTCTTGTTCACAGTTCCCTCCTCTGGATCTGCCTCCTGACTGACCCTGCTGCTTCCCCACGTGACTGCTGGGGAATGCTGTGTACCCCTCTCTTGGGAACCGTGAGTAATTAACTATCTTTTCAGTGTCAGTCATCTCCTGATCTCTTGTCCTTACCATACCTCAGATTTTCTATTAATACACTCTTTTATTTGTTTAATTTTTTAATTTTATTTTTAATTTTTATTTTTTCACAGTCCAAGATCAGCCCTCAGAGGTTTACTTGAAGGATGATTATTATTTCTTTTTTTAAAATTTTTATTGGAGTATAGTTTATTTACAATGTTGTATTGGTTTCAGGTGTACAGCAAAGTGAATCAGTTATACATATACATATATCCACTCTTTTTTAGATTCTTTTCCTGTATAGGCCATTACAGAGTACTGAGAGTTCCCTGGGCTATACAGTAGGTCCTTATTAATTATCTATTTTCTATACAGTAGTGTGTATATGTCAATCCCAATCTCCCAATTTATCCCTCCCCCTCTTACCTCCAGTAACCATAAGTTTGTTTTCTACATCTGTGACTCTGTTTCTGCTTTGTAAATAAGTTCATTTGTACCCCTTTTTTAGATTTTACATATAAGCGATATCATATGGTATTTGTCTTTCTCAGACTTACTTCACTCAGTATGACAATCTCTAAGTCCATTCATGTTGCTGCAAATGGCATTATTTTGTTCTTTTTTATGGATAATATCCCACTGCATATATGTACCACATCTTCTTTATCCATTCCTCTGTTGATGGACATTTAGGTTGCTTCCATGTTCTGGCTATTGTAAATAGTGCTGCAATGAAATTACACTCTATTTTATTTTTATTTATTTTATTTTTATTTACTTTTGGCTGCGTTGGGTCTTCGTTGCTGCACGCAGGCTTCCTCTGGTTGCGGTGATTGGGGGCTACTCTTAGTTGCGGTGCACGGGCGGTGACTTCTCCTGTTGCGGAGCACAGGCTCTACATGCGTGGGCTTCAGTAGTTGTGGCACACAGGTTCAGTAGTTGTGGCTCGCGGGCTCTAGAGCGCAGGCTCAGTAGTTGTGGAGCACGGGCTTAGTTGCTCTGCGGCATATGGGATCTTCCCGGACCAGGGCTCGAACCCCTGTCCCCTGCATTGGCAGGCGGATTCTTAACCACTGTGCCACCAGGGAAGCCCTACACTCTATTTTAAACAGTAACAAACATTCAGGCTTCTTACCCATTTCCAGAATAGGCAGAAGAACTAATAAACGATTACTTCTCTTTTCACCCACTCATCCTTTCATCCATCCGTCCGTCCCTCCATCCATACATCCATCCGTCCAGTATTTATTGAGCAATATGGTGGTTTTAAAACATCTCCCAGAATGGAACTTGTCTTTTTACTTTGTTACATCGTCTTTTTAGTTTAGAAGCTTTCATTTTTACTGCAGTCAAATATAATTATCTTATTCTGTATAACTTGTGCTTTTTGGATCCTAAGAAGCTCTTCTCTATGTTAAAAAAGAAAAGATGTTCTATATTTTCTCCTAAAAGATTTAAAGTTTTCTTTTTCACATCTAGGACTTTAATTCATCTGGAATTGATTTTCATGCATAGCATATGGTAATCACAAATTTTATGTTTTTCTTTACGGATAGCCAGGTGTCCTAATACCATTTATTATATGACTCAGTCTTCCCAACACTGACTTGTACCGATACCGCTGTCATTTGCCAAATTTCCACAAACTGATCATCAGCTTCTGGTTTCCCTATTCTATCTCATTGGTTTATTTGTCTTAGATCCAAACCACACTGTTTTCTTTTTTTTTTTAACATCTTTATTGGAGTATAATTGCTTTACATTGTTGTGTTAGTTGCTGCTGTATAACAAAGTGAATCAGCTATACGTATACATATATCCCCATATCCCCTCCCTCTTGCATCTCCCTCCCACCCTCCCTACGCTGTTTTATTTCTACATATCACTTTATAGTAAGTATTTACATCTGAAACGACAAATCTCTTATCCTTCTGCTTCAACATTGTCTTGGTGATTGTTGGACTTTTACACGTGGACATGGTGGCAGGTGTGGTGGACCTTGGGGTGAAGACACTGTGCTAGGGATGGTAAAACAACAAGATAGATGGAGTCTGGGTTCCTGGACAACCTCATGAACCACAAACATCAGCCCTGGACCACATCCAGATACTCATGTGAGGAAGAAATACCCATTTTGCTTAAGTCACTATCAATTTGCATGGATATCAATTAAGTGCAGGCAAATATTTATCTCAAGTAATAATATTTTTCTTATTTATTAACTTAGCTGAAGATCCTGGTAAAATACTGAATCGAAATGGTGGAGCAGGCAACCTTACCTTGTTCTTGGCTTTGGAGAAAATAATTCTAATGTTTTACCATTGAGTATGATGCTTTTTTGGTAGATGTTTCTTATTGGTTTAAGAAAACTTCCATCTATTCTGTTTGCTGAGAATTTTCTTTAAAGAATTATGAGTGTATATTACATTTTACTGAATGCCTTCCCTGCGTCTAAGAAGATGATTATATATGGACTTTCTCCTTTAATCTTTTTTTTTTAAATAAATTTATTTATTTATTTATTTATTTTTGGCCGCTTTGGGTCTTCGTTGCTGTGCACAGGCTTTCTCTAGTTGCAACGAGCGGGGGCTACTCTTCCCTGCAGTGTGGCTACTCTTCCCTGCAGTGCGCGGGCTTCTCATTGTGGTGGCTTCTCTTGTTGCGGAGCACGGGCTCTAGGCGCGCGGGCTTCAGTAGTTGTGGCACGCAGGCTCAGTAGTTGTGGCTCGCGGGCTCTAGAGCGCAGGCTCAGTAGTTGTGGCACACGGGCTTAGTTGCTCCGCGGCATGTGGGATCTTCCTGGACCAGGGCTCGAACCTGTGTCCCCTGCATTGGCAGGCGGATTCTTAACCACTGCACCACCAGGGAAGCCCTCCTTTAATCTTTTAATGTGGTGAATGACTTTAACAGATATTTTAGTGTTAAGTTGTCTTTATATTCCCGAGTTAAAGACTCTGTGCTCGTGATAAAGTATTTATATATAGATTGCTGGATTTGGTTTGCTAATTTTGATACAGGATTTGTGCATCTGTGTTCCTATTTTTCTTGTAGGTACTGTTCTTGTCTACTTTTGGGATCAAAGTTCTGCTACCCTTATAAAAGGAGTTGTGGGGGGGTCTGTTCCTCCTGCTCCCATCCCAGGAAATTTCTATGGAACAATTTATATCTGATAAGGGTTAAATGCTCCTTGAAGGTTTGGTAAAACTTGTCTTGGTGTTACTATACAAAACTTACAAGTACAAAACTTACTTGGTAGTACTGTCCAGTTTGGTGCTTTATTTTTTTTGCAAATAGATTTGTGACTATTGGTTTAATAGTCTTAATGCTTACAGGGTTTCTATTACTTTTTGAGATAGTTTTGATTATTTCTACTTTTTCTATGCGTTTGTCTGTTTCATCTGTTTTTAAACATTTTGACATAAAGTTGCACTAGGGAATGCTCTCTTTATTTTTCTAAAGAACTCTACTGTGTAGTTATGTCTTCCTTTGCATTCCTGATAATATTCATTCGTGATTTCCCTTTTTTTCTTTCGTGATCTTTACTTCTAAGAGTTTATCTACTTTGTCTTCTTGAAGAATCAATTTCGCATTGGTTAATTATTTCTTTTGCAGATTTTATTTCACTGATTTCTGTAGTTATCTTTATTATTTCCTTCCTCCCATTCTTTTAAAAATTTCTCTGGTATTTTAATTTCTTCTGTTGAATGCTTAATTAATTTTCACTCTTACTCGTTACCGAGTTTTTAAGATTACTCATTACTGCTTCAGCTATCTCCCCTGTTTGGAAATGTAGTCCTTTCATTGACATTCAGTTCTAAATATTTGATACTTTTTATTATGCTTTATCTTTTGAATGATTTAGAAGTATGCTTTTCAGTTTCCAAACACTTGTGATTTCTCATTTCTTTATTTAGTGTCAGGAAGTGATCTAGATGATATCAATTCTCTGGTATTTGTTCAAACTTCCTTTTTGAGCCTAATATCTGATTAAATTTGTTAAGTGTCAGATGCATGTTTGAAAAGAATATTTAGTTCCTGTGTATGTCTAGATCAAGCTTTTATTAATTATGTGGTTCAGATCTTCTATAGTCTTACTAATTAAGCTATAATTTTTCTGACAGAGATATGTTAAAATTTTCCACTGTGATGGGTTTCTCCTGAAGTTTTTTTTTACCACGCCGAGTGGCTTGCAGGATCTTAGTTCCCCGATCAGGGATTGAACCCGGGGCCACGACAATGAAAGCGCCAAGTCCTAACCACTGGACCACCAGGGAATTCCAGTTTTCCTTTCTATATTTGACACTAAATAGCTAGAGGCACAGAGGCTCAGGTGTGGCATATTTTCTTGAAGAATTATGTCTTTCATTATTGAGTAAAGACTTGCTTTCTGTCTTAATGACTCCTTTGTGTGGCAGTAGTACTCCTATACCAGCTTTCTTTTGTATACATATTTTTTTCAACCTTTATTTGTTTTCAACCTTTCTGTGTTGTTTGGGGTCAGTTGTATCTTAAAACATTTTGTACAGGTAGATTTTTTTTCATCCAATCCAGTTAGTCTGGATTTTTTTCATCCGGTTAGTCTGAGTCAATTAACAGGTAAGTGCAATACATTTACTACTATTGTAATTATGGGTATATTTGGATTTACATCTGTTATCTTATTTATCATGTCTCTACCCTAATTTTTCCCTCCTATCTTGCATGTTATTCTCAGCTAGCATTTTAGTTTCAGTTTGTTTTTAACCCCCTTGATTCATCATTATTTTTATTAATATTATGGTTAATTATAGTCAATGCACATTGGGTTGATTATCATTTAAATCATTCTGGATTTAATTTCCACTCCAAACCTCTTAGTAGTTCATTCAGTGAGGATCCATGAATAACAAACTCTTTTTGTCTCTGTCTGAAAAAGTCTCTATTACAATCCTTACTTTTGGATGATAGTTTAGCTGGGCATATAATTCTAGTTAACAGATACATTCTCTCACTACTTTGCAAACACAGCTTTGTCTTCTGACGTCTATTGTTGATGCTGAGAATTCTGTTGATCAAATTGTCATTTCCTTTTAGGTAGTGAGTCTTATCTCTTTGGTTGCTTTTGAGATCGCTATATCTTTGATGCTCTCTTGTTTCTCCACCATGTGTCTAGATGCCTATTTATTTTTATATGTCTTGTTTGAATAATGTGACTCTTCACTCTGATGACTCATTCTCTCAATATGGAAAAACCCTATAATTTTTTCATTTTAAATTTCCCTCCCCCCATTGTCTTTATTCTCTTCTTCTAGACCATCTATAAGATGTGTCTTCAACATACTTGTTCCATCTTCCACATTTATGTATTGTGTTTTCATATTTTTGATCTCTTTATATCTTGTATTGCATTTGGGATGATTTCTATTTATCTTCTACTTCTCTAATTCTTTCTTTAGCATTGTAAACTTTGCTATTAATCTCACAAATTTAATTTATACTGTCAATGAATTTTTTAAAAAATTTAGGTCTGTTTGATTTTTTTCATGTCTGCTTATTCTCTTTTCAAAATGTCCTATTCTTTCTTTATGGCTCTGATTCCTTCTTTTACTTCCCATGTCATTTAAAATATACTTTAAATGTATTTCAGATGTTCAGATGTTCTATTAAGTTTAGTTATAGGGGAGTTAATTCTCCTTTTATTATTTCTTTTTTTTTTTTTTTACTTTATTTTTATTTTATTTTTCCTTTTTTGGCTGCATTGGGTCTTCGTTGCTGCACGCGGGCTTTCTCTAGTTGCTAGGAGCGGTGGGGTGGGGCTACTCTTCATTGCGGTGCGCGGGCTTCTCATTGCAGTGGCTTCTCTTGTTGCAGAGCACAGGCTCTAGGCACGCGGGCTTCAGTAGTTGTTGCACACAGGCTCAGTAGTTGTGGCTCATGGGCTTAGTTGCGCCACGGCATGTGGGATCTGCCCGGACCAGGGATTGAACCCGTGTCCCCTGCATTGGCAGGCAGATTCTTAACCTCTGTGCCACTAGGGAAGCCCTCCTTTTATTATTTCTAATGTCTCTTTTTTATGGTGGTTTGTTTACATACAAGTTTTGTAATTTTTCTATTGTGGGTCCATATTAAGAGTGTTTGCCCCTGCCTGGTAGGAGTCCAGTATGCTCTGGGTTGTGAAATTGTCCTTGAAGAGAAGTTTCATATTTGCTTCTGCCAGGGTGCAAGTGTTTAAATGGTTCTGGACCAGTTTTTATGTTATTCTCATGACTTAGCTTTCCTCCACTTCTCGGATTTCATAAAATTATAACTTTCCCCCATTTTTGGCAGAGGCCTGGGGTTTTGATTTCAGACAGGTGGATTTTTTTTTTTTTTCTATCCAGGTCCCTAAGTAACTGGCCCAATAGGTGGAGTTTTTCTAGCCCCCTTCGCACCAGCTTCAGGGCAGTAATGGACAGCTCTTAAAGACTCTAGGCTTCAAACTGGGCTTCCATTCCAGCTACATCACCTCAAGTAAGCTCCAAACGTCACCTCTTCTTGACACATTAGAACCTCAGCCCCCATCCCAAAACCTGGGGAGTGTTGGGGTCAGCCTCTGCTATCCTGCCCCAGCCTTTAATGATCTATTTTCCACCCTGGGAATTTTTCTCTCTCTCTTTTGAGTATGAATACTCATTTAAAAAACCTTTTGGTAGTGGCATTATATTCTGTTCTGCTTATCCTTGTGCTAGAATAGAGGAGAGAAAAGCCCCCATCCACTTGGTCTGC
The DNA here is from genome assembly GCF_949987535.1 of Balaenoptera acutorostrata. Classification (NCBI taxonomy): domain Eukaryota; kingdom Metazoa; phylum Chordata; class Mammalia; order Artiodactyla; family Balaenopteridae; genus Balaenoptera; species Balaenoptera acutorostrata. The sequence continues at coordinate 55,558,686 of NC_080083.1, forward strand.
CATGTTGCTAGAAGCCCTTCTCTCCTTCCATTCACCTGCCCTCCACCTGCTTTTAACATAGACACAGACATGTTTCCAAAGGCCCTTAGATAGAGGAGGCAGGGGGGAGGGACATGGACCAGCAAGGGAGAGGAGGATAAATGATAATGGAGGGATGCATGACCTGAGTGACCACAGGGCCAGTCTCTACAGGGATGGATTTGGGGAGACCTGGTTTGGGGTCAGGGATGGGCCTATTTAAATAGGCAACTCGGTAGGGTGGTTGGAAAGAGTCCTCCAGAGTAGATGTCCTGTGTCTCACTCTATTATCTTTTCAATGGTAACATGACCTCATGGGAATTAACCCCATGGTTGCCCTAGGTCAGGGCCATGGTCCGGCCAGGTCTGCTCCGTCTAGCAGAGGTCCAGCCTGCAGACCATCTCAGCCCTTGAGCGCCCTGAGACCCGAGGCTCTAGAATGCAGGACGGAAAGAGGACACTGGAGGGAAAGCTTCACAGAGAGCCAAAAAAACGCTGGGGAAGAGGCATCAATCTCTCGTAAAATAGAAGCCTGCTCATTTCTGATCTCCAATCAAGCAGAGGAGACAGAAGGGGCAGCTGTCATCAAGCGGCCGAAGCTCCAGAATCACTGCTGAGTAATTGCTTGGAACTTCAAGTCTGGGATGGAGGCTCTTCAAGCCATATTTCATGGGAGAGATACTGAGCCCTCACCAGGAGGAAGAAATATGGTCGTTAAATGACAGCTAATGGTCCATTATTCATCTGGGGGCAAATCAGTGAAGTTCATTAAGCTGACCAGCCCAGCCTTGGAAGAGGGATGTAAAATTAGCTGGAGGATGGAAGAGGTAAGACACTGGAGGGAAGTCGTGTAGAGGAAGCTTGTCTTCCAGGTGGTGACTCTGGAACATGAAAGGGAAGGAGGTGGAGGTTCGTTTTCTTCCCTGCTCCTTGCAAGGAATGTTTTGACTCTGCGGCACAGACTTCTGAAAAGAATCCCAGTCCGTGCATCTGACTGGCCAGCCCCGCTCCAAGATCACCAACTTCCACTGTTAAATTCCCACCCCACGCCACCCCCCAAAACCTTTCCACAAAAGGCTGCACCATCAACCCGACCTCTGAGTAATCAGAAAATGGAGAACAAACTCCTCTCCCAGGGAAAAAGCTGGAACCTACCTGCCCAGGGAAATCTATACGTAAATTCAGACAATCTGCAGTCTTCCTGGTGCAACACTTTTGGTCTCCAGCCAGGTCGCAAGCAAAGATAAAACAGGCTGGCAGCAGGTTTCTGGTCAGAGCTGGAACTGCCAGCATGAGGGGTTACTGTCTGGGCAGGGACCAGGGGAGGGGGGGTCCATGTCCCAAAACCATGTCAAAAGTTCTCTACTTTGTCCCAGAGAGCCCCAACCAATAGCTTACTTTCAATTCTTAACATTGTAATGGATGCACTTGAAAAAAATAAAAGAACACAGATGGAAGAAAATTAAGTAGTTTCAGATATTACGAAGCAAAGCTTTCTAAAAGCCTGACACTCGGCAGGGTGTGCCTCCCATCATTGTCCAAATTGGCCTGGTCGCTGGCCACACCTGCCGTCCATGTTTCGAGGCCCATGACCTCCTCGCCTGGTGTCACCTAATGTTTAGCATCACTCAGCACACGCCACGTGGTCCAGTGGTGCAAAGGCAAACAAGCCCCGAGTCTCAGGGGCTCCCTGAGAATAGTGTGGGTCATCTATGGCCCTGCCCCCAGTGATGACAGAGGCAGAGGTTGGAGTGACGTAGCCACAAGTCCAGGAACACTGGCGGCCGCCAGAAGCCGGAGGGGGCCAGGGCAAATTCTCCCCTACAGGCTTGGGACGGAGCACAGTCCTATGACACCATGATTTCTGACCTTTGCCCTCCAGAACCCTGAGAGAATCCTTTTTCTGTTGTTTCAAGTTGTTGGTACTTTGTTACAGCAACCATAAGAAACTGATACAAGTTATATCTTCACTCCAGGACCCAGGCTGACGGAGCAGCTTCTACCCAGACCACTGGAGGTTTTCCTGGAAGCAAAAGAAAGCAAGGCACAAAGTATGAGCTGGTTCTCAAAGCTTCCGCACAAAAGTGACCTAGTCACTCTGCTGACATTTCATTGGTTGGAGCAGATCACCTGGACACCCCTGAGTTCAGAAAGCAGGGGGATCTAATCCTCCATCTCAGAGGTTGACAAACTTCTTCTGTAAAGGGCCCCGTAGTAAATATTTTAGACTGTGGGCTGCATGGTCTCTCTTACGGCCCCTAAGAGAGCCTTGAAATGTGTCCCCTACAGTTGAGAGATGCAAAGGACAGACACCCAGCCCAGCCCGAAGAAGCTTGCATGAATAGGGGCGGGGTCTGCACCCCCAGAGACAACACAGCAGGGAAATGGGCTTCGGCTGTTCAGATGGCAGAGCCAGGAGAGGGCTTGGGAGATGAAAGGACAGCCCCCAGGCCCAGGTGTTTCAGTGCGAGCAAGGAGATGAGATGCTCTTTGTGGACCAGAGAGAGAATCTGCCAGGGGCCACGCGGGGGCCTGTCCAACGGGGCCGTCTCATGGGGTTAGGGGCGGTGCCCAGCAGGATGCCGCAGGGGCTCCTGATGGCTGTTCAGTCAGAGGAAGGAGTCACATGGGGCCATTCAGAATTTGACGAGCACACCTGGGGTCACAGGTACCCCAGAGACAGGCAGGGAACGTTTAAGGAATCCACAGAAGCCAGGAGAGGAAACTTTTCTTCACAACCGGGTCCTGGAGTGTTATTATAAACTGGCAAAGCTCACTTACCATCCTGCCTGCCTGCCTGCAGGAGCCTCCGTGAGCCCCGCAAGGCGGCCAGCGGTTTGAGGCTCCTGGATTTCTGCTTTTGAGCTGCATTTGTTCTGCACACACCCTCCCTCAAAGAGATGGGAACCCGGTTAAGGCAATATGAAGTGGGAATATTGGAGTCAAACTCAAGATAGTGGGAGAGCAGGAGAAGAATAACACCCCATTGTCTTTGAAATTTCAGGAGGGCTTTGGGTTAATTTCGGTGCCAGGGGATCTGCAAAGCACGTTCTCCCACGGTGGCCAGGGCAACTTCCCGAACACTCCTTAATTAATAGATGTCCTTTTCTGCAGTGGTTTCTGGGTCTCTCATCAGCCAATTGAACTATTCTCCTGGAAACAAAGACCCGTTTGGAGGTGCTGGACTTCTGGTAATTTCTTTCTTCCATCTCTTTGTCTGGAGAAGAGTGCACTGAATGGCAGGTCCAATGAATTCCATTTCTCAGTGACAAAAGCCCTGGGGGGTGGTGGCGGGGAGGAGGGCGGTTGCTATAGTGACTGGGGGTGGGCCACTCTATTAATTTGCAGAGGAACAATGAGGAAGTCGCTGACCCTCAGCAGGAAGTCTGAGCTTGAAATGACCATTGTCTCCTGAGTTCTTCTCCATCATCTCCAGGTGAGGGAGAAATGGACCCACAGGGTTAGCGCAAGCACAGGATAAGAAAATTGCCTAAGACCTCTGGGGGCCCTGGATGGCGATGTCTCTCCTCCCAGTTCTTTCCTAATATGTTTGCATGATGCATCCCCGTCCAGCTCTCCTGGGAGGTGGTGCAGAAGTGTAGGCTGTGCATTTGAACAAATAAACATCCACCACCCCAAAGAACAAATTGGGAGAAACAGCTTCTCAAGGCAAGGGCTGGGAGTAGGGTGGGATGGGAGGGATTTCCTGGTATCATGAGCTGCCTTCACAGTCGGGCAGAACTTGTGCTGAGTTTCCTTTTATCTGAGGATGAGGCAAAGCAAAAAGGGAAACTGCTGAGGAAGGCTGGGAAGGACCCCACCTCTGCTGGTCCTGATGCAGGACTGTGATCATTGTACCCAAATGGCCTTCACCTCTCTAGCCCTCCCCATCCTAGGTCCTGGAGCTCGGGGCTCAGCCTTCCAGCAGGACTGGGGGTGCGCGGGCATGCCCTCCATCCACAGAACCCACAAAATTTGCAAGGCAGCTATGCTCACCACTATACCAGCAACACTGCACTCAACATTTGAATCAGATTTCACTCCCAATTCAGGGGAGGCCTGAGAGCCGGTCACAGAGTGTCCTCAGCAGAATAATGGCTCTCAGAGTCGTCCACATCCTAATCCAGGGAGCCTGTGAATATATTACCTTACATGGTGTGGAATAATAAAATATATAGTTCGTTTTTTGTCCCAGGTCCTAGGCACAGAGCTCCTAAGACCCTTGGAATTTCCTGAGTGTCAGGAGTGTCCTCTGTCATTCATAAGGAGCCCTCCCTTTTTTAAAATTGAAATACAGCTGATTTACAATGTTTCAGGTGTACAGCAGATTCAGATATATATATATATATTCTTTTTCAGATTCTTTTCCATTATAGGTTATTACAAGATCTTGAATATAGTTCCCTGTGCTCTACAGTAGGTCCTTGCTGTTTATCTATTTTATGTATAGTAGTGTGTATCTGTTAACCCCAAATTCCTAATTTATCCCTCCCCCCCCCCCATAAGAAGCACTTTTTGATCTCACCTGAGTTTATGCTGATGAGGTGACTTAGGGTGCCCTCCCCCAAGATGGCTTCTGGATGGGGCTGGCCTCCAGAAAGACCAAGTGATTGGAGAGTTGGAACTTTTAGCCCCACCCACTGGCCTCCAGGGAAGGAGAGGGCCTGGAGATGCAGCTCAGTGAAAACTCTTGAAGGAGATTTGATGAGCTTCCGGTTGGTGAGGTTGGCTCATCCCACAGGGACAGAAGCTCCTGCTCTCAGGTCACTTCTGGCCCTGGCCCTGTGGGGACTTCCTCATCTGGCCGTTCATCTGTATCCTTTATAATCAACTGGTAAACGTCAGTAAATGTTTCCCTGAGCTTTGTGAGCCGTTCTAGCAAATGATCAAACCTGAGGAGTGGTGGTGGGAATCCTGATTTATAGCCAGTAGGTCAGAAGTACTGGTGACAATCTGTGTGTTGCGGGGAGTCCAGTGGGACTGAGCCCTTAACCCGTGGGGTCGGAGGCTGTCTCCAGATAGATAGCGTCAGAACTGAGTTGAGTTATAGGACAGCCAGCTGGTGTCTGCTGAGGACTGGAGGATTTCTTGACGTGGAAAACACCTGCCCGCTCCACACACACATCTGGTATCAGAAGCATTGAGAGAGAAGAGAAAAAAAGTTTTCCCTTCACATGACAAAGAAGACTTTGCAGATGTGATTGAAGACCTTGAGATGGGGAGATTATTGTGGATTATGCAGGTGGGCCTAACCTAATCACAGGGCTCTTTTCTTTCTTTTTTTTTTTTTAATTTATTTATTTTATTTATTTATTTTCGGCTGTGTTAGGTCTCCGTTGCTGCGTGCGGGCTTTCTCTAGTTGCGGCGAGCAGAGGCTACTCTTCATTGCGGTGCGTGGGCTTCTCATTGCGGTGGCTTCTCTTGTTGTGGAGCATGGGCTCTAGGCACACGGGCTTCAGTAGTTGTGGCGCGTGGGCTCAGTAGTTGTGGCGCACGGGCTTAGTTGCTCCACGGCATGTGGGATCTTCCCGGACCAGGGCTCGAACCCGTGTCCCCTGCATTGGCAGGCGGATTCTTAACCACTTTTAAGAGTCCCCCACAGGGCTCTTAAAATGAGGAAGAGAGAGGCTGAAATTGGAAGCAGAGAGAAGGACTCGATTGGCCATTGCTGGCTTTGGTGGTGGAGGAGGGGGAGCCGCGAGCCAAGGGATGCGAGTGGCCTCTAGAAGCTGGAAAAGGGAAAGACACAGACTGCCCCCCACCCCAGAGCCTCCAGAAGGAACTCAGCCCCGCTGACACCCGATCGAGTCCAGTAAGACCCACGTTGGACTTCTAACCCACAGAACCGTCAGAGGATAAACACCTGCTGTGTTAACCCACTCAGTCTGTGGTCATTTGTTACAGTGACAGCAGGAAACGCAGACACAGGGCACACTTCTGGAGGCTCTTGAGGACCTCAGCCAAAGCTCCAGTCCCTTCCAAGAAAGAGAAGTAAGACAAGGAAAGAAAGGAGCCACAGTTTGTAGGAGAGTAGACGGGCACCTGGTCTCTGAGTTGCAGCCTCCAGAACCATGCGAAACGCATGTCTGTTGTTGAGAATCCCCTCAGTCTATGGTAATTGGTTACAGCAGCCTGAACTAAGAGACGGCATCAGCCCACAGGAGTGGGAGGGGGGCCGCTCTCAGGATGAAGGCGGATGAAAGGAAAGAAGGTTCCCACGAGGAGGGTTTGGCCTCCATCCTGTGCAAAGAATCCCAGACACGCAGAGGCTGCCTGAGAGCACACAGCAGGCGGGACTTCTTCTGAGCAGACTGTCTGGGTCCCCAGAACGCGTGTCACATGGTATACACGGGTGTGTGTTCCCGGTGAGCAGGGAATGTGGTCACACCCACGGGCTGGGTGGGCTGCAGGGGCTGGAGCAAACACCCACCCGTGTCCACAGGGGAGAAGCCAGCCCGAGCTGGGAGAGAAGTCACTGCTCAGAGGGCAGCCGGGGAAGCCAGACCCCCTTCAGAGGGTGATTCTCAACTTGGGTCGGGGAGGGAACAGCCCTTATGCATGTAAACTTTGACGTGTACTCACAGCCAAGCGGTCAGAAAAGGTTTTTTTCTTGAACAGCTCATGTTAAAGAAGCACCAGGCAGGCTTTCGTAAACAGCCAAGACCTTGCTGAGGAGGCAGGGAAAGAGGGCCCGTCCTGCAGTGACCGGGTAACTAAGGGAGAGTCAGAGCCCTCAGGGGCATTAGTACCTTGGGTCCCAGACGGGCAGGACTGATTTGTTCCCTGCTGGGGCGGCTATAAAGAGAAGGCAAGTCCATCTCGGGAAGGCAGAGAACAGGCAGGAAAAATAAACTAAAGGGGCTTCCCTGGTGGCGCAGTGGTTGAGAATCTGCCTGCCAATGCAGGGGACATGGGTTCGAGCCTTGGTCCGGGAAGATCCCACATGCCACAGAGCAACTAAGCCCATGTGCCACCACTACTGAGCCTGCACGTCTGGAGCCTGTGCTCCGCAACAAGAGAGGCCGCGACAGTGAGAGGCCCGCGCACCGCGATGAAGAGTGGCCCCCGCTCGCCGCAACTAGAGAAAGCCCTCGCACAGAAACAAAGACCCAACACAGCCAAAATAAATAAATAAATAAATAGCGGTCCCTTTAATTAATTAATTAATTAATTAATTAATTAATAAATAAATAAATAAACTAAAGAACTTCTATAGTTTCTGAGCCAAAAATTATGCCTGGATTCCCCCCCCGTTCACCTCGAGAATGCATTTCAATAAAAAAGATGACGATAGCCAGTTCTGTTCCCTGTGGGCAGCCCCATTCCAGCTCTCCCCAGCCCGGAGCTTCCGCTATTCCTGGTTCCCCTGCACGTCATTCCTTCCAATAACCCCATGACTCCAGGTAACCACAGTGCATCTGGAGCATCGACAAAACAGCTGTAAACATCAAGTCACATTCTGTTATACATTGAACAACTCTCTTTTATGGAAAACAATAAAATCTCGTGAGCAGAAATAGAAAATCCTGCAAAAATATATAGCCGTTAATATAGTGAAATTGCAAGGGTTTTTGGAAACCGGGGAAGAATGACGTCTGTCATCTTGGGGACCCTGCCCCAGGGTGCTGTCTCATGGGTAAGATGCAAACATCTTCCGCCGTCACCCCCACTCACCACAAATCATCTTTGGAGTCCGGCTCCACTTCACCAGGCCAGTAGGTGGGGTACCTGAAACCTGGGAGTGAGTCAGGATCTTGTGAGTTGAATTCTATTTCCAGTGCCCCAGGTGTGCTTGCTATTGAAAGGGAAACTTCAGGCACAGTAAAAGAAAAATTATTACAAGATACATCAGCCCTATCTATTCTATCCTTTTTTGGTAAAACTGATTTTTGACTTCCATGTTTAGACCTGGGAAGAGTGTCCATGAGGGAAAGTGCTGGGTGGCTACAGGAGCTTGTCAGTAACGGTCCAGCTGAATGTTCTAGGGCAACAGGCGGTTCACAGGGCATGGACGTAGTGAGAACTTGGCTCTTTTTGCACTTCTGCGGGGAAGGAGCTGCAAGGACTTTGAGCCCTAAAGCCTCAGGTCAAAGGAACCAGTTGGCTACTCTGTGGAAGTGGCCTTTTGCCTGTGACCCCAGGTGACCCCATGTGATGGTTTAGCAGAGCCCTGGCGCTCCCCTTGGCATTTCCTCATCTCTATTCTCAGTGTCAGGGCTATTACAGATGAAGCTGCTATGACTTTCTGTGCAAGTCTTTCTTTTTCTTTTTTTTTTTTTTTTAAGGCCTTTTATTGTGAATTTAATTTTTTTTTTTTAAATAAGAGTATTTTTTTTTTTTAAGATTGATTGATTGATTGATTGATTGCTATGTTGGGTCTTCGTTTCTGTGCGAGGGCTTTCTCTAGTTGCAGCAAGCGGGGGCCACTCTTCATCGCGGTGCGCGGGCCTCTCACTATCGCGGCCTCTCTTGTTGCGGAGCACAGGCTCCAGACGCGCAGCCTCAGTAGTTGTGGCTCACGGGCCTAGTTGCTCCGCAGCATGTGGGATCCTCCCAGACCAGGGCCTGAACCCGTGTCCCCTGCATTGGCAGGCAGACTCTCAACCACTGCGCCACCAGGGAAGCCCCAATTTTTTTTTTTTAATTTATTTATTTACTTTTGGCTGTGTTGGGTCTTCATTTCTGTGCGAGGGCTTTCTCTAGTTGTGGCAAGCAGGGGCCACTCTTCATCGCGGTGCGCGGGCCTCTCACTATCGCAGCCTCTCTTGTTGCGGAGCACAGGCTCCAGACGCGCAGGCTCAGTAGTTGTGGGTCACGGGCCTAGTTGCTCCGCGGCATGTGGGATCTTCCCAGACCAGGGCTCGAACCCATGTCCCCTGCATTGGCAGGCAGACTCTCAACCACTGCGCCACCAGGGAAGCCCCACAAGTCTTTCTTTTTTTTTTTTTTTTTCCAAACATCTTTATTGAAGTATAATTGCCTTACAATAGTGTGTTAGCATCTGCTTTATAACAAAGTGAATCTGTTATACATATACAATATGTTCCCATTTCTCTTCCCTCTTGCATCTCCCTCCCTCCCACCCTCCCCATCCCACCCCTCTAGGTGGTCACAAAGCACCGAGCTGATCTCCCTGTGCTATGCGGCTGCTTCCCACTAGCTATCTATTTTACATTTGGTAGTGTATATATGTCCATGACACTCTCTTACCCTGTCACATCTCACCCCACCCCCTCCCCATATCCTCAAGTCCATTCTCTAGTAGGTCTGTGTCTTTATTCCCGTCTTGCCACTAGGTTCTTCATGGCCTTTTTTTTTTTTTTTTCCCTTAGATTCCATATATATATGTTAGCATACTGTATTTGTTTTTCTCTTTCTGACTTACTTCACTCTGTATGACAGACTCTAACTCCATCCACCTCATTACAAATACCTCCATTTCATTTCTTTTTATGGCTGAGTAATATTCCATTGTATACATGTGCCACATCTTCTTTATCCATTCATCTGTCGATGGACACTTAGGTTGCTTCCATGTCCTGGCTATTGTAAATAGAGCTGCAATGAACATTTTGGTACATGACTCTTTTTGACCTATGGTTTTCTCAGGGTATATGCCCAGTAGTGGGATTGCTGGGTCGTATGGTAGTTCTATTTGTAGTTTTTTAAGGAACCTCCATACTGTTCTCCATAGTGGCTGTATCAATTTACATTCCCACCAACAGTGCAAGAGTGTTCCCTTTCCTCCACACCCTCTCCAGCATTTATTGTTTCTAGATTTTTTGATGATGGCCATTCTGACCGGTGTGAGATGATATCTCATTGTAGTTTTGATTTGCATTTCCCTAATGATTAATGATGTTGAGCATTCTTTCATGTGTCTGTAGGCCATCTGTATATCTTCTTTGGAGAAATGTCTATTTAGATCTTCTGCCCATTTTTGGATTGGGTTGTTCGTTTTTTTGTTATTGAGCTGCATGAGCTGCTTGTAAATCTTGGAGATTAATCCTTTGTCAGTTGCTTCATTTGCAAATATTTTCTCCCATTCTGAGGGTTGTCTTTTGGTCTTGTTTATGGTTTCCTTTGCTGTGCAAAAGCTTTTCAGTTTCATTAGGTCCCATTTGTTTATTTGTGTACTTATTTCCATTTCTCTGGGAGCTGGGTCAAAAAGAATCTTGCTGTGATGTATGTCATAGAGTGTTCTGCCTATGTTTTCCTCTAAGAGTTTGATAGTGTCTGCCCTTACACTTAGGTCTTTAATCCATTTTGAGTTTATTTTTGTGCATGGTGTCAGGGAGTGTTCTAATTTCATACTTTTACATGTTCCTGTCCAATTTTCCCAGCACCACTTATTGAAGAGGCTGTCTTTTCTCCACTGTATATGCTTGCCTCCTTTATCAAAGATAAGTTGACCATATGTGTGTGGGTTTATCTCTGGGCTTTCTATCCTGTTCCATTGATCTATATTTCTGTTTTTGTGCCAATACCAAACTGTCTTGATTACTGAAGCTTTGTAATATAGTCTGAAGTCAGGGAGCCTGATTCCCCCAGCTCCATTTTTCGTTCTCAAGATTGCTTTGGCTATTCGGGGTCTTTTGTGTTTCCATACAAATTGTGAAATTTTTTGTTCTAGTTCTGTGAAAAATGCCAGTGGTAGTTTGATAGGGATTGCATTGAATCTGTAGATTGCTTTGGGTAGTAGAGACATTTTCACAATGTTGATTCTTCCAATCCAGGAACATGGTATATCTCTCCATCTATTTGTATCATCTTTAATTTCTTTCATCAGTGTCTTATAATTTTCTGCATACAGGTCTTTTGTCTCCTTAGGTAGGTTTATTCCTAGATATTTTATTCTTTTTGTTGCAATGGTAAATGGGAGTGTTTTCTTAATTTCACTTTCAGATTTTTCGTCATTAGTGTATAGAAATGCAAGAGATTTCTGTGCATTAATTTTGTATCCTGCTACTTTACCAAATTCATTGATTAGCTCTAGGAGTTTTCTGGTAGCATCTTTAGGATTCTCTATGTATAGTATCATGTCATCTGCAAATAGTGACAGCTTTACTTCTTCTTTTCCGATTTGGATTCCTTTTATTTCTTTGTCTTCTCTGATTGCTGTGGCTAGGACTTCCAGAACTATGTTGAATAATAGTGGTGAGAGTGGGCAACCTTGTCTTGTTCCTGATCTTAGTGGAAATGGTTTCAGTTTTTCACCATTGAGGACAATGTTGGCTGTGGGTTTGTCATATATGGCCTTTATTATGTTGAGGAAAGTTCCCTCTATGCCTACTTTCTGCAGGGCTTTTATCATAAATGGGTGTTGAATTTTGTCAAAAGCTTTCTCTGCATCTATTGAGATGATCATATCCCACAAGTCTTTCTTGAGTAAACACATTTTCATTGGGGAATGGAATGATGGGTCACATGGTGGGAGTACGTTTCACTTTTAAGAAACGAACCAGGTGTTTTCCGAAGTGGCGGTTCCATTTTTCATTCCCACCAGCAGCATCTGAGCGTTCTGGTTCCTTCACATCTTCTCCAACAGTTATTTTGAAAGGCAGGCGGTGCTATCTCATGATGGTTTTAATTTACTTGCATTTCCCTGATGGCTAACGATGGTGAGCAGCTCTTCATGTGCTTCTTTGCCATCTGCATATCTTTTTCGGTGACGTGTGTGTTCAAATCTTTTGTCCATTAAAAAAAATTGGGTTATTTGCCTTATTATCTCATGGCAACAGTACTTTATACATTTTGTCTTGGGAGTGGGTGGGACACGGTGGCTGGCTCTTCATCTTTTCACACCAATCCATCAACTTTATGTCCTAAGTCCTTCAAAGCTGACTTTTGAAATTCAAAATCCCAGGTCCTTGCCAATCAGAAGCAGACTCACCTCTGCTTTTCTGCTCTATCCTGCTGCCTTCCCTCCATCCCGATGGCCTGGTGAGGGTGGCAATGCCTCTTCCCAGGGTCAGCTGGACGGCTCATTTCCAAGCAATTTTGTCTTTGCCCCACCCAGGATCTATACCTGCTTCCCAAGAGCCGCTAACCACCCCATGATGTGCTCTATGAGCAGAACCTCCCCACATGTCCAGTTGATAACAGGAGAGGTTTCAACACAGGAAGCCTTTAATGTTCAAGCCTAGGAATTTTGGGCTGTGAAATTTGGGGCCGGGGTGAGGTGGGGGACCTGCTGACCCACTCTTGGACCCTATGATTCATCTGGAATCCTGTAATTCTTGCCTTTGCACAAAACAAGCACCTTTCTGGGTCCCATGTCAGCCCGGAAATGGGCAAGTAGGACCCTGTTTATGGGCACCTTAATACCCCCCTCCAAGATGGAGCTGCGTTATTACTTCAAAGCAAACCCATGCTTCTCCCAATTGCCAGTACACAGAGCTACTGTTTCTTTTTCCATAACATCTGCCAGCACTATTTATTATGCATGTGCTGTGTCTATGGTAGCTTGTCTGGTTCCCCCACGAGGATGTAAGCGCCTCCAGGGCAGGAATCCATGTCATACACGTCCATTCCCACATCTCCAGAAGAGCCCCTGGCGAAGAGAAGCAGCAGAATGACTGTTGGTTGAGTGAGGATGATCCCAGGAGGCCGAACTCCTTGCGGTCAGCCTCGGGGCCTCTCCCTCCTGATGCCCAGCCTCCCCGACAGGGAGGGGTCTCTAAGGGGTGGGAGGCTGCTGTATCTCCCCATCCTGAACAGGGAGAGAGGCTGAAATTACACCAAGCTGCCTCCCCGCCCCCCATCACTGCCTTTCTGCCTAGCACGATCCCCCAGTTCCCTTACTTTGCCAGCAAATGCTAGATGATGCCCTCCAGTACCTCCCTAGTCAGCCTAGGAGACACGGGTGAGGTCTAAAGCTGTTTCTATGGCAACAGGATCAGAGATTTGATGCTGCAGGACTTGGTACAAGGGGGCTGCCTCCTGCCCTCCTGGTGAGGGGATGTATGAATTGCGGGGGGGGGGCCCTTGGGGTGGGACCCCATCGTGAGGTAGAAATCACTGAGGCATCGATGCATCTAGATTCTTTTTCCAAATGTGTCACCTTCTTAACTTCCCTGACCCTCAGTGCCCCAACCCTAGAATTGCCACTGGGTCAGCAGATGTGAGGTGCCCAGCATGGGCCTTGCACGTAGCAGGAGTCAGTAGATGTCACCAAGAGCCCTGGCGTGGCATCAGGGAGGGGATGTCTGGGCAGGCCGTGGGTGGCACCACTCAGGGTCAGGGGCTCAGAACCAGTGCGAAGGACGTTGGTTATGGACAGTTCACCCTGACTCTTTCCGTAGCCCGTCCCAATCTCCCAGCTTGTAGGGCCCTCACTCAATGACCCTGTCTTGTCCTTGGCAGCCCAATTCCCCAGAGATATTTTATGTTCCTTCTACTCCCATCATGACAAAACTGTCCAGGGTTGCGTTCCTCTAGGGCCTGCTTTCAGCTGGAGAAAATGCACATGGGGATTAGTCAAGGCACCCAGGTCCCTATCGGGGTGTTCCTTAGATGGCCTCTTGCCTTTCCCAGGGGACAGCAGGCTGGAATCTGTGTAGCATGTGTTTTCACCCCAGCTCTGAGGAGTGGCTCTAAGGTCAGGGAGTCCAGGCTCCCAACGGGCCAAGGGGCAGACTCTGCACAGGCTGGGGACAGACCTTGGGAGTAAGCCAGCCAGAACATTATTATAGATGTGAATGACACTAGTCTGGTAGGGCTATCTCTTAATCCCTCCCAAGTGGCATGCTTAGCCATAGAAAACATTAGTACCAGAAAGGCCCGAAGAAACCACCAGATCTGAGTTCACAGACTCATACAGCTACAGAGCCAGTCAGGTGATGGAAATGGTCAGGGAACACCGTAGGGCATGGTGCAACCTGTGGAAAACTGGAGAGCATGTGACCCCTCTAGAGGGGGGCTGCTACCCAGCTCACGAGGGGTGTCACCACATGGGCACCTCCTAGCTGGGTGACCTCAGGCAAGTTACTTAACCTCTCTGAACCACTGTGTCTGCATCTGTAAAATGGGGCAGATGAGAGAACCTGCTGTGTCTCGGAGGATCCAATGAGACAACGGGTACAAATGGACTGTCCAGTGTCAATACATGGCAGCTGTCACTGTGACTGCCCCTGATGACCTGTCCCATCCTCACTCCTCCCTCTGGGCCTCTTCTGTGTTTTGCTTGCTTGACAAGTATTTATTGAGCACCTGTGTGGTGGGTGCTGGAGCTGCCCAGATCCCTACTCAGCAAGGAAGGACTGGGGGCCTGAGTCACCGACACTCAGCCCTCAGCTGGCAGCTCCTTTTGGGGATTGCCTCGGCTGAAGACAGCTGCCTTGCTTGGATGACACGCCCTTCTCAGCGTGACCCGTGTCAAAGGACTAATCAACACAGGGATTTAAAGTCCGGGCCTCTCCTCCCACCTTGGGATGGCTCTGGGGGTCACCCATCTTCGCAAATCCCTGTGGGGTCAGCCGGGGCTTCTGTTGAGACTACATCACATCCCAGCTTTTTCCAATCTGTTTCCTTCCCTTCCCTTCCACAGGCATGATTCCAAGAGCACCCCAATCAACCTTGTGACGCTAATCTCTGACTCAGGGTCTGCCCCCCTGAGAATCCAGCCTGGAGTATCAGATGGGTCCAAAACAACCACATGGAGTTGGATTTTGGAGCTGGGTCATCTACCATCTGGTTGGCAAAGAGGACCCAAGCAGTGGTCAGGGGAGCATAGATCTTCACACAGGTAGCAAACATTGTGAACATTTTCCCCATGGTGACCTGGCATTTTCGGGGAGGAGAATGCACCAGCTGGCGTGGTATATCTGGCATTCGATAAATATGGAGGGAACACTTATCAAATGAGGACGGCAATGCTTTGGGAAAAGATAATGTAAAGCTGAGAGTGATTAATGGGCAATTAAAGGCCAAGTGTAAAAGATGGAGGGCCTTCCTGGGAAAAACATAAGAGGCTCTCATGTCTTGGGGTGAGACCCCAGTTTTGGCCCAAGACCTGACCCCAAGAGTAGCAGAACTCCATAGAAGGCTGAACTCCTAATCCAGGAAGATCTGCCACGCCAAGGTCAGAGTCCTGGTTGGGGAGAATGGGACCCTGACATGTGGGATAGGAACTTATGGATTGATATCCCCCAAATCTTGAATCTCAAGGTTTCTCCAACTCTCAGCTTTACGTTGTCTGCAGAGAGGCCCATGTCGCACCCTCCTGCTTGATGACCACCTGGAGGCCTCTCCCCTGCAAAACAACACGCATCCTTTTCAGAAACTGCTCCCTCCTCCCCCCTGGCGGCCAGGGCAAGTCGGCAACATGGCTCAGCTGGGGACACTCTGGGCCTGATGGAAGAGGAAGAAGACCACACTGCAGAGGAGCTTGGGAAGCAGCCGGCTGGTTCCTGCAGAAGGCAGAGGAGTCCGCACGGAACCGGTGCCAGACGTGCTTGACCAAGTAGGTGGAACACGGGGCCGGCCGGGGGAGCACTCTTCCGGGCAGGGACCCCTGGAGGTGATGCGAACACCCTGGTAGGACAGCCCACAGCAGCATAGGAAGGTGATGGCCCACACCAAGAGAGGTAGGAATGCCCGAATTCCATGGGGTCAAAAGGCCAGAGAAGTGGGTGGGTTCAAGGAGATCTACCAGGTAAGGCCAGAAAGCCACCAGATGAGCAGGCACCACGGGAAGTCCCAGAGGACACACCGTTTACCAAAGCGTGCGGAATGTGCTGGGGAGAGCGCGCCAGCATCGCTAGAAGGTGCACCGGTGCCTCCTCTGTAAGCCCAGGCTGATGGTGGGAGGCAGAGTTGCCCAAAGGGCAGAGCTGAGAGCAGTGGGAGGAAGAGGACCCCACCCCACTCTCTACCTCCTCCCCTCCCCGAAACAACAGAGGCCACGTGGCAACACCTAACCGTCAGCATCCCAATGGATGCAGTTATCACAATGAGCAGCAGACTCGGAAGCCACCATATTGGTACCACTCCATGGGGCCTCCATGGCCGTATCCATGGAGATTACAAATGCGTATACCCTTGGACCCAACAAGTCTACTGGGAACGTATCCCACGGCTGTCCCATGTTAAGAAAAATCATCCTAAACTGGTGGCTGCTTGTCCTTTCAGTGTCCTGTGAGGGTTTTGTCTACCAGACCCACACGAGGATCATCTCATTTCATAGATATTTGCACCTTGATTTGACCTACTTTTTGCTATGTGTTAGGGTATTTTACAACGCTGAAGGGCAGATGTCAGCTTGTAGAAAACTGTTAGCTATGCAAATGGTGCTTGTCTAATAACAATTCAAATGAATTTTGTCTGGAAGAGATGCAAATAATTTCTATCCTGTAGAAGTACTAATCCCAAAGGTTACAGTTTTACTGCCCTGGAGTTTATACATGAACCAGTTTTCTATGTAACACAGCTGCCTTATTCCAGATTTCTTTCAGTGCCTATATGTATCCAGCCTCTTGAATTCTCTCTGAACCAATTTTGCCATCCTGCTGCTTCCTCCCTTAATGAGTTCAAGGTCTTTGACACACAGTCACTTTATAGTGGTGCAAGAATCATGCTTTTCACTTCTTGAAAATAAAACTTTGACCCCTAGCACATATACAAATAAAAGCATTTGTGGCGTTGTTTCTTGTAAGAGAAAAGTATTGGAAACTAATGTCAATCAGTAAGGAACAGGTTAAATTAATTATGGTGCATAGACACAAAGGCATATTGTACAGCTCGTACAAAGGATGAGGCAAGTGTGGATGTATTTATATGGAAGAATTTCTGAGATTTAACGTTAAATTAAAAAATAGCAAGGTAGGGGCTTCCCTGGTGGTGCAGTGGTTAAGAATCCACCTGCCAATGCAGAGGACACAGGTTCGAGTCCTGGTCCGGGAAGATCCCACATGCCACGGAGCAACTAAGCCTGTGCGCCACAACTATTGAGCCTGTGCTCTAGAGCCTGGGAGCCACAACTACTGAGCCCGTGCACCACAACTACTGAAACCCGCGTGCCTAGAGCCCATGCTCCACAAAGAGAAGCCACCATAATGAGAAGCCCGTGCACTGCAATGAAGAGTAGCCCAATGCAGGCAGAGGACATAGGAAGGGGTGTTCTGTCCTGGGAAGGCCTCATAGGGTCCTGCTTGGTTACTCTAGGAGTGGGATGCTGGGTTTGCTTAACTTTGCAAGAAACTGCCAGATATTTTCCAGAGCTGCTGTCCCATTTTGCATTCCTAACAACAGTGTACAAAAGTTCCTGTTGCTCTGTATCCTCGCCAAAACTATGGTCAGTATGGTCAGTTTTTTTTTCCCCTAAGCTTTAGCCATTCTAATAGGTGTGTAATGGTATCAGTTGTGGCTTTAATTTGAATTTCTGTAAAGACTTATGATGTTGAACATCTTTTCATGTATTTATTGGCCATCTGCCTCTCTTCTTCGGTGAAGTGTCTGTTCAAATGTTTTGCCCGTTTTTTATTGGCCAATTGTTTGTTTTCATATTAAGTTATGAGAGTTCTTCACATATATTCTGGTTACAAGTTCTTTATCAGCTATGTGCTTCACAAATGTTTTCTCCAAGTCTGTATCATGACTTTTTAAAAACTTTATTGGCTTCCGGCTGTAAGCTTGAGGATTTAGCTCACTTCTTTCTCTTCCCCTCTCTGCCTCTCAAAGTTTGAAAGTTGTTGTTGTTATTTTGTTCTCTTGAGTACCTTTTAACTCTAACATATGAACCTCTATTTCATGTTGCCATCAACTTTTGACAGTATCTCCTGACTCCGACTTTGTAACGAGGATATATGCACGCCCACCCTTTTCCCTAACAATCTTTTCCACTCCTTCTGACAACCATATTTGAATCTTTACGTCGTCAAAGTCCTTAACATCTATAATCTGTCTCTGAACTACAACCAAGTCTTGTCTGCTTTATTGATAGTTTGACTTTAATCATATGTCTATCATACTGTAAATTCTATGGATACCCCTGCCCCCAGCAAACCTTGCTCTCAGGATCTTTATTCCTCCTGCTCCACTCTTGACTGGTTGGTCTCGAGGCCTGGGGTGAACAACCATCCTGATTTCCCAGCACATAAATAAGCCTATTAGTGCTAAAAAAATAAAACATCCTGGCAGCCCGGAATGAGTTGGTCACTCGATCCTGAAACTTCCGTTGACTCCTAGGTTAGGATGAATCCAGCTTTCTGGATACTATATCATCCTCTTTCTTTGTTTATTTCCTGACTTCTCTGATATCCTCCAGCAATTTTTAGAGAAAGGGTGTGTTAAAGATAAACTGTGTCCTTCCATGTGTGAAATGTCTTTAATTCTTCCCTGAGGTTTATTGATGGATAGTTTAGCTAGATATAGAATTCTAGGTTGGAAATAATTTTTCCTTGTAACTTGGAAGGAATGTTTCATTTTCTTCAAGCATCTGAGCCTAAGGCAGAGCTGTTCCCCATCATCCCCCACCTGGTCTGCAGGTAACACCACCTGAGGAGTTTCAGAGTAATAGCTACCATCTATTGAAGGCCTCCCACAGTCACGTGCATTAGGTACATCATATCTAATTTTCCACTAACCCTTTCAGGTAGGGATGACCATCCCCATTCTTCTGATGAGGAAGCTGAGGCTCAGAGGTTAAGAAACTTGTCGAAGAGCAGCAGCTGGTAAGTGGCACAGACATTAACCGATGTCTGAAAGTTACTCACGGCCGTGTGCCCCGTACATGGTGACAGGATTCCCACCTCTGCCACAGTCTGGAGTGGCCCAAAGGAGCAGTCAAGCCCCAAAGGCTGACCCCAAGAGGCCCGTAGCCTGGGTGTTACCAAAGCCACTGGGTTGGGAATTTTGGAGGCTGAATCCTGGGCGCCCCCCTCCCCATGGTCCTGTAGAAACAGCCACATTGTTGTTGGTCAAGATTCTGGATCAGTCCTCCCTCACCTGCATGGCCAGCAGGCCACCCGACCCCGCTTGGCCGCCCACAGCCTTCAAGCCTTGCAGAACTTGATTCCGCCTTTCATCACCTGTGCAGAGCAGGAGGTGGCAGCCCTTACAGAAGGTGGAAAAAACCCAAGGAAGCACTCGGTGAAGGGGGTGTGATGGGAAGGAAAGGAAAGGAAAGGAAAGGAATCGGAAGTGAAATCTAACTTTTAAAGGGGAACTGTCCCCCAAATTGGTAGCTGGAGAGAAACTTTTGAAAAGCATCTGGTTCAGTCCCCGCCCCCTCCACTTTCCCAGCAGTAGGTACCAGGGCCCGCGGTGGGGGGCTGGTGTCTTGGCTCAGAGTAGGCACCGGAGGGGCTGGTGGGAATGGAGGGGGCCCAGGGGCAGCAGCCTTCTGGGCAGGAAGGGCTCACCCTGAGCCCCCTGGCAGGTGGGGTAGCAGGACAGAAAGGAGCTCCTGCTTCGTGCCAGGCGCCCGCATGCTGAGCTCCTTAAATTCCCGCACTCCCCCCCCCCCCCCCACCAACCCCGCAGCCTCAGGACAAGGTCTCACAGATGAGGAGGGAGAGGCTTGCCTCGGGAAATTTCCATTCTCACCCTCAAGGGCTGGCCTTGGGCTTTGGCAATCGATCCTGCCCTCCGGGGACCCTCGCCCTGACCCCTCTCCTCCTTCCCCATCCGGGAGGCAGAGAAGGAAAGGGTGAGGGAGCTGCCGGCCGCTGGGCTCCCGGCGTCCCCAGGCACAGCTCCCGGCGTCCCCAGGCACAGCTCCTCGTGCATAAAGCAGGAGGAACCTTTTCCTCCGCAGTTAATCAAAACCTCTGGGCAGAGATTGCAGATGAAGGGCCCCTGTCATTTCCCTTGCAAATGAAGCCACTGCTCCCGTGTCTTTTCCTCTTTAAAACCTAATCAACTCAGCGGTCGACCCAGGAGCCCAGGGCTGCTCAGCTCACCGGTCCCCAGGCAGGTAGCTGGCACATTTCAATTAGCTTGACGAGGCCCCATTAAGCATACGGGGCACCTTCGATCCCTGACCACCCACCACCCCGCCCGCCCCGGCCCTGGCTGAAGCCCAGGGAGCTGGGCCTCCCGCCTCCAGTGGTAATTAGTGGATTTTCAAGGCTGGTGCCCCAAATCCAGGCCCAGCTGGAGAGGTCTGCTGCGCAGGTCAGGCTGGACCTGTCACCATGCCTCTCAGACGTCCAAGGATTTAGACTTCGAGGTGGAGGTGGGGAGGTGGGGTCGGGGAGCCCAGGGACACACACACACCAGATCTTAAGGGAGACCCCCGATGGGGCCCTGGTGGAGGGACCTCAGCCCCAGATAAACCAAGAGATGAAGACTCATTGCTCACTGTCTGGGTGCCTGGAGTCCCCCTACCTGTAAAATGCGATAATACGATTATCTGCCTTGTAGGGCCACTGTGAGGAGTAAATGAGATGGTCTGGGTATAGCCCTTGGCACAGTGTCTGGAACTTAGAAAGCATTTCATAAATGTTAGCCACGATTTGTATCAATGCAGTATTCTATCAGCACCAACATCAGACCACCCCTACTGTGGACAGCTGCCATATTGTATTGATAGAATCAGCCATTCGCTAAAGGAGCGGGAGCTTGGGTATGTTACTTAACCTCCTGTGCTTTCCTGTTCTCATTCCACAAGTAATGTACCTATTTTGTGGGGTTAATGAGGGATTTACTCAGATAAAAAAGCTCGAGGACTCTCAGAGGCATGCAGACTCTAGAGCCAGATTCCTGGGTCCAAATCCCAGCTCCACTTAGCTGTGTGACCTTGGGCAAACTACTTCACCTCTCTGTGCCTCAAGGTCTTCCTCTGTAACATGAGGGATGACAACAGTACCCATGTCAAGGACCATGAGACATAGCTAAGGGATACTTTTTATGAGGGTAAAATCATGGCTCAAATGGAAAAGGAACATGTATCAAAGATTTTCTTGAACTCATTAACTCCTGAGGGAACCAAGATGTTACAACCGGTTCAAAGGAGAATTCAAAGAACACACACATGTGGGTAACTGGGAATGCTGAAATAAATTTACGAAGCAATGCAAACCTGGCTCCAGAACAATAATCAAGTGCATTCCATCAACTCAGCTCCTATGCATTCCTATGGACAAAAATTACGTGCATTATTATCAGTTTTCCACAACTTAGAGTTGTAGCTCAAAGACAACAAAAAGTGGAGATAACCCCAAAGGTGTGTGAGACAGGATCCACAGTAAGAGGTTTGGGTTTTTTTGCCCGTGTCAGGGTCTTTTTCAGCATAAATGAATCACTACACACAGTGCCCAGTATATAGTAAGTGCTATACAAGTTTTTGTAAAAAATAACGTGGAAATATTGATACATAAATGAAGGCCAACCAAATGAGAATAGGCAAAGACCATTTATTCAAGGTTGCTGTAGCCCCCATCACTTTTCTTTCAGCAGAAACTCAAAGGCAGGCAGGGGAGTGGGAAGGCTTTCTAGGGGTGCAAAGAGGAGAGCTCAGGTGTGCGCCGATTGGTGGCTGGCGGCCTGGGCAAGCTGGTGGGGGTCTGCTAGCAGCAGGGCATCCCACTGGTTAGGGGTGCATACTTGGCACTCTCTGGCTGGTCCTAAGTTGGAAGTGGGGACAAAAATTAGGGATGCTGCCGGTTATGAATCAAGTCCTAGCTGTTTGGGGCCAGTTGTTACAGGGCTGGTTGTTAGGCTTCCAGGATGTTTGCTAGAGATAGTGGTCTGAATTCCTCCAAGTCTGACTTAGAGCCAGCAGGCCGGCTTCCTGGACTGGCTACTGTAGATAATGGGTTTGTTTCCTGGGCTGGTTGCTGCAGGTTGTGGGTCAGCGTTCTATTTTTATATACAGTCTGGCCGTTATCCATTTGTATATTGAGTCTCTCAATAACCCCAGTGCCTGACACCTTGGACCCGCCATCAGTGGCAATTAACATCAGCTGATACTCACTGATAGCACAAGATAGCCAATTCTGACTGGTTTAAGCAGAATCAGGAGTTTATTGCCTTGGGGGCTCAGAACATCTGCGGAGAGCCAGGCCAGGGAGGACAGGAACCGGAGTGACTCCAGCCCCCTGCCTGATGCAACCCGTTTCTGCCCTGCATCGCTCTTGGAGATAAGGTCCTGGGGGAGGATGGGGTCCTGTTGATCTGCCTTGGGTCATGTGCCACCAAGGGAGAGAGGTGACTATTCCCCCAAGGAAAACCAGGGTGCTGATACCATACAAACGAGGCTTGAGGGACTTCCCTGCTGGCGCAGTGGTTAAGAATCCGCCTGCCAGTGCAGGGGACATGAGTTCGAGCCCTGGTCCGGGAAGATCCCACATGCTGTGGAGCAACTAAGCCTGTGTACCACAAGTACTTAACCTGCGCTCTAGGGTCCGCAAGCCACAACTACTGAAGCCCGCACGCCTAGAGCCTGCGCTCCGCAACAAGAGAAGCCACCACAGTGAGAAGCCCGCGCACCACAACAAATAGTAGACCCCGCTCACCGCAACTAGAGAAAGCCCACGCGCAGCAACGGAGACCCAACGCAGCCAAAAATTAATTAATTAATTAATTAATTAAAAAAACAAAACAAGGCTTGGTTACCGGATCCCCAGAAAAACACCAGCATCCAATCAACAACCCCAGGACATGGGTGCCATGGAAACATCCACGTTTCCAGCTGGGGACACTGAGGCACACAGAAGGTCAGTCATTTGTGGGATTCAAACTCAGGGTCTGCTCTCTTCAAAGCCCAGGCTCTTCCCGTGTGTCCCTTTGCCTTGGTGTGCGGTGAACTTGGTGTCCCCTGACCCTCAGGTACATCTGAGCTCCCACCTGCCTGGCCCAGCACAGTGCACAGAGCCCTCTCCCTCCTCTGAACTTGGGTCCTTCTCTGCATCAACACCCTTTGGCCTATTCACATCACTAATTGCTGTGTGTGTGGCCTTCTTCCCCAGCGGGGGACAAGATCCTGGAGGTCACCTGTCTGTAAACACAGAAAAAACTTTAAAAGGAAATCTTGAAATCCAAGGGTCTCTGAGAGAGGAACCATCAAAGCAAAGGAGAGTGAGCCAGCTATCTGGAGTTGCTCATTTTCTTACTGTTGAGTTTTAAGAATTTTTTGTATATTTTGGGTAACAGTCCTTTATCAGATGTGTCTGTTGCAAATATTTTCTCCCAGTCTGTGGCTTGTCTTCTCATTCTCTTGAAATAGATGACACTTGGCTAACTCCAGTTAAATCTTACTCCAAATCCTGCTTCTGAGAGAGGCAAGAAGTTTGGAGTCAGTCATGTTTTCTGCCCCGCACCCCACCCTCTCAAAGGTCATACAAGAATGGGGAAGCCCCCATCTTTATCCCTGCATGGTTCCCGTGGAGATGCTCCGCATCCAAGATGCTAGGCAGTCTGTTCAAAGATGGGCAGCTCCATCCCTGGGGTAAACTTGGGTTTGGGGACTCCTTTGCCAGGGCTCCCGAGGCCAGAGCTCTTGGGACCTGTCTACATCTGTGCATCATCTCTTCTGAAGACCTGTCTCCTGGTTAAGGATCCTCATGGGCCTGGGACACAGGTTTCCCCACCCTCAGAATCATCCACCCTCAAAGCTCTGATCTTCTTCCTTCCTGGGGAAGCCGCCCCCCAGCCAGTGTCCCCATTCTGAAAGCCCCGAAACTGTCCGCCCCCAGTAATTCAGTCATCTGGACTCAAAGCCCACCCCATCTTGTTCTTTTGGGGTGGACAAGAAAAAAGAGCTCTCTGAAGTCGGATTCTTTTACAGGAAGGACGAATTAGACATGCCACATGGGAAATTATCCTGCCTCAAGTGGTCACCAGGAGCCCAGAACGGTGCCTTTGTTCAAAGGGGGGGTTTTCTGAGTTCTGGAATCCTGCCGGGAGTTACCGCCTCTGGGAAGCCTTTCCTTTCCCCACCTCCCAGCCATCCCTTGCCGGCTGAGCTGCACCCCTTCCCCCCCCGCCCCCCTGCCCCCTGTGTTGCCATAACGCCGTGGCTACAGCTCTGATCCCACAGTGGTGGGATGGGGAAGTCACCGGTCCATCTTCCTGATGGGCTGTGAGGTCCCTGAGGGCAGGGCTGTCTTATTTGTCTCTCCAGCATCTGGCACAGGTGGAGCCAACACATTCCCCGTGCCCGCCCCCAAATGATGGTGCAAACTCCAAGTGTTGGGTCGGTGCAGGAGGCTCCCCACCGTCGGGAAGCTCCTAGGCTGATGGGGTTGGGGGTAGATGCTGGAGTCCTTGGCCTTTGCGTTCACCCTACTTTCCCAGACTCCTCTTTATGCAACTTTCCTCGCCCACACCCACCACCGCTGGTGAGAGCGGCTCCTTTGAGATTCCTTTTGCATTTTCATTAATTTCTGTTGAATAATTGAAACCAGAAAATTAGTACTTTCAACCTAAACCTGAATTGCAGTGTGTGTGCTTTTTATAATTATAATTCCACTGCAGTCTGAAGCATTTGAGTGAGTCCGCCTTCTCCAGGGATGGATGGAACAAATCTATGTCTGGAGAGCTTAAAACACAGTGCTTGGCTCAGACAGCGCACCTGGACATTGCTTTTTAATTAATGGATGGATGGATGGAAACAAGGACCCCAAAGGTCAATCATCAAGCCAGCTGTATAGAAGCTTCCAAAATTAGGGATGATTCTCCTTACTTTCTGAGCTAAAACCAATTTTGTTTCTTTTATCAAAATGAAATGGAGGGGGCTTCCCTGGTGGCGCAGTGGTTGAGAATCTGCCTGCTAATGCAGGAGACACGGGTTCGAGCCCTGGTCTGGGAAGATCCCACATGCCACGGAGCGGCTGGGCCCGTGAGCCACAGCTGCTGAGCCTGCGCGTCTGGAGCCTGTGCCCCGCAACGGGAGGGGCCGCGATAGTGAAAGGCCCGCGCACCGCGATGAAGAGCGGTCCCCGCACCGCGATGAAGAGTGGCCCCTACTTGCCGCAACTAGAGAAAGCCCTCGCACGAACCGAAGACCCAGCACAGCCAAAAATAAATAAATAAATAAATTAAATAAATAAATTTAAAATAAAAAAAAAAAAAAAAAAAAAATGAAATGGAGGGACTCCCCTGGTGGTCCAGTGGCTGAGACTCCACACTCCCAATGCAGGGGGCCCGGGTTCAATCCCTGGTCAGGGAACTAGAATCCATATGCCGCGACTAAAAATCCCGTACGCGGCAACGAAGACCCTGTGTGCCGCAACTAAGACCCGGCGCAGCCAAATAAATAAATAAATATTTTTTTAAAAATGAAATGGAAATTGCAGGACACCAAGGGGCTGAGAACCTGGCCAAAAAATTTTGCTTTTCCTTTCTGCCCTATCCGATGCCAGCCCACCTCGCATTCTAGATGTGACCTGCTTCCAGCCTTCTCCTAGAGGCAGGATTTTTAAAGCATTGGCACCATCCTGGGCCTGGAGTGTGCTTACTGATGAGGGGGGAGCAGAGAGCTTTGGTCTGCAGCCCTCAGCACAGCCCCCTTTGGGGACAGCCAGGTGACCACTCTAGCAGGCATGGACACCCTTCTAATACCTTTTACTCTTCTCCCACTCCTGGCAGGAATCGGGGGTCCTCGGTGTCACCTCAGTGCAGTTCCCATCAGCCTTACTTGGGATACAGAGGGATAAGCATCTCTGATTTTAGAGAAACATAAAGAGCAAGCGGGCAGGGCAACTGCAGAGAGAAACGTTCATGTGACCGCTGATCTCTGGGAGGGGCCCTGGCACCCTGATGCGTCCTGTTAATTCCGTTCTTTCCCCAGGAGAAGGGGAAGGACACAATCATCATCCAGAGGCAGCAGTGACTCATGGCCTCCTGGAGGGGGTTTTCCCAAGGGGGTCTCAACAGGAAAAGAATAAGGCTGATGTGGCCAGGGAAGCCAGGAGAGGACCCGGCTGGAGCGAGATGGAAAGCTGAGTGGGAGGCAATCCCCAGGGGAAGTTACCTCCCAGGCTCCACCCATCCTTGTTCAAGGCTGGGATGCCCAGGCTCTTAGGGTGGGGTCCCCCACCTGGCTGATCATCACAGGCCCTGGCAGGTTAGGGTTCTATTGCTATATTTTTCACTGCCATCTAAATGCCTCTCCATTTGGGGGTTCAACCACAGTACCTCGAGGGTCTAGCCCAGGGCCAGGCACAGAACTGGAGTTTAGGACTCTCTGTAAAGTCTGATCACCACTCTCCCCATCCCTGTCTTTGCTCCACCCACAGTAGCCTCTTTTTTCCACCTTGCACCTGCCTCAGGGCCTTTGCACAGGCTGTTCCCTCTGCCTGGGACGCTCTTCCTTTTGACTCACTTCCTCCAGCTTCCTGGCCAAATGCCATCTCAGCAAGTGTCTTCTTATAAACCAATAGCCACCTTCCCACCTTCCATACTCCCTCTCCTTCTTGCTGTAATTTTCTCATTTTTGTTTATTGTCTATCTTCCACCAGCTGCAATATATGCTTGATGAGAGCAGGTGTCGTTTGTGCACAGATCTCCTGAACAGTACTTAACACATAGTAGGTTCTCAATAAACACTTGCTGACTGAAGGAGTGAATCACAGTTGCTGGCTAGGGAAGGAGCACAGGGTGTTGGGTCTAAAAAGAGAAAGTCTTCACTTTGGGCTCAGCTGGCACAGAGGCCATGTGGTCCAAGCTTGGCACACAGGTTGTGTCTTACCCTTTCATGGAGGGCGGCCACCTGCTTCTAGGCCGTCTGCTTCCCTCCCCACTGGTGGCCACAGCTGCACCAGCCCTCATAGACTTGAGGGCACACCCTGATCTTTGGGGCCCCACTCCCCAGGGCCCTTCCCATGCTTTCTGGCTGCACCTTTATCCCCATGACCAGGCCCCTCACTCCTGCCTTCTCAGGCCCCATCTGCAAAGTTGGGATCACAGAGAGGTGTGGCGGCACTCGTGCTGGGCAAGAGAGCCAAGCTTTCCGTGGCAAATCAAAGTTTAAAAGATGCCACTTTTAATTATGTTTGAGTGCAACGTACCCTGAGGCTTTTGTGGTAAACGGCTCTCAATAAACAGTTTCTTCGTTAATTATTATTCATTATTTTCTTGAGCAGTGGCAAGGGGGAGGCAGGGCCCTGCTCAGCCCACAGCCGCATGGCAGCTGTCAAACCCTCGGATGAGTAGGGCTCTGAGCAGCTGCCCTGTCAGCTCCATCAGGCTCGCCTGGGCCCAGGGTGGGCAAAGGAGCAGCCTGAGTGGCGCCGGAGCCAGAGCTGGGAACTCCAAACTTTGGGAGGAAAGAAGACAGGGGAGAGCGAGAGGGCTGTACTGGCAAAAACACCCCTTCCACCGGGGAGAGACCTCGCCTCTGGAGATCCCCTCCATGGGGTAGTGAGGACTTTTATCTTCAGCACAGCAGGAAGGAGAAGAGAATCACCACTTACTGAACAATGACGGAGGTGCCTTACACCTGGGATAAACCTACTTTCTGAAAACAAAACGCAAACAAGACCTTCAAAGCCCTGATCTGTAGCACATGCCAATTTCCAAGGTGTAAACACTCCCACCACGGCCAGTTTCAAGATACCAACAAGTTAACACTTGGCTTGTAGAATTCCTGAAAATTTAACAACCATTTCTGCACGTTAGTGGGAGCCAGCCCCAGCACCAAGAGTGTGTGTGATGGTATTCAAAACTTCCCTGCAAGAAGGTGTCATGGTTAGTTAATTTCATGTGTCAGCTTGACTAGGCCATGTGTACCCAGATATTTGGTCAAACATGAACCTGGATGTGTCTTTGAGGGTGTTTTGGATGAGATTAACTTTTGATTGAGTGGACTGAATAAAACAGATTGCCCTCCCCAGTGTGGATGGGCCTTGTCTAATCAGTTGAGGACCAGAATACGACAAAAAGACTATGCTTCCCTGAGTAAGGCCTGACTGTCTTGAGCTGGGACGTTGATTTTTTTTTCCTGCCTTTGGACTCAAACTGAAACACTGGTTCTTCTGGGTCTTGAGCCTCTGATTTTTGGACTGGAACATACTCTATTGGCTCACTAGATTCTTAGGCTTTGGACTCAGACTAGAATTACACTATTAGCCCTCCTGGGTCTCCAGCTGCCTGATGAAGATGGTGAGAGTTGCCAGCCTCCGTTTTACATATAGATAGATAGATAATCTCCTGTTGGTTCTGTTTCCCTGGAGAACCCTAATACAGGGGTAGTTGTGGTCACCAGAATAATGCCCCCCACCTACCCGAAGATGTCCATGTTCTAATCCCCGGAACCTATGAATATGTTACGTTACATCATGTGTTGATTAATTTTATGTGTCAACTTCACAGGGACACAGTGCCCAGATGTGGTCAAACATTATTTTTGGATGAGCTTACCATTTAAATAGGTGGACTTTGGGCTTCCCTGGTGGCGCAGTGGTTAAGAATCCGCCTGCCAATGCAGGGGACACGGGTTCGAGCCCTGGTCCAGGAAGAGCCCACATGCCGTGGAGCAACTAAGCCCGTGCACCACAACTACTGAGCCTGCGCTCTAGAGCCCGTGAGCCACAACTACTGAGCCCACATGCTGCAACTACTGAAGCCCGTGCGCCTAGGGCCTGTGCTCCGCAACAAGAGAAGCCACCGCAATGAGAAGCCCACGCACCACAATGAAGAGTAGCCCCCCGCAACTAGAGAAAAGCCCACGTGCAGCAACGAAGACCCAATGCACACAAAAATAAAAATAAAATAAAATAAAATAAATAAATAGGTGGACTTTGAGTAAAGCAGATTGCCCTCCCTAAGGTGGGTAGGCCTTATCCAATCAGTTGAAGGCCTGAATGGAACAAAAGACTGAGCTCCCCTAAGAGAAAATTCTGTCTTCCGACTTGAACTGCAGCATCAACTCTTCCCTGGGTCTCCAGCCAGATGGTCCACTCTTCAGATTTTGTACTATCCCAGCTCCATAATCACATGAGCCAATTTCTTAAAATAAATCTCTTCCTATATATGTACATATCCTGTATATACACATACATACACATCTGCTTCTGTGGAGAACCCTGACTAATACACATGGCAAAGGAGAAAACGGGAGAATTAAGGTTGCAGATGGAATTAAGGTTGTAAATCAGCTGACTTTGAAATAGGGAGATTGTCCTGGATAATCCACAAGGGCACTGTAGAATCACAAGAGTGGGCAGGAGGGTCAGTGTCCAAGTGATGAGATGTGACAGACCTGGCCAGCCATGCAATAGGGCCACAAAGCAAGGAATGTGGGCAGCCTCTAGAAGGAGGAAAAGGCAAGGACACAGATTCTTCCCCAGAGTCTCTAGAAGGAACACAGCCTTGCTGACACCTTGATTTTAGCTATGAGACCCATCTCGGACTTTGACCTCCAGAACTGTAAACTAATAAATTTGTATTGTTTTATGCCACTAAGTTTGTGGTCATCTGTTACAGCAGCCATAGGAAACTAATACCAATATGTATTGTCCGCAGTTAGCTAGGTGATGAGCCTAAAACTCAGAGAAGCAGGCTGCCCAGGTTGCCATAGTGATGAGCGTCAATGGGGTTTGAGCCTAGGGCTGTCTGATTCCAAGGGCCAAGTTCTTTGTTCTGTCTCATGAGAAAAGCCATTCTTTAAATGTAAACGCCCTTAGGAAGGTTACCAACTTAGTCCTATTTCAGCCTAGGTAACTGGAAAGTTTTCTTTACCAAACACCAGAAAATAAACCACCACAAAGAGCAACGTCCAGGTGAAGACACAGCTGAGCTTGCTGGAAGGAGGGAACCCGCCCCCTCCGCGGGGTAGGTGTGGCCCAAGTGAAGCTGGAGATGAAAACTACCAGGTGGTCAGTGTATGAGCCTGGCCTTTAAGCCTATGAGGCTGAGAGGCGTTTCCAAACCCTGCACCAAGGGGCTTGGATGTCAACCCCTCCTTGGAGGCGGGAGGCGTGGCCTGGGGATTGAGGTGGGGAAAAGCAACCTCTTAAGGACCACAGCTTCGGTGAAAGGGTAGAGTAGAAAACACCTGTGCCAGTGCAGGGAGATGAGGAGGCTGGTCTTTTTTCGTGGAAGAGGCGAAATACAAGGAGATGCTGGCTGAGCACTTTCCAGAATGGATGAAAACCAAGCGTCATCAGATCCAGGAAGCCCGGTGAGTCCCATTACCCCAGGCCCTGGATGCTGGTGCCCAAAACACAGGCACTAGATGGGAGACTTTGTATCTTCTGGGCCAAACGCTGCAACAAGCACTTGTGCTGGGCCAATGTTTGCTGGATGAATGAGTGATGGGAAATGAGGATGCCAGCTTTAGACAAGCCTGGGAATTCACAATCTCTACCCACCCCTCCATCCCCACCTTCTTAGGACCCCAGAATGGGGTGGACAGAGAGGGGTTCTGGGGGACCGAGGGGGGCTAGGGAAAGGGTATCAATCGTCCAGGGATAACTCACATGGGTCCAAGGTGCCCTCACATGACCTAGCCCCCAGCCTGAAACTCCAAAAGCCAAATGCCCAACCCCACCCAAGCCCTGGGGATCCCCGCTGGAGAAGACGCCCCCGAAAGGGTCTTGATAGGAAGAGGTGGCCGATGGTCAAGCCTGGGAAGCCAGGGACAGAGGAGGTAGCTGAGAGTTGAATTGGAAGAAAAAAGAGTCTCTATTCCATTCGTTTCACACCCAACTCAGGGGACTCAGCTGCACTGTTTCTCCAGAATCACGCATCTCTTGAGCCCAGTATTCAAATATATGCAGAAGTCGAGGCTGGGCTATATTTAGCAGAGTCAGGGGGAGACGATCTAAGGCTGAATTGAGCAGAGCCAACCTGGGAAGTCAGGCTGGAGGGACCGCCCCCCTCCTGCTGGAAGTGCCCGGATGCTGCTCCCAGGTGCCCTGAGGGCACGTATTTGGGGGTTCTGGCAGGGAGGAGAACGGGCATGATCCACAGCCTGCCTATATCCCTGGGCACAAGCGTTGTTTTTCCTTTGGGGGCTTTTATTGAGCCAGCACCACGCTTTTATGAGAAAAGATGGACTGAGCTGTGTGCTGGGGCCGACAGCCTGGCCAGGGGGCCATTGGGCTTACGACGGAGGGCACTCAGTCTGGTTACCTCTCTCCTGCTATTATCTTTAAAAGCAGCAGAAATCTGACCCCATCTGTATTAGTTTCCTATGGCTGCTGTAATCAGTGATCACAAACTGCAATGGCTTTAACAACAGAAATGTATTCTCTCATAGTCCTGGAGGTTAGTAGTCTGAGATCAAGGTGTTGGCAGGGCCGCATTCGCTCTGAAGACTCGAGGGAAGAATCTTCCCTGGCCTCTTCCAGCTTCCGGTGTTGGAGGCAGTCCTTGGCGTTCCTTGGTTTGTAGCTACATCGCTCTAATCTCTGCTCCGTCTCCAAATCGCCTTCTCACCTGTGTATGTATGTGTCCAAATTTCCCTCTGTTATAAAGACTCAGGGCCCCTCCTAATCCAGTACGACCTCGTCTTAACTAGGCTTATGAAGACTCTCTCCAAATAAGTCACTTTCACAGGCACTGGGGTTAGGACTTCAACACAGCTTTGGCTGGGGGATGGGGAGCGGTGCTCAACTCAATCATGACACCTTCCATCTCGTTCTACCCAAGGACCGCCATCCCCCACCCCCAGCAGCTGTGGCTAGGAGAAGGCCCTCCAGGTTGGGGGTTCAGAATACCTGGTGCAGCAGCAGGCTGGAAGCAGCATTTCCCGCAAGCCTTACTGGTCTCACCTGCCAGGAAGGGGCGGTCAGCCCCTCCTACCTGGAGGCACCTGGAGGCGGCCCTGAGCCTTCACAGCCCACTTACTCAACAACCGCCTCATCCCGCACATTGCAACCCGGCTTGTACCTGCCTGACCTCA
Organism: Balaenoptera acutorostrata; assembly: GCF_949987535.1. Classification (NCBI taxonomy): domain Eukaryota; kingdom Metazoa; phylum Chordata; class Mammalia; order Artiodactyla; family Balaenopteridae; genus Balaenoptera; species Balaenoptera acutorostrata. The sequence continues at coordinate 55,590,494 of NC_080083.1, forward strand.
TTTCATCTTCAACCCCCGTGTGTGCTGGGATCATTTTCCTCGTTTCACGCAGGAGAAAAAAAAGGGCAAAATAAGGTGAGCCCCACGGCAGCAGGTTGGGTGCCCGGATGCCAGCCCGGGCCTGACTCAGCTCTTGTAAGAGCTGGAACAGGGGCTTCCACGCCTGTCTGCCCTTCCGAGCTGGGGGCAGGGCTGCGCAAGCAGAGGCCACGGGGGGCAGGGGGAGCCTCTCCCGAGCGCCATCCTGAAAAGACCCCCCCAATTAAGGAAATGTTGTGACCACTTTAAAGGTTACTAGGATAAGATACTGGAGGAACCAGCGTGACCCCCGTGGGCCACCGAGACTTCCCTGGCGGTCCAGTGGTTAAGACTCTGTGCTCCCGGTGCAGGGGGTGTGGGTGGGCCTTTTTTCTTGAGACCTCACCCCTGCCCTGGGCTCATTCCCCCAGACATGGCAGGAGGAACACATGGGGTTTCAGGGGACTTTGAGTCAGCTAAAGGCAGGGGCTGCAGCTGCGGTGCCGGGACATGCGGGAGGCATATCTGCCAGGCCCAGCCCCAGCTAAGAGGGTCCTTGGTGAACGGGAGAAGAAACTGGAGTTGGGAATGCCTTTCAGCGCTCTGCAGAGACTAGAGGAGACCCTGCCCCTCGGCAGCCCTCCCACCTTCCTGGTTCTGGGCAAGCAAGCCGGTCAACAGCCTCCCTGCACTCTCTCTCCTGCCCTTGATCTCAGGATTCTGTCTTGGAGCCTGTGTGCACTCTTGGCTCCAGGCCCAGGCTGGACCCAGCCTCTTCCCTCTTCATTCCCAGGCTTGGCCGCCTCCCGAGCCCTGGGCTGGAGGGAGGAGCTGCGTTTGGCCTGAGGGCTGCAGGTGGGGACTGGGAGGGGGGGCCGCAAGCCTTCAAAGGAGGCCTCCTCCAGCGCCCTCGACCTGATCACAGTCTATGGGAACAAGGCTGGGAGGTGAGGGAGCAGGGAGGAGCCATCCAGGCATGATGGGGAGACCGGTGGTTCACGCTGGACGCACATTAGAAACACCGGAGTGTTTTTTGGTTGTTTTGTTTTTTTAATTCTGATGCCTGGCCCCCGCCCAGAGATTTCAGTTTAATTAGCCTTGGACATGGGGATGGCTAATGCTCCCCAGGTGACTGCAAAGGCTAGGGCGGGAACTCATCACACCTGCTTCCTCACCTGTGAGTGGGGAGAATGGAGTCGCCTTGCAGGGTGGTGGTGAGGCCGGTCCGTGCCTATTTCAGCAGTGGTAGGGGTCAAGCAGGGGGTGGCCAGCTTCGGTTTTAGGGAGGAAGGGCCTCCTGGCACCAGCATCTGGTCTTGTGTCCGGGCTGCAGTTTCTTCCCAGGGCCTGACTTCTTTCTCTTGCCTGCCCCTCCGGCTTCACCTGCCCCTCCGGCTTCACCTGCCCCGCCCAGCTTCACCTGCCCCCCCCCAGCCCACCCATCCACCTCATTAACATTTTAAGAGAATTCAAATGTAGTCTCCAATACAAAGAAGCCTCAAAACTCAACAATAAGAAAGCAAACAACTCGATTTAAAAATGGGCAAAAGACCTGAACAGACACCTCACAGAGAAGATATACAGCTGTCCAGTGGGCATATGAAAAGATGCTCCACAGCCCATGTCGCCAGGGAATTGCAAACTAAAATTCTATTAAAAATAAGTAAAATAGCTACTGGTACCCACTTGATCTAGACCAGTGGTGTGCAACGTGTGGGCCTTGGGCCTGCAGCAGCAGCGTTGCCTTGGTAAGAACTCAAATTCCCAGCGCCCACCCCAGACCGACTGAATCAGAAACTCTGGGGGTGAGAGCAGCCTGGGTTTTAATAACCTCAGGCTCAGGTGATTCTGATGCCCTCCAAAGTTTGAGAACCGCTGGCCTAGAACAGGGTGTCTCCCCCTCGGCACTGCTGATGCTTTGGGCCGGATCGTTCATGTTGGTGGGGGCCGTCCTGTGCACTGTGGGAGGTTGACCCACATCCCTGGCCTCTACCCACTGATCGCCAGGAGTAGGCTACTCCCCTGCCCCTGTCATGACAGTCAAACATCTCCAGATAGTGCCAGGTGTCCTCTGGGGAGCTAACTGCCCCCGTGGAGAACCCCTGGCTAGGGGAGTGTCTCAAACACAGGATTATGTAAAACCATGAACACATCCTGTGGCTTGGGCGCCATGCTGGGCTGTCCCTCTGTTGGGTCATTTGATCCTCGCTTTATAGCAAATCCCATCTCACTGCTTATAAGCTGTGTGACCTTGGGCACGTTACTTAAACTTTGTGCCTCAGTTTTCTCAACTGTTAAATGGGGATAGATTAGTACCTACCTGATAGGATGGCTAAGCACATAAAATGACAAATCGTGGTGTATCAAACTCTCAGCACGGTGTGTGAAGTACAGTAAATGCTCAGGAAATATGTCTTTTTTTTTAATGGAAGTATAGTTGATTTACAATATTGTATTAGTTTCAGGTGTACAGAAAAAATGATTCAGTTATATATATGTATACATATTTTTCAGATTCTTTTCCATTATAGGTTATTACAGATATTAAATATAATTCTCTGTGCTACACAGTAAATCCTTATTGCTTATCTATTTTATGTATAGTAGTGTGTATCTGTTAGTCCCATACTCCTAATTTTCCCCCCTCCACCTTTCCCCTTGATAACCATAAGTTCGTTTTCTATGTCTGTGAGCCTGTTTCTGTTTTGTAAATAAATTCATTTGTTATTTTTTAGATTCCACATATAAATGATATAATATTTGTCTTTCTTTGTCTGACTTACTTCACTTAGTATGATAATTTCTACATCCATCCATGTTGCTCCAAATGGCAAGGTATTATTCCAATATACCTCTTCTTAAGCCAGTTGTCTATTGATGGGTACTTGGGTTGTTTCCGTGTCTTGGCTATTGTAAATAATGCTGCTGTGAACATTGCGGTGCACGTATCATTTCGAATTAGAGTTTTCATCTTTTCTGGATATATGCCCAGAGTGGGATTGCTGGATCATATGGCAACTCTATTTTTACTTTTTTAAGGAACCTCCATACTGTTTTCCATAGTGGCTGCACCAATTTACATTCTCACCAGCAGTGTAGGAGGGTTCCCTTTTCTCCACACCCTCTCCAGCATTTATTATTTGTAGACTTTTTGATGATGGCCATTCTGACTGGTATGAGCTGGTACCTCATTGTAGTTTTAATTTGCATTTCTCTAATAATTAGCAATGTTGAGCATCTTTTCATGTGCCTGTTGGCCATCTGTATGTCTTCTTTGCAGAAATGTCTATGTAGGTCTACTACCCATTTTTTGACTAGGTTGCTTCTTTGATATAGAGTTGCATGAGCTGTTTGCATATTTTGGAAATTAACCCCCTGTCGGTTGCATTGTTTGCAATTTTTTTCTCCCAGTCCATAGGTTTTTTCATTTTGTTTATGGTTTCCTTTGCTGTGCAAAATCTTTTAAGTTTGATTAGGTCCCATTTGTTTATTTTTGCTTTTATTTATTTTGCCTTGGGAAACTGATCTAAGAAATATTGCTACGATTTATGTCAGAATGTTTTGCTATGTTCTCTTCTAGGACTTTTATGGTATCATGTATTATATTTAGGTCAAACCATTTTCAGTTTGTGTATGGTGTGAGGGAGTCTTCTAACTTCATTGATTTACGTGAGGCTGTCAGCTTTCCCAACACAATTTGCCAAAGAGACTGTCTTTTTTCCATTGTATAGTTTTTCCTCCTTTGTCGAAGATTAATTGACTGTAGGTGTGTGAGTTTATTTCTGGGCTCTCTATTCTGTTCCATTGATCCGTATGTCTGTTTTTATGCCAATACCATGCTGTTTTGTTTACTGTAGCTTTGTAGTATTGTCTGAAATCTGGGAGGGCTATGTCTCCAGCTTTGTTCTTTTTCCTCAGGATTGCTCTGGCAGTTTTGGGTCTTTTGTGGTTCCACACAAATTTTAGGATATTTATTCTAGTTCTTTGAAAAATGTCATGGGTGATTTGATAGGGATCGCATTAAATCTGTACATTGCTTTGGGTAGTAAGGCCATTTTAACAATATTAATTCTTCCAATCCAAGAGCATGGGATATCATTCCATTTCTTTGAATCATCTTCAATTTCCTTTATCAATGTTTTATAGTTATCAGCATATAGATTTTTCACCTCCTTCGTTAGGTTTATTCCTGGGTACTTTTTTTATTTTTAAGGGGATTTTTAAATGGGATTTTTTTTTTAAGTTTCTCATATTTCATTTTTAGTGTAAAGAAATGCAACTGGGGGGCTTCCCTGGTAGCGCAGTGGTTGAGAATCTGCCTGCCAATGCAGGGGACATGGGTTCGAGCCCTGGTCTGGGAAGATCCCACATGCCATGGAGCAACTGGGCCCATGAGCCACAATTACGGAGCCTGCGCGTCTGGAGCCTGTGCTCTGCAACAAGAGAGGCCACGATAGTGAGAGGCCCGCGCACCGCGATGAAGAGTGGCCCCCCTTTGCCACAACTAGAGAAAGCCCTCACACAGAAACAAAGACCCAACACAGCCATAAATAAATAAATAAATAAATAAGTAAATAAGAGAAATGCAACTGGGACTTCCCTGGTGGTCCAGTGGTAAAGAATCCGCCTTCCAATGCAGGGGATGTGGGTTTGATCCCTAGTCAGGGAACTAAGATCCCACATGCTGCGGGGCAACTAAGCTCACGTGCCTCAACTAGAGAGCCCACATGCTGCAAACTACAGAGCCCATGCACTCTGGAGCCTGCAGACCACGACTACAGAGCCCATGTGCCCTGGAGCCCATGCGCCACAACTAGAGAGAAGCCCGCATGTTGCAAAGAAGAGCCCATGCACTGCAACGAAAGATCCTGCATGCCACAACGAAGATCCCATGTGCCGCAACTAACGGTGCAGCCAAAATATAAAATAAATTAATTAATTTAAAAAAAATAATCTGCCTTCCAATGCAGGGGATGTGGATTCGATCCATGGTCAGAGAACTAAGATCCCACATGCCACAGGGCAACTAAGCCCATGTGCCACGACTACTGAGCTCACGCGCCTCAACTAGAGAGCCCACGTGCCACAAAGTACAGAGCCTATGTGCTCTGGAGCCCGCGCCACAACTAGAGAAGAGAAAACCTGCACACAACAACTAGAGAGAAGCCTGTGCACCACAGCAAAGAGCCTGTGCGCTGCAATGAGTGCCACAATGAAGATCCCGCATGCTGCAATGAAGATCCCGCATGCCGCAACAAAGACCCAATGCAGCCAAATAAATAAATAAATGTTTAAGACAAAAGAAATGCAACAGATTTCTGTATGTTAATCTTGTATCCTGCTACCTTGCTGAATTCATTTATTAGGTCTAATAGTTTTTGTGTAGAGTCTTTAGGGTTTTCTATGTAGAGTATATCATGCCATCTGCATATAATGACAATTTTACCTCTTCCCTTCCAATCTGGATATGTTTTATTTCTTGTCTGATTGCTGTGGCTAGGACTTTGGATATTATGTTGAATAAAAGTGGTGAGTGTAGGCATCCTTGTCTTGTTCCAGAATTTAGTGGGAAGGCTTTCAGCTTTTCACTGTTGAGTATTATGTTGGCTGTGGGTTTGTCATAAATGGCTTTTATTATGTTGAGATATGTTCCCTCTATACCCACTTTGATAAGAGTTTTTATCATGAATGGATGTTGAATTTTATCAAATGCTTTTTCTGCCTCTATTGAGATAATGTGGTTTGTGTATTTTGTTGATGTGGCATATCACATTGATTTGCATATGTTGAATCATCCTGGTGACTCTGGAATGAATCCAACTTGATCATGGTGTATGATCCTTTTTATATACTATTGGATTGGTTTGCTAATATTTTGTTGAGTTTTGCATCTATATTCGTCAAAGATATTGGCCTATAATCATAGTGCTATGGTCAGAAAAGATGCTTGAAATAATTTCTATCCTCTTAAATTTGTTGAGGCTTATTTTTTATCCTACTTTGTGGTCTATCCTAGAGAATGTTCCATGTGCACTTGAAAAAAAATGTGTATTTTTTTTAATGTATAGTGTCCTGTAGATATCAATTAAGTCCAACTGTTGTGTCATTTAGGACCTCTGTTGCCTTATGGATTTTCTGTCTGGAAGATCTTTCCATTAATGTCAGTGGGGTATTAAGGTCTCCTAATATTGTATTCCTGTAAATTTCTCCCTTTATGTCTGTTAGTATTTGTTACATATATTTAGATGCTCCTATATTGGGTGCCTATGTTAATGAGTGCAATATCCTCTTCTTGTATTGATCCCTTTATCGTTAAATAGTGTCCTTCTTTGTCTTTCTTTATGGACTTCGTTTTAAAGTCTATTTTATCTGATATGATTATTGTTACCCCTGCTTTCTTGTCATTTCCATTTGCATGAAATATCTTATTCCATCCCCTCACTTTCTGTCTGTGTGTCTTTCACCCTAAAGTGAATCTCCTGTAGGCAGCATATTGTAGGTTCTTGTTTTTTTATTCAGTCTGCCACTCCATGTCTTTTGATCAGAGCATTTAGTCCATTGATATTTAATTATTGACAAGTATGTATTTATTGCCATTTTAAACCTTGTTTTCCAGTTGATTTTGCAGTTCTTTGTTCTTTTCTTCTTTTGTTTTTCCTTTAGTGTTCTGATGGTTTTCTTTTGTACTGTGCTTGAGTTCCTTTCTTTTTGGTGTTTTGTGATTCTATTGTATGTTTTTGATCTGTGGTTACCCTGGTTTTCAAGTATGTTAACCCATAACTATATATGCTTGCTGTAGACTTATAGTCATATAAGTTCAAATACATTCTACAAGATCTACATTTTTTTACTCCTCTCCCCCATATTTTGTGACTTTGACGTCCTATTTTACATCCACATGTTTATCCTTTGCTGTTAATTATAGTTGTAATCACGTTTACAAAAATATTTTATTTTTTTTAAAATTATTTATTTATTTTTTTAATGCTATTCTTGTCTGCTTACATTCTTTTTTTTTTATGTATGTATGTATGTATGTATGGCTGTGTTGGGTCTTCGTTTCTGTGCGAGGGCTCTCTCCAGTTGTGGCAAGCAGGGGCCACTCTTCATCGCGGTGCGCGGGCTTCTCACTATCGCGGCCTCTCGCTGCCGAGCACAGGCTCCAGATGAGCAGGCTCAGCAATTGTGGCTCACGGGCCGAGCCGCTCCGCGGCATGTGGGATCCTCCCAGACCAGGGCTCGAACCCATGTCCCCTGCATTGGCAGGCAGACTCTCAACCACTGCGCCACCAGGGAAGCCCCCTTGATTATTTTTTAATCTATGTACTGGCTTATTTAAGTGATCTTCAGTCCTTTGATATATTTGCCTTTCCTATTGTGTTTTTCCCTTTCCTATTGATTCTTCTTTTCTATTCAGAGAAGGTCTTTCAATATTTCTTTTAGGTTAGGTTTAGTATTGCTGTATTCTTTTAGTTTTTGCTTGTCTGAGAAATTCTTAGTGTCTCCTTCTATTCTAAATGATAATCTTGCTGGGTAGAGTATCCTAGGTTGCAGATTTTTCCTTTTCAGAACTTTGAATATATTATCCCTGCTGGCCTGCAAAGTTTCTGTAAAGAAATCAGCTGATAGCCGTATGAGGGTTCATTTGTAACTGACACTTTTTCTCTTGCTGCCTTTAGAATCCTCTATCTTTAACTTTTACCATTTTAATTATGACATGTCTTGGTGTGGGTCTGTTTGGGTTCATCTGTTTGGGACCCTCTGTGCTTTCTGTACCTGGATAACTGTTTCCTTCTCTAGGTTTGGGAAGTTTTCAGCCATAAGTTCTTCAAATACATTTTAAATCCCCCTTTCTTCTCCTTCTGGAACCCCTATTATGTGTAGGTTGGCACATTTTATATTATTCCATAGATCTCGTATATTGCCTTCATTCTTTTTAAATTTGCCTTTCCGTCTGCTGTTCTGATTGGGTGATTTCCATTATTCTATCTTCCAGATCACTTATTTGTTCTTCTGCATTATTAATCTGCTATTCATTGCCTTTAGCTCAGTTTTTATCTTGGCAATTGAGTTGTCTAATTTTGACTGGTTCCTCTTTATAGTTCTAGTCCCTCGTTACAGTGATCTATATTTCTATCAATAATCTTTCTTCATTCCTTTAACATTTTTATTACCTCCTTTTTGAATTTGGGGTCTGGTCAACTGAAGAGGTCTGTTTCACTGTTTGTTTTTTTCAGGGGATTTCTCTTGTTCTTTTAATTGGGAGTAGCTCCTCTACTTTTTCATTTGACTTAAATTCTTTGTCTCTGAATTTAGGAGAAACAGTTTTCTACTGTGGTCTCTAAGGGCTGTTTTTACGTGGGAGTGACCCGGTATAGACTGTGTGAGTCCAATATTTTTGGCGTGAGGGCTGTTTTTGGTACAGATGTCTGCCACATCTTTCCTCAGGGTGTGCTGGCTGTTGTCCCTTTGATAGGGGGTGTGTTTGGTGTTGTGGTGACCAGAGCCTGCACTGGATGTTGGGTGGGTCCTCCTCTTTGCTCTGTGGTTGTCACAGCTATGTTGGGGGCAGGTAGGTGGGACTGGAGCACTCCCGCTGGGAAAAGAACCCTTGTGTATTCCTCCCCAGGGGTTACCCACAGGGGACATGCAATTCTGTGATGCTGCCCGCCACCCAGTGTGCCTACCAACAAAGTCGGCTGCTGCTGGACCTGCCCCTGGACCTGCCCCTGCTGAGGGAGTGCTGATAATAGGCTCAGATGTCAGCCCTGCCCCGCAGTGCATGCACTCAGAGCCCATGGCCACTGTAGTCACGCCCCACCTGAGCACGCTGACAGCAGGGGTCTTCTATGGCAGACTCGCGCCCCGTCTTGCATGTGTTAACAGTGATGCCCAGACCACATTCCAGGCCCTTTGGGCTGTTTCCACACAGCTAAATCAAGTCTTCTCCCTGGGTCTGTCCGCTGAAGCCCCAGCCACTGTGCATATTAGCAGGAGCATGTTTCGGGCTGAGAAGTGTGGAGACGTGGCACCTGTCGGTGCTGGTCTCTCTCTACCCTGCCTGGCAGCAAGTCAGCACCCACACACACCTCCCGAGTAAAGTCCAGGCCACTCCAGCTCCCTGTCTGCCCCAGCGGGCCTCCCAAATGACGAAGGGGGATCCCAAGACAAAGGACCCTTTCCTCTTTCAGAGCTTCCTCCCAGGGGCCCAGTTTCCATCCTGCTTTGTTTTTTTTTTTTCTTCTGTCCTACCTGGTTACAAAGAGATCTTTCTTACAGCTTTGGTTGTGAAAGATCTTCTGCCAGCTTTCAGTTGGTTTTCTGGGAGAACTGTTCCACATATAGATGTATTTTTGATGTTTGTGGCGGGAGGTGAGCTCTGTGTCCTTCTACTCCATCTTTTTTTTTTTTAATTTTTGGCTGCATTGGGTCTTCGTTACTAGGCGCGGGCTTTCTCTAGTTGTGGCGAGCGGGGGCTACTCTTCATTGTGGCGTGCGGGCCTCTCATTGCGGTGACTTCTCTTGCTGCGGAGCATGGGCTCTAGGCTGCAGGCTGCAGTAGTTGTGGCGCACGGGCTTAGTAGTCGTGGCTCATGGGCTCTAGAGTGCAAGCTCAGTAGTTGTGGCGCACGGGCTTAGTTGCTCCGTGGCATGTGGGATCTTCCCGGAGCAGGGCTTGAACCCGTGTCCCCTGCCTTGGCAGGCGGATTCTTAACCACTGTGCCATCAGGGAAGCCCCTACTCTGCCATCTTGATCTCCCTCCCCTAGTCAGTCTTCTTATGACGACCTGGCTCAGGGTCTCATCAAAATGCGTTTATGTTCTCTGACCTCACAGCAACCACAGCCAGCAGAGGCCAGCCCCAGGTGAACAGAACTGGATCCAGCCCTGCTGGTCAAGCAGGGTCCCTGGAGTCACAGTGCCGGAGTGGCAGGAGGGGCCGTGGACTTCTGGCACCCGCAGTGACTTCCTTTAGGCAGCCTGACACAGCACCAACTTTGTAGATGGAATGACAATGTGGAGGAGGGGCCCGGGGGCCCCAGATATTCACCCCCCCACCCAGGGTGTTCACACCCCCTCACTCCTCCAGGCCTGGGCATCCCAGGAAAAGACGAGAAATAGCATAGCTCCTCCTCTGCACCTCACATCCCAATAAAATATTTATTATTTCAAGAAATCTTTAAAAAAAAGAGAGAGAAAAGAGTATCTCTATTGCTTTCCCCCGACAGGTCAGGTCCTTGGTGACTGTTGAGTTTCTGTGGCCACAGGAGCTGCCCAGGCCTAGAAGGCTCTCTGATGGGAGGTATCCACCTTCAGGCCCCGCCCTCTGGACTCAGGGCCCTGCGGCTGCCTCCCTGGAAGGGAGGAGGGGCAGGCCTAGGTGGGTGGGGCGGGTTGCCTAGAAGGGAGTGGGATTTAAAACGGGGGTGGGGTGGCAGTGTTTCTGACGGCCCGATCTGTTTCCTCAGGCAGCGCTCAGGGTGAAGGGGAAGGCATGCCACACAGATGGACGGCTGGATCCAGAGGAGGTTTGAGGCCGGAGGAAGCTGGAGGTTAGGGACACGGACGCAGCATTGATGGGGCAGGGGTGGCTACGTGGGGGTAGAAGGCCTGGGCATCCAGGAACTGGGCCACATGTGCCATGGGGCTGAAGCTTCATCCCAAGCCTACAAACGATGCTTAGGAGGTGGGGGCAGGGTAGATTCTAGAGCCTGTTCTCAGAGGCTGGGGTGGGGACTGAGGCTTTGGAAACAAATCCACGGTCTGGAATCGCAGTCATGCTGGGATAGGTTTCAGGAAATGCCCAAAGTGAAGAAAGTTGGAATAAGCAAGAGGGAAACAATTCAACCCAGGGTCTAAGTGGTCCCTGCAACCCTAACTGTGGTGCCCAAGTGTGGAAAGGAGGGGGAATTTGGGAAAGTAGGAGGGGTGGGGCTAAGGAGGAGGCATGAACAGGGTCCCCCAGCCTGGCCTTCCCCCAGTCCCCGGCCCTTTCTGTCCACACCCCAAACAACTCCACAGGGACAAGGCTGACCCCTCACGCATCACTCCCCACTCTGTGGACCCTCCAGTGGGCCACTGGGCAAGCATCACCCTGCTTCCTCTATCGTACGCCCAGAGGCCCCATCCTTGAGCCCAAGAAGGACAAAGGCCCTCACTCCATCTGGTCCAGATCTGGTCTTGCACAAAGCGAGGGGCCTCCGACCACCTGCTCCCGGGCCAGTGGGACCCTCTCGCCAACCCCCAGCTGCTTGGCCACGACGCTGCCACAAGCCCTCGGGGTGAGAACGAGGAGCCTGCCTAGGGCGGGCACCAGGCACTCGGCAGAGTTGCCTCCCTCCCCAGACCTGCGCACCTATCATCGGCTCGGCCCACATCCGGGCCAAGAAAGGAGGCTCCAGCCTGGGGGCGTTGAGCGGGTAGGGCGGGTCGCTGGAGCTCGGAATCTGCTGGTGCTTTCTCCTGCGGCGGGGAGGGCCAGCCGGGTGGGCGCCCTCACAGACAGTCCTGGCACAAGGCCACCTGGCCCTTGCGGAAGTCTCGGCAGGGGCAGAGCCGGCGGTACTTGGTGCTGGAGCCGGCGCAGCTGAAGAGCAGAGGCTCTTTCTGCAGGAAGCACTCCTGGCCCGGCTGGGCAAAGGCCGGGTACAGGTGGTTCATCTCCGACTCGGTGCCATCACAGGGCACCTGCAGCCTGGGTGGGCACCAAAGAGGTGGTCACTCAGCGTGCGGGGTGGGGGCCGCCCCAGCCTGGCACTGCCCGCTCCCTCTTCCTGGCCCATCCCATTCCAGACCCAGGGAGATGTCTCTAGGAGGCGCCAGGACAAACGCTGGGCTGAAGCTCCTTCTCCCCACTGCTGTGAGAGAGGAGAGTGGGCAGGAGGGCGGGGGCCCCAGGCTCGCCCATCAGGAGGAACGTGGGGCAGCTTCTGTGGCCTGGACCTAGAAGATGCCCAGACAGGCTGGGCAGGGGGCTGAGGGAGGGATGACGAGGTCAGGGACTGGGCAGGGAGCTTCCCCTAGTGGTTTGGGGCAGAGGCTTTGCCAAGAGTGGGCAGCTGTGCTGTGGATACCTGCCCGGAAGGTCCCTTCTGGATCCTTCCTGACTCACTGGAAAGCACTGCATGCCCCCACTGCTGGCAGGGCCGGGGGCAAGGCGGCCACGGGAGCAAAGGAGCTACAGGTGAGGTCAGCTGGGCCGGGTCGGGCCGGGGCTCACTCACGTCTGGAAGGCGTCCTGGCTGTTGAGGAAGGGGAAGAAGGAGGGCTCGCAGATCAGCCCGTGGTCCAGGCAGGCGTCTGTGCAGGCCCTCCCAGCGGCGGCCAGCCAGGCCCGGAGGGAGTGTGCTGGGGGCCAGGCCCCGGGGGCCAAGCTGGCGTTGCGGGCCCACTTGAGGTGAGTGGCGTTGGGGGCCAGGATGAAGGGGCTCTCCAGGGCTCGGGCCCCTGGGGGGCCAGGGCCTGGGGCTGCACAGAAGTCCTGCCCAGAGGAAAGCAGTGTCAAGAGGGGAAATGGAATACCTCACTCCCAACTCATCCTGTGGGTAGGGGTTGCTGGGGGGAGGGTCTTCCCTACTCATTACTAAACTTCTAAACAACTGTGTAATAAAAATGAAAAATGAGTCTTTGCGTTTCTGTGCTGTGATATGGGGGTTGGGACTCAAGCTGGGGGCCCAGGGCAGGGGCGCCCCAGGCCTGGTCTCTGAGCAGTACTGCTTGGCCCCGCCCATCTCCAACCCCGCGGGGAAGGAAACAGACTGGAGAAGGACCTGGAGGTTAAAGCACGCTGCACCCTGGGCAGAGGTGGGTCCTCAGACACTGGAGCCAGCTTGGCCCCTAGAGAGACAGACAGAGAGCGGGGGACCCACCTACCTGGTGCTGGATGTAGGCATGGACCCGCTCCAGCATCCCCTCACACGTGTACTCGTAGGGCAGGTAGGGGTCCACCTGTGCGAGAGACAGGCAGACACATGGGGCAGGAGAAGCCCTGGGCCTCCCCAGACCTGGCTGCTCGGGCCTGGGCGCAGAGATCTGGAGGCTCTCACGGCCTGCACCCAGGGAGCCGACCACCCTATCCACGCAGATGCCCGCTCCCCGGTGCGCCCTTCAGTGGCCCTCGGGGGGCTCACGATAGCTCATTCCCTCCCTGGCCCCCTCCCAGTTCCACGGAGCTTCTCCTCTTTCCGTAAAGCTCAGCATTCCATCCCCTCCTCGGCTGTGATGCCTGCTCTTCCCCAGCCAACCACCGGACGCACCCTCCCCTCTTAGACATCACCTCCTCCAGGAAGCAGACCCAGAGCTCCACCCCCACTCCTGTTAAAGGACCACTTTCCTTTGCACCCACCCCAGACTTCCCCAGTAGAGAATTGGTGCCTGTGTCATCATTTCTGATTTATCCCTTGTCTCCCTCAGGTCATAAGCCCCATGGGCTGTGGGACCACGACTTGTTCACCATTGAATCCCTGGTGCCTGGCACAATGCCTGGTACACAGCGGTCACTGAGGAACTAGTCATGGAATGAAAAAGCATCCCCAGCTCTGCCTGTGTTCTGCCCAAGATGTGGAAGTTTCACGCAAAGCAACACAGGGCATCTCCCAGCCTGATGGAATGAGATGACATTTGTAAAGCTTCCTGCCCAGACCAGGCACCCGGCAGCTACATGAACTAGGTGCCCCCAAACGGAGGCCACATACCGTCAGTCTAAATATCAGAGTTACAGAACAGCGCACGCCGGGGCCAACGGGAGCATATGGATTTGGTAGCTGGGGCACAAGGAGCAAGGGGGACGGAAGAGGTGATGAGGAGGCCGCCTCCCCAGCGCAGTACCCCCACCTCCTCTCCACTCCTCTTACCTGGCCACCCCCTCCCTGTTCACAGCAACGCTCGGTGGCCCAGCACACAGCCTCCTTGGAGGAAACTGTCGGCCAGGTGGGCGGGAGGCGAGATCACGGTGACATGGGAGATGGTCCATCTCAGACTCAGAGGAAGGTCTAGTTTAGCCTTTGACCCCACCACCCACTCCCCAACATGTGTGTTGGCACCATACCCAGCCCAGCCGCCTCCTGTTAATGCCGTTTCCCTGCCAGCAGCTCCAGAAATCAGGCAGTTTCAGCCCAGGTAGTGAAATCTTGCTGGTCTGCCCAAGTCCTTTCTCCTCATCAGAGATGGGTGTGTCAGAACCCAATCAGGCTGCGCTGGGTCCTGCCTCCTGTAGACCCCAGCTCGAAGGGCTGGAGGTCCACCCTGGGCCCTCTGGCCAAGGGGACATCCCCGACTTCAAGCTGAGGAGGGTCTCAGGGAAGCAGCAGCTGCCACCAGGACTGATTCTCGGGACAAGGCCCCACCCATCTGACCTTGCCCCGGTTCTGACTTCACCTACGCTGTGAGCAGGTGTCCTTAATCCTGGGGCAGTTCCGGGGTCCCAGAGAATCCCCAGGTCCACATCCAGCCACCACTTCACAGCCCATCAACCAGCACAGCCCTTCCAGCCCTGAGCTCCACACAGCCAATCCCAACCCCAGCGGATGGCCACCGAGGCCCCGGCCGCCGGCTGCTGCCCCAGGGGATCCCCAGTCGCCTCGGGTCCAAGACTTCAAGTGCTGGTTATAAATAAACCCCCCAGAGAAAAGATTTCCCCTCCAAATATCACTCTGCCTGCTCCTGGCGGCAACCAGCGAGTTATCCCCGCGTGGTCTGAAGCCCGTCACGTGGTGATTCCAAGCCCCCCTCCACCCGTGCGACGGAGGGGACCATTCACAGCAGCCACCTGCCGTGGCTCTCCCACCGGAGGAGCCAGCCTGCCTGGAAATTACCCCCATTAGGTCTAATTACAGGTGTGCACGGTGATCCGTCTCGACAGAATGGCAGGTGCTGGTCCTGCCGGGATTGCTGGCCTGTGATAATGAGTGGAAGAGGGCGGGAGCAAGTGCTGGCATCCCTCCCCCCCCACCTCCTTCCTCTCACCTCGAATGGCCTCACCCTAGACCGAGGGCAAACCCACCCCCACCTGGAGCCTCCTCGCTGCTTGCTGGGTGGGGGACAGCTGGGCTGGTGCCTCAGGTCTCTCTCACCCCCTCCTCCTCCCTCACCCTGCAAAAGGCCCCATGACTTGCAGCAGCTGCGTCCCCTGATGCTGGCCCTCATTCGCTCTCTCAGTTCCTGCCAGCTGTCTCTAAGTCAGTTTTCTAAAACAGGATGATCAGAGTTACCCACGGTGCTTGTTTAAAACGCAAACTCCAAGGCCGTGCCGGTCCTTTTAAATCAGGAGCTGGGGATGGGCCCAGGAATCTGCATTTTAAACACCTCCCAGGCAATTCTTGGGTAAAGGGTTAACTGCCCAAGAGTCAGGGGCGGGGGGGCGGGGGATGGCTAAAGGCAGGGGGACCACGGGCTGGTTTGGGGTCCAGCTGCAAGTCAGCCTGATGAATTTGCAATACCTTGGTTCCTGGACCCTTTTGTTATTGATTTTTAATTAACTAACAATTAAACAGATGTTCACGTTTTAAAAAATCAAGAGAAAACAAGGCAAAGTAAGTTCTCCTCTGACCCCAGATGCCCAGCCCCTTCCCCAGGGCAGGCACTGTTATCAATTTCTCGTGTGTCCAACTAGAAATAACGCGTGAACAGATGATCATGCTCACACGCACAGACGCCCCCCAACATACACCCCTGTTTAGGTCTGCAGCGGGGAACGTGGCCCTCCACAGGGCTGGGATCTCGCTCACTCAGTCACGAGGGATCTTGAAGGTGGAGCCAGACCTGAGGCCTGGGGGTGGACAAAAGCCTTCCTGGTCCCCTTCCCACCCCGCCCCTGCCCCCCTGGGGTGGAAGCCCCAGAGGGCTGCTTTTGCAACGGGTGGGGAGAGGGAGCAGGAAGAGAGTGCAGGATGGGGGTCCCCCAGGGCAGCTTCCCACAGCGCCCTCCCCCGTACCGTCTGTCGGGGGCTGGGGGGCTTTCTCTAGCTTGCTCAGCTCAGTGTTGAGAGCTGACACCTGGCCCCCCCCGTTCAGCCTCAGCCCGCGATGGATGGAGTTGGGGGAAAAACACCCCGGTTTCCTCATTTCTCAGGACAATGCGGGATGCGAGTACCCCACCTCTCGGAGGTCCCCGCTGGCATTGAGCACCAGGTGCCTGAAGGCAGGGGTAACCTTCTTGATAACACACCCTGACTCACTGGCACCCCAGGACCTTCCATCCTGAGATCACCCCCCAAATAAACTACTTGTGCTCAAATCCCTGCCTGGGGTCAGCTCCGGGAAGAACCCAATCTCAGTCTGGGACCTGGAGGAACTTCCAGCAGAGGAGGATTTGTTTAAGCGGATGCTTAAGAGGGGGTGGAGGGCTCTCCCTGCACCACTGGTGGAGGTCCAGGGGTTCAGCCACTTCGCGGGTCAACCTGGCCGCATCTGCCACAA
Organism: Balaenoptera acutorostrata; assembly: GCF_949987535.1. Classification (NCBI taxonomy): domain Eukaryota; kingdom Metazoa; phylum Chordata; class Mammalia; order Artiodactyla; family Balaenopteridae; genus Balaenoptera; species Balaenoptera acutorostrata. The sequence continues at coordinate 55,606,927 of NC_080083.1, forward strand.
CCAGAGAGGCACCTAGGCTGTGACACAGCAGTTTCCTTGGTACTTTCACTAGAGAAACACTCACACCCAGACAGGAGGGAAGGACGAGGGTGGGGTGGGTAGAGGAAGGGAGTGGGCAGGGTGGGCAGGGATTTTCTGGGGTCATTTGCTGAGGGGGTGGGCTAAGGCTGGGAGTGCTGAATGGGAGGGGCTGATCCACGGGATGCAGGAGGGTGTTAAAAAGAAAAAAAAATGCAGGGACTTCCCTGGTGGCGCAGTGGTTAAGACTCTGAGCTCCCAGTGCAGGGGGCCCGGGCTCAGTCCCTGGTCAGGGAACTATATCCCACATGCCGCAACTAAGAGTTCACATGCCACAACTAAGGAGTCGGGGAGCCGCAACTAAGGAGCCCGCCTGCCGCAACTAAGACCTGGTGCAACCAAATAAATAAATAATTAAAAAAAAAAAAAAACTGGCGGTCCAGTGGTTAGGACTTGGCACTTTCACTGCCGGGGCCTGGATTCAATCCCCAATCAGGAAACTAAGATCCTGCAAGTTGCATGGCACGGCCAAAAACAAATTTAAAAAAATATGCAACCCTGCCTCACGGTCAGGACAACCAGCAGGGCTCTGGACCCAAAGCTAAGCCCTTAAGACCGTATGGGGCATCGATGCGCGCTGGCCTCTGCCCCGAGCCCGGCAGTGTCCCCAGCTCCCCAGACAGCTGTGTGTCCTCCTGGGCAGGGCTCTCCCTTGTGGTGGCCCCTGCCCCAGCAGCCTAATGCTCTCTGATTCTGCCACAAGTCCGCCCAGAGCAGCACAACCACTCCCAGCCCCCCGCCAGGGAGGGCACGCTCGGTGACCTTGGTGATGGGCAGAGAAGGGGACCTGACAGGAGTGGGATTTTTTGCTCAGCCTGGTGTCCGAGCTACAGCAAGAAATGGGTCCAGAGGGATCACAGCAAGCAGAGCCGCCCCTCCCCGTGCTCACACAGTCCAACCGCTTCTCAAAATGAAGGCCCCACGAGAGCGCACACGCACAGAGAGCCATCAGAAGCCACGGAGGTGCCCACCGAGGAGAGGAGCTGCACAAACCCCTCCTTGCCCTCCGCCCGCACCCACCAACACTTACACGCTTGCTAGAGGCAACGCAGAATGCTCTATCCACTTGCTATGCAAAGGCAGCACCACCCAGACCTGGTTTGAAATGCAGCGCTTCAGCCCCACCCAACTTGCTGACTCTGAACCTGAGCTTTAACAAGATCCCCAGGTGATTTGTATGCACATTATAGTCTGAGAGGTGCTGCTAAAAGACCACAGAGACAGCGGAGTTCGAAGAACCTTCACGCATTCATCCTGAAAACATTTACTCAGCACTTAACCTGTGCTGGGAGTGCTCACAGGACCCGGCCCCCAGAGACACGCGATAAATGATTCTGGATCCAGGGCTGCCGTGTAAGGTTGTGCAGGTTGCTCACAGCACAGAGGCAGGTTTTCCCCCCACTCCCTCAACAAACACACACGCATCCAAGTTGCCAACCCAGGCCTGCAAGTCTGAATTCACCGAGAGGAGCATATTTTTCTAATTATAGCAAAGACCCAAAGTCTAGGATATTGGTGGTCCCAACTGGATCCGAGTCTCACCTGGGTTCTCATGATGGCCTTGATGGCCGCTTCAAGCTCCTCTGAGTTGTTGTAGTTGACGGTCCACACGTGGGGCTTGCCAATGAACTTCTCTGCGTAGGGATGCTGGGAGAACACCTAGCCAGGGCACAGAGACGGGACGCTTCTCCCTCTGCCTGCCAAGCTGGGCTGCGTGAAGAGCAGGAGCCCCCCACCCACCTGTCCCATCTCTCCCTTCACCCCATGTCTCAGTCTCCCCCTTCCAGGAACTGCAGGGGTCCCATCTCAGACCCTCCCGATGTGGGACCAGGCCCTTCCCACTCACCTCTCTGGAGGTGGGTTTGCCCCGGAAGAACTCATGGTTGAGTGAGCTGTGGGGCGGGCTGAAGCGAGACTGCAGGAAGACGCAGCCGTTGGCGATGGCCTCCAGCGGGGCAGGGCCCTCATAGGGGAAGCCAAAGCCTATGAAGAGCTGCAGAACCGAGGCGGCACAATGGTCAGGGAAGGTTGGGTATCACAGCCCAGGAGCCCCAGGAAGCTGGGAGCAAGGCTGGGGTTGGGACATTCACAGGAGGCAGCTGGGGCAGCAGAGAGCCCAGAGTAGCTATGTGCCTCAGCCATTGTGAAATCAGGACGTCTAGTTAGGTCATATCAATGGCCTCCTCCTGCTCTAAAGGCTATGATTCTGGAGGAGAAAAGAACAAGGGTTCCCAAGCTTAGAAGGCTTCAGGCCACTCCTACAGCTGACCTCAAAGGACCTTTACTCATTCACCCAAAAAACATTCATTCAGTACCTGACTTGTACTAGGAGTGCTCATAGGGTTGGCCCCTGAAAGGTGATCAATAAGTGCTTCTGAATCTGAGGTTGCCATGTAGGGTTGTTCAGGTTGCTTACTGCACAAAGATACCCTCTCTCCACCCCGACACACACACACACACACACACACACACACACACCCACCCACCCACCCACCCAAGAGGCCTGAAGAAATAAGTTATGGTGAGAACAGGAGAGGACCTGGCAGCTGGCTAAAGACCCTCCAGCCTTAGCTGACATTTCAGGGCCCAACAGCAGGATCACGCTCCAGGGACACAGCTCAGGGAATTCCAGAAGCAGTTCGTCAGAACTAGTGGCCCGAGGGAACTCCAGCCAGGCTGCTCACCGTCCCTTTGCCCCCAGCCTGCCCTTCCACCCTCTCAGTGGCTCTGAAAGCCAGGTCCAGGAGTCAGCTGGGCTGGACTGGTGTTAAGGGTGGGGGGGCGGCAGGTGGGCAGCCCAACTCGTCTTCACCATCACTGAGCCCCACTCAGGTCTCTTTCACTGTGGGGCCTCCCCTGCCTGATGGGCATCCCCATCTCCGCCCCCAGCTCTGACCAGCCCCTAAGAGGCCCAGACATGAGGCTCAGGGCAGCAGAGTGTGCTGGGCATGTCCACACGTAAAGGGGGCCACAAGTGATGGTGGCAGGCATGACAGGCATTGCAGGCACATATGGGCACCCCCTGGACAACTATGGCCGGGCTGGGGTGAGGATGGAGGATGGGGTGGGGCTCACTTTGGCCTTGCGCAGCAGCTGCTGGAACTCAGGCTGCGGCAAGAGGCCGTGGTTCTTCACGAAGGCCGGGACTTCGGGGGGCCGCTGGCTCTCGTAGTACACGGTGCCGTGGATCTCCATGTACTTGTTCAGGATGCTCAGGAACTTCTCCTTCCCCTGGAAGAGGAGGAGGAGGGGATGGGAGCCTTGCTCCAACCTCAGACGGCAGAGCCAGCTGAAGAGACACCCTTGGTCAGGAAGTCGGAAAACATGGGGCCAGTTTCAGGTTGGCCCCTAACCAGCTGTGTGACCCTGAGGAGGCCCCTGCCCTCTCTGGTCCTCAATTTCTTTATCTATGAGTTACAGAGGTTGGATTAGACCAGAGGCCTCCGGACTATTTTTAGCCATGGACTTGTTTTCTTTCCAAAGGTCTCCTATGGAGACCAACATTTAATTGTATCCAGCTGGAGCTACTTGGCCTCCCCTGAATCCCTGATGACCTCCAAGGACCTCTGAGGAGGCATGGAGCATAGGTGAATAGATAACACCTCAGCATCTGGGCACCCATCTGACCCTACGGCCAGGGCCCTGAGCTGGGAGCTGTGGTCAGTGTAGGACCTCGACAGGAATAAGCATGGGATCGGCTGCCGGGTTCTATTTTTTAGAGCTTTTCTGAGGCTTGCAGAAGAGAGGGAGGGGAAAGTAGCTTCGAGATCACGGAGAAGGGTGGGGCGTGGGGCTCTCTTCAGGAAGGATTAGTTCCCAACAGGCCAATGGGTCAGAGGAAAAGAACTCATGGTTCCTCACGTCCCGCCGGCCAGCATGAGATCAGACCACCAGGAGCTCCAGCCCAGGTTTACTTTACAAACCACAGCTCTTGAAGAATATTATCAATGGACATCAGAATAATTGTTAACAATTCACATTTTGAAACTCAAACTGTATACATTTTTCACAAGGAGGCCTTCCACTTTGGGTAATGCAGATCAGCCCTGCCTCTGAGAATGACCAGGAAAAACAGGAAAATGTAAAAAACATCTATGAAGGCCCTGAAAAATCTAACAAAGAATGAAGAATTACAAGGCCAAGACCTGGGAGAAGGAGGAAAAGAGATTGCTGAGGCCAGTGTTGGGGTTGGTTTTCCTCCTGGGGGCACCTGCTGATTCCAAGGGCAGCATCTAGGCAGCTAAGCAGACCTGGGAGACAAAAGTCAGAGTTCGGGGCCCGCCTAAGATGGGGAGCCCTGACGGAAATCCACACTTTGGGTTGGAACTCTGAGGAGTTACATCCTGGAAGAAAGGGCGGACCAGAACTAGAGCAGCTCTTGCAGGGGCTGAATCCTTTTAAAATTGTCTCAATCACTATCATTGGTTGAGGTGATCTGGGATTGCTAGGGCCCCAGCTGTAATCTAAGAATAAAAGTAAATCCTGGGGCTTCCCTGGCGGCGCAGTGGTTGGGAATATGCCTGCCAATGCAGGGGACACGGGTTCGAGCCCTGGTCTGGGAAGATCCCACATGCCGCGGAGCGACTAGGCCCATGAGCCACAATTACTGAGCCTGCGCGTCTGGAGCCTGTGCTCCGCAACAAGAGAGGCCGCGATAGTGAGAGGCCCGCGCACCGTGATGAAGAGTGGCCCCCACTTGCCACAACTAGAGAAAGCCCTCACACAGAAACGAAGACCCAACACAGCCATAAATAAAATAAATAATTTAAAAAAAAAAAAGCTCTATGCAAAGGTCTTTAGGGGTTGCAGCCCACTTATTAAAAAAAAAAAAAAAAAGTAAATCCTCTCTGGAAGAAGAGAGCATCATGCTTGACCTCAAATTATTTCTACAGTTTTTCATATTCACTTTCCAGAACTACCTAGAGGTAGTTTTTCTCAAAAATAAAAGAAAAGAAAAGAAAAGCAAAAGGAACCAATAAAATCCCAATCAAAATCCCAGCAGGCTTTTTAAAATAGGAATTGACAAGCTAATTCTAAAACTCATTTGGAAATGCAAGGACCTAGAAGAGACAAAATAACTTTGAAAAAGAAGAAGAAATTGGGCAGACTTATATCACCTGATTTCAAGACTTATTATAAAGCTACAGTAATCAAGACAGTGTGATATTGGCATCGAGAGAGACAGATCAACAGAACAGAACAGACAGTCCAGAAATAGACCTACACATGTAGGGTCAATTGAATCCTGACAAAGATGCAAAGACATTTCAGTAGAGGAAGGATAGTCTTTTCAACAAACAGTCATGGATCACTCTATATGCAAAAAAAAAAAAAAAAAGGAAAGGGAAGGGAAAAAAGGACTTCAACCCATACTTCATATCATATATAAAAGTTAATTCAAAATGGATCACAGACTTAAATGTGAACCTAAAACTATAAAACTCATAGGAGAAAAATCTTTGTGACCTGGGGTTAGACAAAGATTTCTTGGATACACCAAAAGCACAATCCATAAAAGAAAACACTGGACTTCATTAAAATTAAAAACTTTTGCTCTTTGAAAGATGCTGTTAAGAGAAAGACAAGCCACAGCCTGGGAGAAAAGTTTTGCAAAGCATCTATTTGTTAAAGAACCTATATCCAGAATATGTAAAGAACTCTAACCACTCAATAATAAGAAAATAAACAACCCAATCTTTTAAATGGGCAACATTTTTGAAGGTATTTCACCAAAAAAGATAAATGGAAGACAAATAAGCACACAAAAACATCTTCAACATCCTTAGTCATTAGAGAATTACAAATTAAACCCACAATAAGATACTACCACACACCTGTTAAAATGGCTAAAATTAGAAAGACTGACCATGCAAAGTATTGATGAATTTGTAAAGGAATTGGAACTCTCATACATTGCTGGCAGGATTGTAAAATGGCAAAACCACTTTTCTTAAAACGTTAAACATAGTTCTACAATATGACCCAGCCATCCACTCCTAGGTATTTACCCACAAGGAATGAAAGCATATGTGTGTACAAAGATTTGTACGTGAATGTTCATAACAGCTTTATTTGTAATAGCCAAATACTGGAAACAACCCAAATGTCCACTAACAGGTGAATGGATAAATAAAGTGTAGTCCATCCATGCAATGGAATACTACTCAGCAATAAAAAGGAATGAACTATCGTTACATGCAACAGGATGAAGGAATCTCAAAATAATTATACTCAGTGAGAAAATCCAGACAAAAATGAGTATATACCATATGATTCCATTTATATAAAATTATATTAATAGAAAATGAAAACTAATCCATAGTGACAGAAAGCAGATCACTGGTTGCCTGGAGATGAGGAGGAGAGGAGAGATAGGAGGAAGAGATGCCAAAGGGAAGGAGGAAATTTCAGGGGTGGTGGATCTATTCTCTCTCATGAGTGTGGTGATGGTTTCACATAAGTCAAAAGCCATAAAATTATACACTTTAAACAAGTTTAGTGTATTGCATGTCAATTTTCCCCAATAGAGCTATTAAAATAGATTTTTAAATTTAAAAATTTAAATACCTTGATTTTAAAAAAAAAATCACGTACATAAAGAGACAAGACTATATGATCAACACCCAAGAGACATGACAATAAAAACAGATTCATACGAGATCTATATGCTGGAGTTACCAGGCACAGACTTTAAGGTAAATATGCTGAATATAGTCTAGGAGATGGAAGATAAAATTTGAAATCAAATGGAAAAAAAACCCCACAGTGGCAGAAACTAAAGACTAAATGGATGGATTTAACAGCAAATTAAACACAGCTGAAGAGAAACTTCACTTACTGAAAGAACAAAAGAAAACATCCAGAATGAAGCATAGAGAAACTAAAGGATGGAAACTGCAGAAAAGAATGTTGGAGACAAGGGGATATAATGAAGATTTAATGTCTGTGTAAATAGCGTCTCAGAAGTACAGGAGAGAGATTGGGGCAGAAGCAACATTTAAAGAGAGAGTAGCTGAGAGTTTTCTAAAATTAGTGAAAGATCAAACCACAGATCCAAAGAGATCTACAAACTCCACTCAGGATAAAAACAAAACAAAACAAAACAAACAAGCAAAAAACCACACTGAGGCTTATCATAGTAAAACTTCTGAAAACCAAACGGAAGCCTTAAAAGCAGGCAAAGGAAAACACAAAAAAGAAATTACCTTTAAAGGAACAATCAGACCTACACTGACTTCTCAACAGAAATGACAGAAGGCAGAGGACAAGCTAGAATTTGTACATAATGAATATATCCTCTGAGACATTTTTAGAAAATCAAAAACAGCAGTCCCAGACTAAGTTGGTTTCTTCTGGAGACAGACAATGATTCCAAATGGAATCTCAGAGATGTAAGAAGGAACACAGAACAATACAAAGGGTAAATGTGGGTAAATGTAAATGAATATTGACTTCGCAAAACAACAGTAGCAACAACAACAATAATAATAATAATATATCGTGGGGTATAAAATATTTGGAGAGTATTAAAATACCATAAAACATATAAGTTGGGGCCGGATAGAAATAAAACATTTTAAAGTTCTTTTATAACCCAATGAAACGTAAAAGTATTGGCTTAGACTTTGATAAGTCAAAGGTGCGTGTTATAACCTTTAGGGTAGCCTAAAGAGTATAAAAATATTAAGAAGATCAGAACCAAAAGAATATGAGAGTAAAATTAGCTAAAGGAAGGTGGATTTTTTAAAATATATCAATGTAAAAAGATAAGAAATGAGCGGAAAAAGAACATGGAACAGGTAAAAAAAAAAAAAAAGAAAGAAACCAACTAATAAAATGGTAGATTCAAAGCCAAACAATATCAGTAATCACACCAAAATTTTAAAAGGACTACTTATTATAAAACTGAATTGGGGCTTCCCTGGTGGCGCAGTGGTTGAGAATCTGCCTGCTAATGCAGGGGACACGGGTTCGAGCCCTGGTCTGGGAAGATCCCACATGCCACGGAGCAGCTGGGCCCGTGAGCCACAATTGCTGAGCCTGCGCGTCTGGAGCCTGTGCCCCGCGAAGGGAGGGGCCGCGATAGAGAAAGGCCCGCGCACCGCGATGAAGGGCGGTCCCCGCACCGCGATGAAGAGTGGCCCCCGCTTGCCGCAACTGGAGAAAGCCCTCGCACGAACCGAAGACCCAACACAGCCAAAAATAAATAAATAAATAAATAAATAAATAAATAAATAAATAAATAAGAAAATCCTTTAAAAAAAAAAAAAAAAAACTGAATTATGGCCCTAGAAAAAAATCAAATCAAGGACGTGAAGTGTTTAGAAAATGTCTCTAGGGAGATGCAAGAGGGAAGAGATATGGGAACATATGTATAACTGATTCACTTTGTTATAAAGCAGAAACTAACACACCATTGTAAAGCAATTATACTCCAATAAAGATGTTAAAAAAAAAAAAAAGAAAATGTCTCCAAAGCCCCCATTCAACTTCCTGATCCCATGACCAGAGCAGCTATTATTAACAGTTTCTTGTGTGCCTTCCTCAGATCTTTTACGCATTATAAGCAGATGTACATTTTCTTTAAAACACACACATATGTGCACAAATGGGTTCACGTTACATGCACTGTTGAGCAACTTTTTTTCACCTAATCATACACGTGTGCGTATTTATGTATGAAAACTTAAAGTTTTACAAAACAATAATTACTCTTAATACATATAAAGTCCTCTGATATCCTTTTATTCTATTGTTTCTATGTTATTCTGCTTCATTTAAAAGGCTAATCAAGACTCTGAGTTAAAAAAAGACAAATACTGCATGATCTCACTAGTATGCAGAATCGAAAAGAGTCAAACTCATAGAAACAGTAGAATGGTGTGTGTCAAGGGCTGGGCAGGGGGGTGGGGTGGGACATATGGGTCAAAGGGGACAAACTTTCAGTTTTAAGATAAATAAATTCAGGGATTTAATGTCCAGCATGGTGATTATAGTTAATAAACCTATATTGTATACTTGAAATTTGCTAAGAGAGTCAATCTTAAATGTTCTCACCACACACGCATGATAACTGAGGCGGTGGATGTGTTCATTAGCTTGATTGTGGCACTCGTTTCACAATATAAATGTTTATCAAGCCATCATGCTGTACACCTTAAATACATACAATTTCTCTTTGTCAATTATACCTCAGTAAACCTGAGGAGAAAAAAAAAAAAGAAAAACAACCAGAGCCAAGTTGCAGTTTGAAAAGTCTACCTTAGCTCCCCCAGAAGCACTTCTTATGTCTGGAATGTTTCCTCCAACAGCGAGGCTGGGTTTGCTGCGTCTGGACAAGCAGCCTCTCTCGCATCCCTCACTCCCGCTCCCTGGGACAGGCTCTCCTAAAACAGCGGCATCTAAGCCCTAGCCTCCGGCTCTGGGGACCCAGGATAAGACAAGCCTCCTCGGCACAGCATTCACCAAAACCCTCTCCCTGATCCCAGCTGCCGCTCCCCTAAGGATGTGACGACCTCATACCCTCCTCCCTCCTCCGCTTCTCGCCACCTGGTCCCCTGAACTCTAGATGGCATTTGTCCCAGGATGCTGCTGTCATTCCTTTCTTCATCCGGCCACCTCTGCCTTCCTTGGGTCACAAAGACCAGAGCAAAGATGTCTTTTTTTGGAAGCAGCTGCTTTGAGGTCTCTTGCTGTACAGCGTTGCTCCTGGCTATCCCAGAAGCTCCTGAGCTAGAGATACAACTGTTCTCTTCCCAGTCCTCATAACCTCTCATTCTCTTGGGGCAGTTTCTTAACAGTATCTTCTGGTACAAGCAGACACCGTCTGTGCTCGCTCCCTTGCCCAGCACCCCGGGCATCCTGGCAGCCAGCTCGTTTGGCATCAAATGAGGATGACTCCTCGCCCCTCTCCCCACACCTGGCAGTGGGCACTGATGTCTCAGCCAGGGCTTGGACCCGTAGTCCAGCTTAATCCAGAGCTTCTCTCTGCCTCTATCCAAGGCGTCATAACCGAGGAGGCTATGTAGAGTCGGAGTTAAGTGTTCTGGCTCTTAGAGTTAGATGTGGGTTCAAATCCCAGCCCCACCACTTAACTAGCTTGTCACTCTAACCTCATAGTTGATGGTCAAGTGAGAAAATATATGCGAGCACCTGGCAATAGTAAGCTCTGGATGGACCAGTGTTAGCCATGGCTATGACCTCATAGGGTTGTTGTGGCACAGACCATGAGATGTCCCATAATATCGCTTTCCTCCCCCTTCCTCAGCCACAGAACTCCAGGGCTGAGCTGGGCACCTGGTTGCCGGGGGCACAGCCACTTCCAGCATCCCCTGAGACTGGGCATGGCCATGGGACCGAGACCTAGCCACAGGGCCATATGGGGAAGAGATGCGCATAAAACGGTCAGGAGATGTCCCTAAACCTGACCTTCCCCTGCCCCTTCTTCTTCCCCCTCCTCCTCCTCCCCCACCCCCTCCCAGCTGGAGGGCAGATGTAATGACTGTGCACTGTTTGTGGTCATCTTAAACGATGAGGCAAGACCAGGGTGGGAACTAAACAGGGCGGGTCAACCAGGGGAGAAGAGCCCCAGGTGTCAGGCCAGGACTGACACCTCCAGAGTTTGTCAACAGAGAAGAAGACATACTTCCATCTTGCCTCAATCACTATTATTCAGGGCTTTTCTGTGACAGCTGGACTTAATCCTCATCAACACAGCATGAGAATCATTAACTAAGATGGTCATGTGACAGTCTCGACATGGGGTACAGGGGCTGCTCAATGTTCCCCACGATCAGCATCTTTATTCTTAACCTTTAGCCTCATGCCGCCTGCCTTAGGTCAATAGCCCATCCTAGGAGCTGCCCTGAGCCACGCGGAGCTGGACCCTGACCTCCAGGGCCTGCCTCCCCTCAGAGGGCCCCGGGAAGAGCCTGAGACCCCGCTGTCCCCATCACCCTCCTCCCACCTTGGTCTGGTCCATCCACAGGAGCCACAAACCCCGGAAAGCCCGCCTCGGGAGCACCCCCAGGGGAGACCCTATAGAGAGCAGAGGGGGGCAGGAGGCGAAGGGATCACGCGGCATACCTGGAGCTGCCTCGTTGCCAGGGGGGCAGAGAGAAAAGAGGAGAGAGAACAAGTCAGTGGCCGGGTGAGTGGGTACCCTCCCATGCGGGTGGGGCTTCTCGTGGGACCCCCCGCCCTGAAGATGGGGTTCCAGTTCCTAGTCCTCTCCTGCTTCTCCACTGCCTCCCATCCCACAGAATCCCCACGTCTAGCCTAAACCCCCTCTGCGGGGTTAGAGTGTCTGTTGATCCACCCGAGGGAGGGTGGAAGGTTAAGCCATTTGAATTTGTTGCAAAGCGTGGGAGCAGGGAGAGGGGTGAGGCATGAGCCCCCGGCTGGTATTTCCAAAGGCAGTTAGAGGCCTCTTTTCTGACCCATTAGTGGGGGCCGTTTTCCACCGTCGCCCAGTGCTGGGGGCGGTGGATGGGAGCCGAATCCTGGGGCTGGGAGCCCCTGGGGGCCGAGGGCTGGTGCTTGCGGTCAGCGGGGCTCACCTTCCAGATACTCGCCTCCTTGCCGTACACCACGGCCATGTTGCTGGCCTTTCCGCCTTTGATGAGCCGCTTCTCCGTCTCGTTGAGCTCCTCGGACACGAAGCCCATGAAGGAGTTGTCCGGGGTGTGAGCTGCAGCCAGACCACGAGGTCAGGAAGAGGGTTACCAGACAGCCAAGGGCACGCCCTGGGTCTACCCGGCCCAGTCCCATCAGAGGGTTCCCTGTTTGGCAAGGATGGGGAAGGGGGCTGGGAGGTAAGGGGTCCGGTTTGGGGCGGGGAGAGCATCCACCCATCATCAGTGCCCTGGCCCCCTCCCACGGCATCTCTTACCACCTCCCCAGCCCTCTCTCCACGCAGCTCTTTGCTCACAAGGCCCTGCTGAGAGGTCTTTCCTGACCCCAATCCCACTCTGTCTCCTTTCCCTGCATTATTTTTTGTCCCAGCACTCACTGACCAGATGCGATAGTATATATTGATTTGGTTGTGTATTATCATCAGAATCTAAGCCCCATGGGAGCAAAAGCTCTGTCTGTGTCTCCGGCACACGGCCGGCTGGCTCACAAATGCACGGAACATCTTCCCTTTCACACCTGCCAGCTTCTGCCCTGCCCTTCCCTCTGCCTGGAGCGCCCACCACCCTTTTCTAGGATGAGAAAATCCTATTCCGCTCCAGGGCCCCACTCACACGTCACCTTCTCTCCTCCCAGAAGCCTCCTCTGGGGCCCACGTGCCCTCCCTTGTGGCCCCATCCACTGCGGTTTGGTCTCCGGCAAAGCGCGGATCGCACCCTGCCTCACCTCCCAGAACCGAGCACACCAGGGGCAAGGAATGCGTTTCAGCTAGGGCTCCAGTTCCTCGGCCACGCTGCAGGAATGTCACTGATTAGCTCTGTCTGCCGTGGCACAGGGTAGAGGTGTAGGCACAAGTGCCATCCGTTTGCAAGTCACATGATCCCTCCCCTCCACGTAGAGGACCTTGAATAGAATGCTTATGGAACCCAATTAAACCTACTCTACCTTCCCAGGTGGGAGAGGCTGCGGGGAGTAGGTTGGTTACAGCCATACATCCTTGATTTCCCAGAACAGCCCCGATGCCAAACACCCTGTTTCTTCATTTCAGATGCACGTTTTTTCACATTTTAGCACGTCTGAAATTGGGATGCATACTTTAATCAAATGTGTAGATTTAACACAATATGTCTACCCATCCCTCTCAATACCCACAAAACTTATAATCAATATCTGGTGCACCTTAGAAGAAGTGGTGGTTTTCTGTCGAAGTGCCCCAGAAAGCTCACGGATTCTTGAGTCTGAAAATCCGACCACTATAAAGACGGGCTGCAGAACAAAATGATCTCTCCTCTAGGGCTTCAGAGGCATAAGGGGGGGCCCTGGAGGCCTGGAGTTGTTTCTGTGATGGTCAGAGCTCAGGCAGCTCTCCTGTCTCAGGAGGCTCTGCCAGGCCAGGGAGAGGCCCCAGGAGGGCAGACCAGACCCTCCCTGACCCAGTTTGCCTGCCCAGCCCCACCCTGGCCTCTGTCCCTACCCTCTGGCTCTAGCTTGGGCTGCACCCAGGTCTCTCTCCCATTCGCCATTTCCTCCCTATTCTCAGAGATGAAGAAAATCTCATTCCACCAACTCCACCAGAAGGGACAGGTTTAGAACAATTTGCTAAACTAGTGGGCGTGGGACAGCGAAGTATTGCAACCAACTAAAATAACAGGGACCATTAAGCAAAGAGCTCCTGGGGGCGGGGCGAGGCAGCCAGCCTCCCAGTTAGCTCTTTGGGGAAATCAACCAGCTATCAATAGCTGGGGAAAGAGGTCTGCTCATGAATTCCTTCCTGGACTTGGTATATCATTAAGACAGGCAAGTCTGTTTCTTGTTCTCTCTTTCTTTAATTGATTCAGTCAATTAACATTTTTCTGAGGACCTCGCTAGGCTCCAGGGAAATAAAGATAAATCAGTCAGTGGCTCCTTTTTGAGTGATTCATACATAATCTATCAGTGGAAATAAATGTATAAGCAAATAACTCTATTTCAATGTATGCTTTAACAGAATTAGGTTTAAGAGTTATAAAAACATTCTGCCTGGAATAGATAAGGGGATCAGTGAAAGTGACAGTAAAAAGAAGAGACATTTGACATGGGGTTTTGGAGGATGAGTAGGAGTTTGCCAGGTTTGGAACTCTAGATCCAGTGGGTTTTACCCCAGGGCAACTCCTCATTTTCTCAGTGTAGATTATCGCAGAGGGCTCTTAACCCATCTCCTGCTTCCCCGTCCTCTACCACTGTCCCTTTGGCCATCTGCAGTCTGCCAGAATAATGTATCTCAAAAAATTGGGGCAGGGGGGGAATTCCCTGGAGGTCCAGTGGTTAGGACTCCATGCTTTCACTGCCGAGGGCCTGGGTTCAATCCCTGGTCAGGGAACTAAGATCCCGCAAGCCGCCCGGCGTGACGAAAAAGAAAAAGAAAATTTCTCCATGATATTCCCTAGCTCAAGAACCTACAGTGAACCTCGAATTACCATATCCAATGTAAACTCAGGAATCTTTGCTAAAAGACCCCACCCCTCTGCTCCCAGATCCTCGATGGTATTTTTTCTGCTCTGCTATCACATATGCTGTTTCCACAGCCTAGAGCATCACCACCACTCCCCACCCCTGCTTCCTTTCCCTCCAGAAATCTCCTCAGGACCCATCCCACGCCGATCACTCTGCTGGGAGCACAACGCCACCAGATGACCCGTTAGGACAGTCACTCTTCTCTTGGAGAAGCCTCATACAACCTTGCAACGGGCTACGGGGAGGGAGTCTGGTCCCCACAGAGCCATGTGGCCTCAGACAGGACATTCCACCTTTCTGGGCCTCAGTTTCCTCATCTGGGCTCCAAGGAAACTTTCCACCTTCCCAACCTTCTGGGATCCAATCAAGCCGTTACTCATGTATTATTCAGAAATCTTGTCTGCCTCTAATACAGCCTAGAACCTGAAGAGTAATACAAAAGCAGTCCCTAAGCACCCAAAAGGGATGCATTCATTTGACAGGCTCAGCAGAGATCAGCTACTTTACTTACGAGCAAGTTCCTCGGGACCCTGCTTGGAACCAAGCTCACTCTTAATTTAGAGACAATCCTAACGAGGGCGCTTATCCGGCTTTCTGACCCACAGCCTTCAAAGAGCCGCCAATTAGACATCCAAGATGCTGCTGGATGCAGATAGCTTGACGACGATTAAAAGTGACAGCTGACAGTCTCCCAAGTAGGAGAAAAGGCGCCACACCAAACAGCGACAGGAGAAGGGGCCACTCAGCAGGGGACGCGGCTCTGCACACCTCTGCCGGCCCTGCAGGGCAGGCCCCACACCAGAGAGATAGAGCATTGACCCTGAGTTGTCAAGAAAAGGTTAAATTATTTTCAGCACGCTGCATGTAAGAGGGGAGGTCAGTGTGTATATATTTTAAAGTCTCATTAAAAATCACGAAAGCGGGCTTCCCTGGTGGCCCAGTGGTTAAGAATCTGCCTGCCAATGCAGGGCACGCAGGTTCGAGCCCTGGTCCGGGAAGATCCCACATGCCGCGGAGCAACTAAGCCCGTGCACCACAACTACTGAGCCCACGGGCCACAACTACTGAAGCCCGCGCGCCTAGAGCCCGTGCTCCGCAACAAGAGAAGCCACCGCGATGAGAAGCCTGCACACGAGAGTAGCCCCCGCTCACCGCAACTAGAGAAAGCCCGCGCGCAGCAACGAAGACCCAAAGCAGCCAAAAATAAATTAATTAAATAATTTTTTTTAAAAATCGTGAAAGCTCAGCTCGAATGGCATCCCTTGCCCGAAGCCCGTCACCCACAGGGGCCCCAGCCACCCCACCCCCAGCCTTACTTCCCATTATCCCCAACGCTGGAGCCTCCCGGAGCATTTGCATTTCCAGAACCTTCCGTTCTTTCCATATCCATCTTCACTACGTCTGTTCCCTCTGCTTAGAAAGCCTCCCTATGCTGCCCCCTCACCACTCACTGAAGTCTCCCTCCACGTTGGAATGTCTCTCTTTCTCAAAGGCCACGGAACCCTCTTTGTTCTGGAACCCTGGGCTGAGCCGCTCTCGAGGGCAAGAGAGCAACGTGTGCTCCAGGAGGACAAAGGCTGCGTCCTCCGGGTGTTGGAAAGGTCACCATGCTTCCCCCCCGCACCCAGGCTGCCCCCTCCCTACACACCACCAGAGGCTTCCTCTGTGGCTCACACATTTGCAGAGAGGGGAACGCGGTTTTCCCGTCCAAGGGGACATGCCAAGGGGGTGTGTTCCCCTCCCCGCACAGGCCCCAAAAGGAAGGAGAGGAAGGAATGGGACCTGCCTCCTCCCGGGCCACCTCGGAGAGGCCCCCACCGCCGCCCAGCGGCCGGACACTCACGGAACATGGTCATGAACTGCTTAGGGTTGAGGTTCCAGTAGCCCCAGTTTGTCCGGTAGCCGTGCAGCGTGGCGTACTCCTCGTGGTTGTACGCAGGTTCTGTCCCGAAGGTGTCGATGACCCGGATGCGGCACCTGTCCACCCCCCCGGGATCAGGAACCAGGGTCACCAACCTCCCCGTGTCTCCCTGGGCTGGGATTGTGCCAGCCGTGGGCTCTGTAACCTGAAGGTGGCTGGTCAGGGTAGTGTGATGTGTGGTCAGGGCTTGGGCTCAGACACTAGCTGGCTGTGTGACCACGGGCAAGTGCCTTAACCTCTCTGGGTCAGCTTCCCCATCAGTCAAATGGGGATAACTGTCTCAGGGTCTTAGTGATACACCTGAACCAGGGACCACTAACTCAGAGACTGTTAGTTTTTACAGCTGCCCCAAGGGAGCCTAGAAGGGGAGGCCCAGCCTGGAATGGGATCCCTCCCCACTGCCCCAGGGGTCACTTGTACGATTTCTACTTTCCTGGGCAGGGAGTCCACAGTCCCTCTGCCCAGGAGCCTGACACCCGCAGGATGTGCCTGGGTTATCTGGGCTGAGACGCAGAAGAGCAGGGCCCCAGGGGTACCAGCCACTGCCACGGGCCCATCGTGCCCATCGTGCCTCAAAGTCTCCTGCAAGTGTGGCCACTTCAGGTGGGCCTCCCAGCCGGTGGAGGCTCTGTCCCACCCTTTGGCCCATTGAGGCTGCTGTCAATGGGCCAAAGCCCAGAACCTCTCCCTCCATCTGGGCCACCCCGGAGTGGGCACCTGAAGAAAACCACTGAGACTCAGATGCCCCTACAAGGAGTTCCCTCACCCAGAGTCCTTGCCGGTGACCCAGAATTGTCCAGACTGCTGAGGTCGGCACTCCTCCCCCGGAAGAGGCGGGGATGGCAGGAAGAGGCCCCCAGTGCATGGAGAACACGCATTAATAATAAAGGCAATAACGCTGCCTGTCACTTTTTTTTTCCTAATAAAATCATGTGGGATAGTCAATGAGACTAGAGCAAACGTAATAAATAGCAGGGCTCTCTGTGCTAAATTAAACCCCGTACCCAGCTGGCTGCAGAGAGACAGAGCTATGGCATTGTCTTTCCTCCTGCCCTGGAGGGGGTGGGGTGGAGGAGGGAGTGGGGAGGGGGCTGCTGGGTCCCCACACACAGAGGTCACGCCCTGTTACCTGCCTTGTTCCCCTCCACCACTCCCTGCAATTCCTCTGCCCCCTCCATCTGGGTCAGCTCTGACCCTGCCCCCCAGCCTGTCCAGCAGCAGAGGTGCCTGGATCACCTGGCTGTGGTTTATTAATTGTCATCTGAGTCAGCCTTAGTCAGGAGGCAGAGCTGTCAGAGAAGGAAGGCAGTGGGGGAGGGGGAGACTTCTCTCCACCGCGGAACCTGGGAAAGTGCAATCCCCCACCTTGGGGACCAGCCGGCAGCCAGACCCCGGGGGCTGCCATGGGCCATCACCACCTTCCCGCTGCCCTCTCACCGGTACTTCTTGAAGGAGAGTCCCATGTGCTGCTTCATCTGCTGCAGGCCGTGGTAGTCGGTGTAGATGAGGTCGAAAGGCAGGGGCATGGTGAGCGGGCAGTTCCCCCGGCCTGGCGGCACCCCTAAGTTACTGAGAGAAGAACCCTTCAGAGTCTGAGCCCTGAGAGGGACCCACAGACAGCAAAAACCCCTCTTCCCAAAAAGGCTTGCGTTGGGGGGACCTGGAGCCCACCCTGGTTCCTATAGCCCAGAATAAGTGGCAGGGAGAACACTGTAAAGGAAAGTGAGGCCAGTGCATGAATCCTGGCAAACTCTTGGAGAGGAAGCAAACAGGGCAGCCATGTACGGTTGTATAGGTTTTTCACTGCACAAGAGACTCCAACGAGGGGCAAATCGGACTGAGATCCAGCCCCGGCTAGCTTGCCAAGACTGTACCTGGCCTGGGCTGCCTGCCAGAAGGAAGGAGCACCTTCTGTTAATTTGCACAAACTTGATCCCTGCAGGGCTGTGTCCACCCAGAGGGGGCACCTTTACCCAATGTTCACAAAGTGCCATAAACACCCGCCGAGGTCCTCAGCACAGCTTCAGCATTTGTTAGGAGCTGAAGGGTCCCCAAACCTGTGCCCCAGAAGATATAATCCCGCTCTGCTGACTGGCTCCTGGCCCACGGAGATGCCTAGCCCTGCCCCACTGGCAGACCCTGCCTGCTGGGTCACACTCGCAGGCTTTCATATGGGAACAGGGCTGCCACTGGTGACCCAGGGTGGAGACTTTGGATCATCTCACTGGAGCCTGAAGGACGCGGCCTCCCATCTGCCCAGTCTACCTCCCGGGAGGCAGGCTCAAAGCCCCCTGTCTGGCCCCCCCAGTGCCAGCGTGAACTTTGTCCTGGATGTCCCTGCCCACCATCCGGGAGCCTTTGCTAAGCCTGACTACACACCCCCTGCAGAGGTGATGAGGCTTTTAGATCAATGACTCAGCAAGTCTGTACTGCGCGGCTGAGCCAGGCAGGGAGCAGTGTTGGCCCCCAGGGAAGCCCCCCCAGCAGCTGCCTACCTCCCCCATTCCCGCCTCCCTTGGATTCGTGGTCCAGATGCTGGAAGGCATCCACGAGACCTCCCAGGGAGCCCCTTCAGGGATCCACATGGCAAAAGGCCACGGTTATCATCAGTTCCCTGGGTCGCATCTCCAGCTCCTTGAGACAATTCAAGCCACGTGGAAAAGGAGCACCTGGACGCCTCTGCACTATCTCGCTCACATTCAGCAAGACACCCACAGAGGCTCGGTAAACACTGTCCCCTGAGCAAACTGCCCTAACGCGGCCTTTTCAGCGATGTTTATGATAACCTGATGACAAGGCCATGATGGAAAGATGTCAAGGGGAGCTTCGGGCGACGGGGATCAAGGCATCAGGGCTTGGCCTGTGGCCGGCAGAGAAGGGCATGCCCTCCCCCAGCCAGTGCAACCAGCCTCACTCATCTTCCCCATGCTGGCTGCCCCAGTGGTAGAACCTTTGCTGCTAAGTGGGGAGAGAGGAGTGCAAAAATCTTATAACCATTTTCTCCCCATTTCTTATCTATAAACTTAAAAATGGCCAAGCACCCCCCCCCCACCCCCGTCTCCACCCGTCCAACCCTCCAATGAGTCCCTCTTTCCAACCAGACGGCCACACAGGATTCTCAAACCCAGGGCTTCTAAGGCAGGGCGTGCTTCTTCAGCTTTTTTGCTGAATTACTCAGAAAGCAAAGGGGAATAAGCCCAGGACCCCAGGGGTCTGGAGCCATCACAGGAAACAGTTCCCACAACCTGGAGACTTCATGAAATATTTGGTGGTATTTTTAAGTGTCGAGCAGGTTTTACATTCTCCGCTGTAGGATCCCTGTTTTCTTTCCAGTGTGGCTGGACCCCAAAGTCCTCCAGTCAGATGGAGTATCGTTTTTGTCCTGGGCTATAGAAGCTCCGGGTTTAGGACAGACCCTGGTCCCCCTCCCCACTTCCTCCACTCAACTGAGAACCGCAAATAGAAAGACAAAGTGATGATTCCTCTTGCAGAAGTGAGGAAGGGGGTGGCGGCTCCTCCCTCATGGAATCTGGGTCTGGGAAAATTAAGACGATTCTGAAAATATAAACCGTAGGTGGGTCTAGTTGCTGCTACCTGCACCAGTCACATGCTTGATTTTCCCACACTGCCTTTCCGGCTGGTTACCAGGCAACATGTTGTCCCTCTGTGGCCATGGGTGGTGCCCACAAAGTCATGGGGGCTTCCTTTGGTTGCCTCAACCCTGACCCCACCCCTGGCCCCAGCCCCAGACACCAGGGCCACTGAGAGGCCAGATGAGCAAGTCACAGCCCTCTTCTGGGAAAATGACCCCACACTGACTTCCTAGAGCCTGTGTCGTCTTCCTTACCTTCATGGCTACCATTTTGAACACAGGCACCATTCTACGAGCTTTCAACTCATCAATTCTTCAATTCCTTTCATCTGGGCAACTACTCTATGAGATCAGACCCATTCCCATCCTGCTCCCCTCTTTACAGATTAGGAAACAGAGAGGTTTAGTCATTTACCCAGGATCATACAGCCAGGAAGGCGTGGAGCTGGGATTGGAACCCAGGCAGTGGGCTCCAGTGCCCACACTCCCACCCACTGAGCTCTCCTTCCTCCCCAGGGCCACCGGGCATCAGACAGCACAATGGTGGGTCACTGGACCACAGTGACATCTGAAATTGGAGCCCCGGGCTGCCAGCAGAGATTGGGCCCCAGTCCGTTTTGTTGCTAACTTTGGAGGGGCCATAAGCCTCTAGGGATTTCATTTTTCTTATCAGCAAAAGACAAATAAAAATGCCTACCTCACGGGGTTCCTGGTAGGATCAAGTGGGGCAAGGAGAGTGAAAGTTCCGTTGATTATTATTACTTTAGTCATAAGGTTCACCTTCTGAATTTCTGAGTCTGGCAACTCCTTACCCCATCCCCACCCCCAACACACACATCTCTCACTTAAGGTCTCGGTCATTTTTCAGCTAGAATCTTGAGATAATTTCCTCTCCATTCTGCCTCCCTCCTGTCTTGCCTGACTCTTTTCTAGAGAGATCTTTCCACAATGTCCACCTGGTCAGTCATCCCTGGCTCCAACTGATCCTCTCCAGAGACTTCTCACCTCCTGCTCCTGGACTCAAACCTTGCCTCCTCCTCCAGGAAGTCCTCCTTGGACCTCTGGTCAGAGTGAGACGCCCTTCTCCCTCGATCCGCCTGCCCCAGCATCCCACTCCCCTCCCTACCATCCCTCTGCACTGCCCTGAGTCACCTCCTCACAACCGGAGCCCCTCCAGGGCAGGGCCAGGTTATCTTTGAAAGCCCGGAGCTGGGACAGGATCTGACCCAATAAGTATTGTGTTCATGAACGAATTAACAAGGTAATGAACCAGATGTACCTGCCCTCCCCCTCCCCCCGGAAGAACTGGTTTAAAGGTTGAAAATATGGTCAAGAAAAGCATGTTAGGAGAGAGGGGGTGGGTGAGTGAGAGGGGCCCAGGGCTGATGGGCGTCGCCGAGGGTTATTAGCTGAGTAGCCTCCTGGTCTGGACTGGACACAAGTGGCCCCACGGGTCCCAAAAGGACATCATAGCAGGAAGAAGAGGAGGAGAGACAAATTGGTCCAGAGACGCCAGGTCCCCTTCCCAGGAGGAGTTAACAAGGAGGCCCACGGTCCCCCCAGCCCTAGAAAACAAAGATTTTCAATTTACGGTGACTGCACTGGAAATGTATCTGAAGCTTCCTCATTACTCTTGTCACAAGGAATCTGAGCTCCTCCCGAGGAAAGCAGAGAGGGTCAGCCGAGGGGAGAGGGGGTTGTGGTTTTATCACTTGTAATTTAAGTTCACTTTTATGGGCAATTTTACTCTAAGTGGTTGGTTGGAGCAGTGACATGAATTGAAAAACGCTGTCTCCTGACAACCTTCAGACAAAGGTGCCCAGGGAGGCTCAGCTGTACAATTCCACCTTCCGTGCTGACTCCTCAAAAGGCCCCTGTCCAGACATCTTCCTAATTCCAATGTCAAGTTCACTTCTCTTCCAACTCTTAGCCCAGGGCTGTGTCGGGAGGGGCTCACAGAGCCTCCCCACCCCCCTGGCCCTGGTGAGAGGGGCACAAGCAGCCTCTCAGCATGAGGGGACTTCAGATGCACCCACTTAGCCTCCCCTGCCCGCACACTACCACCCCCAACGCTTGGGAAGTTTCCGTGCAATTGCCAAATTGGGTGGTTGGAATGAATTTCCAAATGTCCCCAGGCCACCTGAGTGGGAGTCTAAATACAGATGAAGGGGGTGTGGGAAGGGGTGATCTAGGGAAAAAGAGCCTTTCTACAGGTCACTTGGTCATATGGTCCTGGTGCCCAACCCAGATTAATCCACCCTTGAAAGCCAACCTGTCAGGGGCAGTGGGGGATGGGGAGCGTTTCAGTCTGGGGAGAGGAAAAGGCTCTGGAGATGGATGGGGGGGATGGTTGTACAACTATGTGAATGTACCTAACGTCACTGAACCGCACACGGTTAAGATGGTAAATTTTACATTGTACGTACTTTACTACAATTTTTTTAAAGAGCCAAAACCAAACTGTCCACAATCACGGTGTCCGTGCCCAGACACACAAGTGCATGCCCAGCACTCTGTCTCCCAAAGGCACCCATGTCCCCATCTTCTCCAGGGCCCCCCACAATGTAGGGGCTCAGCAAATAGCCAGAGCAGGATGGCTGTTACTCTTTGCTAAAAGATCAAAAGGTGAATGGGTAAATGGGACAAGGCAGAGAAAAAATACAATCTACGCCCAAAAGAAAAAAAAAAAACACCTCAGCTAGGAATCAAAATGCTGAGTTCTACACGGTGAAGAGCATCCCTGGGCGTCAGCTCCAGCACAAACTTGCTGGGTGACCTTGCACAGACACAGAATCGCTCTGGTGTCCACCTCCACTCCCATTCCATGATACATGGACAAATCTCCACGGTTCTAGGCTAAAAATTCTCCGGTTTTATTTCTCCCTGTGCCTTTGGTCTGTGGCTAGAAATAATCTCCCCAGGTAGTGCTCAAATTCTGGAACAAACTATTCTCTCTCCCTCTCTGTCTTCTCTGTGTGGGATGGACCTAATTAAAAAGAATCCTTACCAAGCGCTCAAAGATCTTTGCCCCCAGGCGCTAAGTGCCCGTGGGGAACTTCAGCTTCCCTGGATCCATCTCATTACTGGGAGCACCCCGCCTGGGCAGCCCATGACCTTTGTCTCCTCTGGGGCCTGCTAACCCTCTGACCCCGTCCGGTGCCCACCCCCTGAGCGCTAAGGCACTGCCCCCGTCTCTCTCTCACGGCCATTGTTAGAGCAGCTGCCGCCCCTTCCCCAGAGCGTGAGGACCACAGAGAAATAAACCCAGAAAGTTAACTGGGTTTCTAACGAGCTGCTTTAGCAGGTAGGTTAGGATCACTAACAAGGAAGGAATTAAATTCTCCTGCAGGGTTTTCTTCTCTTGCCCAGCGTGAGCTGACCTTCCTGAGCCAACGAAAGCAGCCTTACGAAGCCCTCACGATGGGCTCACCCGCAGCTTCCGTCTCCCGAAAAGGCAGGTGTCCCAGTGCCCTCGGAGGGTCGGGGATCACAGCTAAAGAGAACGGTCAGGTCCCCAGTGGAGTCAGGGCTCAGAGGGAAAGGGAGTTCAAAGGAAAAGCCACTGCTCAGCCAAAACCCAAAGGAAACACAGGCAGAAGGATTCGGACATGGAACTGGGCGGCCTGCATTGGGTCTGTGGTCCAAAGCCGACACTTTCTTCCCCAGCGTTCCCTCCTAGTAAGCAAACTCAGGGCTAAAATTATGGCTGCTGCTCCCAGGAGAGCTGGATGAAACGACAGACTCATTCTTCCTGGGGGCCGCCGGGCCGGGAACACATCCCTCTGGCTGTCCCCTGCCTCCTTCCCCCATTTATGTAACAATGCACGTGAATGCTGAGCACGAATCAAGGCTTCTCTCATCCAAGCCAGGATTTCAGTGAAGGTGCATCTCAGGCCCGGGTGCAGGTTAGGGTCACCGAAGCCCGTGTTGGCTCTTGATGGCCAGGTCGGTCCCAGAGGTGCCACCTCTTCGCTCTGGGGTGGGGCCTGCCACTGGGATGTTGGTTTTCAGTTTTTCCGGGGATTCTCAGGTCCTAGGGGCTCTCGTTGTTCTATCCAGCTCCACAAACCTTTGTGAGGAACCAACCCATGGAGGAAACAAAGATGGGTGAGACTCTGCTCTCAATCCCACTGGAACAAGCCTTGTGGGGGACTTGGGTTAAAGGAGAGACACAGCCCTGGAGTGCCGCCACGAACCGTAGGGTAATCTGGGTCCGTTCCAGAACAGCCAAGGAAAGAACAGTCTGGCTTCCAAGATCTTGACCAGAGCCCTTTTATGATTTCAGGGAAGTCAGAAGGAGTGCTAGGTGTTATTGGTACCATCCTATGCTTCTGCCAGCTTCACTAGGAACAAAAAGAGTCCCAGGCTGGCCCTGTCCCTGCTCTGAGCCCAGAGCAATGGAGTTTTATCCCTCCTGTGGGGGGCACTTCAGTCTCCAGGAAGTTCATCCCACTGTCTGCCTTCCTCCTCTCCAGCCGCCATGGGACAAGACCTCCTCTTGCTCAGGACCCCACCTCTGTTTACAAGAACCCATGGCTCCTGAGATTTGAAGATGTACTGATGCATCCCTCCCGCCACCCCCCGGAAGGAATCCCACCTCCTTACCCTTCCTTCAAAAGCCTTCAGAAGCCAGCCCTTCTCTTCATTTCTTCTCTGACTCCCCCCAAGTTCTCCCCACCCCACTTGGGTTGCACGGACCTTTCCTGAGGGCCTGTGATTTCTTTTAAATCGCTCTTCCTTTGCAACCTCCCAGCCCCAATGTGGACCAGGCCAGAGCTGGAAAAGGTGCCTAGGCCACTACATCCGTGAGGTCACACTTACGGGCCAAGGTCAAGCCTTAGGGGCCTTGATTTGCAAGAGACAGACTCCCACTCTTTGTGGCTCAGAGCAGCATGGAGTGGGAGGTGCAGGGAATCATCCCTCCTGAATCCCGGGGAAGGATGAAGGGCAGGGACCAGCGAGGCTCTGGGCCCCCAGCAGCAGAGGCCCTCATCTTCCTCGGTGTTCAGCTACACCAAACATGATCCTGCTATGCGGATTTAAATGCCTCCTTGGAACCCAAGGAGGAAGAAGGCAAAAGAAGGGAGAGGCGGGAATTCCCTGGCGGTCCAGTGGTTAGGACTTCCATTGCAGGAGGCACGGGTTGCATCACGCTTCCATTGCAGGAGGCACGGGTTCGATCCCTGGTTGGGGAACTAAGATCCTGCAAGCCACGTGGCACAGCCAAACAAACAAACAAACAAACCAGAAGGGAGAGGGGATGCAGTGTTTTAGTGTAAATTAGTCATTTGCCTCTCATGCCTCCTCTGGGAATAGGTGGGGGAGAAAGAACCACTGAGTACAGGGTCTGCTAAGTGCCAAGCAGATGCTGGATGCGGCTCTGCCTCCCCTGTTCTAATTGAACAATAAAATATTTCGAGCATCCAGAAAGTTACAGAAAATAATACAATGATATAATGAATACCTGTGCTCCCACTTCCCAGCCGTGTCAAGTCATAAGATTTTGCCATATTTAGTTCAAACCTCTTTGCTAAGGGCTAACACATCACAAATCCAGGGCGGCCTACAGGGTGTTCTGGTCCCGTCCACTCTCCTCACACCTCCCGCCCCCTCCACCTCACTCCCAGCAGATGTTCATCCCTCCTACATCAAAGATAAAATAAAAAGCATCAGTGGGCATGCTCCAACCCCTGCCTCCATCCCTGTAGCCCCATCGGTACCCCCACCACATCCTGCCCTCTTCTCCTTCCTCCTGGGGGCCATCCTCTCGGGCCACCATGCATGATACTATCTTCCCTCCTGTGGCTTCAACTCCTCCTTTTTCTGGTTCCTTCACACAGCATTTAAACACGCTACAACTCCCCCATCTTGAAAAATAAACATGCAAACCTCTGTTACGGGTTGAATTGTATTCTCCCCAAAAGATGTTGAAGTCCTAACCCCAGTATCTGGGATGTGACTCATTTGGAAATGGTCTTTGCAGATGGTCAAGTTAAGGTGAGGTCATTAGTGCCCTCACAAGAAGGGGAAATTGGACACAGAGACAGACACAATAGAAGACCCTGGGAGAAGACAGACATCTACAAGCCGAGGAAAGCCTGAGGCTCCCAGCATCTAGAAGAGGCATGGAACAGTCTTCCACCAGCCTCAGGAGGAACCAACCCTGCCGACACCTTGATTTCGGACTTCCGGCCTCCAGAACTGGAAGACAATAATCCCCCAGTTTGTGGTGCTTTGTTTCAGCAGCCCCAAGAAACTCACACACCATCTACGGCTCCACTGTCCCCCCACTTCTCTTTCTCTCTCCTCCCGCTCACAGCTGAACTCCTTGGAGAAGAACCTAACTCGCTGCTGGTTTCCTCAGCAGCCCCCTCATTCCACAACCCACAGATTTCTGGCTTCTGTCCCCACAAATCAACCAAAATGGCTCTTTCTAGGGTCAACAGTGACGCCCATGTGACCAAATGCTTTGGACATTTTTCAGTCTCCTTCTTAGTTTTTGTGAGCATGTGACATCATTGGCCACACCCTCCTTCTAGAAGCATCTTCTCCATGGGTGTCCACTCCTTCTCAGTCCCCTCTGCCAGCACCTCTCTCCCCAAGAAGCCTTTCAGTGTTGCTGTTTCTTAAGGCTTTGCTCTCAGGCCTTTTCCCCATCACTTGGCAATTTTATTCATGCTTGTGTTCAGTTACCAGCGGCTGCCGAGACGCTGTCTCCATTCTGAGCCCCCGCGGCCCATCACTCAGCTGCCTCCACGTGGGCACCTCTAATTCAACGTGTCTAAACCCAAATTCAAGGTCTTCCCCGTGTGCCCCCCAAAATCAGTGCTTTTCTCTTCTCTCCCCTCCCGCCACTCCAGAGAATGGCAGCACCATCCCCCCAGTGGCTGCCTTAAGCTGGCTAGTTCAGGCCAGTTTGAGCCAGTCACAAACAGATCTGAATGGGTTCAAACCCTGAGGCCTTCCTGGACTGGCTCTTCAGAGGGTTTACTGGCTGCAGCTTGGTCAAGCTGGGCTGAGCACGAGGGACAGGACGTGGTCCCTGCCTTCGTCATTCTCCGGGGACCCTCCCCAGTATTTCCCTTGAACAAACACTGAACAGACAAAAAGGCCAGGAGACCGATTTCCACAGGGGCCGGGGCCGAGCTTCCCCTCCTCGTCCTCCTTATTTAAACATTCTCTTCTCAAACTTTCATTATTTCCCAGTTAAGTCAACTAATTTTCTCCTAAACCCAATTTCACTCATGCAGGGAGGAAGAGCTTGGTAATTTCTCCTCGTGCCAATATACTATTAATGATGCTTGAAATTATGCAAATAAAATAGATGAGCACAGCCGATTCTGGGCAGGCAGGAAGGGAAAGGCTTCACTTTAGAATGCCCACCGTGGATCCGGGCATCCATGAGGATGTCTCAGATGCAGCTGACGGGAGCTCTGGCTTCATCTCTCCTCCCGTCTCACGCGCAGGGCACGGGCGAGACTGTCTGACATGCCCGAGCTACAGTCTGATCAGGGCCCATTGTCCCTGCACGCCACCGCTCTCACCCCGGAAACAACTTGCAGCAGCAAAGCCAGATGTAGATTCTGTGCATTGCCCCAAACATCACTCCAGTGAGTCGGTTAATTAAAACACCAAAACACGAGGAGCAGAGAAAAGAGGCTCATCCGTCCAGCCTCGTTGTTGAGTCAGTGGCCAAGACATCTGCCGTGAACATCTGTGAATGAACTACAACAAATGTACAGGCGGCGTCTTTGTCCTGCTGTCTTCCCCCCGCGGGGCATTTTGCCAGCCCAGGGAGACGTTCTATGGCAGGAGCCAAGCTGCGACTCTCAGAATTCGGATTATCTTCACATCCCGTTGACCTGTTTTCACGTTACCCTGGTGCCACCTGCGTGGGACAGCTTCACAAGGCTGGGAGCGGGGGCCCCCGGATGATCCCACCTCCCGCAGAACCCATGGCAGTGCCATGCCTGTATTCAATGGCATCTCTGCCCACAACCCCTTTCTAGGCTCAAATGGTCACCATCTCGTTATGGGTTGCATTGTGCACCCCCCGCCAATCATATTTTGGAGCCCTAACCCCCAAAACCTCAGAATGTGACCTTATTTGGAGGTAGAGCTTTTACAAAGGTGACCAAGTTGAAATAAGGTCATTAGGGTAGGTCCTGATCTGATCTGACGGGTGTCCTTATAAGAAGGGGAAAATTGGACCCAGACACATACACAGAGAGAATGCCATGTGCAGATAAAGGCAAAGATAGAGGTGATGCTTCCACAAGCCAACCAACGCCAAAGATCACCAACAACCGCCAGAAGCTACGGGAGAGGCCTGAGACAGATCCTCCTTCACACCCTCAGAACCAACCAACCCTGCCAACACCTTGATCTCGGCCTCCAGAACTAGGAGACAATACGCTTCTGTTGTTTAAACCCCCCCAGTCTGTGGTACTTTGCTATGGCAACTTTAGCAAACTAAATCACATCTGTGTTTTAATCTCCACGCAAGGAAAGGCCTGCATTTATGCAGCGTCCGGGTGGTTCCAGCAAAGAATCAGTTTGAGGAGCTCATAGCCCCAGCCGACAGCTGTCACCAGGAAAAAGTACATCCAGGAAAGGGCGTGGCATGAAGTACATTCCAGGGCAGAGGTTCGCACGGATGTCCTGGGCGGGCTGCGAGAGGCCCCGCTACCTGGGCCACCTCCAAGGAGTGCCTGCCTGGCCTGTCCCTCCACTTGACCCTCACCCTGCAACCAAGGGTAACATTGGCGCTTCTAAGTGTGCAAATGCAGGCTCGGGAGGAATCCACACATCTTTAAGGCGCTGAGCCCTCACCCCAGGCCCTAATCCTGCTCCTGGGGCCCGTGCACACATTCTGCAATGTCCTAACCCCACAGCTATCCTGCTACCCAGACTGGGCGGGGGCGGGGGGGGGGCGTTGAAAAGCCACAGCCTCAACTTTTCTACTTCCCAACGGTCACTGCTCATTAGATCATAGATTGCCTGGGGGAGCTTTGAAGACTTGATACCCGGCGCCACCCCAGATCAATTAAATCAGAGACGCCAAGAGTGGGGCCCAAAGGTCGGTATATTTCTAAGGCGGTTTGGCTACAGCCAGGGTTAAGAATTCCCACCTGAAACGAATTTCAACACAGCGGGTGCTGTTAATTTTATAGATATAAGTGTGTTATGTCTCCTGGGGAAGGTGGTTTTCTTTTTTTAAATTTTTATTCGTTTAGTTGTTTTAAATTGTACCTGCTAACAGATTTAGAAAGAGCCTTCCTGAGACTGTTTCCTGAGGTGGCTGAGTTGTTTACACAGTTCTGCCCTGTCTGAGCAAGAGTCTTTGCGCCTACACCCCACAGGGAGCCAAGGGCAGAGCTGTCTGGGCACAGCCTTGGGCCTGCCCCTTTAACACACTGCAAAGCGGAGGTGGGGCGACCTCTCCCTAGAGCCCCTGCTTCTGGGAATTTCAGATCCGTACAGGCTTGGAAGGAAGTGACACACTGGTGGAAAGATATGGATTCTCTGTGGGGGGTGTGTGTGCGTGTGTGCATTGGGGGTGTGCCTGTGTGCATGTGTGTGCATGAGTGGGCCATGGGCTGCATGTCAGGCACAGGGGTATGTGCATGTCCATGTGCAAGGGTGTGTGGAGGCGTGTGTGTGGAGGCGTGCACCTGTGTGCAGGGGTGTGCATGTGTGTGCATGCATGGGGTGTGCACATACAAGGGTGTGCATGTGTGGTTGTGCACAGGGGCATGCATGCACGTATGTGGGTGCATGTGTGGAGTGAAAGAAATGGCAGCAGGGGCATATTTCAGATTCTGGCACTTTTCACCAGGGCCTCCCAAGTGCAGTGACCCCCATCTTCACTGCTCTGGCCCTGTGATGGGCAAAAGCAACCTCACTGACCACAGGCTCAGCTCCAGCTGGGCCCAGAGTGGCCAGAGGAAGAGGAAGTACTCTGGGCAGGTAAGGACTGAGGGTCCAGGTTGGAAGAGGAGACACCCCAGCACGGGCTGAGAAGCAGAACAACTGAGTTAAATTCCTGCCTCTTAGGGAGACTTGTCATAACCTGCTCTCTCACGGAAGGACGGTTCTCTAAGTGTGATGTTGGGCTGTCGCAAATGCATGGGAGCCTTCCCATTCCCTGAGGGAACAGTAAAGGAAGGAAGTTCTCACCTCTCTGGCCCCAGAAGGTGCACGGTCAGAAGGGAGGAATCCAGCTCAGCGCTGTTTGATAAACGTGAATTCATCTAACCCTTGAGGTGGAGCTAGGTCCGTGGTGTTGATAGAAGGATGCTTCACACTGACAGAGGACTTGTGTGTGGCAGAGCCTGGGATGAGGGCTCTGGACAGTCCCCACCCCCGGGATTCTTCCCACTGCATCTTGGGGTCTCTGGTGACCCAGGGGACAAGGGTTCCCCGACCCTTGCCTGCTGTTCTCCCTGAGGCAGGTCTGGCTTCCCACAGCACTGGCTGTACCATCCTAAGTTGCCTAAGACTTCTTTGGCTTCCCACACCTCGGGTCCCTTTTCTCCTCCCTCCTCCTCCCCCGCCACCACCCCATGTGAGTTTCCTGTAGGAAGCTTTGAGGCCAGGGCGAGACACCTCTTTTCATTATTTGCGAATGTTAGCTGCCTCTGCAGTGTTCTGCTCCACACACAGTGTGGACACATCTCCTGAGCTCTCTGTTCGGAGGGAGCAGGGGCGGGCACAGCTCAGCGAGCAGCAGTGCGTGCTGGTGGGCAGCGAGAGGGCACACCGCTCTGCAGTGGCCCGCACAATGGGAACAGCTTGTCTGACAACAAAATGCCACAGGGTGAGAGCCAGCATGAGGGACTTGCCGGTTCCCTCTCCCAGCACCGGGTAGCTAGTTTGACGGTTCAGCACCGGCATACGGGGACAGCTCCCAGCCTAGTTCCTTCCCACTCTGGTGACATTCACACAGATGGGGCAGAGGTGCTATTTCAAGGTGGCACCTCCTCCCCCAGAACCTGCTGCCCCCCCAGCTGGGATGGGTTTCGCAACGCTGCCACAACCATGCAGCCCCTGCGTCAGTCCCTGTCGCCTTCTCCCCCTTCAAAGCGGACCCTCTTCCACATCCACACTTACATGTTCCGTTCCCCTCTGAAGGCACTTTCCGTCTTTACTAGGCCTACTGGAGACAAGCGCATCAACTTAAAAGGATGACTCCAGAGGGGTGAATTTCAAGCCATGGGGATGTAAACCTTCAAAGCACACCCCAGTCTCAGCCTCCTTCTCCCCCTACTCTCTCTCCGACTGAGGTCACAAGAAGTTCTACCTGAGTCACTGGCAGACTTTAAGCCGCAGGGGAAAACTGCAGAGGCTGATTAGCTGCCCGAGGCCAGTGCTGCCTGGACCCTGTCGACCTAGGATTGTCGATGGCTCTGTCCCCATCGGCATCCTCCTCTCTCCAACACGTCCACGCTACACAGCATCAGCACTCGTGGTCGGGACAAAATGCCAATCAGAAAAAGAGAAAGACTTCTAGAACAAACAGACCATCCAGCTGGTGGGAGGGCTCTGGAGAGGAATCACATTCTAGCTTGAAAACCACCTGAGAGTAAGTTAACGGGCTGATGGAGAAAAGTTCATTTGCAGGCAAACAACTCAGAGGCCTTCCTTAGTTATGCCCTGGCACAAAGTTAAGACAATCTTATCCCAATGCCAGTGAAAGGAATAGGAATTCACCAAGCACAAAATCGCAAGCTGTAAAGAAAATACTTGATAACTTTGATTACATTAAAATTAAGACCTTCTGTTCCTTAAAACAAAACAAAAGACCATAAAGAAATTACAAAGACAAGCCACAAATTAGCCTTAGAAGATTTTAAAACACATATAATATACACAGGATTTATACCCATGATATATAAAGAACTCCTCCAACTCAATATGGAAAAGATAAACAACACGGCAGAAAAGTGAGCAAATGACATGAAGTGGCATTTCATCAAGAGGAAAGAAGGAGGGCCAAAAATATAACAAACTGCTCAGCCTCATCAGTTGTCAGGGAATACAAGTTAAGACCATAACAAGATATTACAATACCACTCACTCCACACCCCTAATGAGAAAGTCCGATGACACTAAATGCGGGAAAGAATGCATCGTACTGGGAACCTACACACGGTAGGACTGGACTGGTACAGTCACTTAGGAAAACAGTTGGCATTTTCTTGTCAAGCTGAATTTTCAGACACCCTAAGTCCCAGCAACTGTGCACCAAAGTCTATACCAAAGAAAAAACTCAGTCTATACCCAAGAGAAACTCTGACCCAGGGACACCAGGTGACATGTACAAAATGTCCACCACAGCATCATTCAAAATAACTTGTAAAGGACTCCCCTGGTGGTGCAGCGGTTAAGAATCCGCCTGCCAATGCAGGGGACACAGGTTCGATCCCTGGTCTGGGAAGATCCCACATGAAGCGGAGCAACTAAGCCCGTGCGCCACAACTACTGAGCCTGCGCTCTAGAGCCCGCATGCTGCAACTACTGAGCCCATGTGCTGCAGCTACTGAAGCCCACATGCCTAGAGCCTGTGCTCCACAACAAGAGAAGCCACCGTAGTGAGAAGCCTGTGCACCACAATGAAGAGTAGCCCCCACTCGCCACAACTAGAGAAAGACCGCACAACAAAAGACCCAATGCAGACAAAAAAATAAATAAAATTAAAAAAAATAATAACTTGTAAAAACAGGGGAAAATGTCCACACAGGAAAAAGTGATAAATAATTATGGTACATTCGCACAATGGAATATCATACAGCACTGAACATGAATGAAATAGAGCTACAGGCAGCAATGTGGAGAAATCTTTAAAACCTAATAATGGGTGGAGAAAACAAGTCTTAGAGGCTACAGACAGCAGATGTCATTTTTACAGAGCTCAAACCAAACGAAAATAAAACTAAACAATATATTGTTTATTGATACATGAATTTGTAAAAAAAAAAAAACTAGTTTTTTTTTAAAAAAGCAAAAGAGGGACTTCCCTGGCTGTCCAGTGGTTAGGACTCCGAGCTTCCACTGCGAGGGGCAGGGGTTTGATCCCTGGTCAGGGAACTGAGATCCCACATGCCTCACGGCCAGCCAAAATAAATAAATAAATAAATAAATAATAAAAAGCAAAAGAGGGCTTCCCTAGTGGCGCAGTGGTTGAGAATCTGCCTGCCAATGCAGGGGACATGGGTTCGAGCCCTGGTCTGGGAAGATCCCACATGCCGCGGAGCAACTAGGCCCATGAGCCACAAGTACTGAGCCTGCGCGTCTGGAGGCTGTGCTCCGCAACAAGAGAGGCCATGATAGTGAGAGGCCCGCGCACCGCGATGAAGAGTGGCCCCCGCTCGCCGCAACTAGACAAAGCCCTCGCACAGAAACGAAGTCCCAACACAGCCATAAATAAATAAATAATTAATTTAAAAAAAAAAAAAAAAAAAGCAAAAGAATGATAAACACAAAATCCAAGTTCCAGGTTTCCTCCAGGGCCGGGGCGGTGGGGTAGGGGGCGGCGGGCAGGACAGAGGGATGGGCAAGAGGAGTCCCCAGGCGAACATGAGAGCCCTGGTAATATTCTCATTCTAAAGGTAGATGGCAGAATTTTGGGCAATCACTCCATTCTTGTACTTCATGACATACGGTACATATATTTTTGTATGTATCAAATATCATAGAATAAATATTAATAAATAAAAGAAGAAAAATCTTACATATTTCTACATCCCACAGATACAGTGGTTAAAATAAACCCCCATCATACACACACACACACACACACACACACACACACACACACACAAAATCCTACCCAGTCTAATCACTAGTCTCCCACCTCCAACAATATCAGAGGGACCCTGGAAAGGCAAGCACTGGAAGGGGTAGGCGTCGCTGGCCCACCTCACCACCCTCCAGGTCTTCCTGGCCCCCAACCCCCAGAACAGGCCCAGGAAGGAGCCCCGTTCCAGAAGAGGACCCCCTGAGGCTGCACCAAGTCCACCAGGACAGCAGGCAGAGGGGACCCCATCTGCCATGACGTGGCTCAACTCCACAAGCCAGTATTGGTCAGTCCCTGAGCACAGACACTAGGACCCCTGTCAGCCCCGAGATGGGGAACAGGACCCTGTTTGAACAGCACTATGCAAATACACGCCCTTGGTGCATCCCCCAAAATGACTAGGCATCAGCGTTGAGGACGGAAGGGCAGGAGGCAGACTGAGCAGCTGGAGGAGGGAATTAGGAATGTCACCATCCGACAACAGCAGGAGCGCAGAGCTCCTGGGTGATGAGGGACTCCCCTTCCTCCCCTCCCCTCCCCTGGCACTCACCTCTGCAGCTCCTTCAGGGACACTGTGATCCGGAGGCCGTGGCCCAGGACGTAGAGAGCAGCCAGGATGTCTGCCCACTGCACCATCTCCCCCAGAGGCCCGCCCTTCAGCACCCGCGGGCTGAACACGTCCCCAGACTCCTCGGTCAGGAAGCCGATGTGGACAAGGATCTGGGGGTGGGGGGGGGGACACAGAGGGTCGGCACAGAGGAGCAGCAGCCCTCAGCCCTGCCACCCCCAGGGAGACCCGGCCAGCAGAAGACACTGTCTCCAGGCTGTGCCTGGAAGGGCGCTTTCTGGCACCAGAGCACAGCGGAGGGACCAAGAGGCAGAGTGACCTCGCTGGAGACACAGGTGAACAAGACGGTCACATCCTGCCCTCTAGGCGCTTAGGTTCCAGATGGAAGAGGTAGACAACAGTAAACACAGACAAGAGATAATTTCATGAAATGATAAGGACTCTGAAAGAAATAAACAGGGTGATGAGAGAGTCAGGTAAATATTTATTGCATGGACGGATGGATGGACAGACAGATGGATGAACCAATGAACCAAGGAACTTCCCCCAAACAGGCTACAATATTCCCAACATTCCAGGCAAATGCCATGACTCTTCTGCCTGACAAGAACAAGATGTCTACAGACTGCAGGACTCCTAAGGCGGAGGGGGTGTCACTCTGCCCCAGACGTGAAAAGGGCCAGGGCTACCACATGCATCTATCCAGACTCTGCCTCCCCCTGCCCGCGGCTCAAATTCAAATAAATGCAATAAAACTTTTGTAAGGGTAGACCCCGTGTCCACTTGGCAGCCTGAGGCCCTGAGCTCCCTTCCTAAGCTCTCTGAGCTCAGCTGCTTCAATGCACGTAGAGGATAAGGTACCTGCTTCTGGTCCCTCCGGACGCCCCCCAGCTTCTGCGCCAGGCGCTGGGCAGCCAGTGCCCACTGGGCCGTGAGCCGCTTGGTACGTTTCTTCATGAAGATTAGAGACTCCTTCCCGCTGCCCATCAGCTCCAGGAGGTGAGATAGATTGCTCCGGAAAACTGCCTGGAGGAGGGCCCAGACCTCAGTTCTCTAATCCTCCACCCAGCAGCCACGACACCGCCATCACCCACTGCCCTGGGCACAGGGGCCGGCACCTTCCCCGTGAGGCTGGGCCTGTTCTAGCTTCTCCAACTTTTCCTGTTTTCTTGTTTTTTGTTTTTATTTTTTGGCTGCGACCGCCCGGCATGTGGGATCTTAGTTCCCTGACCAGGGATCGAACCCGCACCCCCTGCGTTGGAAGCGCGGAGTCTTAACCACTGGACCACCTGGGAAGCCCCTCCCACTTTTTCTAAGAGGCCCACCAGTTCCCACAGTCAGGAAGTCCAGGTCTCTTCCCCGCAACACTCACTCCCCAGCCACATTGGTCTGTCCTGGTCCAGCTCCAATCAGCCACCTGTCCCAAGCCCTTCGTGAGGGGGTCAGCTATGACAGTTCCCAGGATCCCAGCTGCGACAAGGAAGCAGTAGGTAGTGGTCGGAGCCGGGGCTCCAAGGGCAGGGAAGCCAGGCCGCCTTTCAGTGGAGCCAGAGTAACTATATGCCTTGAAGAAGTTAACTCAGCTCTCCAGACCTCAGATCCATCATCTATTAAATGCGATTGCATAAGGACTGCTGTGAGATTTAAGTACAAATAAAGTGTCTGGCACACAGGAAGCCCTCAATGAGTGACAGCTATTATTACCATTATTCCAGTGCATTAAGGGGGCACCTCCAGGGCCCCAGCCGGCCCCTTAAGCAGTCTCAGCTTTGCAGCATCCTGCAGAAGTTGGGACGGGCACCCGCAGGCTGGCGGGCTGGGACCAGCCCACCCACCTGGCAGAGCTGGCTGGCAGCCCCGTGCCGGCCCACTCACCTCCCACACCTACCTGGACTTTGGGGAGGGGCTTGCGGGCTCTCTGGGTGGCCGTCTGGTTCCTCCAGGGCAGCGGGGGGCAGAACCACTCGACCTCACTGAGGTAGATGAGGAAGGAGCACTCGGTGCCGTCCACCCCGAAGAAGGCGTAGCAGGGGTCAGAGGTCCAGCGGGCACGCATCCACTGTGGAGAGGGCCAGCCTGGGCCAAGGAGCCAGCGCCAGCCCCATGTGCACCCTCGGTGAGCCCCCTGCATGCATGTCCCTGGGGACCCCGAGGTCCCCCAGGACAGGGTCTCTGGGGCCCACCCTAAAGATGCAGCAAGGCTAGAAGCAGAGAAGAGAGACTGGACCAGGGCCCTAGGACCCAGCCCTGTGTCCTGGCTGCTGAGAACCTCAGGGAAGGCCAGACAGGACCACCATCCCCCAGGCCCAGAAAGAGAAGGACCCTGGGGGAATGAGGCCAGTCCAGGACACATGCGGCCAAGGTTCCAGGGGCAACAGTGGAGGTGCAGCAGCTCAGGGCCTGGCTGGCCCCTCTTCCTTTGTCCTCCACCCGTAACCAAGAGCAGGGTTCAGCTGAAGCCAAGGTCAGGGAGCAGCCTCTGCGGGGGGCCAGGGCTGCGGCCAGGGCAGGACTCATCCACAGTGACCCCCACCTGGTCCCCAAGGAAGGGGTCTGCAATGCCAACACCCCATGCTCTTAGGGATTTCAGCACCAGTGAGGGGGCCTGGCTTTTATGCCTGTGGACTGGCTCCCCGGATGGACAGACTTCATGCAGCCAGAGGTGGGACCCTGGAGGTGGGGACAGGGAGGGGCTCTCTCCATCCAGCTGGTCAGCTGGGCCGGGAGGGAGGGGGAGAGAGAATGAGGTCCACACCTTGTCTGAATTCGTTGGGAATCAGGCTGCTGTGATGCCATATGTATACTTAATAGTTTGTCTGCTGTAAGAAAGTACTGAAAACCCTGCAACATGACCCATCCTGGGACATTTGGGTTGGTGCCCCAGGCAGATGGCCCAAGCAGAGAAGTGGTTTCCCTGAGGTGGGCCTCTGCCAGCTAGTGCCAGGTTCAGGGTCCAGAGGTCAGGCAGAGAGGCCCTTGATGGTGGATATCCCTGCCAGGAGCAGAATCCCAGAGCTAATCTGGGGTATGGCCTCCGTGGA
This sequence comes from Balaenoptera acutorostrata, assembly GCF_949987535.1. Lineage (NCBI taxonomy): Eukaryota > Metazoa > Chordata > Mammalia > Artiodactyla > Balaenopteridae > Balaenoptera > Balaenoptera acutorostrata. The sequence goes on from NC_080083.1 coordinate 55,644,049, forward strand.
GGAGGGGCCCCTGGTCATCCCCACCCTCAGGCCCAGGCCTCACCTCTACCTTCCCTGAGCAGTCAGGGAACTTGGGGTCGCTGGGTGCCTCACACTGGTCCCGCCGGCCTTCAGACACTGCAGGGAGAGAAAGTCACCTTGCTGAGGACCTGGGTCCAAGGAGGAGCCCAGTAGAGAAAGCGAGGTAGGTGGGCTGGTCTGGGGTGGGGCAGTGCAGGAGCCCACTCTGCCCTTGGCCTGAGTTTTCTCCCCTGAAAGGCCACCACCAGGGGGTCCCTGTGCCTGGGGTGTCCCCTCTTCCAACACTCCCACCCTCCTTAGGGGGTGCAGAACCAGTGCGGAGCTGGTCTGAATGGCTATGAACCAGCTCTCTGGACGGGCAGACCTCGGGCATCCACCCAAATGTACTCCTGACTTTTTGACGGGTGCAGAGGTAGGGCCTCCCAGCCTGATGCCCCCATATCAAGAGGAATGGAAGGGGCCACCCAGGGACGGTGGGGGGGAACCCTGAGGTACCCCGCTGAGAGCCCGACACAGGGCCCCCGGGAGCCAGGGCAGCTGCCGTGGGGAGAAATCAGGGCCCCGCCCCGGACGTCCCACCCTGTACTCTGGCCTCCTGGGAGTAGAGGGGTGCCCCCGGCCCCCACCCTTGCTGTGCAGGAGCAGGCTGTGGCGCAGGATCTGGTCCACCTTCACGGCGATGTCTGAGACGTTCTGGGCTATGGCCTGGATCCGCTCCATGAGGCCGGCCCCGGAGGGTAGCCTAAGTGCGAGAAGCCAAGGTGAGCCTGCCACGGGCTCCTTCCCGGGCAGGGCAGGCCTCAGCCTGCCAGCAAAGGCAGCGGGACTGCAGGGCCCCTGGCACCCAGACACCGCCCCGCACCAAACGGAAAGGTAGCGATGGGTAAAGTCAGGCCAGGAAGTGGAGCCGCTGCTGCCCCAGCCTGGGCTGGAGGGGCTCGCTAACCATCAGCGCACCCACGTGGCATGCATTTGGGAAAGCCCACATCTGCAGGTGCCAGGCGTGTCTGCACACGTGTGAAGGGCAGTGCCTGAGGCTGACACGGGCAGAGGAATTCCATTCAAGAGCCTGGTCAAGATCTGTCTAGGGATCTCCAGGTGATGGAGGCCCTTTTCCTGAGCACAGCCGGCTGCTCTGAGTCTGTTTCTCTATTTTCTCCCAGAGGAGTTGTATCTTGCCAAAGTAAATTCCACCCAGAGCAGCCTGGGGACTTGCCAACTATTAAACCTCTAGTAAATTATTGTTGGGTTCCCAAGAATGAATTCTTCCCAGGATCTTAAATGAGTTTAGTGCCATAAACTTCACAGCCCTCCACCCCATCATCAATACTCGTGCTGCCTTTATTTTTGGAGAATTTATTTCCTGGTGTTGATTACTACTCCCCTCTCAGAGAAGTTTATTAGACATCAGATGCAGTATTTATCTCATTGCAAAAACTTCTATTGAGACAGATCCCACTCGGCTGGCACGTGGGTCTCAGAGCAAGGAAGGCTCTGGAGGCCCTTCTCCAGGAAGCTGCTTACTTTTTCTGAAGACAATAATTCCATTTCCTTTGATTTTCACCACCTCCTCTGGCTTCGCAGGCCCCGTTTAAGCTCCATTTATCCCTTTACAAGGACTTTATTGTAAGGTCTTTATTGCCGCACATAATGAGAATTATACGAAGGAGGATTTTTCCAACCTGGGCTCCTCTGGGGTCTGTAAACCCCACCTCTCACCAGAGGAGGCACAGTGGTGCCCCTCGGGCCGCCCCCCCGCCTCCCCCCACCTCTACTTTCTGTAAGGAGAGGAAGGGCGTGGCCCCATCCACAGAGAAAGGCAACTGGTATGGGAGACATGGAGATGGGGGTGGGGACAGAAGGCAGAGGTGACAGGAAGGGGGTGACAGACGAGCCCTCCACACACATATACACACATGTGTACACACATGTGCACACACATATACACATGTGGACACATATACACACGTGCATGCACATATACACACGTGCACGCACACACGCATGTGTGCACACATATACACACATGTGCACACATATACACGTGCACACACATATGCACACATATACACATGTGCGCGCACATATACATACACACATGTGCACACACATGTGCACACACATGTGCACACACAGTCCAGTCCACCCTCTCCAAACTCTAATGGAAAATGGCCTTGCCTTTTATTCACTTCCTACTGTAACAAATGACCACATACTGGGGGGGCTTAAAGCAACACAAATGTCTTCTCTCACACTTCTGGATGCCAGAAGTCTGAAATCAAGGTGTCGACAGCGTTGGTTCCTCCTGGAGGCTCTGAGGGAGCATCTGTCCCAGCTTCTGGCTGGGACCAGCAGTCCTCCGCGTTCCTGGGCTAGTAGATGCATTACTCCAGTCTCTGCCTCTGTCTTCACTTGGCCTTCCTCTGTGTGTATCCGAATTTCCTCTTCTTATAGGGACACCAGCCATTGGAGCAGGGCCTACCCTGATCCAGTATGACCTCCTCTTAATTTGATTACATCTGCCAAGACCCTATTTCCAAATAAGATCGTATTCATAGGTACCAGAGGTTAGAAGGTCAACATATCCCTTTGGAAGACACAATTCAACCTTCAACAACCTTCTATGAAATTACAAATAAGAATGAGCAAAGACATATAAGATGATGTTTCTTTTGCTCAAAAAAGTCCTCAGGCAGGAAGTAGCAATATTTCTCCTTGGTCTTCAGATTGTCAAGGAATGCTGTAGGGAAGAGGACAATCAGCTCATCTCCAATTTACAGTAACACACAAGGAAGTGAGCTGACGCTCTGCCTCTTATGAGCTGTGTGACCCTGGGCAAGTCACTCAGCCTCTCTGTGCCTCCAGCTCTCATCTTTTAAAACGGAGGAGAAAGGAACTTCTCTGGTGGTCCAGTGGTTAGGGCTCCGCACTTTCACTGCAGGGGGCCCGGGTTCGATCTCTGGTCAGGGAACTAAGATCCTGCAAGCCGTGCACACGGCCAAAATAAAAAAATAAATAAAAATTTAAAAATAAATAAAAAATCAAGTAAAATGGAGGAGATAGTGGCACCTCCCTCATTGCACTGGGGGACTCAGTGAGGAAAGGTGTAAGGCACACAGAACAGCAGTGCCTGCGTGAAAACAGCCCTGTCTGTGTTAGCGATCATTATTGTGGTGGTGGGGTTGGAGCTGCAGCAGAAGGGATTTGGGCTGGACCATTGTTTCTCAACCTTCTCTCATTATTACTCCCTTAAGGAGCCTCTTTAGACATTGTTTCCCCTTCTCAGCCTCCCCCCTTGAAATGTCAACTCCAGGGATATTCTGCAGATCTGTTTACACACTATAGCCTGTGGAGGGCCACAAACCATTGTAGTAGCTAAAATTACAAGAGCCAATTTTCACCCTTTAGGGGGTGATACGCACCCATTGACAATGCCTGGGCTGCAGCAGAGAAGGAACTGATGACCTTGATGTCCACTGGGCTCTGAAATAAATTCTGAACGAGGGTCGTGGAATGCTTTCCCCACTGACCTCCAGGGACAGGATGGACACGGCACCTCCTGGAAGGAGCATTTTGGTGATGGAGGGAGGCGGCCACAGGGCAGAAGGCCAGACCTGACAGCTGCTGGGTCAGGGCTGGCCCAGAGCACGGGCGGCCGAGGCCCAACAGGAGGGGCTCCCAGGTGGAGAAGGACTGACTGCGTGACCTCCAGCTTCTAACCAGAGACCTTAGGGCACAAGTAACCCCTGTCTGGGACCAGTGGGGGTCCTGCCAGGTCCCTGGAAACTTTGGAAGGGACCCCACCTCACTTCAAGCCTTCCTGAAGGCACCTCTCCGTCCAGGCTCTGCTCCATCCACCTCTCTGAGCACCCCCATGCCTGGGGGTGGTTATGGGTGGCTGGTTTAAAACCCCCAAAGGAGTCCTGCGCCTTCAAGAACAGGGATTTGCTTTCATAAGTGGAGCCTGGTACTGCCCCACACGGGCCACGTGCCCAGAGCTCCATCACTGTGCTGGGTTGAATAGTGTCCCCCCAAAATTCACATCTACCTGGAACCTCAGGATGTGACCTTATTTGGAAACAGGGTCACTGCAGAGGTGATTAGTTAAGATGAGGTCACACTGGAGGAGGGTGGCCCTAAGTTCAGTTACTGGTGCCCCTATAAGAAGGCCGTGTGGAGACACCCAGGGAGAAGGAGGCCACGTGACGATGGAAGCAGAGACTGGAGTGACGTGTCTACAAGCCAGGGACACGTGAAGCCACCAGAAGCTGGAAGAGGCAAGGAAGGATCCTCCCCCAGAGACTTCAGAAGGAGTGAGGCCCTACTGATACCTAGATTGTGGACTTCCAGCCTCCAGAATGGAGAGAAAATAAATCTCTGTTGTTTTAAGACGCCTGGTTTGTGGTCAGTTTTTACGGCAGCCCTAGGAAACGAACACAATCACCATCTGCAGAATTGAGGGGAAACGGTTTTTAATCCATTACAGAAAAAGAGCCCAGGTTCTCCCACCACCCTGCTGTCAGGAACGTCTTATCTCCCACCCATCCTCCTCTTGCAGAAGTCCAGCCCCCATCCTGCTGCTGCTTTCATTGGAGATGAAGAGCAAGGGGGCGGGGGGGGGGAAGCCCTTGACTCCTCACACTTCTAGGTCCATGACTCTCCACATTATTCGGAGACTTATTGGACCAAGAAAGGGCCCCAGAGTCTGAGGTCCTGGATTCAAATCCTGGTTCCACTGGAGAGCTGTGTGACCTTGGGCAAGTTATCTAACCTCTCTGAACCCCAGGGTTAGCTCATATAAAATCTGAATAATCTCAACTACCTCACAGAGTGATTAATTGCAAGGATTAAACATGAGGCTGACTGTCAAGTGCTCAGCATACAGTAAGTGCTCAATAAATGCTTGAGATGCTTTCACTCCCTACCTATAGTGGTCACCCCATCCCTGAGAGGAAGTCTCATAAGTCTAACTACGGAGCAAAGCAATTTACTTTTGGGGAGATTCAGCAATTTTCATCTGATAAGCATTTCTTGCATAAAACATATCACCAGCCCCGGCTTTAAAACAGTGCAGATGGCATCTGTCTGATTTAACAAGTTCAACTTGTTCAAAACAGAATTACTTGGCGTCACTATTATTATACTGGACTTAGCATTTGCACAGCACTTTCTATTTTCAAATAATATAGGATTAGGCTTCTCTCCCTGGGAAGCTTTTTTTAAAATGACAATCAAAGTAGATGTCGCGAGACCTCACCGCAGCACATCTATGACTTCGGAAATGCTTCCGTGGAAAAGAAAAAGGGGGGATGGATTGGGGAGATGGTGTGCAGCTGCCTGCAGCTAACAGTGTTGTCACCATGGGGTCAGGGTGGTGGCAGGGGTGGCTTCTCCATCAGGCCCAGGCAGTTCAGTACCAGGGCCCATAGTGCTTTTAGGGGTCTGCGAAAGTGTTTCCATTTCTTTAAACATCGGGAAACAATTGCAGGTCAAAGAAAAGGTTTTAATATGTAATGTTACTATATGCATCTTTATGCCAATGCAGTCATAAAATATTATTTTGCTATTGGTTAAACTGGGTCACCCCCGGTCCCACCCAAGTTTGCCCAGGGGATCAGCCTTGCGCTGTCCCCCGCCAGGCCCGGGACTCTGTAGGTGCCTGGGCTCCAGGCTGAGGCAGGTTTGGCCCAGGTCTTGCACTTCCTCCAGTAGCAAAAGGTTCTTCCTGAGCCAGTGTGGGAGGGGCCCCACGAGCACCCCAGCAAGAGAAGTGAGGTTCTCTGGCCCCAACCTGTAATCTGTAGGTGCCAGGCAGGGGCAGAAAAGCTGGGGACATTCTGCATTATCACGCCAGCCCTAAGGGTCCCGCCATCCTCTCAGCCGGGCGAAGATTCCACCTCGCACCCCTCCCCCACCAATGTGATAGTCACGTGGTTGCACGGCTCTCAGCACCACGGGCAGTGCAGACAAGGCAGGCAGGCTCGGACCCCTCAAGCCCTAAGACCTGGGCCAGTCCTTTTCCTGTCCGAGCCCAGTTCCCTCAGATCTGTCAAATGCAGACCTGGATAGGATCTTCCTCATTGGGCCGCTGGCCAAGGTCAAAGTTCATAATATGTACCCAGTAGGGGGTAGCCGCTTTTATTATTCTCATCATTAATCATTATTACTGCTACTTCAGTCAGCTCTGAAACTGGCCCAGAGAAGGTAAGATGATTTCCCAGGGTTGCACTGCAGGCTGGGGACGGGGCGGAGGCTCAGACACTGGTGCTCTGTGCCAGCCCTGCTCCCTCCCACTGTATTTGCAAAATAACTAAACATGCTCAGACTGTGAGCCCTGGGCCTCTGTGCACACATACTAAGTACCAGGCGTTCCACCAAAATGATCAATTCTTACTTGGAAAGTAAAAGAAGGCCAAGACAGGCCCCTGGTTAACTGCCCACCCCACTCCTCAGCCCCAGGGAGCCCCCCTGGGGTATTTGAAGCATTCATGGTTCTCTAAAGCCTCAAACACCTGCCTGAGCATCCCTCACTCACGCTGACAGACTGGCCACCAGCCCCTCCGCTCGGGCGTAAGTGGCTTCCTGGAGCCAGCCGGCCTCCAAGGTGCAGCCAGCCTCGGAGCACTGGCCCAGGGTCCCCTGAAGAAGCAACCAACACCAACACCACAGGCCACCCAGTGGCCTCGGGAGACTCTGCTCCCTCCACCACCCAGGGCCAGGTGCCAGGGGCCAGAGCCAAGCCGGGAGCTCTGGCTCCAGCTGGCAGCCAGTGGCCACCTCCCCCCAGGACACCAGCTCCAGGCATCACCTCCCATCAGGCCAGGCCCCCAAAAGGCCCCCTTGAGGCTCGGCCCCCTCCTCCCAGCCCCACGAGGCCATCGCTGATTCCAGCCTTCAGTCCCCTGGCCCTGAGCGTGAACTCTCCAGGAAGCCACGGGAAGGAGGTTTAATTTCGAGTTCCTCCCGTGATTTATGAGGGTTGCATTCAATTAATGAGATATTGATTTCTGTGCACCCAGCCAGCATGCTTGCTGGGAGTTGTTATTTTATTATGAAACTGATCGCTTTCCTTTTAAAACACAGAGACTCGCGCTCACAGGTGCCCTCAGACACACATACCAAGACACAAACACTACAGCCAGAAACACAAGCACCACAGACAGGACATGTGTGCTTTCTGGGTTTGTCTGTCTGTCTGCCTATCTGTCTACCTCTCACGCACACCACACAGGACACAGGAAACCCCCAGCCTGGTGTCCAGCCTTCCCTGCATTTTTACTGCTCTCCTCCTCTGCTTCAGCCCCTTCCTCATTCCCATCAGAGGTCCTGATGCTGTGAATACTCCCAAGAGATGACTAAGGACCTGCCTGCCCCTCCCCAAGTTAAGAGCAGGGAGGACTCCTTCTCTCCTGCACCAAGAAATATATGTACACGTACGTGTACACATATATATTTATATTAGATAGATAGATGTAGATAGATAGATGTCTTCCCACTATTGATAGGAAGAGAGCTGGAGTTGGACTGCGTGTGGTTTCATCACTTGGGGAAGGGAGTGGTACCCCATGGGCGGGGCAAATCCGGACTACGGGGGACGGAGCCCCCACTCACACCCCAGGGCCCAGACTTCCCCTGGAGGATTTTCCTTTTTAACATCTCATATGTTTATTCTATTTAAGACACATTGAGATCCTGCTACATACGCCTTGTATCTTGCCTCTTTTACTTAGACTGTATGAATAAATACATTGCCAGTCAGTAAATATTTTTTAAAACATATTTTTTAGTGGTTACATTTTATTCCATCACGGATATCCCTACTGTACTGGCCCTTTTCCTATTGTCTTCTTAATAGTAGTACTTTTAAGTCTCTTCAAAGTACATGTGTCTATTTGGCTGTACCCTCAAGGATAAAAGTCTTATAATTAAAACATACTTGTCAGTTTGATAAGTTAAACCATTTCTTAAGGGTGGGATTTTTATTATTAGTGAGGCTGAATTCTTTGTCCTGTTGAATGTTCTTCTGCCTCAAATTCTGCTTTGTTTGCTATAAACATTACCATCTAAACTTTCTTTCCGTTTGTGTGTCCTGGATACATTTCCTTTTATTCTTAGTTTCTGAGTCATTTGTTTTTAGGCCTGTCTTACAAATGGCATATAATTGGCTGTTGAGAACCTCTGTCTTTGTTAGGGATGTTTAACCCTTCACACTTATGTCACATTTGATAGGTGTCTGCCCTGGAGTGACCTTCTCACCCAGCCGGCAACCACCCCCCACCCCCACCAGTCTGGCCTCTCCCCAACCCAGGAGCCAGACACGCTCCCAGATCTGTCCTGTTAGGAAGGGGCAAATCCAGAGGCTGGGCCCAGCACAGGGCCTGAGAGAAGTGAGGCATATCTTTCAAAACTGAGCCCGAAGTCATCTTAACCGGTAACGTCTCCCCACCCTCACACACAGAACCCCAGGGAAGCTACGTTTCCCGGCACCTGGCCCCGCCAGCACAGAGACGGCCAGGAATGTCTAGAAGAGTTTTTGAGTTTTTAAATAAAGCTTAAAAAAAAATTGGGAAAAACACCCTCAACTCCTTACCCACAGACAGGAATTTTGATGTATCTTCCTTCCTGCCGTCTCCTCTGCACAGGGACAGGGTGCTGGCTCTCTCTCCCTAAGAGGCTCGGACACTCTTTGAGGACAGAGCTCTCTGACTTCTGTCTCCTGGGTCTTCTCCACTCATTCCTGACGCTCCAGCCCAGACCCCGCACACAGTAGGCACTCAACAAATACGGACTGGCTTGAGCGCAGACAGCCTCAAATCCCGGCCGTATTTGCCGCTGCAGAGAAGCCTTATGGAAAATTCAGAGATCACTACTATTTGGTTTTAGGATACATAATATGATGCCATTTGCAACAAATCTGCAAATAATCCCAAATTTTGTTTTCCTAGGCTAAAAAAGGCAAATTTGTTTTCCCTGAGGATAAACCAGCCATGAGTGGGAGGCACAGCCCAGAAGCTTCCAAAGGGCAGAAGGAGGGCAGTGGAGGTTGTTCTTTTTTAAGCCACAGATAATTGTAAAGTGAGAAATCCAAGTGCAGGTCACTGAAGAGTTTGCTAGAAACACAGCAGGGTGCGTGTCTGCAGGATTCTTGCCCGCCAGCTCCATGTTGACAGCCCGGAGGGGGATAAGGTGGGGAGAGGGCTGCGGTGTTTGTGCACACGGGAAGTGGGCGCAAGCAGCCTCAGCGTGCCCTGGACACACCCACTGCTTCTCGCCCTGAAACCAGAAGCAACAGTGTCCCTGAAATTTATGGCTCTGCCCTTGGGGTTTGATGGGCTCTGTTGGTCATGATAGATTGTTGCTATTTCCTGGGATGGAGCTGGAGGGGGTGGAGATGAAGGGCAGAGCATGGGAGGGAGGGAAGGCCAGGACTGGAAGAAACCAGAGACACTGAATATGCTGGCAGGAGCACTCCCAGCCCAAGGAGGCAGGCCCGGACCCTCTGCCCTCACCCTGATGAACAGACCTGCGGACAGAGGCTGGATCCGCAGCCCAGACAGGTGGGAGCACAGCTGGGGCAGCCGGGAAAGTGGAAAGGATGAGAGGGGGGCGAGGGGCTGAATCAGAGGGGACACAGCAGCATGGGAGAGAATCGCCCTGTGCACGTGGAGAAGAAGCAGTCTCACGCCTCCGGGGGGGGTCCAGGGGAGCCCAGGAGCTTTGCCTCCATCTCCTGTCTCTGCCACTGGCCCCTCTGCTTCCCCTCTTCCCACCCCGCTAATCCAGAGACTCCCCGCAGCTCTAAGAATAGTATCCCAATGCTACTCACCACAGCTGACCCCTCCCAGACCCCACCACGCTCCGCCAGGTTGGCCTTCACACTGGTTCCTTTCCTCCAACACACCAAGCTTGCTCCTACCCCAGGGCCTTTGCACTTGCTGCTCTCTCTACCTCAAATTCTCTGCCCCCCAGCTCCTCACGTGGCTGGCTCCTTCCCATCGTGCAGAATTGAGCTCAAATATCACCAACCCCCAAGGGCCTTGCCAGACCGCCCTGTTTGAATAGCCCCTTTCCCAGTCACCCACTGCCTCATCCTTAGAACATGGCTCAGTATCTGACTTTATCTCATTTCTTTCTTTTTCTCAGTTACTGTCTGTCTTCCCCGCAGGAATGAGGACAAGGCTCATCACGGTGTCCCCAGCCCCGGGAGCAGTGCCTGGTGCTTAGTAGGTTCCAAGACGTATTTCATGAGCAGACAGATCCCTTTAGTTTCTTCTGTCAGATGCTCAGTCCCTGGAGGGTGAGAGCATTTAACCGGGGACCCAGCACACAGCAGCACAGCCCACCCAGGGGCCCCGACTTCCCGCAGGCGAAGAGCTCCCACCTGGAGCCAGGCACTGAGGTGGGCTCCTCATACCCACAACTGCATTTAATCCCAGGCTCCAGGACTGTAATTTTAGTGCCTACATTTTCCAAAACAAAAAAATCAGAGCAAAGGTCTAACAAAGGATTTGTTTCCCCTGAGCTGTGAATTAATCGATATGAAAAGTCTTGCAAAGGGATAAAAATGAACCCCTACGTAGCCGCATATTTAATGAACGGCCATCAAGAGCACACTGGTTAGAAAGGTGGGGCTCTGGGGCCATCTGACCTGGGCCCCAGCTCCTCAGCAGCTGTGCAACTTTGAGCAGGTTCATGAACATCTCTGTGCCTCAGTTTCCTCCTCTATGCAACGGGGATTAAAGCCCCCCATAAGGTGGCTGTGGGATTGACAGGATCACGGAGGTAACTCAACAAGGTGAGCTTTCAGTAAATGGTGCCCATTATGAGGACAGGGAGGCTGACATCGGCTGACCTGACTGGGCATCCAGAACATTCGATCAGCAAGGCCTGTTTGAGTTGGGACCCACGGCCAGTAGTCCAGCCCAGGCAGCCTATGGGGCAAAGGATCCCCCACTAGACCAAAGAGGTGGGCTGTGCTTCAGGATCCACCCAGCCAGGGCCCCTCAATGACCAGGACTCACCACCATCACTTGCTTTGATTTTGCCCAACACCGAACTTCAGAAATGCCTGGAACTTTGGCTTTTACATCACACACATTGGCTGAGGTATCGCTTTCCCACAAATTGTCTAAAAGTGTGGATTTCAAACATATTTTTTTCAGCAGTAAACACTTTTAGCAAATCACACTGGCCGAGGTATAGCTTTTCCAAAATTGTGTACAAGTGTGGGTTTCAAACTAATTTTTCAGCAGTTAGAAAACACTGAGCAATTCCATCTCATCAAGAACCTCAACATCTAAAAGGTCAGGTGCAGAGTGCCTCCCCCCTGGGATGGGTGGGGTCCAAGCCTCCTCCCTCCACATCCAAGTCTGGGGGCCAGGACTCCCAGCTTGGGACGGCCCTGACTTCACGCCCCCTCATTCTCTGGGATTCAGGAGAACCCGACACTTAAGATGCACCACCTGGGTTCCTGGGGCTGCACAGAGGCACGTGGGGCTGCAGCACAAAACCTTGGGGAACTTTGCACAATCTGGCCTCAGTGGGGGAATATTTAGAATGATTAAACCAGGAAATTCTTCTTGCAAAGATGGCCCATGTCGGGGCTTCCCTGGTGGCACAGTGGTTAAGAATCTGCCTGCCAATGCAGGGGACACGGGTTCGAGCCCTGGTCCGGGAAGATCCCAGATGCCGCGGAGCAACTAAGCCCATGCACCACAGCTACTGAGACCACACACCTAGAGCCCGTGCTCCACGACAAGAGAAGCCACTGCAATGAGAAGCCCGTGCACCATGACAAAGAGTAGCCCCTGCTCACTGCAACTAGAGAAAAAGCCTGCACACAGCAACAAAGACCCAATGCAGCCAAAAATTAATAAATAAATTTAAAAAAAAACGGCCCATGTCCATGGGAGGAGGACAGATGATCACTATGGCCATCACAACCACGTGCATATCCACACATGCCCATAGACATGGACAGAGCTCAAAACCACCACAGTGAGTGAAAAAAGCAGGGGCAACATATGTACAATGGGAAGCCACTTAGGGAAGATTTATAAAAACCACACACTATGCATTTTGTGTGTGTGTGTGTGTGTGTATAAAATGCATTTTGAGGCCGAATTCCCAGCCCAGCACACAGTGGGGTGCCCCTCTCCCTCCCGGGGCCCCCTCACCTGTCCACAGGGAAGTGCCTGTCGCCGGCAGCCCGGTGCAGCTCACTGCTGTTCTCCAGTCTGGCCAGCGTGTCCATGCGTTTCACCATCAGCTCCAACAGGTCACTCATCTTGCGGAGGACACCGCGGGACTCCGGCCCACCCATCACTGCAGGAAGAGTGTGGGTGCAGTCAGACACGGCCCAAGCAGCCCAGAGGCCATCTGAGACCACCTGGTATCTGGCGGGGTGGCTCAGACCCCAGCCCCACCCCCATCTTCTCGGGAAGGGGAGGGGTCAGGATAGTGAGCCCCCCTGCTCCCCCCTGCAGGACAGGAATCCGGAGAGGCCTGGGCCCACCCTGCTCCCTACCAGCTGTGTGACATTGGGATGAACTTTTAACCTCTCTGGGCCTCAGTTTTTGTCACCAGCAAAATCTGGCTTTAGACATAATCTCAGGTCTGTGAGAAGACAGGGAAGGCCCAGTAGTGGGAGAGGAACCCCAAAACCCCCCAACAGCAACTTCCAGACAGAACCTGTAAAACAGGGTTTCTAAAAGTGTGGTCAACCATCCACCCGCACCTGAATCTCCTGGCCAGGCTGTTAAACTCCAGATTCCTGGGCCCTCGCTGTCTAGATCTGCCAATTCAGATCTCTAGGGCATGGGGCCCAGGACCCTGCATTCTGCTTGCTCTTCACGTGGCTCGGATGCACAGGCTGTGAGCCCGTGTTCAAGGGGTTCGGGGCCCCAGCCACCTCCCGTCCCCACCCACTCCCCCAGACACCACCCTAGAAAAACCACTGTGAATTTGTCCTGACTCTCAACCCGGTCTTTGGGTTCCCAGAGATCAACTCCAGGGTTGAGGGGCCGGGAGACCTTGTGAAGAATAAAATTAAATTAAAACGAGGTGCTTCAACCAAGATCCCATTAACCAGCCCGAGACTTTCCACAATTTCCTTTCTAATCACTCCCGATCATTAGCACCGCATGTGCCAGTGTGGGAGAGCAGCCCTTGCCTTCCTTTTCAATTAAATTTTGTGAAGGTTTTAAGCAGCCCCTCCAAACCATCCACAGGTGCTCGGTTCCAGGCACTGCAAGCCCCAACCAGGCTGCCTGCAAACCCCAGGGGCCAAGCTCTGAGCCACTCTTAATAAATGAGCTGAATCCATGGGGACACAGGGATTCCCCAGGCTGCTGGAGGGCCGGGGGTGTCCGGGGGTGCCTTGGGTGGGGTTCCCCAGAATCAGACCCTGAGACAAGGGTTTGAGGGCAAGTCGTTATTTGGGAGGTGAAGGGAAGTGGGGAGGTGACCCAGGGACAGGGAGGCCGCCCAGAGAGGGCATGTCATCAACCTGGGGAAACCAGCAGGTGTAGAACCGGCCTCAGAGTTCTCCCCAGGGGGGCGAGGGGGCCAGGCATGTGCACACCACCTCCCGCCAGTCACTGCTTAAGGGCTGCTCCCAAGGACGGCCATGTTCTGGTACTTTCCACCTGCTGTGGGGTGGCAGAGCCGTCTCCAGCACGTGACAGGAATCGTGAGGGCTGAGGACGTGAACACCAACAGCATCTGCTTCTCAGGAAGGAAAGGGTCAGGGCCCAGCAGACTGAGAGGGGCTACAGTGGACACCTGGCCTCTCACCTGCCTCCGCCAGCACCCCCTGCATGGCCACATGGCCAAGGGAGTCGTCATACTGCTCTCAGCCTCAGTGTCCCAAACCCAAGGCAATAACACCAGGCCCTGTCTGCAATCCAATGTCAAGGTGCCAGGAGCGGGGCAGGAGAGACCACGGCTGGCCACTGAGAGCCAGAGGCAGAGACGGGGGGGGAGAGAAGTGGGGAGGGGGGCAGGAGGGGGCCGGTCTCCTCTGCTCCATGCTTGGGACTGAGCCAAGGAGGGGGGCCTAGAGAGGCTGCACGTCGCCAGGGCTGCTTGTGACATTTCTGCTTTGCTTGTCCCCCATATCCCCTGGCACCAGGCCCGTTCCAGTGACTGCCACCGCTTTCTCACACCAAGTCACCTCCTGGCTGGGTTCCCCTGCCAGCTGAGCCCACCTGAGGTCAGATGGGAGGCCATGGGGAGCTGGGGGTGGGAGGGACCCAGCCAGGCATCAAATCCAGAGCAGGGAGGAGTTGCAGGTTCCTCAAAGAGCCTGGATCCCTGGCTCCGAAGAAAAGAATGGGCATGAATGGGGGGGTGGGGGCCAAGGGTGGGGAGAGCAGAGGAAGCGGAGGAGAGACACAGGGTGGGGTTGGGTACTGGAGAAACTGGGCATCAGAAGGAAGGAAGGAAAGAAACTGTCTCCAACCCCTCCCACCCGAGTAGTTGAAAGAGCTAATGGTCTTCCCACTTTCCCCTCAGAAAACTGGATGGATTTTTCAGTTGGGATCACGAAATTTCACCATACTGTTAAATGAAGCAAAACTGAGGTCTCTCCCACCACTCAGCCCCTCCCGACTCACTCATGGCCTCAATCCGTTAGTCAATCAAAAAGCAAGATATAAATAGCTCCTTCTCTCTTTCAACTCCACAGAGCTGGGGACAACAGTTGACTCTTTCAAATCACTCTCATCCTGAGGACACCCCCCAAAGCCCGTCATTCAAACGCAATACCTTGCTTTCAACCAGTGCTTGGAGCACAGAGTAAAACAAGAGGGGAGTTCCCTTCATTTCAGCTAGAAAAATAGGAGCCCATCAGATGATCTGGCCTGGCAGCACTTTGCACAGCCCCAGGGGAGCCGCTCGTGTTGTGGGCCACCTGATGGATGTCCTGGAGTTGTGCAGTGCACAGCCTGGCCGGCCTCACTGGGCTGCCCTGATGGCTCGTAGCTCAGGCTGGGGTGGCCCCTTCCCCAGAGGAGTGGGATGAAAAAAAGGAGAGTGAGGCCATGGCTGGGAACATCCTCAGGCCAGAGCCTGAGAGGCCCCCCAGCCATGCACTCAGGCCCAGCTGGACCACAGGGCCTGGGCGGCAGCTGGAACTTGAGACACAGCACTCCAGCAGTGCCAAGCCACATCACTGCTCCGGGGGCGGCGCTGCGTTCCCACGATGCCTCAGGCCTGGCACCTGCCCTGACACACGGCTGCCGGCTGCCCTCTCTCCGGGCTCATCCCAAGCTCCCTTCTTCCCCTCTGGGCTCAGTGTCCGCGCCCCTCCCAAGATCTCGCTGACAACCATACCCCACCCCCACTCCCACCCCCATCCCATTTCAAAAATTGCAAAATAGCTGATGGAGCCAGTAACTGCAAGATCTGCCCTAGAGCTACAGCAGCCCCAAGAGCCAGACAGAGCCTGGGGGCAGCACTGTGGCCCAGGAGAGGCCGGAGTGGGAGTCAGGAAGCCTCGACTCCAGACCTGCTCTGCCCCCACTAGATGGGGGAAGGGGCATGTCACTTTCCTTCTCTGGGCCTCAGCGTCCCTGTCCCCTCCGGTAGAATGCGAGGGTTTGACTTACTGAGCCCCAAGGGTCTACAGCCTGGGACTCCGGTTTCCGCTCTTCCCCTAATTGCCCCCAGAGATCAGGGTAATAGAAAAGGAAAGAAGTGTTCCTATAAAAGCCGTCAGAATCTCCTTAGGGAGAGAGCTCTGTTTTGCTTTGCTAAACCCCTGGGTGGGCCAGAGCGTCATCTAGAAGCCCGGAGCAATGAGACAGAGAGAAACCTAAATGACGCTGCATATTCAGCTAGGAAGACTGGAGTTTCCCAGCCCAGCCTAGGAGACCAGGAGAGAGGACAAGGCCTGCGGACATGCGCAGGGGGCAGGACAACGACCCAGAGGGGCTAAGCAGGATGGGGGAAGCTCCGCTGCCATAGGGATGACCCGTGGGGAAGCGTCGGTGGGGGGGGGGGCTGCGAAAGGCAGGGGTAAAAGAGAGAATTGTCATCTGTTTGCTGTGCTGAGCAGTGGTCCGAGCCCCCACCCCTGTGGAGGGTTTAGGGAGGAAGGGGTGTCCTTCCCACTAGGTCAGTGTAGGGGACACAGAGGAGGCAGGAGGGGAGACATCCAGTAGGATAATTCAGTAGAGGCAGGGGATCAGAGCAAGAGGTGACCAGGGAAACATAAGCCCCCTAGAGTATTTGGAGATATCTGGGGGTTCTGGATTGCCCTTCATACAAGGGAGGAAGCCAATTCTTTAAGAATGTCAACAGAGGGACTTCCCTGGCGGTCCAGTGGTTAGGACTCCGAGCTTCCACTGCAGGGGGCACGGGTTTGATCTCTGGTCAGGGAATTAAGATCCCGCATGCCACATGGTGCGGCCAAAAAGAAAAAAAAAAAGTCAACAGAAAGAGGGACCCCAGAAGACCTGGGGCTTATAGACTGGGGCTAAGGAGACAGATCTCACATGGGTCTGTAAGGCCACCTCCATCAGACTGGACGAAGGCCACAAGATACCCTCCCAGCACCTGGGGCTCGGGGGCCACTCCCATTGTCTGCAGATGGTGCAGGAGTCCAGGAGCTCCTGAGACCTCAGGAGACAGCCCCCCACCAACCCTCCGCCCCCATCACTTCCTGAGGAGCTCCAGGACACTAGGCACATTTTCTGCCCTGGACGAGGCAGGGCGTGGGTCCCGGGAGGGAAGCAGGCCACACACAGCCAGTCCAGCCGCTCAGCCGCATGATGGCTCCCCGATGCCACGGCCGGCCAGGACCATCAGCAGAGCAGCCTCCTGACATGGCTTTTGCCCTGAGTCACCGCACCGCTCTCAGCGGCGGCTAAACTGAAATGTATTTCACGTGAGGCCCCAGTGACACATCGCAGAAGTCACACAGGTTCCCTCCATATTTCCATATAAATAAGGAAAGCTGGGATGCTGAGAGATACAAATGGTCCTCACATATATCGACAGGGGTGCTTTATCACCCACCGAGGCCCCAATCCCTCCCCAGACGTGCTCTGTTTCTCTCTCCTGTCTGCCCTTGTCCCCTTTCTTGTCCCCACTCGCCACCCGTTCCCACTGGTTCCTGGAAACTGAAGGAGCCCCCGCCTTGCCAGACAGAAGAGACCTCCCCGTCACTTGAGAGGGGGCTGGGACTCGGTGTTTGCACAGCTGGAGGAGCGCACACTTGTCTCTGCACACGGCCAACGCGGGAACCAGCTGAGGCCACGGGAGCTCTGGGCAGCGTGGGAGACAAGGCCAGGCCCTGGCTCACCCATCCCCTGCCAGCCTCTGAGAAGAAAAACCCCCCTGAGCACCGAGATCCAGGGCCAGAGCCAACCACAGAGCAAGGAACTACGTCTCTGATATTCCCCAGGTTCCAAGGCTGGCCAGGGTCCGGGATGCCCGGCAGGGCCAGTCCACGGGGGAACCTCAGGGCGGACACAAGCCGCTGAAGCAAGGACCTGTGGCCTGCAGCCCTCTCCCCGGAGACAGCCTCTGACCTCTACTTCAAGACAAGACAGAGAGCCAGGAACAGCCACACAGGCTCTGGGGGATCTGCGGGGACCCCAGGAAAGAGGCCTCAGACGTAAGTTCAAGTCCCCTCTCATTAGGAGGGAAGCAAGTTCCTCTTAGGACAAGAGCAGGAAAGCAGAGGCAGGAGGCAAGGAGGAGGGACTGGGGTGGGGAGGGAGGACTGGAGAGGGAGCATATAAAAAAAAAAAAATCCTCCCCCAAGGCCCAAGCTGGGCCCAACTGCAGCAGGAGGGACTTAGGTTAGCCGTCCTCCCACTTATGATTCTCTGCTCAGTCTCCTGCTCTCCTGAATCTTAAGATGAGTGTGCAGAATATACAATGAGATGTCTGTCACATTTTTATCCCCAAACTAGAGAACTTTATCACAAAATAGGAACCGGCCCACAGGGGAAACCAGAGCCTCCCCAGGGAGACCACAGTCCGAAAGAGGCTGTGGAAGGCTCTCTGCTCTTTAGAGAAAACCCTTCACCCTGCCCCTCCCCTCCAAGCCATGTCCTTCACGTTCTCGCAGGCTTGACAGGCAAGGAGAGGAGAGGTTATTTCCCTATTTGTACTCAGACAGTTTTACTGACCAATGGAGGATTTTTCTTTCTAAATCTTTTTTCTAACCCTTAGTGGGTTTCCTTCTCCTGGTTCTGCCTTGGGGCTTCACAGACCCCCCCAGAATAAACATTATCCAACATCCAACCCCCACTGTGACCTCCAGTATCGCTCCCCAGACCCCTTCACAACCGTCCCCCACTTCCAACCCCATCCTTCCCTGGGCGGCTCCTAGGTAGAAATGCCGGCGCCTCCTAGGTTGTCTGCAGGGCCACCCCAGGTCCGGGGTGGGGTTCTCATCTGAGGGGTCATCTCTTACAGGATCGGGATTCTAAACCCACAGAGTCAACTTAGGGCTTTTCCAAGTCTCTGCTTTGGGTCTGTCCAAGCAAATCAACTTAATCCAAGGGCATGAAAAAAATCGAGGGGACAGTGGGACCTGGGATGTGAACCGAATTGGGGTCAGTTCCCAGGGGCTCTCAGAGGGCTCCCTCCTTGTCTAGCTCCTCCTCCTGGCCTTGACTTCATATTCCGGGCACGAAGCTTCCAGCACAGGGGCCTGGGAGGTGTGAAAAGACTTGAAAACACTTGGTCTGAGAACTAATGTCACAACACACAGGAGACCCGGCAACTCCACCCCCAGGTGCACCCAACAGAAATGCCCATATGTGTCCACCAGAGACATGTGCTGGAATGTTCACAGCAGCACAATTCACAAACGCCCCAAACTGGAAACAGCCCAATGTCCGCCCCGGGGCAGAACGGATAAATATATTGTGACGTATCTACACAATGAATGCTGTGCAGCAGTGAAAACAAACGTCTGCAACCACACACCACGAGACGGATGAATCTCACAAATGTACTCTCGAGAGAAAGGGGGGCACGCAATGGAACACCTGCCATAGGATTCCATTCTCATAAATTCAGAGAACCAGGCAACATTCCTCTGTGCTATTAGAAGTCAGGGTCCCAGAGTCCTTGGGGAAGTAGTGAGTGGAAGGAGGCCTGAGGGCACTTCTGGGGATGGATCACGCTCTGTTTCTTGATCCAGGTTGCTGGTGCATGGATGGGTTCAGTTTCTGGACACTATACTCCGACAGGAAGCTTAGCCACGTGCACGCGTGCGCGCACACACACACACACACACGCCTCTAGTCTAACTGCATGACCCTGGGCAAGTCCTCTGCCCTCTATGGCTCTGCCCACACCTTAGACACAACATCTAGATTGGAGTTGGACCCTTTCTCCATCTGCCAGGCAAAACTGCACAGCGCAGAGCATGGCAGGACCCCCACAAGCCCCCGGTCCTTTGGGCACTGGGCCCACACCCTGCCAGGATGGGGCCCCCATCCCCCGCCTCCGCAGGCAGATGAACAGAAGAAACAGAGCCCAGCCATACCCCCTCCTCCCCCAGTCCCTGATTCCCACCTCCTGGGGCCCTGACCTTGCGGAAGGTCAGCTTGCCCAAGCCCCCTGCAGCAGCCCACCCAGACAGACACGCCCCCTTGCCAGGGGTGGCACCCAGGTAGCCTGAGCGTCGCTCCCTATACCCCCTCCCCCACTCTCCACCTCCCTCCGCACCTCCGCAAGCTTCCCCTCAAGTGCACCTTCACAGCCGCAACCCCCCCATCCTCAGGGGTCTCCCACATAGAGACGCCGGTACCTCCTTGGTCCTCTTTTCCCTAAACATCCTTTCCGGCAATGCCCCCATCTCAGACTCACCACATCCAGTAAATGTTTACAGAGCTCACAGTATTTGCCAG
Organism: Balaenoptera acutorostrata; assembly: GCF_949987535.1. Classification (NCBI taxonomy): domain Eukaryota; kingdom Metazoa; phylum Chordata; class Mammalia; order Artiodactyla; family Balaenopteridae; genus Balaenoptera; species Balaenoptera acutorostrata. The sequence continues at coordinate 55,663,944 of NC_080083.1, forward strand.
AAGCTGCTCGAGACCCTTCATATACGTTATCTTCACACCCCCTCATGACAATCCTGGGGAAGAGGGTGTTGTTAGCCCCGTTTACCAGAGGAGAAAACGGAGGCTCCGAGAGATCGAGGGATCTCTGTGAGTCAGAGAGGGGATAGATTCGTTTACATTCAAGCTAGAACGTCTAATAAATGTGAAATTCCTGCTGGGAGCTGTTGCAAATTTAAAGAAGTGCGTGTTAAACCAAAGGCATGAATCTAAGGAGACACCAGATGGCAGAGTAAGTGCCCCTCGGAGCAGCGACCCTAGATGACAACCCATCCTACTGGAGCGTTTATCCGTTGCTGGGAAGAGGGGAGCCGGATGAGGCCTGGGGGTTTGAGAAGGTGGACTTCAAACGGAGACTTCCCCAGAGGGGCAGGGGAAAGCCCACAGAGCAGCCCCCTGAACAGTTCCAGAAGCCCCCTTTGCCCCAGTTTCCCCACCATGTGTCTCCTTCCCACGGTTACTGGGAGACCCCCATGACACACTGAGCAGTTCTGAACTGTTCTCCATTCTTCCTTGAGTAGGATGAGGGGGGAGCGGGACCCACCTTCAGGAGGAGGTCTCCCAGGCCACCACCCCATCACAACCCCATGCCACGTGAGCCCATTTAATCCAACCCCTGAAAACGGTCACTGCTTTCCTTCCCTGAAGGTGAGTTAAGTGATGTGGCCAATGGCACACAGCTAGTAAATGATGAACCAGGGTACAAACCAGGTCCATGTGGTCCCCACAGCCCATGCGCTGAACCTCCATTCCACTGCCTTGTAAGTATCACGTGGGCAAGAATGAAGGACCAGAGAGCTTGGAGATAAGACACGTGAGCCCACGGCAGGCCTGCCCTCTCCCCTGTGCCTGGGCCGAAGGTACAGAATATGTGTATCTCAGAGAGACAGGTGTCATATCCAGAAACCTCAAACCACCCCACTAGAGAAGCAACACAGGCAGCCTCTTCTGATGCCTGGGAGACCCTGGCTCAAAGGCCCTTCCTGCCTGAGAGGCCTGATTACCACAGCCAGGACAAGAGCCAAAGCAGTGTGCAAGGCCCCCACCATTCACACATCCATCAACGAGGTGGCCAGATGCCCAAGACAGAGCCCTCTCTGGGGGGGCTTCCTCTCCTCTGACCCCCAAACCCCTGCACCCCTTTCTGACTCCCCTTTCCCCACCAACATACCTTCTGTGCGGACAGTGAAGGGGGAGTCTCCCGGGCGCCGGGCTGAGAACTGGCCTCCCAGAGACGTCATCAGGAAGCAGAGTGAGAAGAAGCCGATGCCCAGGACAAAAAGCCTGTGGAGAGCAATAGGGCAGGTCAGGGTTAGGTCAGCACATGCACCCCTATCCTGTAAGGGTTTCCTATGAATGAATGAGTGAGGAAGGGATGGATGGATGGAGGAACAAAAGACCAAGGGGTTGAGCTCCCAGACCAGTAGGTCTCCCATCACACAGGATAAAGAGAGCTGGACTACAAGGAAGTGGCCACACGCAAAACCATGCAGGGCAGTGAGGCATCCTTAAGGTATAAGGTTGGGCAAGTTCTAGCCTCCAGACGGAAGCTGGCTCATTGACAGCAGAGGTCCTCAGCGTGTGGTCCCCAGACCAGCGGCATCAGCATCACCTTGGACATATCAGAAATGCTCATTCTTGGGCCCTAGTCCCAGGCTTACAGAATCACACACTCTGATGGTGGGATAAGCAGTGCATTTTAACAAGCTTTCCAGGTAACCCTGATACACGCTTAAGTTTGAGAACAACTGGTATAGAAGAAAACAGCAGGACCTGATGCCAGCCAGAGGGAAAGTAATTGGTCTAGACAAAACCCACCTGGAGCCCATCAATCACCTGGGCCCTGATCAGCACTTGTGTACACAGGCCTTGCTGCAGCAACCAGCTTGAACACATCCTAGTCATGTTCAGGGCAGGGGGTGGGGAAGGGCTCCCATCACTACCAGATGGTAAGATCTAGAAGGGCAGGGTCCTGTGGCTGCCTTCTGTGTCCAGACTCCCCCTATCCACATCTTCGCCAGGCAGACACACGGTAGATTACACCACGGCTCAGAGTGAGCCAACACCTGTGCTTGGGGTGTCATACAAGTGTGTGCCGTCACAGTGGTCAGGGGAGCTGGCCAAAACACGACTGTTTATACTTCAACACCTAGTTTTTGATTACATCCCAAGTGCCAAGAACTAAGGTATCCCCAGGGGGACAGCAGGGAACCCACCCTCAAGTCTGGCCCCAGGCTCCTGCTGCTTCCGTACTAGATTCTGGGCCAGCACAGCCTTAGGGCAGCAGAGGTGGCGGCTGTTCTGGGATTCTGAATCTACCCGAGGACTTGATGAACTGGCAGAGCTGAAAGGGGAGCCCCCCCCAGGTCAGGGTGAGGAACCCCATCCCTGGTGGAGCCAGGCTCACCATGGGGGCCCCCCAAATCATGCCAGAGACCTCCAGCCTTCCCACCTCCACCTCCATCCTCAAACCCCACATTTGTTTGTATCTCTATGCAAGACTTGTTTATGCATTTTAATCTTCATTATTTGAAACTGGCAGAGCAGTATTTAATTAAAATTTGATTCATTAAAGAAAACACATAATTGTAGAAGAAAATAAAAGCACAACAAAATTCCCAACCCATATTTAAAGGAAGCTGTTAGAGATTAAATCAGAGAAGGGGGCAGAACCCAAAACCAGAGATGGCACTGGGAGCTTCTCCCAGGAGATGGCACAAGGAACACTGCTCCCTCACCTCCCAGGGACCCCTCACTGAATTCCACCAAGCCTGGGGGTGGGACTCTAGCCCTGGGATCCCCAAGATAAAGTCAGGCTGGTCTCAGGCTAGCAGCCAGAAGGACAGTGTAGGGGGAGGGTGGTCACACATCCAGGAAGATCCTGGGGGAAATCAGCAGTTTGTCCCCCCAGCCTGAGAACAAGGATGGGTCTCTCCAAGTTTCTTGTCCCCACTCCCTCTCCCCTTCCCCAGCTATGGGGTACTTGTATTTAGAGCTGGGGACCTGAGCTGCCAGTGTCCAAAAACCTGCTGCGAGAAAGATATCTAGGCCTTTGGCCCAGAACCTGAAGCCCCAAACACCTCATCTGCGTCTCTGTCTGCCAGACCCAATCCTGGGGCCATTAACAGTAGATTCAAGTTCAAATGGTTTCGTCCACCCATGCATCCATTCAAGCAACATTCCAGAAGCAATTATGGAATAAGGACCCTGCCAGAGGCTCTGGGAAAACCATCGGGAATAGGGCTCCCAGCTGCCCTTGAGGATTTAACAAGGGCAGCTGGGAGTAGGGCTGATATGGTTGGAGGTCGTAAACACCCCCCCTCCAATCTGAAGGGGACTTGAAGACTTCACTGGTGGCTGTGGGTCTCTGGGAAGCCTAGGGATACCCTGAGAGGAAGTTACATAACCTGGGGGTGGGGAGGGGAACCTATGCAACCCCACCTCTGCATCCTGCTTTCAGAAAAGAGCCTGAAAGAGCCACAGGGGCAGGACCCAAAAGGAAGGAGCGCTAGGGAGCTGGCGCTGTCCATGGTGCTGGCGCCAGCCGCTACCTCCAGTTGTGCCGGGAAATGTCCAGCCAAGCTGGGGTCAGAGGCTGGGCTTCCCACGGCCTGGAGGGAGGGGTCAACACTGGGTGGGAGAGACAGGGCTGAGGACGGTGTGGGTTGGCTAGGGATTTGAGGATTTCCCCTGAGGAACAAGGCCCTTTCCAGAGATGCTAGCTTCCCACCTGCTTCCCATGGGAACTTTAGGGCGTGGGGGCTCCTGACACCCCCAATCACCTGCCCAAGGCTCTATTCTGGGGACCCCCAGCTCTACGGTCGTCTCGAATCCTCTGGACATTGGTGGTCCAGCTTGACCCCTGCCGTCCTAAAGGTTGTCTCCTCAACCCTGCACCCTGCGCAGGAGGATCCAATAGCTGGAGGCAATGGCGGGGCGGCAGCCACGTGAGCCACGGTCTTTCCATCAGAAGGAAAACCAGCGGGGGGCATGGGAGGGGCCGGGTCTCCGCCTCAGGTCTGGAGGGGAGGGCCTTAAATCTGGCTCCTCCCGCCCCCCAAACTTCGGGCACCTCTGCCTGTACAGCTCCTGCCTTCGCGGGCTCCCTCCCGCGCCCGGACCCCACCTGTGGCCGCATCCCGAGTGCGGCCCAACCCCGTCCCCCGCCCCGGGCCCCGCCGCCCCCTCGGCGCCTTCCGCCGCTCAGCCCCTGGGCGAGATGGCATCCTGACTCCGCTGGGCACCCATCGCTTAGCGCCCCTACCCAACCCCGGCTGCAGGCCCGGCTCCGACGGCGCTTGGGAGGAGCGGGAGCTGCCCCGGAACCGCCGGGCTCTGGGGGCCCCTGGGGTGGGGCTAGCAGAGCCCAGGCAGACCCCGACGGCCGTAGCCCTGCCTGGCCTTGACCGCCGAGGTTGGGGTGGGGGGATCGGTCTTCGCTTCCATCCCGCCTCCACGCTCTCGTCGCCCTTCCGCCCCACAGCGCCGCCCCTGCCCCAGCCTCTCCAAGGCCCGCGATCGGGGATCGAATTCCCATTAGAGGGGGTCCTTGCCGCAATCTCGGGGACCCTCCCGTTGGACAGAGGCCCGCACCCCGCGGAGAGGAGTGCGCGCAGAAGGCGGGGTCAGAGGGGGTGGGACAGGCAGAGGGGGTGGGCGGGCCGACTCAGGGCGCCACTGGCCCGCCAGGTGGGGGTACCGCCCCGCACAGAGCGCTAACTTTGCCGCGGGGGTTGGGCCGTCCGCGAGGTGGGGAAGGACCGGAGGGGCAGGGAAGGGGCACCCTGGCTGGGGCGACTTCCAGGGCCCAGGACCACAACATAGGTGACTTCTGCCCCCATTCCCACCTTCGCATCCCGAGTCCTCTCCAACCTAGACCAAACTCGGTACCCGTCCCAGAATTACACACCCTCCCCACCCGAACCGGAACCCCAGCTCCATCTCTCTCCCAGCCCCACTAGCCACCAACAAGGGTTGGAGCACAAACCGCCCCCTCTGCTAACGGGACAGGCAGCCTTGGGACAGGCACTCTCGCCGGGGCTGACCTCGCCCACCCCAACCCACGCCCCCCTTGGAGAAAAAGACCTCCCCGCGCCAACCGGGAAACAACTTTACCGAAAGGGTCTCAGGGTGACCAGGCATCTTCTGACCATTATCTTCCCATCGGGGTTGACTGTGATCATTGTTCAAACTTGTCTGGGCGAGGAGCCGCGGGCGAGGCCGGACGCACCGTCCCGGGCCCTGCTCCTACCACGTCCGGGCCACGAACCCGCTGCGGGCCGAAGCCGGGTCCGAGCGACGCGGGGGACGCGGGAGCTCGGCGGCTTCGCTGCCCGGGCCGCGGCCCGCGGGGTCGGCGCGGCCTCGGCGGGCAGGGGAAGGGGAGCGCGGCGCGGCTGCCGGAGGGCGGCGAGGGCGCCCGGCCGGGCCGTCTCTGCGTCTCCGCCCTCCCCGCTTCACATTCTGGGGGCCGGGAGGCGGCGCGCCCCCAGACCGCCGGCCGCGCGTCTGCCTGCTCGGGCTCGCTCTCTGGGCGGGACGGCGCCGCGGCGCGCAGACGGGCTCCCCGCCGCGGTCGCCCTCATCCCCGGGCCCGCGCCCTCGGTGCCGGCTAGAGGCGGACCCGGGCCCGCGCCCCGGCCCCCCGCGCCTCCGGGCCGCGCCGCTCCCGGGCCCCGCGCCGCGCCGCGCCCATGGCTCCGGGCAAGGGCGCCCCGCGCCCGCCCTGCCTCCCGCTCGCTCGTCTGCCCGCGCTCAGGTGTCCGGCGTCCGGCCCCGCGCCGCGTTACGCCCGGAGGCGCCGCATTGTTTCCTCGGAGGAGGCGGCCAAGCAGCGTCTGGGGCGGCCCAGGAGCGGCCGCCGCGCTTCCTCGGCGCGCAGGCGCCACCTCGTGGCTGCGGCCCAGCAGCGCGCTCTCCCGGCCCGGGGCGGGCCGCCGGGGGCGGTGGGCGGGCGGCGCGGAGGGCGGGGGTCCTTGAGCCTCCCTCCAGCTGTGCAACTTCCCCGGGCTGGATTTCGGAAGCATCCCGGGTGCCACCAGCTCTGAGAGCCGAGGGCTGCTTCGGCTCCTGCAGAGCACAGAGGAGGTCGGCCCTGGGAGGAGATCCCCCCTTCCGCCCGGTGCCAGGGCCCTCCCTCCGGTCGCCGTCGCTGCCTCTGCCGCCGCAGTGGGCTTCTGCAATGGCCCCTTCACACCCACAGTGATTTCGCTTTGCAACCTTCGCCCATCCTCTGGCCCTCTCTGAACAGAAACTGCAGCAGCTCCCCTTTGCTTTCTGGTTTCAAACTCGGCCTGTGACACTGAGGCTCTTCCACTGATCCCAGAAGCAGTGGCGCGCTCTGTGGGTCTGGGTTCTAGTTTCAGACCCTCCATTGATCAGTGGGTGATGCCTGAGAGTCAGGGGGACTCCCGGGCCTCGGTCTCTCTGCTATGAAATGAGAGTGACCGAGGTTCACTAATGCTCCTTCCAACTCTATAAAGCATGCACGTCCCCCCTTCACCCCCACCCCACTCTCCCTCCACTTCTTGACTCTGGAGAGGTGTTTGCCACTGCAGAGAGGGGTCAGCGGCCCCTGTGAGCACCCGAGGCAGGGCAGCTCCCAGAGCCAGGCCTGGATCTGAGGGTGCTGCTCATTCAGGAAGAGCACTTGCCAGACCAGCTTGGCCAGGCACAGACGGAAGGGCCAGGTTAGGAAGAGCCCAAGGCCTCAGGCCACGTGTAAAATGACATGGATGGGGCTTCCCTGGTGGCGCAGTGGTTGAGAATCTGCCTGCCAATGCAGGGGACACGGGTTTAAGCCCTGGTCTGGGAAGATCCCACATGCCATGGAGCAACTGGGCCCGCGAGCCGCAACTACTGAGCCTGTGAGCCACAACTACTGAGCCTGCGCGTCTGGAGCCCGTGCTCCGCAACGAGAGAGGCCGCGACAGTGAGAGGCCCGCGCACCGCGATGAGGAGTGGCCCCCGCTCGCCGCAACTAGCGAAGGCCCTCGCACAGAAACGAAGACCCAGCACAGCCAAAAATAATTAATTAATTATTTATTTATTTATTTATTTTTTTAATGACATGGATGACGCTGAGGGTCCTTCCACAAGACAAAACCTTTCTTCTGGTCCATCTGGTCCTTGCCTGGTCCAACTAGGTCCCCGGCCCCCAGCCCCTTCGCTGCCCGCCTAGCCCACCTCCCAGCCCCTTGTGAGCCATTTCTCACCAGCTGTGACTCTTGTTCGCCTTTTCCTGCTCGTTCCTCATCAAAATTCACCTGTCCCATGTTCCATTACCTCATCGCCTTGCTCTCCGCTGATATGAAAACCGATGGTGAATGGGTGTTGGCGGATTAATATGTTAACTCCAGCTAGGTAGCCAATGTACATTGAACAAGGACACGCTGACCAGGCCTTCGTGCCACAGAGTGACAAACGGTGACGGGTAATTTGGGCATCACGGCAGGCTGGCCAAGGAGATCTCTGAGGGCGGGGCGGGTCTCTGCTGGGGTCCCACTTATCCCGGGGCACCCACATCTGCTACGCACTCAGGCAATAACTGAAGCCTTGGATGCCAGGGCAAAAGCCACGTCTACACTCGGGCATGAAATGCCCCTTCCCATTGTGTGCACCTCTCCCGTAAGTTCAGGGGGTCACATTTGCTCCTGGTTGGCATTTAGGCCAAAAGGGAAGGGAGAAGATGGGGGTCTCCCCAAAGGCACAGCCATGTCTGGTGTGGCGGCCTTCTCTCGGCCGGAAGCCAGATTTCAGAAGGCGGGAGAGGGTACCCCATTGCAGGCTCGAGCCAGGCAGGGAGGCTTGGGGCAGACAGTGGAAGACACTGAACCAGACCACCCTGCTGCCTCTTCCTTTCAGAGTCCATTTCCCCTTTGCCAGCCTCTTGTCTGGGGCGAAATTCAGTGCATGTGGCCCTGCTTGCTCTCCGCTGTGCTGCAGACATTAGGAGAGAACTTGTGAATTGCCGGTCGTGAATTGCCTGGCACCTTGGAGCCCTCCCAGCAGGTGGTTATGATTTTTCTTGCTATCGTCCACCTGTAGCAGCCGCTGCTGGTGCCTCGTCCTACTCCCCGGGCATTCACCTCTACATGCCAGAAGGCAGGCCACTGAGAATACATGCAACGCTGCCTGAGGCTTTTTTCCTGGCTGTGAGAATATGCTCGAACATGCAGGGGCAAGATAGAAGTATCAGGGAGTTCATGCCCTGGAAGCAGCCCTCAAGGGCGCCCTCTCCCTCCGGTGGGATACTCGGTTCCCAGAGTTCCCTGAGCTCCCTCTGCCCACAGCGGGAACCGGCTCTGTCATGTACCCCGTGTTGGCTTCCTTCCTTCCCTGCCTCATCCCCCACTCCTCCATCCATGTTCCTGAGGCCACCTCCCAAATAAACTACTGGCACTTGAACCCTTGTCTCAGAATCTATTTCTGGGGAACCCAAACCAAGACCCTGGCCTATAGGCCAGTGGTTCTCAGCCCTGACTCACAGCAGAATCACCTGCAGAATGCAGTCCTTATTTTGATTCGGTACCTAAGATGGGCCCTGGGCATTTTTTTTTTTTGGCCATGTTGTGCGGCTTATAGAATCTTAGTTCCCCGACCAGGGATTGAACCCGGGCCCTCGGCAGTGAAAGCACAGAGTCCTAACCACTGGACCGCCAGGGAATTCCTGGCACATTTGGGGGTTTTTTTTGGGTTGTTTTGTTTTGTTTTTTAACATCTTTATTGGAGTATAATTGCTTTACAATGTCACATTTGTTTTTTAATGCCACAGGTTATGCCCACATAGCTGGCCAGGGTGGAGAACCATTGGAGAAACACCCACGTCTAGATACGTACCCACAGCCTTCAGATAAGAAGCAGAGTGACCCTAAACAAATGAGAGGAGAATAGGGGCCACTTCTGCTGGGGGGTACATCCAAGGACCCAGGATGCCGGGTCACACCAGATTCCCAAACCCTCCCCTTTCTACTGTTTTTCTCTTTTGAGGCTATAAACAGAACCACAAGCTAGCCCAACGTGGGGGTCGGGTGCAGACCCTGCATCAGCCTGGGTGCTCTAAATGTGGCACTTCCTGGCTCTCTCCCACTGCCCTCTGCATGACCTGATGGTCTGGCTAGAGGGGTTAGGAGAAGCTCAGCACCAGGAGGAGGCCCTGGCCAGGCAGGGGAGGGCCTCTGTCCAAAAGGGGAGCAGGGCCCCAGGGAAGGAATTTGGGGAAAGTGGGTGATGTACTACTGCTCAGGGGCGTCGTACTCAAAATACCTAGCTGGTGGGCCATGCAAAGAAGGGAGGGAAGCTATAGTAGTCTCCTAGGGATGCTGTCACAAGCAACCACAGACTGGGGGGGCTTCAAACCATAGAAATGTATTATCGGGACTTCCCTGGCGGTCCAGTGTTTAGGACTCGGCGCTTCCACTGCACGGGGCCTGGGTTCGATCACTGGTTGGGGAGCTAAGATCCGGCATGCCGTGCAATGTGGCAAAAAAAGAAAAAGAAATTTTTTCTCTCACAGTTCTGGAAGCCTGAAGTCCTAAATCAAGGTGCTGGTAGAGTCAGTTCCTTCTAGAAGCCCTGAGGGAGACTGTCACGTGCTCCTCTGCTGGCTTCGGGCGGGGCCCAGCGCTCCTTGGCATCCTTGGCCTGTAACTGCATCTCTCCAGTCTCTGCCCCCGTCTCTGTGTGACCTTCTCTGTGTGTGCCTCTCTGTGTCCTCTCCTCTTCTTGTAAGGACCCCAGTCATTGGATTCGGGTTCACACTAATCCCGAATGACCTCATCTTAACTAATTACATCTGCAAAGACTTTGTTTCCAAATAAGGTTATGTTCTCAGGTTCCAGATGGACATGAATTGGGGGGGGTCGGGCACTGTTCAACCTACTTCAGGGACCTGGTAGAAAGGGGCTGGAGTGATCAGAGAATGCCAAAGACTGGAGGTCCCTGAGGGGACGTGCCGCCATTGCTTTGTGTGACTCTGGACCCAGTTATTTCAAGGGAGTCAGAAAACTGGGCTTCTCACGTGTGGCCACAGAATTTTAAAATGCAGACTCAATATTTTTAGAACACTGCAAGACCGATAAAATCCGTTGGAGGTCTGCCATCTGGGCCCTCCTGCAGATGCCACCCAAGGGCAGAGCAGGGAGCCCACCAGCCCTGCCCACGCAGCAAGTCCAGCTTCCCTGAGGCCAGGTCCCCCTCCCCGCAGCAAAGACAGAGTGCTGCCCCCAGGAAGGTCAAGACTCCTAGTGGTTCTAGGGGCTCCCTGGGGACCTCCCTGCCCCCTCGAGGGCCCCCCTGGAGTCTCCTGGGGCATCACAGCTTTGAGTACACACCCACTTGCCCCAGGCTTCAAGGTTGCTTCTGGAGCTCACAGCGGCCTGGGGTGGGAAGAGGAGAGAAAGAAACATGTGGTTTACGGTGTTTGAAATCCCCATTTAATGTGCTCCGACTGCCGCAGCAGACAGCACATTAAGAGGCAATAGGCCATTGTCCTTTGTCGGAGAGCGGAGCATTAATAATGTCATAACAGCGTTTACTGACACTGTGCACAAATCATCAGCAACCTCGCTGGGTGGGAACAAGCAGCCGCACGCAGCCTAGAGCCGGGCAGGGCAGCTGAGAAGTGGGGAGAGCTATTGCTCCAATTCATCTTTCATGCTTTCTGTTTCACAGTTAGGCTAATCCTCCGATTGAAAAGCAGCATCTGGGGTTTATTTTTATTTATGACAGAAGGCCATTCTGCCGCACAGCTTGTGAGAGCAGGGAACACAGCCATTGTACTTCCCTGTTCTACAGGGAAGTTAGCTGCTATGTCTGTGTCTGTGTCTGTGCATGTGTGTGGATGGGCAGGGAAGCCCAGGATAGACTAGACAGGGGACCCTCCCAAGTGGACCCCATCCCAGCGCTGGAGACAAAGGCAAGCTCTTCATTTAACTTGACCTTGAGATTCCATTTATTGAGCACTTACCAGGTGCCCAGAAATGACTCAGGGATTCTAAATATGTCACCACAGCTATATGGCTATTTTATTTAAATTTTCTTTAGCAGGGCAACTTGAAACAAATGACCCCCAGGACTTCCCTGGTTGCAGGGGGCACGGGTTCGATCCCTGGTCGGGGAACTAATAAATAATAAAATTTTTTTTAAAAAGACCCCCTTTCTTTCTGGACAGTTTCCCCAGTTGCATCACAGGTCACTGCAGGAGTACGGGAGCAGCCATCTGGGGTGAGCAGAATCATGGTCTCCCAGAGATGACCATGTCCCAATCCCCATAATCTGTGAATATGTTATGTAACATTGCAAAAGGAGATTAAGGCTGCAAGTGGAATTAAGGTTGTAAATCGGCTGACCTTAAAATAGGGAGATCATCCTGGATTATCTGGGTTGGCCTAATGTAATCACAAGGGTACTTAAATATGGAAGAGGGAAGCAGCGTGAAAAAGACTGAACCGGCCACCTCTGACTTTGAAGATGGAGAAAGAGGCCACAAGCCAAGGAATGCAAGTGGCCTCCGGAAGCTTATTCTCCCCAGAGCCTCCAGGAAGAACACAGCCCTGCTGTCACCTTGACTTCAGCCCCATGAGATGCATTTTGGACTCCTGATCTCCAGAACAGCAAAATGATTGATACATTTGTGTGGTTTTAAGTCACTACGTGTGTGTGGTTATTTGTTATAGCAGCAATAGAAAACTGACATACCGTTTTTTAGAGCCACCACTGCCAGGCGCTGCAAAGGTTGATGCTCCCCGCACACAAGCTCATATCTCCACTTCACAGATGAGGAAACAGAGGTTCATAGAGGTGAAGTATCTTGCTCAAGGGATCACTGCAGATCCAGCCTCCAATCTCAAGCCCAGCAGACCTCAGAACCTATGTCACACATTGTGTTCAAAACCCTGGTCCAGGGGTCCTGGGGGGCAGGCATGAGCAGCTGTCCTCCAAAGAGTTCAGCCCCCAGGAAGAAAGCTCCCTCCCTCCAAGAGCTGCTGGGGGACATGGGAAGCCACCCAGCTGCCTCGATTTCCCCCTTCTTCTCCCCAGATACCCCTGGATCATCTCAAAAGAGCAACTGCCCAAAGGCTCCCCTCTCTGGTTTCCATTCAGGCAAGGGTGATGATGCAGGATTTCAAGTTTCACTGGGTTGTGCCTCAGACCACTTTGGAATCTGTCCCTTTTTAGCAAGATCTCCTGGCATCCAACCCCATGTGGGACCGTCCCCTACTGAGAGGCAAGGACCTCCCAACACCCGGCAGGTGTGGAAAGCGGTCCCTCCCCACTTCATCAGTCCCACTCTGCCTCTGCCTCCCATGCCCCAGCTTGTGGTGGGAGAGCCATGATCCCTTCTAGGTCCCTTGAGAGGTTTGAGGAGGAGGCAGATGAGGGAGGGTGAAGATGCACTCCCCCGGCTAGGAGAAGGATTTTTATCTCTTGTTTACCAATGTGCCCCAAATGTCCTGGACAGTATCTGACACAAGCTACATCCAGTAGAGAAGTTTGGGCAGGGAAAAGTAGAAGGGCTGGTTCTAAGGACCCCAGTTTCCAAGCCCAGCCTGACATGTCGTCAGCTGGGGCCATTTCTCACTTTGCCTTCTGCACCCTACTTCTACTTCGCAGGCCCCCTCCTCTCATGAAGTATTCACTCCCACGCCATCCAAAGAGTTCTTGCCCCAAACCTTCCCTACTTTCCACTGTCACCAAATCTGGTTGCTTTGTGCAAATCCCCATTCACTCTGAGTATCACCCCCAAGGTCAGCCTCCCCGTGCTATTCACATAGCTCCCAGGGCATGGCCTGGCCCCTGCCCTGCATGCTCACCTGTGCACCTGAAGGGCAGCAATGTCTGCAGGGTAGGGGGTGGTGGTCTTCTCAGCCCCAGATCGAAGCTGCCTCATTCTGGGACTTCCCTGGTGGTCAAGTGGTTAGGACTCAGCTCTTTCCCTGCCGTGGCCCGGGTTCAATCCCTGGTTGGGGAGCTAAGATCCTACAAGCCACTGCCTCACTCACTGCAGGAGTCTGGAGTTAGAGGGGCCTGTGCTCCAATCCTGCCGCCCCATCCCTGCCTTAATCGGGCAAATTACTCTCAGAGCCTCAGTTTCCTCATCTCTAAAGTAAGGATTGCACCTACTGTATAGCACAGGGAAATATACCGAATATCTTGTAATAACCTATAACGGAAAAGAATCTGAAAAAGAATACATATATATATATATATATATATATATAGTCCTACTGAAAACCTGAATGAACTTTTGGCCAACCCAATATGTGTGTATGTATAACTGAATCACTTTGCTATAAACTTGAAATTAACACAACACTGTAAGTTATCTATGCTTCAATTTTTTAAATGGTTAAATAAATAAATAAAGAGTGAGGATTGCCCCTAAGGACTTCTCACGGGGCCTGATACATAGTAAGTGCTGATTTTTGCCTGTCTTATTTTCCTACTAAGTTATAAGCTCCTCAAGGACTAGATTCAGGCACAGAGAAAGATACAATCATTGTTATTATTAGCTCCCATTTCTTGAGCACCCACCTTGCACCAGGTACGTGTCTCATCAATTTACACTAAGCCTGCAAGGTCACAATTACTTTTTCACGAACAAACACTGAGACTCAAAGGATGAAGAAATTTCATTCCTAGGTCTGTTCCCAAGAGAAACAAGAGCACACAGCCAGACACAAGCCAGTACACATGGCTTGTGTACTGCCAGCATGATTCAGAATAGCCAAGGAGTGTAAAAACCCCAAGTTGCTCATTGATGGATGAATGCATAAACTGTGGTGTGTCCTTATGATGGAATGCTATTTATTCAGCCTTAAGAAGGAATGATCCTCAAAAAATTAAAATAGAATCACCATATGATCCAGCAATTCCACCTCTGGGTATATACCCCAAAGAATTGAAAGCAGGGTCTCAAGAGCAGTGTTATTCACAACTGCCAAAAGGTGGAAGCATCCCAAATGTCCACTAACAGAAGAAGGAAAAAATAAAATGTGGTCCATCCATACAATGGAACGTTATTCAGCCTTGAAAAGGAAGGAAGTTCTGACACACTACAACACGGATGGACCTTGAGAACATTATGCTAAGTAAAATAAGCCAGTCACATATTGTATTATCCCATTTATAAGAAAAGTACAGAACAGGCAAATCTATAGAGACGGAAAGTAGATTAATGATTACTATGGGCTTGGGGGAGGGGAATGGGAGTGGCTGCTTATGGGCAGGGCGTTTCTTTCTGAGGTGATGAAAATATATAAGACTGGATAGTGGTGATATTTGCACAGTCTTACGAATATACTAAACCACTGAATTGTACACTCAAAAGGGGTGAATTTTATGTGAATTATATCTCAATTTTTAATAAATGAAATAACTTTCCCACAAGTACACAGTTAGTAAGGGGGAGAACCGAGATTTGAACCCAGATTCCGTCTCCAAGCCCGAGCTCCCTGGTTGCTCTGTGCTCTTGTGTATCTGCAGACACAGCACAGAGGGCGCTGTGGACCAGACACCAAATAAATGCTGCTCTGACTGGCAAATGCTTAAGAAGTGAAGGACGGGGACCAGGCCCCAGGATTCCCAGCGTGAAGACAGCCCTTGTTCCCGGCCTGTGACCCACCAAGCCCCCCCACCGAGGGTCTCCAGCATGTTATTGCAAGTACTTAAAACTTTCCTCCTAGAATATGGGTTACAAGCCCTGTCTCCCCGCCATCTTCTCTTCTCCAACTGATGAGGAAGAATCTTAATTAAGTGCCCCTTGGCTGCTGGTTTAATTCCATAAATATAAAATTGAAGCAAGCTAATAAAGCCATCAGTCATCCCAAATCCCAGCAGTTCTCTGAGCTGAGGGCTTTTTTTTTAATAAATCCATTTTTAAGATGATAATGAATTGAGTCTTGTTTGGAGTATCTGAGAAAGCTGTGGCCCAGTGAGGTGACACTGGGGAAAAGCGACTTGTCACCCCTGCATGAAATCTCTCACAGGACCCCAGAGGGCACACACCCCCTCCCACCCCCTGTGAGGCCAGGCCGCCACCTCTCCACGGGGCCCCATCCCCGCAGCCTGTTCCTTCTTGCTTCTGCCCAGGGCGGCTGGGGGGCCAGGATGGGGTGGGGTGTAGAGGGTGAGGGTGGAGGGGTGTGGGGAGATGGGGGGCTAGAAGTGCGCCCCTTCCTGGTCCCAGTCTCTCACTTCATGGAAGTCAGAGGTATTTTGTGTGACTTTCCAGGAACACGATGAGATGTCTCAGATGTCTCAGAGAATCCTGCCCTGCTCCTGAGCTGTACCCAGTCCCACCTGTCGGCACCTGTCCCACAGGTGTGGTCAGCCCAATCTTAGACTTGCCCTCAGGTGGAAAGGGGGGAGCTCAACAAACCCAGATGGTGAAATTTTTCGGTTTTGTCCTTCAAGACAGCTCTTGACTTGAAGAAAGAATGGAGCCGACACAGGTAGCTACCACCCAGACACAGCGGAGCTGACCCCGAACTCCCCATTCTGAGCTACCCAGGCCACTGACAGCCTCTGACAGCCTCTGACATCTGGCTGCCCAAGACCCCTTGCTGGCCCAGAACCATTGTCTTCCAAAAGGCCTTCACTGGCTTTTTGATGATTCACTTGGGATGTTTGAAATGTATGGAAATTCCACCTGCACATAGTTGGGGGAGGGGTCACCATCCTCACGCTGACCTAACCCTGAACTCCCAGCATCATGTCATTTGTAAAGCTGAGATTCTGAGTCAACAAACCCTGGGTCCAGATCCTGGCACTGCCACTTGCCGGCTGTGAGGACCAGAGCACGTCCCCCGCCCAGCTGAGCTCTGGTCCCCTCCACCACGTGACAGGGTGTCCTGAGAGGCCGGCGCGGGGGGGTTGGGGGAGAGGGGCGAGAGTCGATGCGGGTCAGGGGCTCAGGGCGGGGCCTGGCACCTCCGGTCAGTCCTCAGGGAATGAGTGTTACCATCTCCCAGGGAGGCCCCAAGGCCCTGGTGCCGTCTCTCCCCAAACAGCTAGGACCCCAACCCTGATGGCAGGAAACCTTACCCCAGCTGGCAGCCTCTGTCCCCGGGTGCTGATGCCCCTGTCCTAATATGGTTGGTTTCTCAACCAGGCCCGGTGTGGTCCTCCAGCCTCACGGATGCAGATGAACATGATCTTTCTTCCTGGCTCCTAAGGACGCAGGCGCGGAGCCAGGGGCTCGTGGTAGACTGGACTCACCAGACTCCTCCGTTAGCGCTTTCCATCTGCCAGCTGCCCAGCCTGGAGATGCTGCAGGCCTGAGGTTAACAGCAGATTTTGTCATTTCCTTGTGCATTTTGAAAACACAGTTATTTGCAGGGTACTGGTCGGAGTTTGCCCCTAAGTGCCATTTCTGTTGATTGCTAGCTGGGTCTGTATGTGGTGCATCACTACGCTTAACCTGCACAGTAGAGATGTACTGTTCACGTACTCCCACTTCGCCTGTGGCACCCGGGAGAGCCAGATGCAGAGCAGGCAATGAGAGGCACGGGACACAGCGTGCACTCAGCCGGGCCCCAGGACCCCGTCCCTCCAGAACCCACAGTATATGGACAGAGCCCTTCCTGCTGAGCAGAATCTTTCTGGCATATATTCTATTTTTTTTAATCAAAGTGAAATTCACATAATACAAAATTAACCATTTTCAAATACACAATTCAGTGGCATTTCGTACATTCAGTTCATTGTGCAATCACCATCTCTGTCTTGCTCCAAAACATTTTATCTCCCCAAAAGAAACCCCACATCCACTAAGCCTTATTCCCTATTCTTCCCTCCCTCCCATCCTTGGGAATCACTGATCTGCTTTCTGTCTTTATGGATTTGCCTTATCTGGATATTTTATACAAGTGGAATCATACAATATCTGTGTGGTCTTTCGTGTCTGGCTTCTTTCACTTAGTATAACGTTTTCAAGGTTCATCCATATTGTAGCATATAGTATCAGAATTTCCTTCCTTTTTATGTCTGAATAATATCCCACTATATGGAGGGACCTCACTGTGTTTATCCATTTACCTGTCGATGGACATTTGGGTTGTTTCCACCTTTCAGCTCTTGTGAACAGTGCTGCTGTGGTCTTTCTTCTCCTTCTCCTTCTCCTTCCCCTTCTTCTCCCTCTCCTCCTCCTCTTTTTCGTTGCAGTTAAATTTTGCTTGAAAAAGTAATCCTTGCATATGGTACAAAATTGTAAAGGATCTCCAAGGATATAAAGTGCTTTGTTTCCCTTCCACCCTTCCCCCCACCCCAGCTACCCTGTCCACTCCAATGGAGACAATCTAGAGTACCAATAGCTTGCATCTCCTTCCATCTTGTGCACTGTTTGTAACACACAGTCATAGATAACTACACAGGCACTTCCGGCTCTGTCCACTGAAGGTTCGTGGAAAGCATCTGGAAGAGGTATTCAGCCAGAAGGGGGTCATTTTCTCACAGGCTAGAACCTCCCTCAAGGAAGATGCCAAACCATCAAAGTTGAGACCCCCTCATGGAGGTATGAGTTAGAAAAATCTGTCCAGTGTGGTAGAAATGGTGTGAATATGGCTCTAAGTTAACAGTCAGCAGTGAAGATGGAAGAATAACTAGTGTGTATTGGGTTGGGGGGGGTGCTTTTCAAAGCAGAAGCTGCAATGCCCATTCAACATATGATGTACAATGGAGGTTCCACGGCAGGGAGCCAGGAAACTGGGGTCACAGCTGATGGCAGAGGAGAGGAGCTGAGAGTACAGCCATTCCGAGGTACAGTTGTTTGTTTATAGGGAGGAGTTAGCCACCTGAGAGGGCCTGACTACGTCCTGGCCACTGTCTCTAGAACAGCTTGCTTGCAAAGTTGGTTCTGATACATGCACCCCAATGTTCACAGCGGCGCTATTTACAATAGCCAAGACATGGAAGCAACCTAACTATCCATCAACAGATGAATGGATAAAGAAGATGTGGTACATATATACAATGCAATATTACTCAGCCATAAAAAGGAAAGAAATAATGCCATTTGCGGAAACATGGGTGGACCTAGAGATTATCATACTAAGTGAAGTAAGTCAGAGAAAAACGAATATCATATGATATCACATATATGTAGAATCTAAAAAAAAATTATACAAATGAACTTACATAAAAAATAGATCCACAGACATAGTAAACAAACCTATGGTTACCAAAGGGGAATTGGTGCTGGTGCGGGGCAGGGCCGGTTGGGGGGGGGGGGGGCGGATAAATTAGGAGCTTAGGAAGATATACACACTACTATATACAAAATAGATAACTGGCTACTTCCCTGGAAGTCCAATGGTTAAGACTCCAAGCCTTCAATGCAGGGGGCATGGGTTCAATCCCTGGTAGGGGTACTAATATCCCACATGTGGGGGCTTCCTTGGTGGCACAGTGGTTAAGAATCCGCCTGCCAATGCAGGGGACATGGGTTCAAGCCATGGTCCGGGGAGATCCCACGTGCCGCGGAGCAACCAAGCCCCTGGGCCACAACTACTGAGCCTGCGCTCTGGAGCCCACGAGCCACAACTACTGAAGCCCATGCGCCTAGAGCCCGTGCTCTGCAACAGGAGAAGCCACCGCAGTGAGAAGCCCGTGCACTGCAACGAAGAGTAGACCTCCCTCGTCGCAACTAGAGAAAGCCCGCGCGCAGCAACAAAGACCCAACACAGCCAAAAATTAATTAATTAATTAATTAATTTTAAAAAAAAGATCCCACATGTGGTGCAGTACAGCCAAAAAATAAAATAAATAAATAAATAAAATTTAAAAATAGACAGCCAACAAGGGCCTACTGTATAGCACAAGGAACTATATTCAGTATCTTGTAACAACCTATAATGGAAAAGAATCTGAAAAAGAATAGATTGAAACTAACACAACATTGTAAATCAACTATACTTCAATTAAAAAAAAGAAAACTTTGAGTGAATAAAAACCCCATTTATTTTACTCTAAAAAAAAAAGTTGGTTCAGAGCTGGCATCTGGTCATGTGGCGCTTGAACCGTCCCTCCCTTCCCTTGTTAATCAGGCAGGTTCGCCGTGCCTGCACTGCTTGTCCAAACGATGTGGTTTATGATGAGGGTCTGCCGTGCTGAGAGGACTCTGGAACTTTGAAGTTTGCTCAGCATAGATGTCCCCGTGAGAAGCCCCCAGTGAAAACCCTGGGAGCTGAGTCTGCAATGGGCGTCCCAGGGCAGACACACAGTACACGTGTAAGTGCATTTCCGTTGTTGAGGAAGGAGCACGCTCCGTGCCCCCTCACGGGAGGCAGTGGGGACGGGCTTCAGAAGCCTGTGCACAGATTTCTCCTGACTCCGCCTGCATCTTTTTCCCTTGGTGATCCTACTGTGTGTCCTTTCGCTGTAATAAACCTTAGTCTTAGGTACAACTCTGTGTTGAGACCTGTGAGTCCTAGTGAATCACCAAATGTGGCGGCAGCCTCAGGAACCCCAGACACAGGGGAACCAAAGAGAAAGATGGGGACTAAGTGGAAATCCAATAAAAACTGTCTCCATCCAAAACAGGAATCAGTGTGTGCTATATTGATGGGTTACCTTGGCTACAAATAATCTGAAAACTCAGAACTCCTTCAGCATAACAGTCACAGAAGACTGGAAGGGGCTGGCCTGGGTGAGGGTTGTAGTGCTGAATGGGATCCCGGAGAGGCGTTGTAGGGAGTCAAACACTCAGAGAACTGCCCAACATCCCAGGAGACAGGCACGGCCTACACAGTCTGCTGGTGATGGGCCACCCAGAATGGTTAGGATAGGGGTGCCCCAGGGCAGAAATCCTGCTCCCCACCCGTAGTAAACTGGGCAGCTCCAGGCCCTGGGGCCCTGACCACACCCACCCTCTCCAGGCCTTCCCAGCTCATGTCACACCCTTTTCCAGGGCTGTAGATTCCAATCTGTCCCAAGAGAGGTCTTCCTGGTGACTTGTCTCCACATCCATCCCCCATCCTTCCTCCCTGTAATACATTTAGGCACCCATGATCCCTCCTGAGGGTGTCTACTGGGCCATGCACTGTCCAAGGGGAAGACTCACCTCGCTTCTCACCTTGACCCACAATGCAGTTAGGGCATCAGGATTTGGCAGTGACCTTCAGAAGTTCTCCAACAATGAGAGCTGCCGGCAGGCATGACTGGGACACAGAGAGCAGAGCGGTGGCAGCAGCATGACTCAGAGTCCCAGCGAGCGCCTTGGCCTGAGGGTGTTGGAAGCCATCCATCAGCTCCACACCAGCGCTGCTCCTGTTTCTCTCATCGCAGAACAGATGATCCAGGACAGCCACGCTCAAGGAAACAGGAGCCAAGCTTGGCCGCTCCTGCCCTGACCGGACACTGATTGATATTCTGACAACCTCGTAGAAACGGCATGCTGCAAAGGGGACGAAAGAGAAAATAAAGTGGGGTGACATTAATCTAAAAAGCTTCTACGTAAAGAAAAAAGAAAGCTTCTACGCAGCAAAGGAAACCATCAACCATCAAATAAATAAATAAATATTTTTTAAAATAGCATGAAAAGGCAACCTATGAGATGGGAGAACATATTTGCAAACCCTGTATCCAATAAGGAGTTAATAACCAAAAAAAACAAGAAAAGCATACAACTTAATAGCTAAAAAAGGGACTTCCCACCACTATTCCCAGCTATTCCCACCACTGGTGGTCCAGTGGCTAAAACTCTGCACTCGCAATGCAGGGGGCCAGGGTTTGGTCCCTTGTCAGGGAACTAGATCCAACGTGCTGCAACTAAGATACTGTGTGCTGCAACTAAGACCCGGCACAGCTTAAATAAATAAATAAATATTTTTTAAAATAGCAAAAAAACCCCAAATAACCCAATTTTAAAATGGGCAGGGCTTCCCTGGTGGCGCAGTGGTTGAGAATCTGCCTGCCAATGCAGGGAACACGGGTTCGAGCCCTGGTCTGGGAAGATCCCACATGCCGCGGAGCAACTAGGCCCGTGAGCCACAACTACTGAGCCTGCGCGTCTGGAGCCTGTGCTCCACAACAAGAGAGGCCACGATAGTGAGAGGCCCGCGCACCGCAATGAAGAGTGGCCCCCGCTCACCACAACTAGAGAAAAGCCCTCACACAGAAACGAAGACCCAACACAGCCAAAAATAAATTAATTAATTTATTAATTTAAAAAAAAAAATGGGCAAAGGAAAAAAAAAATGGGCAAAGGACCTAAATGGACATTTTCCCAAAGAAGACATACAAATGGCCAACAGGTACATGAAAAGAAGCTCAACATCACTAATCATCAGGGAAATGAAAAACAAACCCACAATGAGATATCACCTCATACCTGTTAGAATGTCTAGCATCAAAAAGGCAAGAGATAGCGTTGGTGAGGATGTGGAGAAAGAGAGCTTTTGTGCACTGTTGGTGGGAATGTAAGCAGGTGCAGCCACTATGGGAAACAGTATGGAGGTTCCTTAAAAAATTAAAAATTTCCATGTGATTACCATATGATCCAGCAATCCCACTTTTGGGTATATACATGAAGGAAACGAAATCACTATCTTGAGGAATTATCTGTATTTCCACGTCCCTTGCAGCCTTATTTGCAATAGCCAAGGTATAGAAACAACCTAAGTGTCTATCGACAGATGAAGGATAAAGAAAAAATATATGCGGACTTCCCTGGTGGCGCAGTGGTTAAGAATCCGCCTGCCAGTGCAGAGGACATGGGTTCAAGCCCTGGTCCAGGAAGATCCCACATGCCGCAGAGCAACTAAGCCCGTATGCCACAGCTACTGAAGCCCGCATGCCTAGAGCCCGTGCTCCGCAACGAGAAGCCCGCGCACGGCAACGAAGAGTAGACCCCGCTCACCGCAACTAGAGAAAGACCATGCGCAGCAACAAAGACCCAACGCAGCCAAAAAAAAAAAATAGAAATGAGGTTTTTTTCCTCTCCTGATAACCAGGAAAAGTAAGGAAACAATGAATAGGCTGAGGAAACAACATAAACAGGCCTGAAAGAGTTAAGCAATCTTGGTTATTCTTTAGTTGTTACTACTAACAAACACTTGTAGCTAGACTTGTCCTTCCCAAAGCTGATGACTCTCTGACGCCATACAAATTACCCTTTGCACCTGGCATTTCTTCTCCCCCTACACTCCCCTGTAGCACTCATCATTCAGAAAGAAGGTCACGGGCCGATGACTTCAGGAACACCAGACCCGGTTGATGAGCCACCTGATGCCAGCTTTGGCCATGAATCTACAGAAGAAAAGAAATGCAAGACCTTCACTACTTTTGATCCTTTATCACATGCCCCAGACTGTGAGCCCCACATATAAAATCTTCTCCATTTCCCCAAGGAGCGGGGGCACAGTTCTTGAGGTATTAGCCTACTGTGTCTTCCCTTTGCCTGGCAAAGAAAATAAAAAGCCTCTCTATTTCTTCTCTTCCAATTCTCCGTCTCCGTATTGTTATTCGGCATAGGTGCACAGGGAGCCAGATTTGGCAGCAAGCTCAAGGGTGATACCAGGAGGCGGGAAGGATGCTGAGGTCCATGTCCTCATTAAGGCGGAGGGGCGGGGCCTTCAGGCCTGGGCACCACTGGTAATGCTCGGCGGCCACTCACGGAGCTGCCTGACTGCGCCTTCTCCAGGGTGTCCCTGAGACGTGGAGCCCAGAGGACGGAGCACAGGCCCGGAGTCAGCAAGGGGAGGGGGCGCCCTGTCCCACCTCTGGGCTCACTCCCTGGATAGTGTGCTGAGCGGCACTTTGCTCTCTTGCTTCTTCTCGGTACAGGTTTCACTGGCGCTGGCCCACCTCCAAGGCCGGGCCTGAGCTCTTCTTCGGTGGGTCCAGGCCAGCGGGGTCCTTTCCGCAGGGTCAGATCCGCGGAAGCAGACGTCTGTCCCTGGAAGGGTCTGAGCTGCTTCCCCACCCCGTGAGCTCGGGGTGAAGGTGGCGGCCCCAGCCTGAGGCAGGCCAAGCGGAGCCCCAGGATGCCGGGCCTGGGAGGGGCTCACAGGCCCAGTCTCTGCTGCTTCTCGTGGGTTTGTGCCCCTCACCCTGCAGATCCCCCTCGTGGGAAACAGCCTGGGTCGTCTGAAGGTCCCACCCCACTCGTGCTCCTGTTCCCAAAGAGAGGATAAGACACAGTGTGCTAGTTTGCTCAGGCTGCCACAACAAAGTACCGCAGACGGTGGGCTTAAACAACAGAAATGGATTTCCTCACAGTTCTGGAGGCTGAAAGTCCAAGGTCAAGGTGTCGGGGGTCTGGTCTCTCCTGAGGCCTCTCTCCTTGGCTGCACATGCTGCCTTCTTGCTGGGTCCTCACAGGGTCTCCTCCGAGCACACGCATCCCTGGCGTCTCTCCGTGTCCACGCTTCCCCTTCCTGTGAGGGCACAGTCACACTGGTCTGGGCCCATCCTAATGGCCTCGTTTTAACTTAATCATCTCCTAAAGGCCCTGTCTCCAAACACAGTCACAGCCTGAGGCCCTGGGGTTGGAGGGACACAATTCAGCCTGTAACACACAGTCTACAGGACCTATTCCTGGACACTCTATTTATTTATTTATTTATTTTAATTTTTTTTTTTTTTTTTTTTTTTTTGGCCTTGCTGCACAGCTTGTGGGAATCTTAGTTCCCCGACCAGGGATTGAACCCAGGCCCTCAACAGTGAAAGCACTGAGTCCTAACCACTGGACTTCCAGGGATTTCCCTGAACACTCTCAAAACAGGAGGAGACAAAGGCAGAAGCCACCTCCTCACCGCAGCTGCCCACCACTGCCTCCAAGAGACACAACCTCAGGGCTTCCCTGGTGGCGCAGTGGTTGAGAATCTGCCTGCCAATGCAGGGCACACAGGTTCGAGTCCTGGTCTGGGAAGATCCCACATGCCACGGAGCAACTGGGCCCGTGAGCCACAATTACTGAGCCTGCACGTCTGGAGCCTGTGCTCCGCAACAAGAGAGGCCGCGATAGTGAGAGGCCCGCGCACCGCGATGAAGAGTGGCCCCCACTTGCCACAACTAGAGAAAGCCCTCGCACAGAAACGAAGACCCAACACAGCCATAAATAAAATAAATAAATAAAATTTGAAAAAAGAAAATGCTCCCTATTAAAAAAAAAAAAAAAGAGACACAACCTCAGCTTGTCGCTATGACCCACCTATGGGTTCAAATCCTACACCGACGGTAATGATCCAAATTACGTAAATTAAGTTTGGGGACAGGGACTTCCCCGGTGGCGCAGTGATTAAGAATTCGCCTGCCAATGCAAGGGACACGGGTTCAATCCCTGGTCCGGGGAGATCCCACATGCCGTGGAGCAACTAAGCCCATGCGCCACAACTACTGAGCCTGCGCTCTAGAGCCCGCAAGCCACAACCACTGAGCCCACGTGCCACAACTACTGAAGCCTGCGCGCCTAGAGCCCGTGCTCTGCAACAAGAGAAGCCACTGCAATGAGAAACCTGCACACGTCAACAAAAAGTAGCCCCCCACTCGCCACAACTAGAGAAAGCCCACGCACCACAATGAAGACCCAACACAGCCAAAAATAAATTTAAAATAAATAAATAAATTTATTTTTTTTAAAAAGTTTGGGGACAAAGGAAATATTGCAAAATATTGAACAGCAGACTTATGATGGGTTAAATTTTTTTATCTTCCAGTTTTTTTTCAGTTAGTATGTATTAACTATTGTTTTTAATGAAGTATTTTTTTCCAATCCTAATTCAGCCACTTTACTGTGAAACCTTGGGTAAATAACTTGTCAGAGGCTTAACTTCTCCATCTGTGAAATGGGGATAATACTGCTTCCCTTAAGAGTGGTTGGAGAGGGGCTTCCCTGGTGGCGCAGTGGTTAAGAATCTGCCTGCCAATGCAGGGAACACGGGTTCAAGCCCTGGTCCGGGAAGATCCCACATGCCGCGGAGCGACTAAGCCCATGCGCCACAACTACTGAGCCTGCGCCCTAGAGCCTGCGAGCCACGACTGCTGAGCCCGCGTGCCACAACTACTGAAGCCCGCGTGCCTAGAACCTGTGCTCTGCAACAAGAGAAGCCACCGCAATGAGAAGCCCGGGCACCACAACAAAGAGTGGCCCCCGCTCGCCACAACTAGAGAAAGCCTACGTGCAGCAACAAAGACTCAACGCAGCCAAAAATAAATAAATTAAAAAAAAAAAAAAGAGTGGTTGGAGAATTAAATGATGTCACTTACGTCAGCGGTTCCCAATTTTTTTGTCCCAGAATTCCTTTACCCTCTTAAAAATTACTGAAGATCCCAGAGAACTTTTGTTTATATGCATGGTTGATCAATATTTACAATATTAGAAATTAAAACTGAGAAATCTCAATTTTAATCTATTAACTCACTTAAAAAATAGCAATAGGGTGGGGACTTTCCTGGCAGTCCAGTGGTTAAGACTCCGTGCTTCCAGGGGCTTCCCTGGTGGCTCAGCGGTTAAGAATCCACCTGCCAATGCAGGGCACACGGGTTCGAGCCCTGGTCCAGGAGGATCCCACATGCCGTGGAGTAACTAAGCCCGTGCACCACAACTACTGAGCCTGTGCTCTAGAGCCCGCGAACTGCAACTACTGAGCCCACGCCTGCAAGCCGCAACTACTGAGCCCACGTGCCACAACTACTGAAGCCTGTGCGTCTAGAGCCCGTGCTCTACAACAAGAGAAGCCACCACAGTGAGAAGCCCGCACACCACAACGAAGAGTAGCCCCCGCTCACCTCAATTAGAGGAAGCCCACGCACAGCAACAAAGACCCAACACAGCCAAAAAATAAATAAATAAAATAAATAAATTTATTTTTTTAAAAAAAAGACTCCGTGTTTCCAGTGCAGGGGCTGCAAGTTCGATCCCTGGTCAGGGAACTAAGATCCCCGTATGTGGGGAGGCGCAACCAAAAAAAAAAAAGCAATAATAGGGAATTCCCTGGTGGTCCAATAGTTGGGACTCTGTGCTTTCACTGCAGGGGACCCGCGTTCAATCCCTGGTCAGGGAACTAGGATCCTGCAAACCGTGCAGCGTGGCCAAGAAAAAAAAAGCAATGACATGTTAGCATAAATAACATTTTTTAATGACAAAAACTCCAGTTTCCAAAACAACACAATTTCTGTGCAAAGAAAGGCATCGTTTTACAATAGTGCAGATCTCTTTAAGGTCTGGCTTAACCAAAGCCAGCTGGATTCTCATGTCTGTTTCTGCATTTGGTCAGCTTGTGTAAAGAAAAATTCCTGGAGCTTTGTGAGGGCCCCACTTTGAGAACAGGTGACTGAAATGAAGCCCCTGGTCCCTAGTCTCTGGTACAAACAGGAGCTCGATAAACGTGCATCCCCTTCCCTGGGCACAGGGCTGGGCGGCGCCCCTGGTTTCCCTGGGGACACTGTCAGGCTTGCCCCGTTGATCCTGTAGTTAATTCAGCAGCACTGGAGTGGCCTCGTACCAGGTCCTAGAGGCAATGGGAAGTGACAAGATTGGATACCACAGGTTGGAAGGTGGTGATGAGCCAGGACAGAATTGACCCAGAAAAGCAAACTTTGATGTGCTAAAAATATCCATCAGTTAGGCAACCCCCCCCTCCGCCCCGCCCCCCCCCACTGTCTCTCCAGATTCAAATCCAGGAAATGCCAAATGCAAGACGCCAAGCCAGGATTGAGATCAAGCAATTAGACCATTTAAGACAAACTTTCAAAGCTCAGACCCCCCAGATGTTTAAATCTCACAAAGAAAATGTGCATTCCATGGACACAATGAGAGCAAATCAGTTTCCCTTTTTTGTTCCCTTCTCCGCCCCTGCTCAGAGGCAAGCGATGGAAGAAAATAAGCATAATTGGGCACAGACAAGGCAAAAATAAATTTAGCAACAAAGGGAACATCTCTGGGGGAGGTGCAGAGCTGATGTGGCCGTGTGGGAGTGGGGAGCGATGTCCCCCAGGGCTCAGCAGGCTGAGGCCCTGGGATGACAGGGGCTGGGCAGAGAGACCACTCTCTGGGGGTCCTTGCTGAAGCCACAGGGATCAGTGATGAGGGCAGCCCCCCAGGCTGGGGAGGACTTCTCTTCGATCCAAGATGGGTGGCTCTCCTCCCTGACTGAGCCCCCCCAAGAGGCTCTCAAGTTCTCTGCAGGAACAGAACTTGCAGCTGGCCGTTGGAAGAACATAATCCAATCGCTGCCCAAAGACTCCTATTTAGCCTCGCCCTGGCTCAGAATCGACCTTTGTGCCCTTCTCTCAATCATGGGAGGCCACCAAATGTCAAGGACTACGACCCAATCAGATACTGTCCTTCACCCCCGACCTCTGCTGAACGAGACCCAATCAGATACTGTCCTTCACCCCCGACCTCTGCTGAACGAGACCCAATCAGATACTGTCCTTCACCCCCGACCTCTGCTGAACGAGACCCAATCAGATACTGTCCTTCACCCCCGACCTCTGCTGAACGACAAGCAACCTCTTGCTAAGAAGGATGCGTTCTCATCCATCCAAGGGTCCCCGCCTCCAACAGATGACATCCTGTAACTACACTGAGCTGCCACCGGGCAAGGCAGAAGCTTCCAGAGGGGCAGTTTGGAGGGCTCTCTCTTCAGCTGCCATAACAAAACGCCATAGACTTGGGGGCTTCAACAACAGAAATTTATATTCTCACAGACCTGGAGGCTGGAAGTCCAAGATCAGAGTGCCAGCATGGTCGGGGTCTGGTGAGAGCTCCTTTCCTGGCTTGTAGACAGCCACCTTCTTGCTGTGTCTTCACATGGTGGAGAGAGAGAGCGAGCTCTGATGTCTCTGTCTGTAAGAGCACCAACCCCGTCATGAGGACTCCATCTACGTGACTTCATCTAACGCTAATTACCTCCCAAAGGCCCCCTCTCCCATTATCATCACACTGGGGGCTGCGGCTTCAACCTGTGAGTTTGGGGACAGGGATGTTCAGTCCGTAACACTCTTAAGGCTCCTTTGCCACTGTCCCCCCACAAGGGACCAGGGAGGCTGCTTGGGGCCGCCACCAGGGAGGGGATTCCATCAATGCCCTGCATCCCTACCATCATCACTTGCAAGGAGACACTCCTAGGATGAAATGCGAATCAGAGCAGCACTCTGTCCTTTCCATCCCCGTGAGCTACCCTCCCAACCTCGCCAACACATACACATTCTTCCACTCCCCACACTTGCCGAACAAAAGGAATGCCCCTCCACAGCAAGCCCACATAAACAGTCAGCATTCCATATCAGAAGAAAAGCTCTGGTTTTCTTGTTTTATCGTGGGGGATGGGAGGAGAGAGGAGGAGTCCAATACTTCACGTGACTGTGATATGTCTGTAATTCTGCCAACCTCTCGCATAGATGATTTAATCCTCATACCACCTTACGAAGTAGGTGATATTATCCCCATTTTATAGACGGGAAAACTGAGGTCTGACAGCTGGGAAGTCATGAGGCCAGGATCCTGAAGGGTCTGTCCTGTCCCACATCCATGCACTTTCTAATACATCACACGCCCGGAAGAGCCAGGTGGAGTGGGGCTCCCCACAAAGGGCAGTAGATCATGGGAGGAGGAAGAGATAAAGAAGCAAAAGTAGGACCTGGCCGAAGGTCCCGATCAAAAGTAGTCATTCCAGGGCCCCCTTTAGTTGAATGGAATGGGACCACGTGCCCTGTAATTTCCTAGGATTCTAAAATATGTCCTTGTTCAGGAAAGGGAAGAGAGTGTCCTGATTCCTGCTCACCCTCCCCCAGTTCTCTGCCCAGTGGCCTAAGGAGCTGGCCTGGCCCATTCGGTGGGGTGGTCCCCTCTAGCCAGAGCTGAGCCTTGCCGAGTCATTTCTACCAGAAGTGGCAATGGAGAGAAACCGCTGTCTAGGACCTTGATTTCTCCAGGGTAAGCACGATCCTGTGGCTGCATTAACGTGGGTCTGGCCGAGCTCCCCTAGAGGATGAAGTCTCACCCTGCCCATTTTTCAGGCAGAGCCCCAATCTGCAAACCTACAACTGTTGACAAACAACTTTTCACGCTGACATTTGAGAGCTGGCATTTTCTTTTTCTTTTCTTTAATATTTATTTACTTATTTATTTGTCTGCACCAGGTCTTAGTTGCAGCATGTGGGATCTACTTCCCTGAATAGGGATTGAACCCGGGCCCCTTGCATTGTGAGCTCAGAGTCTTAACCACTGGACCACCAGGGAAGTCCCTGGCATTTTCTTATACATGCAGCTACCTGCTCTTACACAGATCTGTAATTTGTGGAGTTTAACTGGATGCTCTATCACAGACAGAAGCAAAGTGGTTTGCAAAGTGTACAATATGATAAAGTCAAATAAATTAATGGGCCACCGAGTGGGCCTATCTCTTCCAGATAGCCAGAAAGAGGATGCTCCTGACCTATAAATCTGTGGGTGTTCGTAGCTCCCACGGAACCAAAATCACACTCGCCTGACACATATTCGTTCCCACAGGCAGTGAACTGGTAGGCAGACTCCACGATGGCCCCATGGTCCTCACCTCTGTGTCCCTGTGGAATCGTCTTTGCTGGAGTGTGGGCTGGACCGAAGGACCTGCTTCTAACAAGCAGAAAACACAAAAGTGCTGGGATGTCCAAGATTAGGTTACACGAATTCTGTGGCTTCTGTCTTGCCTGCTCCTTTCTTGCTCTCTCTGGGGGACGCTGCCCTGGAGGACGGCCCTCGTCTTTGGGAAAAAAAAAAGAAAGGAATGTGAGGCTGCCCACGGTGCATGGGGGGATCTTTCTAAAGCGTCCCCCTGCAGACTTCCCCCGTGAAGGCACTTCCCTTCTGGCGTTAAGGATTAACACCACACCTCTGGTGAGATAGGGAGTATCCCAGAGTCTTCCTGAGATGAAGCCAATCAAAGCCTTTGAGGCAACCGGCTTCTCCCCCACAATAAACCCCCAGGCTGGGACTTCCCTGGTGGTCCAGTGGTTAGGACTCTGAGCTTCCAATGTCCGGGGCCCGGGTTCGATCCCTGGCAGGGAACTAAGATCCCGAAAGCCACGCAGCCTGGCCAAAAGAAAAAAGAAAACAAAACAAACCTAGGCTTGGAGCATGTTCCCCCACCACCACCAAAAAAGAGGCTCTGGTACCTCCGTAACAAGATCCAACAATGAAATGCTTTCCCCCATTTTAATTAATCCACGTAGAATTTCATCAGCAGAGCTGCGCCCTCTCTCCAGCCAGGAAACAGCAGGTGTGGTGCCTCGTTCCCCAGCGCTTGCCAGCCGGGCCCTTCCAGGCTGCTGACGGAGATTCGCAGGAAGAAACCTCAGCCATACTGAAAGGACAAGGCTGTGCTGAGCAAGAGGTCCTGGGGCTTCAGAAACCCTGGGCCTCATTCCCCACCCCGTTGTCTCACCCTCAGAGCAGAGTTGGGAGAGAAGGGAAGTCCTGCTCACCTTCCCCTGGAGGAGCCCCTAGCCATGGAAGTCACCGCGCGCCTGCCGATTGGTCCTGTTCAACCTCCACCATCCGATGGCCTCCACGGCCAGCTAAGCCCCCAAGGCCCAGAGCAGAGGTGCCTTGCTCAAAATCAACAGGCAGCTAGTGAGGGGTCGAGCTGAGACCCACTCTCCACTGGCACAGACCCCTGGTTGGCCCACGTGTCCCCAGTTGGGAGCTGTTACAGAGCCAGCGGGAGGGTAAGGCTCCAACCCAGGAAACGTGGTAAAGAGATGGAGGATCCCAGGGGCTCCATCCAGCAGCCACGGTCATGGTCACAGGAGCCCCTCCGGAGACAGGCCCAGATTCAGAACGTGCAGAGCCCGGCGGGAGGCCCACGGTGTGAGACCTGGAACATGGATTGTCTTTATGGGCCGTCTGGGAGCTGAGGAAAATGGGATGAATGGAGTTCCAGGGACGGTGGTCTTGAGAAAAAGGGTCTTCAGTTTGTTTTGTGTTCAAGACTGGGAGCGGTTTACAAGGTGAGGAAAATATGCTGGGGGTGGAGGGAGAGCCTGCAGATGTGAGAGAGAGGCCATCAGACAGTCCACCTTTCAGAGAGTCCTGGGGGGGGAAGGACGTCTCAGAAACACAGCTGCAGCTGCACCCCAAAGCACACTCACTCTCCAAACGGTGGCCCCCCAAAATATTTGTCCACTTCCCGGAACCTGTGCGAGTGACCTTATTTGGAAAAAGACTCTATGCAGATGTCATTAAATCAAGGGTCTCATGATAAGATTATCCTGAATTATCAGGTTGGGCTTAAATCCAATGACAACTGTCCTTATAAGGGAAAGGCAGGGGGATTCCCTGGTGGTGCAGTGGTTAGGACTCCTCGCTTTCACTGCCAAGGGTGTGGGTTCAATCTCTGGTCAGGGAACTAAGATCCTGCCAGCCTGCAGTGCAGCCAAAAGAAAAAAAAAAAGAGAAAGAGAGAGAGAAAGGCAGAGGGAGATTTGGGAGGCAGAGATTGAGTGATGCGGCCACAAGCCAAGAAACACCTGGAGCCTCCAGAAGCTGGGGGAGGTGAGGAAGGACCTTTCCCTAGAGTCTTCGGAGGGCGCACGCTCTGCTGACACCTCGGTTTTGATGTCTGCCTTCCAGAGCAGTGAGCAGATAAACTTCTGTCATTTTATACCTACACACAATGGAATACGACTCAGCCAAAAAGGGGAAAGAAATTTTGCCATTTGCAACAACGTGGATGGACTTGGAGGGTATTATGGTAAGTGAAATAAGTCAGACAGAGAAAGACAAATACTGTATGATCTCACTTATATATGGAATCTAAAAATACAACAAACTAGTGAATATAACAAAAAAGAAACAGACTCACAGGGACTTCCCTGGTGGTGCAGTGGTTAAGAATCCACCTGCCAATGCAGGGCACACGGGTTCGAGCCCTGGTCCGGGAAGATCCCACATGCCGCGGAGCAACTAAGCCCGTGCGCCACAACTGCTGAGCCTGCGCTCTAGAGCCCGCGAGCCACAACTACTGAACCCGCATGCCACAACTACTGAAGCCCATGCGCCTAGAGCCCGTGCTCCTCAACAAGAGAAGCCACCGCAGTGAGAAGCCCGCGCACTGCAACAAAGAGTAGCCCCCGCTCGCCGCAACTAGAGAAACGCCCACGTGCAGCAACGAAGACCCAACGCAGCCAAAAATAAAAATAAATAAAATAAATAAATTTTAAAAAAAAAAGGTAGTCTATTTTCAGGAAATCAACAGAGAAGAGAGGACAAAGCAGGAGAAAACATCATTAGCCTTCTGAGACTCTTTTCAGCTAATGACATACGCCACTGGGCCTCAGAACATAAGCAGCCCGCCCAGGTGAAGGTGAGAGAAAAGGCACCCAGTCGGCCCCACCGGTGGTCAGCAGAGCGAACCTGGTGGGAAAGCCGGCTGAAGTCAGGGAGGAGACTTTGTACCCATGAGGTTTACCATGGCCCAAGGCAGAGGGGCCCAGAAGAGAGAAGTCCTGAAATGTAAATTATTCAAAAACACGGGATGGTTTAACTGAGAATCAAAAATGAGAGGCAGCCGCAACTAAGGAGCCCGCCTGCCACAACTAAAATCCCAGCACAACCTAATTATTATTTAAAAAATAAGAGGGAGCCATCACACACCCTTGTTGAAATGGTCAGGGCTTGGGGAGGAGGTGTATTAATCTCCTGGGGCCGCCATAACGAGTTACCCCAAACCACGGGGTCTAAAACGACAGAAATTTCTTCTCTCCCAGTTCTGGAGGCTGGAAGTCTGAAATCAAGGTATGGGCAGAGTTGGTTCCTTCGGAGCCTCTGAGAGAGGAGCTCTCCCAGGCCTGTCTCCTAGTTTCTGGGAGTTTCTTGCGCTCCTTGGTGTCCTTGGTTTGCAGCTGTATCACTCCAGTCTCCGTCTCCGTCTTCCCATCACCTTTCCTTCTGTGGGTCTCCATTCCCCCTCTCCTTTCTCTTATCAGGACACCAGCCAGCGGATTCAGGGCCCATCCCAAATCCAGGATGATCTCGAGATCCTCACCTTAATCACATCTGCAAAGACTCTATTTCCAAGTAAGGTCACATTCACAGCTCCCAGGGGTTAGGATATGGACAGGCATATCTTTTGGTGGGGACACTATTTAACCCACTACAGAAGGGTAACTAGCTCATTCGGAAAAATAAACAGGGAAATTCATCTAAGTCCCGGTAAGGGCAGCAGATGTTAGACAGCAGCTGTGTGTTTCTGACAGCAAGTGTTGAGGGAAGCTATGACAGGTGTCCCCTGGATGTGGGAGGGAGGGACAAATGACCCCTGGAGCCAGCCTAAGAGTTCCATACTGTGCTCATGGAGGAAGGCACAGGGGACCACAGAGAGCACAGAGGGCTGGGAAAACGGCACTGCGTCCGCCCTCCTCTCCCCCACAGCTGTAACTGCGCCGCATTAAGGAAGTCCCGTGACAACGGGTTAGGGCCCCTCCTCTGTGCCACCATTCGGCCCCTACCCTCGTCATGGCAACCTGCAGCGGTATTAAATGGCTCTAAGGCTATACATATATATATGTATATTATATATATTATATATATATTCTACTGTACCTTCTTTTGTTTTTCTTTTTTTTTGGCCATGCCACATGGCATGCGGGATCTTAGTTCCCCCACCAGGGATCGAACCCATGCCCCCTGCAGTGGAAGCACAGAGTCTTAACCACTGGACTGCCAGGGAAGTCCCTCTACTGTACTTTCTAGGAATTCTAGCGCTTGGTTAGAAATGAATTTATACATTGGTTTTAACTGTTAATTCACAGTTTTCCTGTTTGTGTTTTCTTCTTAGGTCAAGGGCAACAGGAACCAAATGAATCACTCCTCCTGGACCTTGTATGTTATGTTTTTAGGCAGAACCGCTTTCAAAAGAGTAACATCTGTAAAGAGGTTTTGCCTAAAAACATATCATACAAGGTCCAGTAGGAGTGGACCTCATTTTCCACAAACTGAGTTCTCAGTGCCTTTCAAAGAGGAAACAAAAGATAGGGACAATTTATGAACTCGGGGGTTTAAATAGGAACATCAGAATGTAGGCCACGGGACAAGGACAGATGTCTCCACATCAGCCAGAGGAGAAAGGCACAAGTGTGGAAGTCAGAACAGTGCAGCAGAAGCTTCGTTTGAGGGGCTGAGTCCAAGTTTAAATTGCATCGGAAGTTACTATGTCAGTTCCATTCCTCTTCCATTCCAGCCCTGGGCCTCAGCCACACGAAAAGGAGGCAACTACCTACAGGATGCACGCAGGCCAACTGCAAGAGCAGGACGCCCTCTGCAGGGCACAAGAGGACACAGCCTGATTTCCTGGACGTTTCTTTCCTGCAAGACTCCAAAACCAGCACAGTAATTCCTACTCACCCCCTGGCTAGAAAGAGATGCATTACACCTGGAACTTGATCTGGCAAGCAGTGCAGGACTAGAGGACCACAGGGCCGTGGCTGAAACTTCTGCCCAAGCATTTGGAATTCATCTGAAGCTCTAGCTGAGGATTGGTGGTATCTGACTGACCAGGACATGGAAACAAACAGAGGTGGACCTGGTCTAGCAGGGCCCCCATCCACGTGAGAATCAGTCTGTCCTGGCTAATAGAAATCCCAGAGGCCATCGTGTCCAAACCTTCCTTTTCAGATGAGCAAACTCAATTTGAGAGAGCCCATGGCCAACTGAAAGACCCACAGCAGGGACCAGAACCTGGGTTTCTCATTTGTCAACTTCCTCACCCACCCATAGGAGTGAGCAAAAATCCCAGGAGGGACAGAAGGAAGTTTGGGAGGGGTCATTTACCCCGTGGTCTGACGTCTGAAGCTTTGCCTGGACTGGCTTGTTGTAGGACCCGCTAGGACCTACAAGCCAACTCCATCCTTTCCTAAGAAAGTTCTGTTGTATTATCTGGGCAAATCCTGTCTTATTCCTCATCTGTAGTTAACAGATTTGCCAAGCTCCCTAAACAACCCTGTGTAGGCTGGAAACTGTAGGAGGACCAAGCTCTGTGGCTTTTGCTCCCTAATGTATGGTAGTGGGTGCTTGGTGTTTGCTGAATGTATCTCAGTAAGCGAGCATGACTTAAACATTTTCCATGCAGTTGGGAGGATTTTACACTGACCTGGCAGCACTCTCTCACCTGCTCTTCCTCATAACAAACAATATACGTTTAATAGATAACTGGCCAAAGTTATAAGTGCCCAGTGAAGCTACATGGGGATTACACCGAGCCTCTACTGAGCAAGCTGATCCTGACACGCAAAGTATTTCCCATGGTCTGCGATCTGCATTAAAAGGAAAACCGCAGAACTCCTCTGTGTGTTACTATAGTGGTGGACACACGCCACTGTACATTTGTCCAAATCCATAGAAGGTACACCACCAAGAGTGAACCCTGATGTAAACCGTGGACTTTGGGGGATAATGATGTGTCAGCGTCGGTTCATTAACTGTAACAAATGTCCCACTCTGGTGGGGATGCTGATGGTGAGGAAGGTTGTACGTGTGAAGAGGCAGAGGGTATACGGGAAATCTCTGTACTTGCCACTCAATTTTGCTGTCAGCTAAAACTGCTCTACAAAATTAGGTCTATTAAAAAAATCTTTAAAAAAAAATTGCTAAGTGAAACAATGAATGTATGAAATCAGTCAGTTTTTGCACAACCCGACTCCCCACGGTAAATGGGAAAAAAGACCCCCAAATTTGCACTGTCCAACCTGCATTTCACAGACACCCCCCGGGTGCCAACCCTCAAGAAGAAAAGTCCGCGGGGCTCCCAGCGGGACGCTGGCTGATGGATGTGCGTGACTGAGGCGCCACGGAGAGCTGAGGGTTCAAGACGGACTTCCCGGGTCGGCCGGGTCTGCACTACCTCCCAGCTTGACTTCCAGCAGGCAGTCATCCCCGCTGATGCGTTAGGGGTTGCCTCGATGCCCAGGCCATCCGCTCCCGTGAGCCCCTGCAGGAAAGAGGAGGGCTTCACCTCATCTCAAAGTTTATGGAAAACACTGCTTCCAACTTCCCCTCGCCAGCAAACAGCACTGTGCTGTGGGAGTGCAGGAAACGGGGCGCGGCTCCCCCTCTCTGGAGCCTTGTCTAGCTGAGGAAAAACAACCAATGCCCGCTGCGTTCGTTTCTTAGTCCCTTCAAACACCCTACGTTTATTATTTTACAGCTCTGGAGGTCAGAAGTCCGAAACGGGTCTCGCTGCGTGTCAACAGGGCTGAGACAGGCTGGGACCCCGAGACCCTTGGCTGCATTGCTTACACCTGAACAAACGTCTCCGCAACAACAGAATACAAAGAAACTACAAGGGGCTAAAAACAACTGCAGTGCATGTGCAGTTGGGGCAATTAGGAACAATAAGATACAAAAAGGCCACGAACCCACTGCCATTTCTGAGGTGCCGGGTGCAAAAGCAGGGTCCTCTGCGTGATCCCTGCATACGACACCACCAAGGGGACGGACAGGCCACCTAAGCCCCCCTCCAGCCCGACCCACCGATCCACCCCTGCCCTCACCCCATTTAAGGGACCAGCTCACCCACCCTCAGGAGCACGCAAGGGCACCTGTTACTTGTTTTCACTCCCTCGCACTGCAGCACAAGTCCCAGTAAAGCTTTGCCTGAATTCCTTGTCAGGTTTCTTATCAGTTTCTATTCATTAAAGAGTCCAAAGGGCTTCCCTGGTGGCGCAGTGGTTGAGAATCTGCCTGCCAATGCAGGGGACACGGGTTCGAGCCCTGGTCTGGGAAGATCCCACATGCCGCGGAGCAACTAAGCCCGTGAGCCACGAGTACTGAGCCTGCGCGTCTGGAGCCTGTGCCCCGCAGCGGGAGGGGCCGCGATAGTGAAAGGCCCGCGCACCGCGATGAAGAGCGGTCCCCGCGCCGCGATGAAGAGTGGCCCCCACTTGCCGCAGCTAGAGAAAGCCCTCGCACGAACCGAAGACCCAGCACAGCCAAAAATAAAATAAATAAATAAATAAATAAATAAATAAATAAATAAAAATTTAAAAAAAAAAAAAAAGAGTCCAAGGACCCGAGTCAGTAACAGGGTTGCGCTCCTTCTGGAGGCTCTGGGGAGAGTCCATTTCCTTGCCTTTTCCGGTTTCTAGAGGCATGTCTTGGCTCGTGGCCCCTTCCTGCACCTTCAAGGCCAGCGTCTTCAATCTCTCTCCCACCTCTGCTTCTGACATCACCTCTCCTTCCCTGTCTCTGAAGCTCCTGCCTCCCGCTCGCAAGGACCCTGTGATTACCCGGGAGCCACACAGAGCATGGGGGGAAATCTCCCATCTCAAGATCCTTAACTTCATTACAGCTGCAGAATCCCTTTTGCTGTGCGAGGTGACATTTTCACAAATTCGGGGGATTAGGATGGGGACATCTTTGAGTGGCCATTATTCTGTCTACCGCAACAACCACACCATTAAGTGGTCATTTATATGGAGATGATTTTACTCCAAGAGGTCGATTTGACCCATTCTGAGCAAGGCAGTCCCTTTCAATGCCTCAGTAGTCTTCAGACTCAGCTAATTTTTGCCACCTCCTAGAATAGAGATTCTCTACAGGAGTGGGTGGGGATGATTTTGCCCCCTCGGGGACATTTGGCAATGTCTGGAGATTTGTTTTGTTGTTTGTTTGTTTGTTTGTTTTGGCTGCGCCGCACAGGATGGCATGGGGTATCTTAGTTCCCTGACCAGGGATCGAACCTTCACCCCCTGCAGTGGAAGCTCGGGGTCTTAACCACTGGACCGCCAGGGAAGTCCTGGAGATATTTTTGGTTGGCAGAACTGGAGGAGGGGAGTGCTGCGGGCACCCTGGGGGTAGAGGCCACAGAAGCTCAACATTGTGTCATGCTCAGGACACCCCACGAGAGAAATGACTGGGCCCAAATGTCAAAGGGGTCAGGGCTAAGAAACCCACTCTAGAAATCTAAAAAAGGGTAAGGTCGAGAGCAAGCTGGGCCACAAAAGAGGGAACTAGGCAGAATAAAAGAGACATGCTTTCAGATCACCCAGGAGACTGGAAACCATGGCGACAGGGCTGAGGCCCCCGGCGACTCGGAGGCACTCCCCCCTCCCCCACCCGGAAGACAGTGAATCCCTATGACTCCCACCTCACAAATGGCCGGTCACTGAAGTCCTCCACATTGCACAGACCCTGTTCCATTCTGTGATTTTTCCCAATACCTGTGACTCTGGTTTATTTGCCCAGTGCAGGCACTTGAAGGTACTTTATTGCCTTGAAATATTTTTAATCTCGTTTTTCTTTGCATGGAATGAAATTCACTCTGCCACCCCCCCAGGCCATTTTTCATCTCTTCACCCCCAGTGACACTGGTAAACAGTGCGATGAGACCTTCCTGCAGCAGGCTCTATCATTTTCCCCATTTTCGAGCATAAGTGTTAATGCTTGCAGACTCTACTGGGTTTAAATTGGCTTTACTGTGGATACCTTGCCGTTTCCAATAACACAGAGAGACAAGTGGTGAGAAATCTGCACAGAGGAGCATAATATTGGAGAGAGAGACAAATGAGACAGTCAGCAAGAGCTGGGACCCGCAGGCCCACTTTACCCACTTAGCATCTCAGCCCTGTGCTTCAATTTCAGAGGCACATGGGATATTTAAACAATTTACTCCCTCCTAGAGGCTTCTGAGATCTTCCTAACCCACTCTCCTCACCTGGTAATAAATATCCCAAACACTACTGGAACTTCAATAAACCCAGGCTGCACAATGGGGCATATTATTCCCCATGTCCTGATTAAGCAATGCTTCCACAAGCTGCTCCGATGCACTAACTAAATTCTCTTAGACTGGATCAAAGAAAAAAGATGCCATATGCTCTTAATTCAGTTTGTAGAATTCTAGTTAATCCAACTGTTACAGGAAGAGGGACCCCTTCCAGGGACCGAGAGTGGGTTCTTGTCTAACGCTCGGAAATGAATTGTGCGAGGAGACACACGTGCTGACAAAGCAAGAGACTTTATTGGGAAGGGGCGCCCAGGCAAAGAGCAGGAGGGTAAGGGAACCCAGGAGAACTGCTCTGCCACGTGGCTCACAGTCTCGGGTTTTATGGTAATGGGGTTAGTTTCCGGGTTGTCTCTGGCCAATCATCTTGCTTGGCCCATA
Source organism: Balaenoptera acutorostrata (assembly GCF_949987535.1). Classification (NCBI taxonomy): domain Eukaryota; kingdom Metazoa; phylum Chordata; class Mammalia; order Artiodactyla; family Balaenopteridae; genus Balaenoptera; species Balaenoptera acutorostrata. Next base: position 55,703,063 of record NC_080083.1, read on the forward strand.
GTCTGACTCAGGGTCCTTCCTGGTGGCATATGCATCGCTCAGCCAAGATGGATTCCAGCGAGAAGGATTCTGGGAGGTTGGTAGGACATATGGACTGGAGTCTCCTCTCTCCTTTTGACCTTTCCTGAATTCTTCTGGTTGGTGGTAGCTTGTTAGTTCCGTGTTCCTTACCAGGACCTCCTTTTTAAGATAACTCATGCAAGTGGTTACTATGGTACCTGGCCAGGGCAATGGTTCCCCTAACACAACTAGAATTTAGTGAGCAACTGGGCAAAGGCTCTGTTGAGAGGCAGTGGGGTCAAGTGCAGTTGTAAGAAGCCTGTTCTGAGCTGGCCATGCCACCTCCCTGTCCTCCTGGGAGGGCAGTTCTGAGCTCAGTTGTAAGCCACAATATGGGGATGTTGACCCCTCTCTCCTAACTTCTGTACTGAGTTCTTGGGAGTCTCCATTAAGAAGTACTTGATGAACTTAGAGATTATCATACTAAGTGAAGTCAGACGGAGAAAGACAAATATCATATATCACTTATAGGTGGAATCTAAAAAAATGATATAAATGAACTTATCAACAAAAGAGAAACAGACTCACAGACATAAAGAACAGACTTGTGGTTGCCAAGGAGGGTGGGGTGGGGGAGGGATGGAATAGGACTTTGGGATTAGCAGATGCAAACTATTATACATAGGATGAATAAACAACAAGGTCCTGCTGTATAGCACAGGGAACTATATTCAATATCCTGTGATAAAAAATGGAGAAGAATATAAAAAAGAATGTATACATATGTATAACTGAATCACTTTGCTATACAGCAGAAACTAACACAACATTGTGAATCAAGTATACCTCAATTTTTAAAAAGTTTTTAATAGCTAAATAAATAAAAGAAGTCCTTGCAAGGGCTCTGCAAAATCAGGTTATATAAATGTGAAGTCTTATTCTAGAGGTAAGGCTGCAGGAGAATTATTTTCATTCAAAAGCACAGGCAGTGGGAACTCCCTGGCGGTCCAGGGGTTAAAACTCCACGATTCTACTGTAGCGGGCCCGGGGTTCAATCCCTGGCTGGAGAACTAAGATCCCACAAGCTGTGAGGCGCGGCCAAAAAAACAAAAACAAACACACAAAAAAGCACAGGCAACAGAAACGGCTTCAGGGCCTGACCCACAGAGAATTCGAGGGAAAGGATATAGCCCACACCTGAACTTGACAGAGCTGGCCTGAGTCCTAACTGCAATTTTGCTGACTGGCTCTTGACCCGGTTGAGTATTTGCATCCACACATGATAACAGGAATAAGATTTGCTCCTTGCAGTTGGGGTGAGGCACGTTGAGCTTCAGCAAGGATGAAACACTGTGTCAATGTACATCCCTCAGATCTGACCTAGTTAAAAGTCCTGCTTGACCCCGTCCTGTGGGTGTGTGAGGCTCGCTCTGTAAATGTGAGCACTGCCTAAGTATCCCTTCATTGCCAGTGTCGACCTGAGTCAGACTTGACGCCCAAGTTTTCCCCAGGTTACTCTTGGTTTAGATCAGGAATTGATGCATGCTTACAGGCCTGGCCGAAGAAAGGAAAATAAGCCTGAAGATATCAACAAAGGCAGGAGAGACCCAAGATCTTGAAAACAAATCCGATCTGCATACTGAGATAAATACTTAATGGCCCAGCACGAATTGCATCAATAGATACCGTGTTCATTCACTCCCCACTGTGCTCTTTGAAACAGATCTTCTCTCGGTGCCCTGAATCCCATTTCCCATAAATATTCTAACCAAAAGGACAGATGAGTACTTGTGCAGAGCAGTCTATCCGAGGCAATCGTGAGAAGTATCTCAAAGTATCTAAGTTCATTTCTTTTGCACATGGATATCCAATTGTCCCAGCACCACTTGTTGAAAAGACTATTGAACTGTCTTGGTACCTTTGTCAAAAATCTGATGACCATAAAAATGTAAGGATTTCTGGACTCTCAATTACTTTCCATTGATCTAGCCTCATGCCAACAGTCTCCGTCTTGATGACTGTTTCATCACAGTAAGTTTGAAATAAAAAAGTGAAAGTACCTCCAGCTTTTTCTTTTTCAAAATTGTTTTGCCAATTCCAGGTCCTTTGTATTTCCCTATAGATTTTAAAGTCAACTTGTCGATTTCCCCATACACAAAAAAACCCAGCTGGGATTTTGATAGCGATTGCATTGATTTTCTAATCAATGAGGTGAGAATTGCCATCTTGACAATACTGAGTCTTCCAATCCATGACCATGGAACTTCCCTCCATTTATTTAGAACTTTAATTTCTCTCAGCAACGCTTTGTAGTTTCCAGCAAACAAAAATTACATTTTTTGGTTAAGTCTATTACTAAATATTTTATTCCTTTGATGCTATTGTGAATGGAATTGTATTAATTTTATTTGCAGATTGCTCAGTACTAGTATATAGAAATACAATTGATTTCTGTATGTTGAGCTTGTGTCTTGCCACTTTGCTTAACCTGTTAGTTCTAGTAGGTTTGTGTGTGTATTCTTGGGATTATTTACATACAAGATTATGTCATCTGTGATTGACAGTTTTATTTTTTATCAATCTGGATGACTTTTTTTTTTTTTTGTCTTACTACAGAAGTGGCGAAAGTGTACGTTTTGCCTTTCTTTTGCTCCTGATCTGAGGGAAAGAACATTCATTTTTTCACCACTAAGCATGTTAGCTGTGGGCTTTTCCATAGATGCTCCTGTTACATTGAAGAAGTTCTCTGTTCCTACTTTAATGAGAGGTGTTTATATTTTTGTTTGTTTGTTTTTTCTTTTTCTTTTTTTTTTTTTTTTTTTGGCCTTACCACTCGGCTTGCGGGATCTTAGTTCCCCAACCAGGGATCGAACCCGAGGTCCCTGCAGTGAAAGCACAGAGTCCTAACCACTGGACCACCAGGGAATTCTGTTTGTTTTCAATCATGAATGGTGTTGGATTTTGTCAGGGGCTTTTTCTGCGACGTGAGTGATCATATAGCTTTGTCCTTTATTCCATTAATATGATGCATTACTGCGGTATAATAATATATATACACACACCTGGTCTTTGTCCTGGATTCCTGGCACAGAGCTCCTAAAAATCCTTGGAATTTCCTGAGTGCTAGGAGTGTCTTTATTCTTAATGAGTCCCTTTGGACCCTACCTGAGTTTATGCTAATGAGGTGATTCTTGGGGCCCCTAAATAGCTTCAGGATGGGGGCTGGTTTCCAGAGGAACGAAGCATGTAATTAGACAGTTAGAATTTCAGCCCCCGCTCCGGGAGGGGTGAGGAACTGGAAATTGAATCAATCACTAATGCCAGTGATTTAATCAACCATGCTTACATAACTAAATCTTTTCTTTTTTAAAAAAATTTATTTATTTATTTATTTTTGGCTGCGTTGGGTCTTCGTTGCTGCCCACAGGCTTTTTCTAGTTGCGGCGAGCGGGGGCTGCTCTTCATCACAGTGTGCAGGCTTCTCATTGCAGTGGCTTCTCTTGTTGTGGCACACAGGCTCTAGGCACGCGGGCTTCAGCAGTTGTGGCACGTGGGCTCAGTAGTTGTGGCTCGCGGGCTTAGCTGCTCCGCGGCATGTGGGATCTTCCCGGACCAGGGCTCAAACCCGTGTCCCCTGCATTGGCAGGCGGATTCTTAACCACTGCACCACGAGGGAAGTCCTACATAACTAAATCTTGATAAAAACTCTTGAACAGGGTTCAGGGAGCTTCCATGGTGGTGAACATCTCAGTGTGCTGGGAGAGTGGCATATTCGGATGGGACATGGAAGCTCTGTGCCCCACCCCACCTTGCCCTGTGCATCTCTTCCATTTGGCTGTTCCTGAGTTGCATCCTTTATAATAAAGCTGCTAAAGTATGTATAGTGCTTTTCTGATTCTGTGAGTTGTTCCAGAGAATTATCAAATCTGAAGGAGGAATGTGGGAGCCCCTGAATTTGTGGTCAGCCAGTCAGAAGTGCCAGAGCCTTGGGGAGAGCCGAGATTTGTGGCTGGCAACAGAACTGAGGGCTGTCTTGTGAGACAGCCTTCAAATTAAGGGGTCTGTGCTAACTCTGGGTAATTAGTGTCAGAATTGAATTTACTTGTAGGACAACCAGTGGGTGTTGAAGAGTTACTGGTGCTGGAAAATGACACAATTACATTAACTGAAACTGTGAAAGGAAAATGGACGTTAAACTGTGAAAGGAAAATCAAAATTCAGTTGGTATTGCTAAGAGAGCACTCTCAAATGGAGCCGGGAGACTATTAAGGAAGTGTGACTTATGCACGTCTCAGGCTGGATGGAATCTAACCTTTGACCTGATGGAGTCATCCAGAATGCCTGCCAGAAACTCAAAATACTTATCGGACACTTACCCTAAAATAACTCATGACAGCATATCTACTAATTAGACCCCTACCCTAAAACAACTTGTGATTCCTTAAGGACAAATATTTTCTGACTTGGTCAGAGTGAATCACAATTCTCGCCAGGCAACTTTTAACAGCTTCATGGCTTTTTGTCTTCATAAGTCCCTGACTCCTTCTGTTCCCTGAACACTCTTTCCGGATTACCCGAATCTGTGTCTCCTGAACTGCAATTCTTTTTTTTTTTAATAAATTATTTTATTTTTGGCTGCTTTGGGCCTTCATTGCTGCGTGTGGGCTTTCTCTAGTTGTGGCGAGCAGGGGCTACTCTTTGTTGCAGTGCATGGGCTTCTCATTGCGGTGGTTTCTCTCGTTGCAGAGCATGGGCTCTAGGCTAATGGGCTTCAGTAGTTGTGGCTCGCGGGCTCTAGAGCGCAGGCTCAGTAGTTGTGGCACACGGGCCCAGTTGCTCCATGGCATGTGGGATCTTCCTGGACCAGGGCTCGAACCCATGTCCCTTGCATTGGCAGGCAGATTCTTAACCACTGAGCCACCAGGAAAGCCCCCGAACTACAATTCTTAAGACCCCCTCCCCCAAATAAACTATTTTCTTTTTTTTTTTTGAAATGAATAGCCCAGTTTGCTTTTTTTTTTTTTTTTAAAGAAATTCACGTTCTTTTATTTATTTATTTATGACTGTGTTGAGTCTTCGTTTCTGTGCGAGGGCTTTCTCTAGTTGCGGCAAGTGGGGACCACTCTTCATCGCAGTGCGCGGGCCTCTCACCATCACGGCCTCTCTTGTTGCGGAGCACAGGCTCCAGACGCGCAGGCTCAGTAATTGTGGCTCACGGGCCCAGTTGCTCTGTGGCATGTGGGATCTTCCCAGACCAGGGCTCGAACCCGTGTCCCCTGCATTGGCAGGCAGATTCTCAACCACTGCGCCACCAGGGAAGCCCAAACTATTTTCTTATTTGCAGCCTCCTGCATAATTTTTTGGTTGACAAAACTGATCCCATTCCTGGGATAAATCCTGCTGGGTCATGGTGTATCATCCTTTTTATATGTTTGTTTTCTCTGGATTCAGTTTCCTAATATTTTGGCCTCTATGTTGACTGTGGTTTTCTTTTCTGTGATGTCTTTGACTTTGGTATCAGAGTCATACTGGCCTAATGGAATGAGTTGGAAAGTGTTTCTCTCCTTCTCTATTTTCTGAAAGAATTTGTGAAGGATAAGTATTATTTCTTCTTTAAATATTTGATAAAATTCACCAGTGAAGCCATTTGGGCCTGGATTTGTTTGTGGGGGGAGGGAAGATTTTAAATTACTAATTAAATTTTTTATTTGTTATAGGTCTTTCCAGATTTCCTATTTCTTCTTGAGTCAGTTTCAATGTCTTCCTAGAACAGTGTCTTCCTGTCATTTTCACCTGAGCAGTTTAATTCTCTTCCTTTTCAGGTTAACTTTCACCAATATGGAATGTATTTAATGTTGGAAGAGGCAATATTTCCTTATTTATTCTTGCTCACCACTAAATTTAAACTCATAATTCTCATTGGTCGTTGCACAGCATGATCATACCCATCATCCTATCATACATTAGAGGTGGGGATGGTATTTATACAGGCACAAATGCAGGAGATTCTAAGTATGAGTACCTTCTGCTCTGACGCATAGAACACATCTCAGGTTCTTTCACTGCAGCCAATCTGTCCGGTAGCGTTAAGGGAAGCATACAGACAGCTGTGCACTGCATCCATTGTTCTGCGGCCAGAAAACAAATAATGATGTCCCAGTAAGGGGCTTTTTCAAACAGGTTATTATGCGTGTGATTTTCTTTCTTAAAAAAAAAGATTAATAGCAGCAACAGTCCATTGCGAGCTGGCTATTACCCACAGATGAATGACCTGGCCAATTTAAAGACCACAGCACAGAGGAAAAGGCTGTTTAATTGGAGAGAATTTCGTAAAGACCATTTATGGCATTTATGGCATTATTAAGGCAATTCTTCCCTCTCTATGCCAGAATAAGTGATGTCTTACTGGACACATAAGCCAGCTTTTGAACTTTTTACCTCCTTTAAGGATACTACCTCAGTACTTTGACTCCAAGAAAAGCCTTTTAGTCAGATATTTATTAAAAAGAGAAAACAAAACGTAAGGCTACAGGAGTGGCTAGAAAAGCAAGAAGGAAAGCAAGAAAAATCATGGGGGAAGATTTTGGTGATTTTTAAGCTTTGGACAGACAGGTTTGAGGTGGGATAAGTTTACACCAAAATTTAGGACACAGAGGTGTGGTTCTGTGCTCTAATTGGAAATGATGAAGACTTTTATATTCTGTATCCGTGTTCTAGGTTTTAAATATTCTCTGAGGTTCCTTCCATGTCCAAACCTTAAGATCTCAGGGCTGCCAGTCTGAATCTATTATGTTTTCATATTTTCAAAATCATAACAGAGCAATAATTATTTACTTGCTACCTACTTCCCAAGGGTCACCATGTAGCTCAGACCTATACTGGCTGTGACATAATAAGAAATATAGGGCTTCCCTGGTGGAAGCCCGCATGCAGCAACGTAGACCCAACACAGCCAAAAAATAAATAAAATAAAGAAATAGAAAAAAAAATTTTTTAAAAAGTAATAATAATCATGCCCTGTATTGGGCTCTTCACTTTTTTGCTAGTTTCAATGATTACACTGATCCAGAAAGGAATAAGATGATAGAGCTGATCTCTCGGGAAGGAAAACTGACTGTATACCAAACACAATCTACCTTATCCTCCAAAATTATGGGACAAGCCAAAAAAAATGGACAAAGAATGTGGCCATCAACCCATCAGCCACGGCAGGCACCCCATGGTGCACCCTGAGGGGAGCTCAGGATGGAGATAAACAGGATACTGGCCCAGATAGTTAAGGTGTATATCAAAGGAAAAATTGCAATAAGCCCAGACTCTCGCATCTTCCCATATATAGAAAAGTGCTAAATTCATTAACTTGAGATGTCTGGTTCTCTTTAATTAACAGTCATCTTTTGATGTTCTGACAACCTGCGTTTTTTTGCAAAAACTCCTATGTATCCTGGCTCCTCCCTGACCTCTTCATAACCGTCCCTCAGTTCTGAGAGGCTGCATCCCAGGATTAAGACCTGAGTAAGTCCACCAAATAAAACATAATTCTCAACTTTTAGGTTGTACATTTCTTTTTCAGTCAACACTAAGTCAAAGTGAAATGGAGCGGGACCCTGCAGGGCCCTTCTGGGTACAAAGGCCTTTCTGTGTCCCCCGTTTCTTATTTGTAGAAAAAGGCTTTAGTCTCCTGGGCCTTTCCCGAGTTCCAAAGAGCAGATTCAAGCATTTACTAATTAGGGAAGTGAAGAAATGCAGGAATAAAGGAAAAGCAGTCAAGAAACAATAGCTCAGGGGTTTCCCTGGTGGGCACAGTGGCTAAGAATCCGCCTGCCAATGCAGGGGACACGGGTTCAAGCCCTGGTCCGGGAAGATCCCACATGCCGCGGAGCAACTAAGCCCGTGCACCACAACTACTGAGCCTGCGCTCTAGAGCCCGCCAGCCACAACTACTGAAGCTCGCACGCCACAATTACTGAAGCCTGCGGCCTAGAGCCCGTGCTCTGCAACGAGAGAAGCCACCGCAATGAGAAGCCCACGCACCGCAACGAAGAGTAGCCCCTGCTCGCTGCAACCAGAGAAAGCCCTCGCGCAGCAACGAAGACCCAACGCAGCCAAAAATGAATGAATTTAAAAAATAAAGTTCTGGACACAAAACAAATTTCCTGCAGAGTTGGGCACACACAGCGTAGTTATAGGTGCAACCACCTGCAGGAGGAGACCCACCTGCAGGAGGAGACCCAGCCCAGACCCCCAGCGCAGCTCTCTCTGACAGTAGCATCTGTACGACAGTCCCCTTACCCAACACACTGACTGAAAAGATTTACTGGCTCCTCTCTTATTTGAATGGTTGTAACCACACAAAATAAGTAGAGGAAAAAAAAATCTGCTTTTTCCCTCCCAGTGTCTGCGAGATGCGTCATCCAAAGACTTTGCTTTTCAGTTCATGTGACAGTTACCCCAAAAGATCCCTTTTAAAATGTAAAATAGAACAAAACCAATTTTAAAAAGAAGTCAAACAGGCTTAGAATATAAACAAAGAAGATTGAAGAATTGGGAATATCCGACAATGTTTTACGGAAGAAAAGAAAAAAGGAAGACCAATGCATTGAAATGAAGTCAAAAAAGAAATGCCCAAATGAGCCTCTTTTGGATGTGACGTCTCTAAAATGGCGATCAGGTTTTCCTTTAAATTATCCATCTCAGTTCACACATAATTAGGGCAGAACTACTCGTGATGAAAACAACAAACCGGGGCTTCCCTGGTGGCGCAGTGGTTGAGAATCTGCCTGCTAATGCAGGGGACACGGGTTCGAGCCCTGGCCTGGGAAGATCCCACATGCCGCAGAGCGGCTGGGCCCGTGAGCCACAACTGCTGAGCCTGCGCGTCTGGAGCCTGTGCTCCGCAACGAGAGAGGCCCGCGCATCGCGATGAAGAGTGGCCCCCGCTTGCCACAACTGGAGAAAGCCCTCGCACAGAAACGAAGACCCAACACAGCCAAAATCAATCAATCAATCAAACATACGCATCTGATTCAAGATCCTCATTAAAAAAAAAAAAAAAAAAACAACAAACCTTCCAGATTCAATAGCAGTTCAGAAAACCAACGGTCACAACCAGATGCACCAGGGAAGAGCTGATGGCATATTCAGACCATTTGTACACAAAGTTGAAAATAGTCTCAAGTTTGAAAGCCACTATGAAATGTAGTTTCTTGGCTTACCAGATTAACAAAAATATACTGCGTAATGTACTTAGTAATTAAAATTTAGTATACTATGGATCAACAAAAAGAAATCACACTCAAGAGAGTGACAAGATAAGCCATGGGCTGGGAGAAAATATTTGCAAAAGGTACATCTGATAAAGGACTGTTATCCAAAATATAAAAAGAATAAGGAATTTAACAGACACCTCACCAATGAAGGTATACAGACGGCAAATAAGCACATAAAAAGATGCTCCACGTCATATGTCATCAAGGAAATGCAACCGTGAAATAAAATTCATATTTTATGGCAAGACAAGAAAAATTTAAACATAAAAAATTTCCTCTGCCCTTGGGCCTCCTCTTTCCCCACTACTGTGCATTGTGTATCTGCATTAGGCATCGAGCAAACCTCCCCCAGCAGCAGAAATACCTGCTCAATCAAAAAAAGCAGCATTCTCCTAGCATCAACAAGGCAATTCCTTAAAAGATAACATTCCATCTTTATCTTGTAAGAGGCCACATGACCCACCCGCCATGATGACACTCAGATCTGGATTGTGTAAACTGTCAACAATATGTCATTAAATGTACAGCTCTCTTTCTCAAAAAACTCATATACCTGTGCCTTGACTTCTAACAGGCAGAACTGTTCTCAGAGCTTTCTAAGATGCTCTTTTAAAAAAAAGAAAAGAGGGCTTCCCTGGTGGCGCAGTGGTTGGGAATCTGCCTGCCAATGCGGGGGACACGGGTTCGAGCCCTGGTCTGGGAAGATCCCACATGCCGCGGAGCAACTAGGCCCATGAGCCACAATTACTGAGCCTGCGCGTCTGAAGCCTGTGCTACGCAACAAGAGAGGCCGCGATAGTGGGAGGCCCGCGCACGGCGATGAAGAGTGGCCCCCACTTGCCGCAACTAGAGAGAGCCCTGGCACAGAAATGAAGACCCAACACAGCCATAAATAAATAAATAAATAAATAAATAAAAAAGAATTGTAAAATCATTCTTAAAAAAAAATACATGAAAATTTTATCCATAAAATTTACCATCTTAACCATTTTTAAGTGTATGGTTCAGTGGCATTAAGTACATTCGCATTGTTGTGCAACCATCACCACCATCCATCTCCAGAACTCTTTCATCTTCCAAAACTGACCCTCTACTCCCACTAAACAATACCTCTTTCCCCCCAGCCCCCCAGGCCCCGGCAACCACCATTCTACTTTCTGTCTCTATGAGTCTGGCTCTTCTAGGGATCTCACATAAGTGAAATCATACAGTATTTGTCCTTTTGTGACTGGCTGATTTCACTTAGCATAATGTCCTCAAGGCTCATCCATGTTGTAGTGTTATCGAACCAAGTCCGTGTGCCTGATGCACCGTGAGGCCAAACAATACGAAAACGCTGGAGTTTGGAGCAGAGAAAGGAGACGGGTGAATCATGCCTTAAAAAAAACTCCCAACTTGGGAGTTCCCTGGCAGTCCAGTGGTTAGGACTTGGCGCTTTCACTGCGGTGGCCCAGGTTGGATCCCTGGTCAAGGAACTAAGACGTTGCAAGCCGTGCGGGGCGGGCAAAAACAAACAAAGAACCACCCCAACTCCCCAAAAGCTTTCAGCAAAGCCTTTTTATAGGAAAGGTGAGGGAGGGGCGTGGTTAGTTGTTGCAGACTTCTTGGTGTCAGATCCTTTGCTCTTGAGGTCAGGTCATGGTCAGATCACGATGTTCCTGTAACTCTTCACCAAAACAAATGTTATTCTCTGTCCTGACAAGAAAGGGCACGGTCCCAAGGCTCAACTTTCACCCTCTGAGGTCCAGGCCCTGGCTGAGAGGAGGGGGTCCCTGTGCAGGCCGGTCACCCTGCCTGGGAGCGTTCGTCCAGCATCCCAGTCTGGGTCCTCCCCCCAGTGCCCAGGCCTGGCTGAGGAGGCAGATCTGGCAGTGCCCTCAGGACCAGGTCCCCAGACCCTGCCCAGCCATCATCACTGAGGGAGCCAGGGGCCCAGGACCCAGCCGGACTCAGGCTTCTCATTTAAACTGGAGGGAATCAGTTGTATAGGATCGATAGGAATACATGTTGTAGCAAATACCCATCAGGTGAAGTCCCAGCTCACAAACAATCGCCCTTCTTTGAGAATAGCCCCAGCCACAGAGGTGGACCTGAAGTAATGATGTGCAGTGTCCTTGCAACTTAACCCTGACCTCTGGCCACCTCCTAGCGGGAGACATCGGATCTAAGCTGGACCAATTTTTGAAACTTGAACTGAGAGGCTGAAGCTGGTTGAAGCTGTTACCTTTTTTTTTTTTCTGGCCGCACAGCGCGGCTTGCGGGATCTTAGTTCCCCAACCAGGGATCCAACCTGGGTCACCGCATTGAAAGCGCCAAGTCCTAACCACTGGACCACCAGGGAATTCCCTGAAGCTGTTACCTTAATGGCAATGTCCATATACTCCAGGTGCTGAGGCCTCCATGGTCTGTGACCCATGGAGACTGCCGCCACCGTCAGGTTGCCAAGGTAGGGATGGGGGAGAGGTTCGCTGCTGCCTCAAGGCCTGGTCCCAGCCAGCAGGCAGCTGAGGGGAGGGCTCTGGAGCTCTGTGGGACCCAGCCCTCAGCCTGTCCTCGGGCCCCCACCTCACCCGCCCATCCCAAGGCCGGACGGCCCCAGGGAGAAGGCCTCCATCAGCTCTCATCGTACTCTCTGCTTGAGGACCCCAACAAGGCTGACTGAGCGGGACCTCTAACCCTGGTCTCGCACTCAGGGTCTCGCGCTAACTGCCGCGTGCTAAGTGTGCGCCGGCTCTGCCCCTATTAAGTAGCATGCAGCAGACTATTGTATGTATGGACCACACCTTGTTTACCCATTCATCTACTGATGGACACTTGGGTTGTTTCCTCCTTTTGGCCATTGTGAATAATGCTGCTACAAGCATGATTGTACAAATATCTCTTCAAGTCCCTGTTTTCATTCTTTGGGGTATATACCCAAACGTGGAACTGATGGATCGTATGGTGATTCTAGTTTTAGTTTTTTGAGGAACTACTATGCTGTTTTCCATAAAGGCTGCACCATTTTATATTCCTACCTACCAAGGATTCCAATTTCTCTATATCCTCACCAACACCTTTTTTCTGTTTAATTGGCAACTTTTCTGTATTTTGAGAACTTAAAAATTTCCAAGGGATATTTCTGTATTATAAATCAACAACCAAACAACCAGCCAAAACTCCCAGAGGAAAGAAACCCTCGGTATAAACAGCCAAAGCCTAGGTTTTAAGGTTTTCAAGCCTTTGGGTACGGGAATAAAATAGGGGATGGGAGGGAAACCTCTTCACACAGAGAAAAACATCTGTGACTCAATAAAGGTTGCTCAAGGGCTAAGCCAAATTTCAATACATACCATATGAAATCTGCAGTAAAAGAGCAGCACACCCATATTTACACACACACACACACACACCCATGTGAGACAAAGTGAAGACTTTTACTTACCTAGAGGCATGAAGATAAATTATTTGACAGAGTACATAAGATGAACATAAAAATTAAACTCTTTATTTCATATTTCATTTTAAACTCAAATAATGATACAAATTTAAAAGATGAGCTTACTGTTACCAGTCAAATAAAGAGCTCACCAAGGTCAACACTATTTATAGACACAAAAACTGAGTAAAAAACAAAACCCTCAAAACACAAAATGTGAGTACAGAACTTACAGTGAATACCATCACACACAGCAATGGGAGGGAGGCAGTCTGGAAGTTGTGTTCCTGACAGACTCACCTCACTCCATTTCATTTCCCTTTTGACAAGTTACCAGGAATCCTACCAGTGGTGGTAAGAGGCTACAGCTGCCCTGGGTGAATGTACTCAGTGGCATTGACAGAGGCTATTTAACCTCTGCTGCCTAGATTTGCAGATCCATCATGAGCAAAGGGAGCCCGAGCCTGGGAGAATGAGCAACATGGGAGTGCAGGACCCAGTTCCCAGCCGACACGTGAGACGGGCAGCCTTGTGAGATGGTGCTGGGGATCCACTACTGGTCCTACTCACTCCCTGGTGTAACCCCCGCCCCCTCCCTTGAGTGCAGCCAGGAACTAGTGACTTGCATCTAGTAAAGAGAATACAGCAAAAGTGATGAGATGTCACTTTCAAGATTAAGTTATAAAAGATGGTGACTTCTGACTTGCTGGCACTTGCCTTTGGCTTTTCTCACTTGCTTTCTTTGTTGAGGACAGCTGCCTGAGGACAGCCATGAGAAACTAAGACCCTTAGTCCAACAGGCTGCGAGGGAGGAACTGCCTCCTGTCCAGGACCACACGAGTGAGCTGAGAAGCAGGTCCTCCCCCCCCCCGGGGGAACACAGCCAACACCTTGACCTCAGCCTCGTGACAGACCCTGAGCTGGAGGACTTGGCTCAGCCACGCCCAGATTCCAGACCCACAGAAACTGTGAGAAAATACATAGGTGCTGTTTTAAGTGGCTAAGTTTTGGGGTGATTTGTCATATGGTGGTGATAGAAAACTAACACAGCTGGGTACACAATAATGTGCTTAAGGAGATAATAAAATCATTTGTTATTAATTCTGAAATAGCATTTACAAATTATTTATATAAAATCAACTAACAACTGAGTTTATCTCAACTTCAAGAAAGAAAACCAAAACTTTACAACTTGGGGCAAAAGAGTTTAGTGTTCCATACAAATGAAATTTCTCTAAGGGTTCCAGCTAACTACAGAGTTTTCCGACTCCCCACAATTGCCATCAAGTCTGAAAATCACACTCCATAAAATTTGTAAATTTCTAAGCAGCTTTTTAAAAACAATGGAAAACAAAATATTGTCTGTCTTCTTGGTTAAATTTACTTTGCCATAAAAGCCTTCATTTGTACAGTTAGGCATGACTTTTAAAAGTGAGCTTTCCCATTTATATGAAATGTCCAGGACAGGCAAATCCATAGAGATAGAAAGTAGATTAGTGAGTGCCAGGCCAGAGAATGGGGAATGACTAGTAACAGGCATGGGGCTTCTTTTTGGGATGATGAAAATGTTCGGAAAAGATAATGGTGACAGTTGTACAACCTTGTGAATGTACTAAAAAGACACTAAATTGTATACTTTACAATGGTGAATTTTATGGTGTCTGAATTATACCTCAATTAAAATTATTGTTTTAAGCTCTTATGGATTAAAGTTAACATTTCCATTTAAACATCTCCCCAAATAGTTACATTCTATTCCCAGACATGCTTATGGAATGGTGTTTGCTGTAAGAAGATACGTAAGTGACGGCAGCCTGCCACCATAGCTTAGACCTCACTACATGTTTTGGGGTTTGTTTGTTTTTTTTAATGCATTGCATCCTCCAGGAAAATTACTAGCAAAATCCTCCCCCAGTAAATGTGTTTTTGTTCATTTACAAATATTAGATTCCTGTTTTTAAAACTTAAGACAATTTTTACCTCATTTCATAATACTTGATTAGCGCCCCCCCCTTGCTATGAACTACAAGGTAAAAAAACTTTATCAAACAAAAACATTTAAAGAGAAAGAATGTGCAAATCTTTTCAAAGATTCCATTTCAGCATCACGATTTATTTAAATGTCATTCCCAGACACGCGTGGGGTGGCATATGCTCCCTTTTATTACATAGTAACACATACGCCATACCCAGCAAGAGTCTTTATATGACATATGGCCTAGTAGTTTCTTTTTTTTTTTTTTTTTGTTTTTGGCCTAGTAGTTTCAATCAAAGCATGATCGTTCAGAGAACAGGGGGAGAAGAAAACACTTACACATTTATAACATGATCACAAGGAACGCGAGACAGACGAAGTGAAAAACAACATCTTTGAACAATCATAATCAACAGTACAAGTCTCCCTTATTCCACCAGTTTTAAACAACTAACATCTGTAAACTTGAATACCAACTCTGGCAGATTTAGCAGTCTTAAATCTCTGATTTTCCATCCTAAACATCCTCCAATGTACTGTGAAGACGAGAGCGGGCCTCCTGCACCGAGCCCTACCGCCCAGCCGAGCTGTCTGAGGAGGCAGCCTCCTCTCGTGGGCACCCTTCATCAAATACTTCGGTAGTCAGAGCCCCGGGCTACAATGGCAGCAGCTTCCCACTCCACAGTGAAGAAGGAAACAGTTCCAAAAAACCCAAACATCACCATGACCAGGAGTTGCCATTGAAGGAGAAGGTAGTTACTGTAGAAAAATGCCACGGCTGCGCAAATGGACTAAAAATAAACAAGACAAAACAGATCACAAAATGCACACAGGTGACCCAGCCGCTCCACAAAGAGCCCCACCGCTCTCTGACCCCAGGCTTCCTGTGCCTTGCACTGCTCCTTGCTCTTTCTGCATCTAGATGGCAGTTCCTTGGTCACTAGCTCACAAACATGCACCACAAACTCCTGCTGAGAGCTGGGAACAATCAAGTAAGCTATTATTTAAAATAGTATTTTGTAAAAAACAGGAGTTATAAAATAATGTGCATGAACAGTGAGAAACACTCTTGTTATATGTGTATACTATGAATTCTGGTATCTAAGGAAGTCTGAGCCACAGAGAGACCAGAACATAAAATCTCTTATACAAGTCACAGGGCAAAAAAGATCACACTACTCATTGCTTCCTAACTCTAATCACAAATCCTTTTTTTTTTTTTTTTTTTTTTTTTTGGCCACACCATGCACCATGTGGGACCTTAGTTCCTTGACCAGGGATCAAACCTGCACCCCCTGCATTGGAAGTGCAGAGTCTTAACCACTGGACCTCCAGGGAAGTCCCACAAATCCTTTTAAAGGTTGTCCTTGACTTTCATTTAAGAAACATTAAGAAAACAAAGTTAAAGCACTAAAAAAAATAGACCCTGCTTTAAACACAATCTGAAGAAGAGGTTACCTGCACAAATTTAAAGACTGCAAAGGCTGGTGCACTGTCTTCAGAATAGAGAAAACCTAGAATACTAAGCAGCTGGGTATTGAAGCAGCTGTCTCCAAGACCCAACAGGAAGCTGCAGAAGATGGCAACTTCTTTGCTGAATAAAACAAAATTAATTTAGAGTGAGCATTAACAATATTTGTTAGAGTTGATTAAAATGTAAAAACAACTCACCCACAAAAGCATTTTACTTTCAAATTTTAAACACTATGAAACAAGTATGAATAAATATTGGAATTTACAAAGTCAGAATTTACGCTCAAACGCACTCACCTTCGCAGTCTAGCAAACTCTGGTCTACTAACTATTGGGGAAGCAAACACTGTGTGCGGGGCAGAGCTGCTCTTGGACTGTGGATCTAGACATAAACACTCACATCTACAATGACTTTTGAGAGTTGAGTGCAATAAAATGACACCCTCAAAACTCCTGTGGACACTGTGAGAGAACTGGGTGGCCGGCCCAGCAGGCAGATCACCCCTTGCTCCTGCTTGCTCTTCCTCGGGGCCCAAACTTCTAGAGATTTCACTGGTTGAAAGGCAGAGATATAAAGTTCAAATCAGATACTTATGTGCTCCTTCACAGATCAAGAAAAAGATTTAGTGGGGAGAAAGGTTAAAACCAGCAATTAGAAACATAACTTGGGATTCTCTATGGATTCCTATCTAAACTCATTCTGGCTCCATTAACACTTGACAGATGACCTTATAAAGATAACAGACTTGCAGAAAAGGAGTAACTGCTCCATTCTAAATTCCTAGCCATCCTCTACCTCCCGCCCTTCCTTCAATTACTAGAAAAAGGAGAGTCACTGTACCTGGGTTTGATGTAAGCACTGCTATCAGTTCCTTCAACAGGAGCAATAGGGGCATCCCCAGGCATGTTGAGAAATATTAAATAAAAAGCTATAAAATGCACCAGGATGCCCAACAGCACAACCGGATTCCTACCAAAACGATTATTCTTGCTCAGCAGGCCAAAGAGGCTTCCACCTATAAAATCAATGAAGTAGAGAACAGAAAAACCCAAGGCCAAGTTAATATTATCAAAATCTTAGTTCTTTGAAAAAATAAATTAAACGGACAAACCAATAGCTAATTTAATCAAAAAAGAAAGAAAGAAAGAAGGCACAAATATAGAAAATAAGAAATAACTGTTGAAACAGAGTTATTAACAGAGCCCCGGGCTACAATGGCAGCAGCTTCCCACTCCACAGTGAAGAAAGAAACAGTTCCAAAAAACCCAAACATCACCATGACCAGGAGCTGCCAATGAAGGAGAAGGTAGTTACTGCAGAAAAATGCCATGGCTGCGCAAATGGACTAAAAATAGACAAGACAAAACAGATCACAAAATGCACACAGGTGACCCACACCCCCCCACCCCCGCCAAAGAAAAGTACCAAAAATATGACACAATGGTTTTGAAGATGCAGATTATCAGGCGACAAAGGGCAGTGATCTTTGAGAGACAGGAAACAAATGAGGTGAGGCCCACACCTGCCCCAGCTGACTGAGAGGCTGTGGGCTGCAGGGAGGGAAAGGGAGAAGAGGAGGGAAGGCAGGTGGAGGCCCGCAGCCTCCCTGAGTTGAGGAGACAGAGCTGAGAGTCTGGAGAGATAAGGTGCCTGAGTTCCCAAGACAGAGTATAAGAAAGGACAGCTGATCAGCACAGGACATGAGTAAATTAGCAGAGGCCTGGAAAGAAACTTCCAAGAGGATTAGAGGTATTAGTGCCCTGCCCTGGGCAGGGAAGAGTGCCTGGTCCCACCAGCCAGACTGGAAATCTTATTATTCACGGGCACTGGGTGTACACAGAAGGGTCTTCCCTCAGGGGTGAGAGATAATTAGCCCTAGTCTGAGCACTACTCTGATCCCGTCCAACAAATTTTAAAAGCAAGACCTAAAAAAAATCATACTGTTTCCAAGTAAATGAACCACATCCAAGAACAAAGCTCAAGAACATTAACAGGAATACAAAAAACATCCTGCACCCAACAAGGTACAGTTCACAATGGCTAGTATCCACAACATAACCAGGCATGCAAAGAAACAGGAAAATAGGACCCATCATAAGTAGACAAATCAGTCAAACACAGAGTTATCACATGACCCAGCAATTCTAGTGCTGGGTTTACATACAAGAGAAATGAAAACATAAGCTCACACAAAAAGTATACACAAATGTTCACAGCAGCATTATTCGTAACGGCCAAAAAGCGAAAACCACCCCAACGTCTGTGACACGATAAATGGATAAATAAAATGTAGTAGATCCATACAACTAAATATTATTTGGTAATAAAAAGGAATGAAGTAAAAAATAAAGAAAGAAAAAGAAAAAGAAATGAAGTACTGATACATGCTACACCATGGAAAAATCTTGAAAACACTGTGCTAAGTGAAAGAAGCCAGACACAAGAGACCATATATATTGTATGATTCCATTTACACAAGATGTCCAGAATAAACAAATCTATAGAGAAAGTAGATTAGCAGTTTCCTGGAGAAGGGTGATGAAAATGTTCTATAATTAGATTACAGTGATGGCTGTACAACCCTGTGAATATACTAAAAAACACTGATCTGTATACTTTAAATGGGTGAACTATACGTCATGTGAATTATATCTCGATAAAGTTGTAAAGAAAAAAAAACAACAACACTACCCCAGAACAGTTGCAGACGTCAGAATGAGCAAAGACATTAAAATAATTACTGTAACTGTATTAACATGCTCAAACACACACACACACACACACACACACACGCCAGGTGTTGGCCATAAATTAGGGTAGGGGTAGCGGTGCCCTGTTAGGAACCGGGCCCCACAGCAGGAGGGGAGCAGCAGGCTGGCCGCTTCATCTGTATTTACAGCCGCTCCCCACAGCTCGCATTACTGCCTGAGCTCTGCCTCTTGTCAGGTCAGCGGCAGCATTAGATTCTCATAGGAGCATGAGCCCTACTGTGAACTGTGCATGTGAGGGATCTGGGTTGTGCGCTCCTTATGAGAATCTAATGCCTGATGATCTGAGGTGGAGATGAGGCGGTGATGCCAGCACTGGGGAGCGGCTACAAATACAGATTATCATCAGCAGAGAGGTCTGTCTGCACAGAGACCATAATAAATCAGTTGCTTGAAGACTCAATATCAAAACCCCATCAGTGAGTGGCACGTGACAATTAAGCTGCATCTTACGGAGTAGACTGGACATAAGCAACACACGTCAGGTGCCACTGTCTCCCATCACCCCCAATGGGACCATCGAGTTGCAGGAAAACAAGCTCAGGGCTCCCACTGATTCTGCATTATGGTGAGTTGTATAATTATTTCATTATATATTACAATGTGATAATAATAGAAATAAAGTGCACAGTAAATGTAATGTGCTTGAATTATCCCGAAACCATCCCCCCACCCCCCCATCCATGGAAAAATTGTCTTCCACGAAACTGGTTCTTGGTGCCAAAAAGGTTGGGGACCGCTGAATTAAGGAACAAAAATACACCAAAGTCTGCTTTCTCCATAGTGTTTATCACTGTCTGACATTCTAAGTTTCTGATGTTTTTTATCGTCTGTGTTCTTCCCCAAGAATATAAGCTCCATGTTTTGTTCATACAATGGATTCACAACAAATATTTGTTGAATTGGTAAGTTCCTCATATGTGACACAACACCCAATATACTGCAAGTATTGAACGGATCATTGCTGAATAAGGAATACCTGGCGGTATAATAAAAAGAGATTTACTCTTTGCCTTGTCCTCTTCTCCTCTCCACTTTCTGGCATGGAGCTCTTAAAACCCTAGGAATTTCTCAGTGAAAGGAATGTCTCTAGTTATCTTAACTAATCCCTTCCAACGACACCAGAGTTTATGATGATGAGGTGATCCTTGAGGGGGTCTGGAGGTGGCCCTAGATAGTCAGGATGGGGGCTAGCTGTCAGAAGGACCCAGCCTTGATTAGAGGGTTGGAACTTTCAGCCCCACCCCCCAATCTCAGGGGAGGGGAGAGGGGGTAGAAACTGAGTCCAATCACCAATGGTGGATGATTTAATCAACCATGTGACATAATGAGATCTCCATAAATCCCTACAAAACAGGTTAGGGAGAGCTTCCTGGTGATGACTGCATCCACACGATGGGAGGGTGCCACGCCCAGACTCCATGGGGACAGAGCTTCCTACACTAGGGGCCCTTCTGGACTTTGCCCTATGTACCTCTTCATCCGGCTGTTCATTTGCATCTTTTATAATAAACTTTAACAGTAAGTATAGCATTTTCCAGGGGTGTTGTGGGAACCCTTGAATGTGTAGCCAAGCTGGACAGAAGGGAAGGCAGCCTGGGACCCAGGACTTAACGACTAATGTCTCAAGTAAGGTTGGTCTTGCAGGACTGCACCCTTGAACCTGCGGAGTCCGATGCTAACTCCAGGAGTGTCAGAATTGAACTGTATTGTTGCACATCCAACTGGTGTCAGAGATTCAGAGAATAAGAAATTCAGGAATTCTAAAGATACAGATGTAGAGAATGGACCTGAGGACACGGGGAGTGGGAAGGGTAAGCCGGGACGAAGTGAGAGGGTGGCATGGACATATACACTACCCAATGTAAAACAGATAGCTAGTGGGAAGCAGCCGCATAGCACAGGGAGATCAGCTCAGTGCTTTGTGACCACCTAGAGGGGTGGGATAGGGAGGGTGGGAGGGAGACGCAAGAGGGAGGAGATATGGGGATATATGTATAGCTGATTCACTTTGTTATAAAGCAGAAACTAACACACTAAAAAAAAAAAAAAAAATTCAGGAATTCTAATACACCTTCCCTAAGTATTTTAAGAGGAAAAGCTGGGAGAGACCATATGTTTTCTTACTTATGGTTTTGTCTTGAATTATTTGGCAAATGTTTTGTAATTTAGTTTTAGAACAGTGATAATAAAAAAAAAAAAAAGACATACCCATTTGTATAAAAGCAAGGAAACAGGGCTTCCCTGGTGGCACAGTGGTTGAGAATCTGCCTGCCAATGCAGGGGACACGGGTTCGAGCCCTGGTCTGGGAAGATCCCACATGCCGTGGAGCAACTAGACCCGTGAGCCACAACTACTGAGCCTGCGCGTCTGGAGCCTGTGCTGCACAACAAGAGAGGCCGCGATAGTGAGAGGCCCGCGCACCGCGATGAAGAGTGGCCCCCGCCTGCCGCAACTAGAGAAAGCCCTTGCACAGAAACGAAGACGCAACACAGCCATAAATAAATAAATAAATAAATAAAAATTTTTTTTTAAAAAACAAGGAAACAGAAATTCAAGGACAGAGAGGTGAAGTACATTTAAAATTTCTATAACAAACTGATTTAGTGCAAAAACTTTTTTTTTTTTAAACCAACCTAAAATTTCTCCAATGCCGATGAAAATGCCAGAAAGTCCAATGAGGCTTTTCTCTTCTGTTCCAAATTTATTTATAGCGCCGATACAGGTTCCATATACACCAGAGAAGAAAGTCAATTCCAGACCTTTAGAAAAAAATGAGATTTAAATTACAGTTGTCCCTAGGTATCAAAATCCATAGATGCTCAAGTCCCATAGTCAGCCCTCCATATCCAAGACTCTGCAGCCTCAGATTCAACCAACCATGGATTGGGAAGCACTGGATTTAGTATTGAAAAAAATGCACAGTCTCCCTTTCCTGGTTTTCCTTCATGTCTAGTAGTATTTGAGCTATACATGCATAAAACAAAATTCACACAGGCTGAAATGTTACTCCCCAAGCACAGCATAATTTTACGTGACATAACTGATGACATGGAATTAGCCACAAGATGGCAGTTGTCACATATTTCAGATAAAAGCATACAACTCAAATAAGTGAAGACATCCTTATGTTAAAAATGGTCACTCTGCGCAGACAGGGGATGAACAGAGAACATAATTAACATAAACTTGTAACAGCGAAACTAAAGTGTCCATTATCCTTATTAATAGCTTCCCAAGGGAACAGGGATATACATTTGTAAGACCAATACCTACTATCCACTTTTGCTTAAAGTCAAAAGTTTTAATTAAACACATTGTCCTAGCAAAAGAAATTCAAAAAATTCGGGTAGAAAATTGAGAGCAAATGAGTAGAAGACCTGATTCCTTAATGCTACAAAACCTTAACTGAATTTTGAGGATGTTTAATATTTATTCTGTTTGACCTAAAAATAAGACGTTTATACCGATGAGGCACATACAGTTGAACCTTGGACAACACGGGTTTGAACTGTGTGGGTCCATACACACTACAGGATCCACAGCTGGTTCAATCTGCAGATGAGGAAGCACGGACACGAAGGGCTGACTAAAGTTGTATGAAGATTTTAACTGCGGGGGAGGTCAGCACCCCTAATCCGTCCCTTCGTTGTTCAAGGGTCAAGTGTAAAGGCAAAAGTAATAATTGGCACATTAGAGCAATTTTTACAAGGAAACAGATTTCCTTAAGATCTAAGAGTATTCCACCTATTATCACATCACATTATCACTGTAAGCCACAGAACTCATTCCATTTCATTAAAAATTATCTTAATTCATGCCAAGTTACACAGATTTACTCATGATTATTTTCTGTGGTGTTCTATTTTGCCCTAAAATCACTGGTTGGGATGAACCAGGCCTCCCAGTTTTCAAACTCTTGTGTAGAATCCTCCCACACTGAATTTGGGCTGGCCCTATGATTTGCTTTCACCAATGTGGGAGGGGGGGTCACAAAGCTGCTGAGACACAAGGAGAAATCTGAGACCCAGCTAGCATCAGACCCCTTCAGACACGCAAATGAAACTTCCTTGGAAGTTTTAGCCTCAGCCACCCTTTAACAGCAGCCACAAGAGACCCCAACGAGACCCTCAGAAAAACCATTTAGCTGAGACCAGTCAATGCACAGAATTGTGAGAAAGTAACACAGTTGCTGTTTTCAACCCTTGCTGTAATTATGCAGCCACAGAAAACCAAAACCATAATTAATCCCATTACCTGTATAAGCAGTTGTAACGCTAAGAAGGAGCATCTCCTTGGTGACACATAACTTAAGAGACCTTTCTATAAAAAAGGGAAAAAAAAATTTAGGAGTACTTAACTAGATTTTAATCAATCCAACAAAAATTCTAAAATATTCATTCAACCAAAACACCTCTTGTCAATAATGCCAATAAACAAATACATTGGGACAGAGGTTAATGATTCAGATTAAAATGGTTAAGGTATGAACTAAATCTGCCCTATAAAAAAAATGTTGATTTCAACTATGTAAATATAGTCTAGAGTTGTGTTTTCTCTAACACATTCTTCAGCTCTCATGAAAACAAACAAAACATGAAACAGAGAAAAGAAATAGAACCAAACAAAACAACAGAATATTCCAACAGACTTGATTAAAGGCTAGGCTATTAAGAGTCAGCAGTTGGCAAAGTGCTGACTTCCCTAAGGAACGGTCACAGGGCAGCTTTAACACTGGACTCTAGGTCAGAATCAGCAGCGGAGCTCTTTGACCACCAGAAGCTGAGATGCCGCTTCCTGAGATTCTCTCTCTGGATCTGAGGACTGAAACTTCAGTTCTGCCTATTTGTTTCTGATCCCCTTAATGTTTATTTTTATGTTGTTCAACTTAGTTGAAATCTGCAATGGAAAATGCGTTTCTAAAAACTGCACATTTTAACTTTTTTGAACCTGCTCACATTTCATAATTTAAGGCCACTTATCTAGGATCCTAAACTAATAGCGGATCCAGATTTTTTAAAAAGGTGGCGGGGGGGGGGGAACAAAACCAAAATCCACCCCAAATCAGAACCAGCCTGGAAATAAATGAAAGTTCTCCAGTCAAACAGAGACATTATTTGGTGCGGCCAGCTCTGCAGCAGGAGCGCTCAGGCCTCAGTTCAGCCCTGGAGGCGGTGGTGTAGCCCCTACAGCTCATGCTTGGCCTGAGGATCCAGATTCTAGTTCCTATTCAACGGATGACTAGGAAACTCACATAAATCACAAACACTCTGTCCTGAATTTCTCCATATACAAAAGAGGATAGTTTTTTTTTTCTTCTCTAATTTCACTAAAATAAAGTGAAACTAAAAGCAATAAGATATTTTCACCAATCATTTTCACATACTTCCAGAAAAAAAACATGATCAAAAAGTTTAAAACAATATTTTTAATTAAAAACATTACATTAGCAAAGCGTATCTGCTTTTGACTAATCAGAAGATTTAGCTAATAAAAAGAAATTTTAAAACATAATCTAGTATGATCCTATACTGGTGAATTCATGTCATTATACATTTGTCCAAACCCATAAAATGGACAACACCAAGAGTGGACCCTAATGTATGTAATCTATGGACTCTAGGAGATAATGATGT
Source organism: Balaenoptera acutorostrata (assembly GCF_949987535.1). Lineage (NCBI taxonomy): Eukaryota > Metazoa > Chordata > Mammalia > Artiodactyla > Balaenopteridae > Balaenoptera > Balaenoptera acutorostrata. The sequence goes on from NC_080083.1 coordinate 55,727,604, forward strand.
GTCACTGTAGGTCCGCTGATTGTAACAAATGTACCACTATGGTGGGGGACAATGATAATGGGGAAGGTTATGCGTGGGTGAGGGCAGGGCATATATGGGAAATCTCTGTATCTTCTTCTCAATTTTGCTGTGAACCTAAAACTTCTCTAAAAAATCGTTTATCAAAAAAAAAAAAAAAGAAACCCAATATAATCTATTTGCAGAAATCAACAAACTGATCCTAAAATTCATATGCAAATTCAAGGGACCAATAATAGCCAAAACAATCCTGAAAAAGAACAAAGCTGAAAATTCATGCTTTCCAATTTCCAAATTTACAATAATCAACACAGCATTGTACTGGCATAAGGATAGGCATATATCTAGAAATAAACTCTTACATTCACAGTCAATTGATTTTCAACAAGGGTGCCAACACAATTCAATGGGAGAAAGAATAGTCTTTCCAGCAAATGGTGCTAGGACAACTGATCTCCACGTGCAAAAGAATGAAGTTGGACTCCTACATCCCAACATCCATAAAAATTAACTCAAAATGGATCACAGACCAAAATGTAAAAGCTAAAACTAAAGAAGTCTTAGAAAAAAATACAGGAGTAAATCTTTGTGACCTGGAGTTAGGCAAAGCCTTCTAGGACACCAAAAGCACACACAACAAAAGATAAAATAGCTAAATCAGACTTCATCAAAAATTTAAAACTTCTGTGATTCAAAAGATACCATCAAGAAAATGAAAAATCAACCCAAAGTCGGGGAACTAAGATCCCACGAGCAGCATGGCGTGGCCAAACTAATAATAATAATTATTTTTTTAACTTAATTTTGGCCACACACACAGGGACTGAACCTGGGCCATGGCAGTGAAAGCACCAAATCCTAACCACTAGACCACCAGGGAACTCCCTGAATAGGTTCTAAAATTGATTGTGGTGACAGTTGCACAACTCTGTGAATATACTAAAAACCACTGAATTATATACTTTAAATGGGTGAACTGTATACTATGAACCACATCTCAATAAAGTTATTCTATTAAGGAAAATAACTATAATCTAACACCTTAATGGGTCTCTTCCCAGACTTTCTCTATGCTTTTTTTTATTAAAAAGAAATTCCACTATTTATAGTATTTTATAATTTATTTTCACATAACAAACATTTTCTAATATTCGTAGTGATCATTTTAATGGCTACAGTAATCTATTGGATAGGGCTTGTAGCTGAATATTTAAATTATTTCCATTTCTCACTAATATAAACAGTAGTTAAATCTTGGCCAAAATTCTTAATTATTTCCTGAAGATAATCCTATTAGTGGAATTGCTGGGGTAAAGGTATAAACATTTTTAAGGCTTTTGATACTTACTGACAAATCATTCTTCAGAAAGTAATACAAGGGCTTCCCTGGTGGCGCAGTGGTTGAGAATCTGCCTGCCAATGCAGGGGACACGGGTTTGAGCCCTGGTCTGGGAAGATCCCACATGCCGTGGAGCAACTAGGCCCGTGAGACACAACTACTGAGCCTGCGCGTCTGGAGCCTGTGCTCCGCAACAAGAGAGGCCGCGATAGTGAGAGGCCCGCGCACCGCGATGAAGAGTGGTCCCCGCTTGCGGCAACTGGAGAAAGCCCTCGCACAGAAACGAAGACCCAACACAGCCATAAATAAATAAATTAATTTAAAAAAAAAAAAAAGTAATACAAGTGTATATTTTTAGCGTTGTGGTCTTAGGCATGTACCTATGCCCCATATACTAGGAATTATTTATCTTTTGAAATTTGATAGAAAACTTAATTTGCATTTCTTATACTTAGCTTATAATAATTCTTTGTTTATAAAATAACTATTTTCTACTGGAGTGTTTATGCTTTTCTTACTGGTTCATAACTATCATATACTGTAAATATTTTCCCTGCCATTTTAACTCATTAGATTTTGAGAAACTGAAATTTTATATTTTAGGTAACCAAAGAGCTTTCTTTTTTTTAAATTTAACATTATTTTTTAAATTTATTTATCTTTGGCTGCATTGGGTCTTTGTTGCTGTGCACAGGCTTTCTCTAGTTGCGGCGAGTGCGGGCTACTCTTCATTGTGGTGTGCAGGCTTCTCATTGCAGTGGCTTCTCTTGTTGCAGAACACGGGCTCTAGGCGCGCAGGCTTCAGTAGTTGTGGCTCACGGGCTCTAGAGCACAGGCTCAGTAGTTGTGGCGCACGGGCTTAGTTGCTCCGCGGCATGTGGGATCTTCCCAGACCAGGGCTCGAACCCGTGTCCCCTGCATTGGCAGGTGGATTCTTAACCACTGCGCCACCAGGGAAGTCCCCCAAAGAGCATTCTTTTCCCTTACTGTTTGACAAACCTGCGTGAAAGGCTTTCCTCTACCAAATTAATTTCTTACAGTTACTATTACAGTTTCATTTAATCTACCTGGAATTTTAGTGTAAGACTACATTCTTTTCCAGGCAGTCAGCTGTCTGGCCTTGCTTTTTAAGACTATTTTACTGTATTCCATATCCCACTGTGGGTCTAGACTTCAGTTCCACTGCTCTTTGTATTCCAATGTTTTCAAATGGATTCACAACAGGTTTTGATATTTATTAGGGAATGTTCTTTTAAAAAATTATATTGGCTACTGACAGACGTTTATTCTTCCAGATGAACTTTAGGAACCTTTCATCAGGACCGAAAAATAAATTTAAGAAAGTTTTATTGAAATTTTCCAGAATCGCATTAAACATATGCACCCAGCTGAGGGACTCAGTGCCTTTTACATGAGCAAGACCCTTTCTGTACAATGCCTACTATGGTACCAACCCAAGGAACGTCGTGATTAATTAATAAATGAACCACCGGCTCACAGGCTAGAACGCTTGGACAGTCTTCTTCCTTCCTCTCTTTGCCTTCGGCTTCCTTGCCGCCTCATAACGTCACGTTGCTCCCTAGCTGCCAGGAACCATCACCTAAACTTAAATTTTCTTGCCCTATAGCACCTCATATGCCTTGTCTTCTTTGGCCGCTGCCTTCTTTCTCCCCATTCAAACCTGACAGCCCAGTTTCTTGTTACTACTGAACCCTACACCAAGTAACCAACCAGCTCCGTGATAAAAGGCATGAGGCCCTAACTGCGTTAGTGTCTCATTTTACAGAGAAGTTGAGGCAAAGTTTGTACAACTGCCTAGGAAGGACATCCTGAGTCTGGCTAATATCAAGAGACATCCAGAGAGGGGTTCAGTAATAGAGCAGGGGGGCTGCATCAAGCCTCACCAAGGCTGGACGAACCATCCCACAAGCCTGAAGCTCATCAGCCTCCCTCTGCCTGACTCCATGTTCACCAAAGAAGCCAACGTGGCTTTCTAGGCCTCTGATAACAAGAAAGGAATGCCCTGTTTGACCTTGGGTAAACGATTTCTCTAAGCCTCAGTTTTCTCTTCTATAAAATGGAGATAATAATACGTGTGTGTTACATGATACTCACAGAATTGTCGTGAGAACAAAAGAAAATAAAGCACATCGAGAGGTTTAGTCAGGAAGAACCCTCAACAGATGAGCGTGATTGGCCTTATGCGCTACTGGGTCACCCCAGCTCCTGCGTTGCTCTGAGGAGTGACAAGCGATGCATGAAAAAATGGTCTGTGTCCTCACTTCCTCGGGTAAACTCCTAACCCTCTGCCTCCTCCTCCTCAGGCCCCCCTCACACACGTGCTCAGGTAGGGCACGGAATTATCCTCTATCCCTCACACCCCCCACGTTACAGAGATACTTATTGAGAAGACTAGCATATTTCAGAGCGGCACACCTGGAAACATGAAAATACTGGGGTATTGTCAATCCGAAGTTACCAGGGAAAGGGGGAAAGGCAAATGTTGAAGTTGTTCCTGAACAGTTCCTGCATTTCAGATACAGAAAATACTTACTAAATGCATCTACTGCCTTTGTCATATTGTTCTGGGCAGACCTGAAAAGATAAAAAGAAGAAAGTTTTTCCCCTGAAAATGGAGAAAGAGAACAAAAATACGATCACATTTTCATTTAAATCTGTAAAAGCTCTGTCCTCTACGTGGTCTGGCAAACACTTTCAGTGGCCTCAACGCTCCCTGCTCCAGGGTGCCCCTTCATGACCCAGGTCCTTGCTTCAGAGAATGATGTGGTGGAAGTGTCACCTGGGCGGCTCTTTATTAACCGTGGAGCGCGATTCCCCCACATTACATTTATGGCACAGAGCCTTGCATGTCTTTTTCACAGATGATACTTCAGGCAGGACAGAAATCTCCTCTACGCTGTTTCCAAACTGTAAAAATAATTTGTGAGGGCTCAATCTTCCACCACTCCAACTATGTAAAAACTACTCTGTGGTTCTTCAGTGTTAGAACTCTTGAAAAGCATCGCCATCATTGGCGGTACGGGGTTGGGTGCGATATCATCTATGGGTTAAAAACGTGGGCTTTGAGGCTGAGTCCTGCTTTGCCACTTATTAGTTGTGTGGTTTTAGACAAGTGACTTCATTTCTCTTTCATTTCCTCATTTATAAAACAGGGACACTATCACTTACCTGTAAGAATTAATTGAGATAAAATAACTTAAGTGTAACTATTTATAAGGTTAGGGTAAGAAAGTTTTTAAGACATTACATTTCTTACCCTACCAGCCAAGTCTACTCCTCCTAGATCTTTAAAGGATATCATTTACAAACAAACTGAAAAAAACAAGAACAACAACAAAAAACAAACCTAAAGGAGATCTAGTTGACTTAAATAAATAAATTACTAACACAAAAAAGGTAGTTATCTTCTAACCAACAGGAAAACTTTTTCCCCCACCATAAAAACTCATGCCTTCCCTGGAAGCAAATACTATGTAAATGCCATTTAATGACAGTACCCTCATCTAGTACTTGGACAGGATCAGGTGTGGATTATACTATTTCACACTCAAGGCCCCAAATAAGTAGAAACTGATTTGTACTCTACAGACTATTAAAATATAATCAACTCAGCTACTATCAGCTGCAAATCATTCAAAGTGGATTCCACAAAGTGGAATCCTTTAAAATCAGATCCTACTTACTTCCTCAGCGGCTTCTAATCACACCAAGAATAAAATCCAAACTCCTGCTGTATCCTTATGTAATCAACTCTCTGTCTGCTGCACTACTCTCACAGTACACTCCTACTTGCACTGTGAGAGGCCCAGGGGCCTCTGGCATTCCTGGTGCCCACCACACCCCTTTCCACCCCTGGCATCTGCTGCAATGGCCATCAGTAGATCTTCACACCTTCTCACCTCCCAGCTCTCCACCACCTCCCCCTTTCTCACTGCGTTCTAGCACTTACTCTGCTACTTTCTTACAGGGTATCGTCTACCAGCCCCTCTACAATTAAGTTACATAAAAACAAGGAATTCTCTGTCTTGTTCATTACTCCTTCCCTCCCCTTTAGAAGATGGCTGGCACATGGTGCTATTTACAGAATAAAGACACAAGTTTCAAGTTTGGAAGACAATTCAGAAACAGAGAATGCTAAAAAAGGCTAAGTGGTACCCCTCAGCATTGCACCTTATGACAGTTACATGATTCCTTGTCTATCAGAAAATTTCCTTGAAAACAGGGACAGGTTGTATTTACCTTCACAGCACCAACACCTAACATTTGCTGAATGAATGGGTGTTTAATTTTTGTTGAATTTGTGGCATTCATCTTCATAGACCCCTTCTCCAATATCCATTGGTTTGTGCTTAAAAAAATATGTACATGGTACATACACACATAAATGTATACTTATATAAACACGTCTTTTTTGCTCTGAACAGTGCAAATTTTGAATGCTTAATGATCCTATGACTGGAGAATTTTATGCCCTTTTTGGGCTTTAAAAAGGCAGCACAGAAAGTTCGATGCAAAATTTTTAACAACAGATAAAATACTTATAAGGCAAGCTTCACAATTTTATCAATTCACAAAGCAAATCAAGAGTGGCAAAGATTTCTCATTCCCCTTTCTTCAAATCTAGATGATAACCTGCAGAGAAATCATCCTTGATGTTTCAATCAGTTTTACTTATAATTGAAATAGGTCCCTGCTTCTGGTGGCAGGGTCTGGGGAAGGGGAGGAAGGAGCCATGTCTTGCCTCGAAGGTGGCAAGAAGCAGCCCCTGAAGCAGCCCAAGAACCAGGACAAGGAGATGGATGAGGAAGATAAGACATTTAAGCAGAAACAGAGAGAGGAGGCCTCAGAGAAGGGCCCCTGGCCAGAGGTGGAATTAAGAAATATGGCCAGGGCTTCCCTGGTGGCGCAGTGGTTGAGAATCTGCCTGCTAATGCAGGGGACACGGGTTCGAGCCCTGGTCTGGGAAGATCCCACATGCCGCAGAGCAGCTGGGCCCGTGAGCCACAACTACTGAGCCTGCGCGTCTGGAGCCTGTGCTCCGCAGCAAGAGAGACCGCGATAGTGAGAGGCCCGTGCACCGCGATGAAGAGTGGCCCCCGCTTGCCACAACTAGAGAAAGCTCTCGCACAGAAACAAAGACCCAACACAGCCATAAATAAATAAATAAATAAATAAATATTTTTTTTTTAAAAAGAAATATGGCCAAAAGTAAACTGTTCTTTGTGCCTGAGGCAATGATGGTCCTTAATTCCATTCCTGTTTAACCATCTGGATTTCCCAGTCATAACATCTGTTGCCACCTTCAGCTAGAATGAAGTGTTGTTTTGGAGCCTATTGTACATTTAAAAATAAACTTTTTTGGGACTTCCCTGGAGGTCCAGTGGTTAAGACTCCGCGCTTCCACTGCAGGGGGCGCGGGTTCCATCCCTGGTCAGGGAACTAAGATCCTGCATGCCGTGCAGCTCGGCCAAAACAAAAAACAACAACAAAAAGTTTTGTTAAAAAAAAATAAAAGAAATAAAAGAAAAGAAATATGCTCAAGGTAATTCACAATTTTTAGAAAAACAGGACTATGTAATTGTTTCCCAGTAGGGACTACATCGGGGAAAACTACCTGCACAGGTTAGTGCAAAATCCAGAGCATGGGTATAACCACGGCTCATCTACAATGACTGCTGATGGCCCTGCCACTCACTTGTACCACATGATCGGAAAATTTTAGGGCTGGATCCAAGAAACAGTAACTGAGGATTGTTTTCTATATAACTTTACGAGCCTATATCCTCACACATTAAAACACATGAGATGTCTGCTGAATTGAATGAGGAAACTGAGGCGTACAGAAACTCAGGGGAACATTGCTACTGTCCACGGTCACACAGCTGGTGACCTGGGATTACACTTAAATCCCCCACAAACCTTTTCACTACCTTCCCCGCCTCTGTCTACCTTCCTTTCCCTTCCTCCTCCCTGACAGCTCCCCTTCATCTTCTTTCTCTGCTTATTTGCTTTAAAACTTTTCCCTCATGTCTGCCCAGCACTGGATTATCAGTTAGGGCTATAAAAGGCTGGTAATTCCTAGACTAGACCTACTCAAAATATAGTTTAAAATAGAAAGGAATGTTTCCAACTTCTTACTCGTTGACATCCAGGTCCTGGTCATCAGAAGATTCATCTTCTCCCAGGACATTTTCAGAATCTGGTTTCCGAATGAGAAAGAAGAGTACTGTCCCCACAAGGCTAATCACTGTCAGGGCAATAAACACTGTCCTTCGGTCACTCTCTAGGGAGAAAAAAAAATACGAAAGTAGATAGTACTGGCCACACAAACAATTCCAGAGTTAGTATTATGTTCAGTACTATGTTTGTTTATGACCATCAACACACTTTGTCATTAAATTTTACTTTACTGCATCAGTAAAAACCTAGGACAAGGAGAAAAATAAGATACATCCCCCTTTGTCTTTCAGTCAGAGAAATACTAATAAGCCAAAAGAAAAACAGCACAAGAACTTAATCATACTCTTTTAATCAAATAAGGGAACAGACAAAACAACTGAATTAAAAAGTCTTCTGACAACTGACTAGTCTCCTCACACAGAGCATAACCTTCTCCCACACTTTGAGATGCTGCTTGAAGCACAGTCATAAACTGTAGTCTTGGTATAATAACATAATCCAAGGGAAAAGATTACTAAAAGCTGAAATCTGAGAGGACTTAGGGTACCACGGTTCACTAGAACAATTTGAACAAAGCAATATGGGGTATTTTCGTGGAACAGCTATTTTGCTTTGAACTTGTCTGAATAAAGCACAGTGAATAAAACAAACCTGATATTTGAGTTTTCCCTTGCCAAGCAAAATATATGTAGAGATTTCCAAAGAACAAGCTGGGGGAAGAAAAGGAGGGAGAGGATATTGGGAAGTTATTTTCATATTTATGGGTTTTGAAATAATTTTTCCATTACCTGTAAAAGAAGAGAAAGAGAGGCCTACATAATTAAAGAAGTTCTCTACCTGCCCTAAGTCATTTAAAAACATCAACTTCACCCTCTTTCTGAAAAACTCAACTGAGCCTGATGGAACTGTCTCCTTCCACATGAGAGAAGCCTGATTCAGACCGTCCTCCAAAGACCTGACTCACTGTGAAACATGTGACTTATTGAAGTTCTGGAAATGACTCCTTGGAAACAAGTTTACCCTACCTCTAAAATCCTATATTTTAAAGAATCAGTGAAAAAAAAAATCTATGATTTAGTTATCTGCATCTAATCAGATACTTTATTTAGTATTTTCCTAGGGAAGAATCATTCACTTACACTCCAGTTTCTGAATATACAATCTCTTAAGACACTGTCTGCATTTGTTAAGACTCATCATGGCCAAAATTTTAGGCGTTTAGGATTCATGAGGGTAAATCCTCAGGACAGATTCCATGACAGAATGACTGTTGTTGCTTTTTACTTAGGAAATATGTAATATGCTGTGTCGTTATAGAGTTAGTCTCACTTTAGAAATTTAATTGTTAACAGCTATCAGGTGGTATAGCTGGGTGGGAAGGACATGGCCTTTGGAATCCAGATGATTGGATCAGTTAACTTTTAACTAAGCCTTTGTTATCTCATCTGTAGAATGGAGCTAATACCTTCTTATCGCAGGGGGTTGTGAGGATTATTGAAATTCAAGAGCCCAGTAGTACCTAAAGTATAGCAGGTGCTAAATACATTATGGTTAATATTATTTTCCATTTACTAGTCATAAATTCCAATGAGGTAGGTCCATGCATTTTTAAGTAATCCCATAAAATTTTAAATCTCCATCACATGTACCTAGGAACTTAACTCATGTAACAAGAAGATCTGAGTTTTCAACACAACCAGGGTCTAAAAAATGGTGTAACAAAAAAAATGATAGGAAAGATTGAGCCATAAGGATTATTACCTAGATTGTAAGAGTGCCCAGAAAATTCCACTGTTTCTCCCAATAGTGTGCTCATCTGAATTTATTGTCAGGCAGTTTCCTTGTGCTGTCCAAAGTACTAAAATTCAAACCAAAAGTTTATCAAGGGAATGAAATCATTTAGCTTTATATATTAAACATATAAACAATACTCTTAGATAAGACCCGGAAAATAGGGAAAATAAACATCAAAATACTTACCAGCAGCTGCAATTCCAATGAAAACAGAGGCTGTGTAGAAGGACCACGTGAAAGGCTGGATAAAAACGGCAATGTACATGCTAAAATATAACAGGTCAACGTATTATAGTCAAACAATACCTGAAACAGAATGTCAATTATGCCTTCTAGGAATCAATTCTGAGGGATCTCTTCTTTTAAAATTCAGCCTGTAGGACTTCCCTGGTGGCACTGCCACCTGGTCCAGAAAGATCCCACATGCCGTGGGGCAACTAAGCCCACGCGCCGCAACTACTGAAGCCCGCGCGCCTAGAGCCCATGCTCCGCAACAAGAGAAGCCACTGTGATGAGAAACTCGTGCACCACAATGAAGAGTAGCCTCTGCTCGCCACAAGAGAAAGCCTGCATGCAGCAAGGAAGACCCAACACAGCCAAAAAAAAAAAAAAAAAAAGAAAAAGAAAAGAAAAAAATTCAACCTGTAAAGGGCTTCTCTGGTATTGGAAAAAAGGGGACAAATGTGACCTGTCCATTTCTTAACTTACTATTTCAAATTTGTGAACTGAGACATTGAACAAAGGTCTGCAATTGGCCTCTGCCAACAGCTCAGTACACAGTGGGACTGCAGTTCTATAGCCCAGAAGAAAAGTTCAGTTATTTTGTTTTAATTCCCATTAGTCAACTTGATACAAAATAAGATTATTTCATGAGTTCAACTCTTGTAGAAAAAGGTTTTTGGATACTATTTTTATTGGTGGTAAAATGAAAGCAAATATACACAAATTCCATCCCATTAAAACAATGGTATCCCTGAGTGTCACGTAGAGAACCAAATCCCTAAAATACTTCCTATAATCTATTCAATCCGAGTCAGCAAGTTCTTGTTAAAAGTTTACTATGTGCTTGAAAGAAACTGAAGGTGTTCTAATTAAATGAAAGAAAATTGGACTACTCACCTGTAAAATAAACCACTAGCAAACATAGAGAGTTGAGGTCCTACAATGGCAACCACTGATGGTGTAATCAAATTTGAGGCAGAGAACACTCCATAAATAATTGCCATGCTGCACATATAACACAGAAAAGGAAAAAAACAACACTCTTGAAACAGTCTCAAAAGATCACTTTCAAACCTACTTAGTCTATAGTTTATTTTGCAATAAGTACTCATATTCTTTAGTCAGAATTTATAATTATATCCTTACACTGAATGTCATATTAAAGTTTTCATTTGTACAAAACATTGAAGTCTTGTCAAATGTTTCTTTGAATCAGTCTGCCTTAGACAATATAGTTTTTAATGTACCAGTAAATTATAATAGCAGCTAACACAGCTCTAAGAAAAACATATTATCATCCTCATTTTATGGAAAAGAAAACTGAAACACAGAGGGGTAAGTAACTTGTCAAAAGTCCAGCTGGATAGCTGGTCAGTGGTGGAGCCAGAATCCCATATCTGGTAATCTGATTCCAGAGGCCCTAGTCAACCAATCTGCTCTACAAATTTAGCCTACAACTCCTGGCAACGGCATGAAATTTCACTGCTATAAATAATCACATAGTTATAACTTGCTTAAACCAGATTTATTTAACTCAACCTAACGGTCTCACTTGAACATTATTCAGCTACTGTAGACCTGGCCCCAGTATGTATGTCTTGTAGCAAAGTGTGACTAAAATCATTTCAAGAGTCATTTATAAGCCACTATTTATAAATCCAAGTAAATTATTCTTTGGCTTTTATGAATCTCTCAAATATCAAATGTCCTTTCATTTGTTCTTTACAGTATACATGAAGACAAAACATTACAAAAAATTGTGGTATTATTATTAATCACTTGAAAAAATGGACATTAGCATCCTTTTACTCTCAATTATCATATATAAGGTCAGATTTAGGTTAGGTAACACAGAACCAAATAAGAAGAGTTGGGGGGTTAGGGGGGAAGGGGTTGGCCGCAATCTAGTATTTAACCATAGAGAAAGTAAGAAATTTGTTAGTGTTTACATACAGGTATGTATTACATTCCCAACTTCAACCACAACGTACTAGTGACTTATGAAGCTCTTTTCACTTCATTTTCTCCATCTGTAAAATTGGCACTAAACACCTTAACAAAAAGCTAAAAGCTCCTGATGACAATATATTAATAATTACAAAATCACAAAAACAGGAAGACTAAATATTTCGACAGTCATATAAAACATCCTCTGTTTAGGATTTGGAAGATGTAATTATGACAATACCTGAGTACTTATTAAATGCCAGCCACTGTGCGAAGCGCTTTACACGCATTGATCTGAGCAAGGAAACTGGGCTCATAGAAGCAACTTCCTAAGATATCGCAGTAATTTAGTTTTGAAGCCAGTATTTCAAACCCAGTGCCTAATTCTATATGAAACCTAAACTCATCACCTTCATCCTATTATGTTCTCCTAAACAGTCTAGATACAGAAAAGAAAAAAAAATCACTAATAATCTAATTACAACACGTTGTCTGTGATTTTGATGAAATTAAGCAACATCTGTGATATAAAAAGTAAAACCAATCATACAGTACAATACCTGGTATAGCCACTGCCGTGAAAATCTGTGCTATTTAAGCTCCTGATGACAGTTTGCTGTGTGGAAGATAAAACTAATCAATAAAAACGTTTTGTAATTGCCCTCACCCCAGAAAGTCGCTCTCCAAATACTAGGAATAAAGTAAAAATTCAAGATGCCGAATACTTAATAGTGAAATTCTAACACGAGAGAAGAGAATGGACTACAGAACAGAAGGCAAACCAATGAGAGGCGTGGGGGGGGGGCGGGGGGGGGAAGGGTGAAGACCATCTGTAACCAGGCCTTAGGTTTATTCCCTCAACTCTCCAAGTACTAATGTAGTCCTTAATATAAATAAAAAATAAAATAAATGGGTCAGCATACAAATCCCAAATAAAGTAAGAGAAATAAACGACCCCAACAAGAAACGTCTGCCACATGAAATCAAACCTAATCATGGAAAACGAGGAAGCGTAGGTGACAAAATAAAAGGTGCAACTTAAGCGCATTATTAGACATAACGTTGATTATCATTTTTGGAATGCATTATGATAAGCACTTCAAAGGAGGAAGATCAAATTCCAACTCACCGCTACATTTCCACAAGTTTGAAAGGCGGTGAACATAAACATAAAGGCAATTCCTAAAATAATGATGTTGAAAAGCTTTTTAGATTCCGGGGACATTTTGGCTCAACTCTGCCAAACGGTCGGCAGCAGCAGAGGGCAGTCAGCTCTCCTCGGGGGAACCCACTGCAATCCCGGGAGAAGAAATGAGATGGTGAGAGGAGGAGGCAGATCCAGGAGCAGGGCAGCCAAGGTGTCAACTTCCAGGTCTTGGAGTAGAATGCCGGGCTTAGGGTGAAGTTCTCCCCACGGGAATAGTTAGGACATTCCTAGGACACGATCCAAGTAGGGAAGAGCCCAACACCCGGAGAAGCGCCAAGAACGTTGTAGCTGCAACTTAAGGGGCCCGAGAGGGGGACTAGGGCCAAGGGCCAGAAGCAGCGGCCAGCACGGCCCCGCCCTCCCTGCCCTGACTCACCGCAGGTCAGGCGACCCGGTCACCTGACCGCAGCCGCGGCACCGGCCGCTGGGCCTGCTGGGAAATGTAGTCCTGGGCGACCCGGGACGCGCAAGCGCGCCGCTAAGGCTCCCTCACCCGCTCCAGGGGAGCGGGGCTGACCTCGTGGGCTCCGGCAAAGGGTTGGTGGGGGGGGGGGGTGCTAAAAAGCGGAACCCAGCGAAGGAGACAGGAACTGCGGAAGGGGGCCTGGAGACGCGGTCTGAGGAGGCCGGAAACACAGAGGGGAAAGGTGAAGGAGCATGCCCCACGACAGAGGCGGGGCGGACGTCCGAGCAGAAAAGCTGCGTGGAGCTTAGAAATTGGCATGAAAAGAAGGCGGAGCCCAGTAGGGGAGCACCTCCCTTTCCTGCCGTCACTGCGCGCTTCGCAGCCGGAAGGAGCGTTTCGCGGGCTTTCCAACTGCCGGCAAATCCCGCTCCCCCTCCCATCGGCAGTGACTGCGCGCTTTTCGACCCGCCCGCCGGGCTCTGCGCAGGCGCGCCGGACAGGGGTGGGGCGCGAGGCAGGGACGTTACGGGGCGGTGCGAGACGAGCCAATCAGAGGATTCATTTCCGGGTGGCGCGGGCGCCATTTTGTGAGGAGGGATATAAACGGGCGCTGGAGCCAGCCGCTAGCTCAGTTGCTTCTCTAGTGAAGTCCGCTGCGGAGTTTTTTTTCTTAGTTGTCCTAGTCAGGCCTTTCCAAACGTTTCCACGCGGAAACCAACCGCCAGGGGAGAGGGGCGGCGTCGAGCCGAGCTAGTCTGAGAAAACCGCCGCCGCAGCCGAGCGCGCGAGCCCGCCGGGGCGTTAGTCCGTCGGTGCGAAGTCACGGGCCCCGGCCCGACTCTTAAGAACCATGAGTTACGGCCGCCCGCCTCCCGATGTGGAGGGCATGACCTCCCTCAAGGTGGACAACCTGACCTACCGCACCTCGCCAGACACCCTGAGGCGCGTGTTCGAGAAGTACGGACGCGTCGGCGACGTGTACATCCCGCGGGACCGCTACACCAAGGAGTCCCGCGGCTTTGCCTTCGTCCGCTTCCACGACAAGCGCGACGCTGAGGACGCCATGGACGCCATGGACGGGGCCGTGCTGGACGGCCGCGAGTTGCGGGTGCAGATGGCGCGCTACGGCCGGCCTCCGGACTCGCACCATAGCCGCCGGGGACCCCCGCCCCGCAGGTACGGGGGCGGTGGCTACGGACGTCGGAGCCGCAGGTAAGCGGGTGGGCGTCGCGGCCGGGGCTCCGGGAGGGCCTGGGTGATTCACAAAGGCCTTCCGGGGACACGTGGTGGCGGCCGGGCAGAGCCGGCGAGCTGCGAGAGGGCGGGGGCCCCCTTCTCGCTACCAGGGAAATGGCGTCTGGCGGCGAGATAATGGCGGCGCGGGCGGGCGGGCGGGGCCGCGGAACCCTGATGCGTCGCCGTCCCTGTCCGCAGCCCTAGGCGGCGTCGCCGCAGCCGATCCCGGAGTCGGAGCCGGTCCAGGTCCCGGAGTCGATCTCGCTACAGCCGCTCCAAGTCTCGGTCCCGTACTCGCTCAAGATCGCGATCAACCTCCAAGTCCAGATCGGCGCGAAGGTCCAAGTCGAAGTCCTCGTCCGTCTCCAGATCTCGTTCGCGGTCCAGGTCCAGGTCTCGGTCCAGGAGTCCTCCGCCCGTGTCCAAGAGGGAATCCAAGTCCAGGTCGCGATCCAAGAGTCCTCC